>NW_019392789.1:31176-702048 GCF_000648675.2 Cimex lectularius | reverse complement strand
TTTTTTCAACTTTTCACTACCTTACCATATAAAAACGCTTACAACTTCCAAAATGTTGAGACTACAACAAATCCAATTACACCATTTGAAAGAACGCTAAATTTTCTGTAAGATACTTCTATTTGCAATAATCTGAATGACATAAAATGTTAGCCAATAACAGTTGGAACATGTCAAAATTACAAAACTTAAAATTTTGGTCATGATTGCACGTTCTACTGAGGTTACAAAAAAATACCTACAACTTGTCAAATTTCACAAAAACTTCTTCATCTAATATGCTTTACGTTGATATATCCAGGTTTTTAAATAACGTTCTAGTAGAGTTGAAAAATCAACCTAAAGCATATTAGATGAAGAAGTTTTTGTGAAATTTAAAAAGTTGGAACATGTCAAAATTACAAAATTTAAAATTTTGGTCATGATTGCATGTTCTACTGAGGTTACAAAAAAATACCTACAACTTGTCAAATTTGGATAATTGCATTGCATGAGGAAGGACATTCAATTTCCAATGCGAGTCCGAGTGCCTGACTAGATCGAAGCCTGTTCTAAATTAAGAAAGACATCCAGCAATGCTGTTTGTGTTCAAGGGGAGAGGCGATATTGTCAGCAACACGATGCTTCTTTTGAGTTGTCAAGTGAAATAAGCGGAATCCAAACTAATGGTCGAGAATAATATTACAATAGAATTTTAAATTATGGGCAATATTGCCGGAGAAGTTTTTCTAGAATTTTGGCAGGCCTAGATAAGAGACTATTGAGGCCGATAACAGCTAGGAAGATTCGATCGTTTATTTACATTATTAATCATTTTAATTACTGAGAACTTCCATTGCAATAGAAAATATGTGGTCCTGTATAAGTACAGCGTGGTATAGGTATGTTAAGTAAAGTAACAAAGTGGAGCAAATTGTTTTAAATTAAATCATATCATTAAATCACAAATACAAGCCAAATAGTACACATTTCCTTATGTTTAAATTAAATCTAACTCGTCTGAAGTTAAAATTATAATTCTCGACGTTAACAGTCTTTCCGGCGGGGGAGGTTATGGTTGTTCTGTGAGTTTCTGAACCTTTGCCAGCAGTTGGATCTTCCCTTATTATCATCAGGGTAGAAAGCAATAATACAATAGAAATAATTCAAAATGAATAATTAATCGAATAAGTTTTTTTCTTTTATATTGCGTTTAATGGACGTTAATTAGCTTAATTAGCATTATGTTGAAATTTAATGTAAACCTGATACAATAACTTTCAAGGATTTGCTTTAAAAATAAAGACTTTTTCCTATTTGGATCCCGAAGGGTTGTCACTTCCGATGTGCTGACCTTAGGGTCTATACCTCAGGGGAGTTCACCTACCCCGTTATGTGGCAGGGTTGCTAGTATCCCCCTTAAGCTAGATGCCCAGGAGATCGTCGCTTCCCAACCAACGGAGTTAGACTATAACGGGGGCTTTTAACAGCTAGGTCATTTTAGCCCAATACATGAAAACTATATCTAACCTAAAACTAACTAACTTCTTTAAAACAGTCGCACAAATAAATACATTGCTATGTACATTGCCCTTATTCTGTTTAGTCAGTGGAATACTCGAATTTCTATATCGAACTACACACAATAATCTAATCTAAAGTAGGGCCGATGTAGTACTTAAACAACACTGCTGGAGGGGCTCCTCACAACTCACACTAATAAATACAGGCACCCTCAAAAATCTAAGATGGTTAGGGTCCCAGGCCCTAACTTTGCCCGCCTATCAGGTCAATCGTGTGTCCATTCCCTCGCATATGGTCCAATTCCAGGCCATGACCGGGGCGGATGTTGGTGGTCCGGTAGCCTATGGCCTTTCTCCCGATACTTGTGGCCACACGCTATCCTCAGAATTGAACAGAGAGCTATTAAGGAGCTTCTTGGGGAGCTGTATATCCCCAATGACCTGAGGTCTCGATTGTACGTCTCTAGCCCCACGACGACAGCTTCCGCCCTAAAATAGGTCTTCCGGTATACCGCCATCAGGGACTCTTATACACCATACTTCGTCACTTTCCCGTCCGCCACCCAGTCTAGGGCGATTCATAGGCCAAGGGAACTTCCAGGACAGCCACCGCGTCCTCGTTCTGAATTATTTGGTTGATTCATAATTTAATATTAGTTAAAACTTTATGGTACGTTTTCTTTGTATTTATTTAAAGTAAATTCAAAGCTTACTAAAGCTAGAAGAGTAAAAAAACAAAAACGAGAAAAATACATGGTTTGTACTGCTTGTATTGCTTATAAATTGATGATCAATTTGTTTGTACCCTAATTACAAAAATTATTTATTGATTCTCAAAATAAAATGAAACCCCATAGAAGGGATAAATAAATACAAAAATCCGTATGGCCAACATGCAAATGACCCGCGCTATTGTTTGAACTCCGAGAGCCTTTACAACCCACAAAAATTATTTGGACCCTAGATAACAATACAAAATAGAACCGGAAAGATACATATTAACGGCTGTGCCCCTCAAATTTTCATCGGGATAAAGAGATATGGGGACGGTTTTGAAAGGAGGTTAGCGGCGATGGCTCTACAGGGGGCTTAATTGTATTAGAGGTCACTCGTCTCTAGTGGCCTCTCTTCTAATTGCATTAACCCACACCCTCACGAAATCTTATTGACTTACTTTATAATACTACAGCTTTCGGCTTTAAAGAAAAACTGATAAATATTTTGACAGAGAGGAAAAGAATCAACTAGCTGATACACGATTATCAGAGAAACTGTTGTCTATTGACACATACTCAAAAGTTCAATTTGAAAATTCACAACTTGAACAGACAAATTAATTGGAGAGATTTTCCTTGGAGACCTGCGGAGTGATAAAACTGCAATTTGTCCGTTTCCGATCATTTTGATTTGACTACTCTCGTTTTTGTCTATCAGATTGGTTTCGACTTGTCGCCGTCTCTCCCTGCTTATAACCCTATCCAACCAACCAGAACAATATGATCAGACTACGTTAATTATTATTAAGATTGATTATTAAGATGTTGGCCTGGCTGGTTGAGCCTTGTGGGGTTTGTGGTCTATAAGTAGGGCGAGATCGCGAAATGCATCTGACGGACGAAAACGGCGAGAAAAGGAAGGCCAAAATTATCGGAAGCGACCAAACTGCAGGCTCATTCACATAGCCATATAAATAACATGTTGCCATTTAGCACAGGATCGATGCTTCAAGACAACATGCTTTATTTATAAAACAGTTTTTTTTTCTCCCCCCCCCCTGGAAGTGCCAAGATTCAAGGATTCAAATTTGTGCCCGCCTATTCTCGATGTTTCATGAACCTAATTCCTTAACACGTATGTGGCAATAATTCAATACTTATAGTTTGATAGTTCCCGATCATTTTGGTAATTCAACATTTCGCCATCATCAGTGTTGGGCATATGTAAGGTAAAATTAAGTAAGTTGGTATTTTGTCCTATCAATGAAGATAACGAAATGCCAATACAATTTACAGTTCACCACCACGCAGATCTTTTCTCGTTGTTTTCGTCTGTCAGTTTCGGAATTTCGCCATCTTCCGTAGTTCAGGGATATAAGCAGGAATGTGTAGAGATTAGTGACCGTTAATCGATAGTTATTCAGATATCGTGAGATCCGGTCGGGTGTGATGTAGGTTTCAGAAAAACATTTTCTTTATCGTGCCAACGTTTCGATCTTTTATTGAGATCATCTTCAGGGCTCAAAGTGTTTGTCTTNAAGATGATCTCAATAAAAGATCGAAACGTTGGCACGATAAAGAAAATGTTTTTCTGAAACCTACATCACACCCGACCGCATCTCACGATATCTGAATAGATATAAGCAGGGTGAGACAAGACATCAACCCTCGGTCGTCAATACGAAGAACCGTCAAGTTTTTTCTGTATAACTATAAACTCAGTGAAACTTTATAAAGATAAAATTTTCATCCGAAACGTTTGTTTAGCCGTATCTGAAAATTTTGGTCTGCATGGTTGGCAATTTTGGCCATGTGGAAAATAAGTGGGGCGAGACGGCGAGACGCATCTGACAGATTAAAAAGGCGAGAAAAGGCCAAACTGAAGTTTTATCAAACCGCAGACCTCGAGAAGAAATTCTACAATTTAGAATTTTGTATAATCTAGCGACATAGAAATTTCTAGCTTCGACAGAATAAATGCTACATTTAGAAAATCGACTTTCTGCTTGGTTCCGACTAACCCAAATCCGATTTGAACCTTTCCTGCCGTCATCGTTTGAATTTTAGTTCGGGCTAGTTTCGATTGAAAATAAGGTGAAAAATTTAGGACCGAGATGTGATAGAGTGGGAAGTATCCATCCTCGTTGGATTCATCGCTCATCCTTTGAACAATGCATCATACTTCGCCTGCTCTCCGCCCATTAACCCTCGGCCTGTCCGGTTTTCTTCTTCCTGCCCTGAGGAAATTTATTAACGCGAATCCCTCCCTTTCAGAGATACTCGCCAGTAGGAACAATTATTATCATTGGGTATACGTGAAATTATCTTATATGTAAATTTTGTTTTCTTCATTTGATAAGTCGACATAAAATTATGAACCTTATTTCTTTGTCATATGAAAGATTTTATACTAATTCGGCTGAATGGGATCAGAGACGATAATCGACCTTCACAGGATTTCTTTTTCACAATAAACTCAAACCTAAGAGGCAATTTCGCCGTGAAGATGAAAAGCCATGAACGTTAAACGTTTTTGATAAAGGCTTTGGCATCGGGTTTATAATTAAAAAATATAAAAAGAACCCTTTAAGCATAAGCTGAGCGTAATAAGAAGGGAACGGGGTTTAGAAGATAGCATAAGTCTAACCCTTGGGGGATGGCGAAGTGGATCCTATAAGGGGTTTGTCACGCAGCTCGTATAAAACTAAAGCTTATCAGCTGGCCAGCAGGCACCAGCTCTACATCACATCCCTCGGCTCCTCCCAGTCCGACGTACATACATAAAAAGGCTTCTTCACGTTCGGCATGAAAAATTCCTTTTCAGGGTATTAGCGTCGAAATTAATATCAGCCACAAGTAATTCCGTCCTTATACTTCACTAATACGATAATAGGTCTCTAATTTCATCATTTTTCGACGAGGGATTTCGCTAATCTCTGAAGCTTGAGCAATTAGTGGCAGGGTGATTCTTGTATTAAAAAAAATTGGCTCCAATTCATTCATTTATCCTCCTGGTATGCTATCTTTCTCGTTTTAGCATTTGGTTTTAATCAGAGGTAGGCATGTGCAAGATAACAATGAGGTCATAGGAAGGATTCTTGCCTCACCCATACCAACTAATCAAGATTTACAAATTCATCACTGCACAGACTTTCACATAAATCTCATAATTAGATGTTATTTCATTAAAAACAATTACTTGACAAAACTTACAGTTATTCTGCCGTTCCCAACATTTCCAAGTACCTATAGAGTCCGCAATGTTCAGTTAAAAGATGCTACGATTTTGAATCTTGCCCAATTTTGATCCTGCATGTCCATAATAAATTTAGAATCTTGTTCCACTTTGGTCCAACAGGTCTGTAACAAGTTTAGAACTTTGTCCTGCTTTGGTGAACTCGACCTGTAATAAGTTTAGACTCACTGGTGCAGCAAATCTGTAATAATTTTATAATCTTGTATGGCATTGGGGGTAGCTGGTCTGTAATTCTTATTCAGCTTTGGTGCAGCAAATCTGTAATGATTTTATAATTTGTCCAGCTTTGGTTAAACTGGTTAGAAACTTATCCATCTTCGGTGTTGCAAGCTGTAGTTCTTATCCGGTTTGGTGCAGCAGTCTGTTATAAGTTTAGAATCTGGTATGGCCTTGATGCAGCAGTCAAAGTTTAGAATCTTGTCCCGCTTTAGTGCAGTAGATCTGTAATAAGTTTAGAATCTTGTATGACATTGGGGGTAGCTGGTCTGTAATTCTCATTCGGCTTTGGTACAGCAAATCTGTAATGATTCTATAATTTGTCCAGCTTAGCTGGTTTGTAATAAGTTTAGCATCTTGTCCTGCTTTGGTGCAGTAGATCTGTAATAAGTTTAGAAACTTGTCCAGCTTCGGTGGTGCTGCAAGCTGTAAATCTTGTCCAGCATTGGTGCAGTAGTCTGTAATAAGTTTAGAATCTTGTTTGGCTTTGATGCAGCAGTCTGTAATAAATTCCGAATTTCTTTCTTTTTTTCTGTTGCCAAAAGCAATCTGTAAAATGAATAATTTATGTAGGTCTCAAAACGTTTTAAGTTAACCAATACCTTTAAAAAAAACATGTTGGGACACACAACCATTGGTTTAATGGTGTGAAACGTTTATGTTACCAAGTCAATCATAAATGTTGCAAGGTTGGTTTCAGAACAGAACAAATGATTGGTTTTGAATATTTTGAAGAGAAACTAATATTTATGGAATTATGGAGGCAAGATGATATAGACCACTTCGTAACAGTATTATTTCTGTTCTGGGACCCACACATCTTGACATTTATGTCAAAAAAGTCTGCGCCTTGAAAATAAATTAAAAGTAAAAGCAATCTGGACTCTAAATTAGCTTACAGAAACTAACCTTACTTAACTTCCTGTCTTATTTCATAATGGTATATACATAAAACATGTTGGTTTATGCTTGATAATAGCCATAATTAAAATGCCTATTCATTTTAACATTTTTTAATAAACTCATTTGTCATTTATTGTAATTCAATTTATGTTGAGAAATGAGCAACTTTTTTTTACCATTGTTCTTTTAAACTGAGCAATAAAAGGATAGTAAAAGTCTAAAACACAAGTGAAGAAAATTTCATTTATACTTTATTTATATAATTACTTTGTATTGAGAAACACAAACATAATAAAAGATCATTTATTACATTTAAATTGTGTTTTGATTTGTTTATAATATCAACTGATTCATCACTCTGTGTATAAAATAAAATATGAAAATTGAGTAGAATCGAATAAGCAACAAAGACATGACAATGTAATAAATTCAAACACTATATTATACGTTTTTGTGTATATGTGCAATATACACATATATACATATAATTTTATTTTCATTTTTTTACAAAAAGAAACATGGTAAAACTGTATACATATTTTTATTTAAAATTTTACTTTCTCTGTTAACAACTGTACTTGTCATCTTTGGTGACATTTACATAAAGTCTTAGAGCCAACAACTTAAAACCGTCAGAAGAATTTAAACCTGGGCACACGAATATGTTGCACGATCATTTCTTCCCAACAGTTTCGTCGTTGGTACTGTGCCATGTGAGCCTCTCTTCATAAAACTGAATAACCACTTGTGGACATCTCACATTCGCCACCTTTGCTTGAACAAGATCGGCCAAGTCGGTACCTTTCCTGTTAAAAGAAATAATAACCAATTATGCCACAAAACCTGTTGCATCCTGCATTGTAATTTTTATACATTATGAAAATATGACATCAATGACTTTCAATTATTGCTGATTCAACTCTACATATTAAAATTAGACCTTTATATTATTAAACGTCCTTAATAGTTTGCTTGTTTTTAAACACTCTCCGAAAAATTGGAAAACCTCAAAAATCTAACGTTACACAAACCGGGCAAAAACCCAAAGACCCTCTGAGCTACAGGCCAATTAGACTAATAAGTATTTTATTTTCAGCATTTAAGCATCCTACTTTGCTAAACTTTGCATGTCTGCAGGCAAACTCTGCACTAGTGCTCAGCAAACAGAAATCAATGAGAAAACAAAACTAAATTATTTACTTACCATTTCATCAAAAACATTAACTCCCCACTGGCGTCAGTAGCACCAATAATTTTATCTGGTTCCAAACCTCTGTCAAAACCACGTGGCTTGTCATCCTATTAAATTACAAAATATAAGCAACCAAAAATTTGATAGTATCGGAATTTTAAATAAATGGAAATTACATCAGACTTTCGTTTCTTTTCGGCTGGTTTCCGGTCATCCAACATTGGACTCGTCGTACTACTAACTATACTCTTCCTCTTTTTAGCTGTGTCTTCTTTCTTTAGGTCGTTGCCACTTGACATCTTTTTTTTTCTTTCCTCCTCAAACTGCTGAATCAAGTCGGGGCAGTCAAGGTTTTCCTCGGGCTCCCAGGTATTGTCACTCCTGGTGAAATCAATTCTTATAAAATGGTGAAGGACAAGGAAGTTTATAAAATTTACAAATAAATGGTGCGATTTTAAGGAAAGTGTATGTTCAGATCACATCTTAAAAAAGGATAACAAATAGATTAGCCATTAAACAACAATTAATTTCAAAATAAATTTTAAAAAATAAGTCAAGAAATTTGTAGTTGTCACCAACACACTTTTATAATTGCAAGTAAGAAGAAACAATCATTACACTACCGAGCATTTTAACTAATTAAATTTGCATATTTAAAAAAATTAACCCAAACTTGGCAATAGATGGACAAATTCAACAAATGAAGGCACAAACAAATAGAATACTGAAACTGAACTAAATGCAATAATGAGGGTAATATCCAGCTGATATTAAAAGATAATATCAAACCCGGCAAATTCCAAAACGCGTAGATGTGACAAATTGTATTGATAAAACTTTTTTTATTAATGACTTTATAAAAAAAAAATTCAATTTTATTCACATATGTATCACATACATATGTAAAGCTGAAGTCAAAATCCTATTAAAAGCCTCGATAGTTCAAAAGTATATAAATTAAAATAAAATATGTAACTACTTACAAAAAAGATTAATTCATTTTTTTAACCTTACCATTTTCATAACTTATTAAAAACAATGAAAATTATGCACAAGTGGTACAATGAAAACATTAGACTTTAAAAAGCAAACTATTTGTTGAAGCTTTTAAAACTAATTTCATCACTACATCATTCTACATGCTCTCAAGTTTGTTCAACACTGAAATTAAGTATTTTATTTCAAAAGCATTAATGTGTGATACAGGTGTATAAACTTATGTCACTTAATTCATTGACAAAAAAAAATCTATTTACTAGTGAGCATAATCGATGTATTTCTTTTTTCATTAAAGATTCATAATGAAATATGTTGGAACTTTATCAAATTTTTATAATTCATCCGATGATTCATTATATTCCCAAACCACTGATAAATAACCAAATGTTCAATTAGCCCTGCCTTGAATGACAACTAAAACAAACAAAAAATATTGTACTAAACAACAATATTCGGGCAATTCATCGTTCTTAATTGATTCAATTCAAGATTAATTGATTCATTGCAAAAAACTTCAAAATTTTGTCATTTAAATATTCAAAGAATCAGTGTATATATATGTGAAAAACCTTTGAAGGCTGTCAAATGTGAATCTTGCAAACTAAATGTTTAAAATAAAAAAACCCCTCCATTAAAAAATATAAAAAATCAACATAAAAAGCATAAAAGAAAAATATTGAAGTCTCTTCAAAAATGTAGTACAAATATTATGTACTTTAAATTTTAATTTAAAAAATAGATCTTATTATTTAATAAAAAATATTAAAACATATTATTTTTTTAACATATCTCCCCACTCGATCAACATGAAATGCCTTATTTAAAAAAAAAAACTCACCAATCAGTGATGGAAGAATAAGTAAGGAAGAACTAAAAGTAACTAAAAAACATTGAACAAAATTTAATTTGTTTGTACGTCTTTTTTTAATGAGGAAATAAATTAATCCATATAAAAAATAATATTTTACTCATTGAAATCATCTTCAATGCTTTAAATTAATCTCCTCCTTATAAGAAACAAGGTAAAAAATCTTATTCTGAAAAACTAAATTCATATTTTTGGTAAGACATTCCAATTCAAGACTGTCGGTTCAAGACCAACCTGGCACAACTGAGTTCAGCCAGTCAAACGGTTTTACGCGGATCGGCGCACTCACTCCCTTATTTTTATTTGCGCTATGATGAGGGCTTGTATTGTTGAATTTTCTTTCACTTTGGGGTTTAGTTGCATATGTATACATATAGATTTTTTTTTATTTTAACTGTATATATTTTATTAGAACACCAAAAAGGTAAACAAATTTTTTATTTAATCTTGATTTTTTGTAGAAAACTTTTTTTTCTTTATTTACATTTTTTTTAATCATTGTTTGTAACCACATTACTACTTTTTTAAATGTACATTGAAAACGTTGCGAGATGGCAGAACCACAACCAGGTCATGCTCAAGGAAAAAACCGATCACTCTCTCTCCCCATTTTACCACGTATAAACTTATTGTTTTAATACGTTATTCAAAGCCAAACTGCCACAACACCTGAATGTGAACACCTGTGAAATGGGAAGGAAAAGTTAAATTTCCTTGAAGCGGTAAACAATTGGTTATCAACAGCAGAAGCATTCCACATCCCAAAAGCTCAAAGTAAGAAAAAGTGAGAATTGTCACTTCCCTGGTCACTTTTTTTAAAAATGCCTTCGGAACAAAAGTTGTAGAGCGTAAAATTTGCAAAAACATGACGGTTCAAAATTTATGCATTCTTGGAAATCAGGAGAGCAAGAGAGTGATGTGTTTCCAAGAGCAAGTAAAAAAACGCGTTTTTAGCCCAAAAATAAAGAATAACTCAAAAACTGTTGAGAAATCGGGCCAAGTGGTGACCAATTGAAAGCTTATTAAAAATTTCCTAGAAATTGCTAAAGGGCACCGCTCAAGCACAATTTCCAGACTTCACAGCACAATTTGAATTTTCCATAAAAAGTGCAAAAATTAACATTTTCTCAAATTTTTGAATTTACTGATGAATGACGAAGTAGGAAAACATTTTTAAAAAAGCCATACCGTTCAACGTAAAATTTTCTAAAAAATAAGACTAAGGTCCGGGACTTAGAGGTTTGAGAAAATATACATTTCCAAATGCTATTTTTTTTTTCGTGCAAAAACTAGGTGGTCGGTTTTTTTGTTGATGATCAGTGTAGTTTTGATTGCCTTTTCAAAACCTGCATTATTTTTGCGCATGCCCAATATTTACAATAATTTTAGCATTTGTATTTTCGCATGATTATAGTTTCATTCGTATAAATGTTTTGTTAATATGTAATTTTAGTTTATTAGTCAGATTTGCAAAACCTTGAGCCAAACTTTAAATTTATATTTGTGTATAATGTTATTTGTCTTTGTTAATATACACTTTTTATAAAGCTAAAAAAAATTGTAAATATTATTGTTTATGTAAATATAAAAATTTGATACAGTACCTAATGTAAAATACTTATTTGTAAAATACGTATTTGTGAAGACAAATTTACTATTTGTAAAATACTTACACGTTCTTTCACTTCAGTAACATCTAACTGTTTCTTAATAATGTAATACCTACAAAGAAAAGTCCCGTTGGGGAAAAAAAAATTTCGAGAAAAACAATAAAAACTGCAAATAACTATGTAAAATAAAGTAGGTAGACACGCCAATTGGCGGAATGGTCAAAAGAGGGAACAAAGGGTCCGGCACAGGTCAAAAACGGTCGAGAACTCGAGACGCCTCCGTGTGTGTTAAAAGACGACGGTTTTGGTCTAACCTGGTACATATTTTATTTAAAAAAGTTTTAATCTAAATGTAATTGGGGTGTCGCAATCTTCTGAAATAAAGACATTATTTCTTTTGATTTGTCATGCCAACGATGACGCACGATAAATTCTTTTGGAATAAACGAGCGTTATTTATTCGAAATTCCCCGTGTCTGAAGGGTAAAAAAAAGGAATCAAACAACCTACTTCACACAGATCCGGAGAGGCGGTCACGAATGGGTCGCGCGCGAGGTCGGCCGATTGGTTCAAAAGAGGGGAGGTTGCTCGGGGCCAGGTTGGGATAAAAAGGACGCTGACCGGCAGAATGCAACCATTTAGTAAAAACCGCGGAAAATTAAAAAAAAAATAGTAACGAAAAAGATGGTTAGAAATGCAAAATTTATTTTTAGAAAAAGCAGTATAATTAATTATTACGAAAATTAATTAATTTTACTAAATTAACGAAACAAATATACGATATGCACGGTGTTGCAGAGATAGTGCTAAAAAAATTTTTTTGGTGTTAATACAGGACCCTATTTGCATCAATTTCCAATGTATAATCTTTATATGACATACCTTTAAATGATATCGTTCCTATACCTATCTTCAGGTCCCCTGTTGAGGTACGATTTTTGTTTGTTTTTCATGGAAACGTTCTTCAGCACTGTTTACTAAAGAACAGCACACCTACTCCTTAACGAATCCAAAACGTAAAAATCCATGATAGTAAGATTTAGGGGAATGAGGTGGCCATGGGTATGACTACCAATCCATATGGTATATTCTGGTTCAACCAGGCTCGAACTTGTTGGGTGCAGGTGTACAGTTCAGTAGTGAACAATGCTGAAGATTTAAGGATAAAAATCCCCAAGCATCTGATAAACTTAGAACCAATTTGTCCACATGAGCAATTGTAGGTGCCATGAGAAAAAGAACACAGATGTGTCAGATATCGTGATCAACATTGTGAAAACAATTTTCAATGTCTAATGCTTGTAAATCATTCAATAATTTATTGTGGATAAAATTATAAAACTTGAAACTGATACGTGGTAAATCTACAACAATCAGGAGGGGTTATGGATAGGATATTCTTATACCGTTTAAATGGTTATTAAATAATGAATTTTTCATGAAGTTGGACAATCTCTAGGATTAAACATAAGAACATGCCTAAGTATACATTATTTACTAAAAACCAAACTTTGTGGTATTTTTCAAATTTAAACATTTATTAAAGTTCTTAATTGAAAATTATTTTAGATGAAAATAGCAAAAAGAAAACGTAATGCTGAATCCAAATTTGTGATAACCCTTATGATATCTTGTTTTTCTCAAGTAACGTAACTTAGACTAACTCCATAGACTAACAAAAAATCATAACTCATCAGGGACAAAAATGTCACAGTCCGGGACATCCTGTAAACGTGCAAGGGTAAATAAATGTAAAAAGAAAGAATAAAAAGCTATAATCATCTATAATCATCAAACAAATTTCGGGTCAGGAAAGGAAACAAAATAAAAATATAGCATTCCTAAATATTTTCAAGACCAGAAACATACCAAAAGGGCCACATCATAGCTATCAGAGCTGTGTTCCCTCTAATTTCTCTATTTTCTTAGTGTCACAAAATTATGTGGTATGGATGACAAAAAAATAGCATTTTGCCCTTTGTTCTATGATTTAACTCAAAAAGAGGTGTTGAAAAGCAACACACACAAATAAGATAAATATGGGCCATGGAGAAGGCGTGAGCATATCTAGCGATGTAACAGTGCATAATTTCCTGCACATTAGTCTGTACATTGCAATAAATATATGAGGAGGATCTTCATTAATTTTCTATAACTGTCATTTGAACAGAGGGAAATTAGTCAGGCCAAATGGCGAACTCTGCTTCAGTTAAACCATTCAGACATAAAAAATGGAAAATTGACAGAAAAACTGAGCAATGCGAGGGGACGTTATCAGTTAAAAAAGAAAGATAGTACAGGAATAACTGCTAAATGAAATGCCTCCTGAAATTTAAAGATATAGTGGATAATTTCTTCAATGCAAAATTGGAGCGAGGCACTGATTCCTCCTGTTACCCAATACCAGGAGTACTTGTGTAAGGATCGTGAAACAGGTTGAGATAGGCTGAAAGGGAGGAAAAATCCAAAAATAAGAACATTCATCGCCAAATCACTCCCCGAGATAAAATGGTCCAAAATCTTGGGGTTTGTGAACAAGTCCAAAAGGTCTATGCAGGACACGTGAGCCGACCAAGTCCCGGACCTTTTAAGGACGGGGTACGAGTCTACCCAGGCATTTAACCCCTCGAATCTTGGTCGCCCACCCTGCTTAATATATATATAGATCGAAAGACAGAAGAGAACCTTAAGGTCCCGGTAGATATAGAAAATAGTTCAATTAACACGTTCGTTACGGACAATACACCCTTCCCCACATATGGTCGTTCCATAATGGTAACACTTCAAGAAAAACCCTGCTTTCTGAAGATTGTAGGGTGTTGGGTTGTAAACTGAGTCTGTTTCGGCCTTTAGTATCGCTTTGTCAACGTTACTGCAAAGATCATTTTTCTATTTGACTTTTTGGACATTTTTTGAAAAAATTAAACTTTTTCTCATAGGTCTTTTTTTAATCATATTGTGAAATATGTTTTCCTCGATGGCGAATCTTTTCCTTTCTCAAAAACACTTTCATTTGATGGTATAACCAAGGACAGCACATCAAAGAAATTTCTTTTGTTGTTTATCTTTTTGGCCTGTTGCTCCATCATGGTTTTTTTTGTTTGGTATATTTTTGTATTAATCATAATTTGTAAATATGTATTTTGTAAATAATTGTAAATATGATAATTGATAATATTGAGCAGATAAAAAAATATATACTGGTGATTTGCCTAATGTGACCTTTCCCATGTACGGACATTGTTCCAAAACATGTCAAAAATCTAAAAAAAAAGGTAATTTTTCTAGCCAAATTTTCATTAACGGTCATTTATCAACTCTTTTATAAATAGATATCAAAACTTGGGGGGAGAGGGAATTCAGAGTATCTTTGCAAATCAGTGAGAACGAACATATTAAAAGAAGAATAGAAAAAAGATTGCACAATGCAAATGCTTTAAATGAACAGTGATGATGGCAACAAAGAAATGTGTCTTCTAATTTCCTGATTTTGAATAGAAATAATTTTTTGATAGTAAACTGAAAGAAGCAATTCTTACACCTATACATTTCTGATATTTACCAAGTGTGAAAAATGGATAAAATAGTAATAAAACATTTTTTACATAACACGTGAAATTTGCTCAATGGCAAAAATGAATTAATAAGTATCAATAAGATATTTATGCATCTTGATTTACCATGAATTTTTAATCATACTTGCTTTCTTTAATTTTCTTATTTGCTCGAAATAAGTGTTCTCATATGATCACACAATAAAACAAATTTTAAAAAAGAAATCTGAGAAAATTCCTCAGCAATTAATAACAATAGAAACGTGTTGCAAGCATACATAATAAAAAATAATTTAATGATTTTATTTACTAACATGTATTTACCAACTTTCTTTATAAATGTTCAGTTTAATGAATAATGAACTATATTGTCTACTAATAAAAAATCAACATAAACTACGATAATAATTCAGTGCTCAAAACTTTTTTTAATTTTACCAATATAAAAACAGAAGGTAAAAAACATAATTAACATACTAATATAAAATTAAATTAAAAGGAAATAATTTGTCAAGCTGCATGCATTTAACACCAGTTCCGCACGTGCAATATTTGTCATAAATGCCATACATTCACAGAGAATTAATCATAAAAGGCTAAGCTTGTGCGTCGGTGAACATTGTGTATTATTTAACGCCTAATCACTCAGTAGTGCAAATGGCCAATTCTATTTGTCAGCGGCTTAGGACTTGAATACTGCATGTGTGGCTCTGGTTTTGGGCACACGACTAAGTTAATTGTTTGTGAAAGTAATTAAAGCGTAAACTGATTCAGTCGAATAAGGTAATAATAACACAAACACCAACTTACTCCGAGTAGCCTTTCCACATTAGCAGGTATTCAACCTTTCCGTTGCTTATCCTCTTGTTCAACACTTTCTCCACGGAAAATTCTTCTTCTTCCTCGCCTTGATTTTCTGCAGAGACATCATTATTATCAGCTATAGGTTGATCACCTTCTTTTTTTAATAAAGGGGAGAAAAATACAACGATGTAACAAACAAAAGAGAAAAAGATAAATGCATAATAGAGAGAAAGTTACAGAAAAAATAACACCAATAACATTTATTCCAATAAAAAAGAAAATGTTGGAAAATTACCTTTCATCATGTTGTCCTCAATTTTGTGTCAATACCTGAAATGAACAATTATAAACTAATATTATTAAAATGTTAAATTTTCTATTAACTATTTCAATGTTATTTAATATATTACTCAATTTTTGCAATCAGTTAATTAAAATCTTCTAAAATAATTTTCAATTGTTTCTTCAAATAGACACACGACTAGACAATATTTGTTCACAGATCACAGTAATGGAAAATATAGAGATGTCACACAAAAAATGATTGTTTGATGAATTCAGGTAAATACTTATTATTTTTAGCCATGTTACAACCACATGGAAAATGGGTGACTCAGTTTTGTTTGTAGAGGATAATTCTGGTACTTCTCAGGAAAGTAACAAAACAAACTTACATTGAATAAATGGCTGTAAGTGGTAACATAGTTTAAAAAATTGGCTAGTTTTTAGTGCTACTTTGTGAGTAAATAAGTACTGAAAACAGTAAACAATTTAAGACGACTTCTGTTGAAAAACAAGGCCAATTTTAAATCTATAACACATTTGTGAAGCGGGGAAAAAAATTCCAGATAATGAAATTTAGCTGATGAAGTTTTATTCACATAAATGTTTTTTATTCAAAGTTGCATGTCATCAATTTAAGTTTCTCTAACCAGACACATTTTTTTTTTGAGACTACATTATTACATTCTACCACACAATATTAAGGAAATAAAACCATTATAATGGGGCAAATAATGCAATTTGTGGACGAAGACATTGCAAGTGCTACATAAACGTGCAATGTCAACAAACAATATTAACATGTTTGGTAGACTATTACATAAACTAAGCTAGTATTTAAAGAAAACAAGAGTAACAATTATTTTATGGCCTAAAATAGGCCAGTTTCTAAATGCTTCGGTGTTTCAATGCCAATAAACTGTTTAACTTAGGTTAGGCCCTGATTCGGGCTTTAAATTTCAACTGAATGCTGAAACCTGTGCAGGTGACCAAAGAGCCCCACACACACACACACACACACATCGGTGTAGACAAATGTGCAAGAAGAATCGAATTTTGATAGGTCGCGATACCTGCACAATTTCACTAGAAATTAACACACATTCCGGTTTATCGGTACAGGTAAACCTCTCCGGTAGGCCACTAAGTGTATGGCCAGTCTAATAGAAATAATTAGGGTGGAGTGGGTATCAATTCATAGGTTGAAAATGATAATTTTCTCCTCAACCATCGTTTTCAACCAATGAATACTTCGTTATATTGTTTAATTGTTGAGAAGGGGCAAATGCTACAGAAACATACGCTGCCAACAAAATTAGCCCCATATAGAATTGATGAGAAAACGGTGGTAGTACATTTTGTTGCCTATGCTGTGTTAATTCTAACTAAGTACTTCAACAAAAGTAATTTATTTAGGAACTGTGTAACTGCAAACACGAATTCAAAGACTGACCCCATACTAACACAATACCAAAGCCCTTACAATATTTTAAAAAACAAACCTTAAAAAAGAGTTATTCAGATATCGTGAGTTGCGGTCGGGTGTGATGTAGGTTTCAGAAAAACATTTTCTTTATCGTGCCAATGTTTCAATCTTTTATTGAGATCATCTTCAGGGCTCAAAGTGTTTGTCTTCTGTGTAATTGTGCCATCCTTGCGTGTCATGTTGAGAGTGCCGATACGACACGCAAGGATGGCACAATTACACAGAAGACAAACACTTTGAGCCCTGAAGATGATCTCAATAAAAGATCGAAACGTTGGCACGGTAAAGAAAATGTTTTTCTGAAACTTACATCACACCCGACCGCATCTCACGATATCTGAATAACTATCGATTAACGGTCACTAATCTCTACACACTTAAAAAAGAGAATATCGAAACAATGAAATAGGGGTTGGCCCTGCATTCGAACTTGATATACGTTTTTGTTTTTTCAAAACACCGACACCTGGAAGGTTGTTATGACCTCTGCTGTTGCGAACCCTTGTAATAAAAAATAAGTAAAATAATAATAAAAAAAGATCCAAACAATGAAATAGGGCCGCTTAAGCTTTTTTATTATAATTACTTTTTTTATCTGCTTATAGCTGCATCTGTAATTTCGGAGAAGAGTTAACCATTGATGCTTGTGAGCTTTGAAATGAGGGATGAAAGTCATTCTTAGGGTTGATGACAGAATATTTCATTGTATTGTTTAATTATTACACAGACGCCAAGAACTACAAAAACATATGCTGTCAACAAAATTAGTTGTTTTTGAGCAAATCCATCTAGTGTTGAGAAAACTGTGGTAAAGGTCACTTTGTTGCCAAGGTAGGCCAATTCTAAATAAGTACGTCAATAAAAGTAATAAACAGGCAGCGTTGGTGGGCTGGATCAGAAGAGAAGCTCTCTCACATCAAGAGCACTTTCGATAGGTGGCCCTCGGAGGACAAGACTCATAGAAGACAGGTCATCTACACCTGATTATGAATAGTTAAAAAAAAAGTAAATTCTTTAGGAACTTTGATTGTAAACACAGGCTTCGGGCTATGGCAATGACTGTAAAATTAATTTTTTAAAAAAATGGGCTTGAATTCAATAACTGATCCCCAACCAATACAGTACCAAAGCCCTTACAATAATAATGTAGAGTTAAAACAACAATATGATCCAAACAATGTGAAATAGGGCTACTTAAGCTTTATTTTTTATTTATTTATTTTTATCTGCTTATCAAGAACAATTCTTTTACAGAATGCAATTTTCAGCATCAAACAGACAGTGTGATTTATATATTATTAATCCAGAGCGGTTGCCAATGTGTAGCTATCTCTATAATGCCTGTAATGTCACAATCACAAATTGAAATCCAATTTGTTCCTTGTATATAATACATACACAATTGTAGATGAAAATAAATGAAGTAACAAAATTTATTAAAAAATCTGCTTATAGTTGCATGTGTAATTTTGGTCAACTGTTAAATCATTGATGCTTGTGGGTTTTGATATGAGTGATGAAATTCGTTCTTAGAGTTGATGGCAGAATAAACAATATTTCGTTGTATTATTTGTTACAGAGATGGCCAAGAACTACATACCCTACCAACAAATTAGTCAGTTTTGTTAAATTGAGCGAATCAATCTAGAATTTATGAGAAAACTGCGGTAAAGATAATTTTGTTGCCTAACCAAGGCCAATTCTAAATAAGTACAGTGGACTCTTGATAATATGAAGCCAAAGAAACCACAAAAATAATTCAATTTATCAGGAGGTAGGAATAAAACTTGTTAAGAGTTGATATGTATTTTTGCAAGTTATTACTTAAATTGTACATATATAGAACAGTAAAAATAATGAAAAAGTGGAAATAGATCAACTGTGAAATTGGACATAGTTACGCATTATTAAAAAAATATGTAAAGTTGTTTTAGTTTCAATGTGACCTGGTGCGCTTCGTTTAAATTTTCCTATGTGACCAGTGCTCAGAACACATTGACAAAGCACTGACCGCAGAACATAACAAACTAGAGAAAATTCGAAGAAGAATTTGGTCTATGTCAGAATTTTGGCTGGAAGGAAAAAACAAGACGTGAAATTTAGAGGAATATAACAAACAAAATGTGTAAGTGGCTCTATTTCAATTAATAGCATGCTTTTTCTCCCATATTAGAAAAAATTTTTCATACCACCGAGTGTATCAAAATGGGCAGGATTTTTTCAATTTACCGAAGTGACCTGCTGAGGAGTGTGTGTTATCAAGAAATTCAAATTAACAAGAGTTGACTGTTCTTCAATCTATAAAAAACAGTTCATGCTGATTGACAGACAATGTACAGACTAAAACCCTGAATCTAAACAGCTGAAATTTTGCCAGTGTATTCCTACTATGACATGGACAGCCCCTAAGAAAGGATTTCTTGTAATTCTATCCTTAAGGGGACGATACGGACAATTTTTGACAATGTATAGACCGAAGTGAATGGAAGAATAGAAGAATTTGAGAATCGAAAAGCTCTCGTATCAAGAACACTGTTAATACGTGGCCTCAGAGGACCTCACTCATAGAAGGTTATAATAGTTCAAAGTGAATCATTTGGAACTTTGGTTGTAACTGCGGACTCGAATTCAATGATTCTGCACCAATACAGAGCCTTAGCGTACAACAAATATAAAAAACTTAGAAGAAAATGATCCAAACAATGAAATAGGTCTGGTTGTTTTATTTTAAGAAAAAATGTAGATACAGTATTGTTATTATAGTCAAGAATTGAATGCTTGTGAGCTTGGGTATGATCAAAGTCCTTTTTAGTGTTGACTGAATGATCAATGTGTCACAATATTTTTTAATTTATACATATTTAACTTATGTAATAAAAAAATACAATTATAGATAAATAAATGCTTTTGTTTAATCTGGAGGTTTTAATTATGAAAACGTAAGACCTGTGGGACAAGTTTACAACGCAATGCAACCGCATTTAGGGTTAGATCGATACATTCAAAAAATAAGTAAATAAGACTAGGTTTATAAGATTTTGTTAATAGTTACAAACCGATTAAAGGCAGATGATGTAATGGCAATGAAATCAGGGAAAAGTGAGGAAAACACGTTTATAAACACAACGGATCTGTTCGTATTTGAAACGGCTTAACGGGCAAAGGGGCCAAAAGTCCTTTTAAAACGACTTAAGAATTTATTTCGTTTTAAAGTTGAACATAATAAAAAATCGTTTGTGAGAAGAGAAATGTGAAAATAATCAGGGGCGGGTTTTAAGGAATGCAAAGTGAGATCCAGTTCCCGCGTCTCGAGAACGAATCACCGCCTTCGGTTCAATTCTATAATTAAGACGATTTACAAAACGACGAGACGTCGAAATGTCGGAAAATGTTCGATACTTACGAGACAGCCGGCTTAGATAAACCAACGGCTTGTATTTCCAGGGAAATCGGCCCAGGGCAAC
The DNA here is from genome assembly GCF_000648675.2 of Cimex lectularius. Taxonomy (NCBI): domain Eukaryota; kingdom Metazoa; phylum Arthropoda; class Insecta; order Hemiptera; family Cimicidae; genus Cimex; species Cimex lectularius. Next base: position 681,196 of record NW_019392789.1, on the reverse strand, counting down.
GAAACAGACGCCCGAACTGTCGAATGATGCGGTGCGTTTACGGGCAATGGCGTCTCGGCTCGGTTCAGGTTCAGGCTCCGGGGCCGGGGTCGCGGTTGCCGGCCGCCCGTTCACATCCGCACCCCTGGCACAGAAGATTAACGATTTAAACCAATTAAACCACAAATTAAATTTTCGCCATCCTTTTGACAAACCTTTTATATCCAAAACGGTAGATTTTTTTTTTTTATTTCACTCTATGACTCTTTTGGCGAATGGACGTACTAACGGAGAGGTGAACTCCGCCTTCTACAAACCGACAAAATTTCGCTTAAATAATACACTTTTTTATAATGAACCTACACTGCTCTTACATTATCAATATAAACAGAAAATATTAATTATATATTCAGTTATTATTTAGACATCGTGAGATACGGTCTGGTGTGACATAGGTTTAGAAAAACATTTTCTTTATCATGCCAAGGTTTTGATCTTTATTGAGTTCATCTACAGGGCCTGGGATTTATGTTTAAATTATACAAATACATATAAGATATGACTATGAATGAATTTATACAGAGTTGTAATATAGAAATTTTAGGTTTAATCAAATTATTTGCACTCACTCAGTGTTTATTTTCTCTGTAGATGTGTCACTGTTGTGTGTCTTATTGAGAGTGTTAATATGGCATCAATGTTTTTTGTTTATATATGTTGCACTCTTAACTTGATACACAACAATGAAACATCTACACAGAAAATACACATTTGGAGCAATGTATAGAGTCGAAGGTCGTGAGATCAAACCTGCACGTGGCACTAACTTTTTCATCTTAACTAAGACCTTAGATAAAACGTATAATTAATTGAAATAATCAATATGGTCAATTATGACTGCTAAACATATATGATTTAATATAATAATAATATATTTTATTAAATTAATCCAATTTAAAAAATGTTTTTATATAGAAATATACAATATAAATACAAATATAATTAATATAGCAAATTTAGTTGATACTGCCAAGCTTTTGACCAATTTTAAGGTCATCATCAGTGCCTATATTATTTTCACATTATGAAAAACATAATTGTACAATTGTTTTAACAATTAATATAACTATATAGAATTCACAAAACAACCTTAAGTATGTCTACAGATTGACATATTTAAATTTTTACAGGTGATCTCAAATTTCCTTGGAGAACGAAAAATTTTTTCATAATGGGAAAATAATATTAGACCCTGATGACCTTAAAATAAGTTGAAAGCATGGCAGTAGCAAGTAAATTTGTTTTCTTCTTCTAAGACCATAGCTCGATTCAGAGTGTTTGTAAGTGAAAAAGTGGTCCATACTTCTAATACTGAATATATATGTGTGGTGTTTAGTGACTGTTAATTAATGATTAATCAGTTTGTGAGATGCGCTCTGGTGTGATGAGGGTTTAGAAAAACATTTTATTTATCGCGCCAACATTGTGATCTTTATTGAGTTCATCTTTAGGGCCTGAAATTTATAAACATTATTTAAATTATACAAATATATGTAAGATGTGAAAATGAATTTATACAATGATGTATACAAAAGAAATTTTAGGTTTAATCAAAGTATGTATTTACACTCACTCAAAGTGTGTATTTTCTCTGTAGATGTGTGTCATTTTACCTTTCGTTAAATTGATGTAAACATTTTTTTTAAAACATTGATAATGGCAACTGTGTTTGATTTGTTTATATATTTTTGTTGTTTTCATTAAATGTTTATCATTCCTTGTCACTTCCTTTGTATTTGTTTATATATTTCTGTTGTTTAATTTTTTAATTAAAGTTTTATCATTTCTTTTTACTTCTTTTATATTTTTATATACGTGTGGTGTTCAGTGACTTATTTGTTTATATATTTTTGTGATTTAATTATATTTGTATCATTACTTTTCTTTTCCTTATATTTGTTTATATATTTCTGTTGTTTATATTTTATCATTCCTTCTAACTTCTTTTATATTTTTATACACATGCGTATTATGACATAATACTTACAATATTTTATTTGTGTTTGTTATGTTGAATATGTACATATTTTAAATTATTTATTAATCCATTTATGTTTAGTAGTCTAATTGACCATGTTAATTATTTCAATTAATTATTATTTTTATCCAAGGTCTTGATTGAGAAGAAAAAGCTCAAAATGATGAGTTTAAATCATGATAGCACAAGCGGTAAGAGCAGCAGCATATTGTGCGAAGGTCGTGGGTTTGAATCCCGCTTGTGACACTAACTTTTTCATCTTAACAATACCTTACATCAAAAGAGTAATTAATTGAAAAGTTATATGTATTTATGATTCAATTATTAATTATTACTTATATATAGTTGGGTATATTTACCCGTATAAATAATAATATTACTTCGTAAACGATTTCTTAATATAGGTTTATTATAACTTAATAACATGTATAATTATGTTTTTGTTAATTACTATCTTAATAATTGATATTTTCTTAAAATAAACTTACTTTTTTCAGTTAAAATGGCAGAAATCTGTTGGGCTTTTCAAAGTCAAGGCAGCTGCCAGCTAGACTCACCCTTTAGAAATTGGACTTGAGCCAGGCGCAATTTTGTTTAGCCGCTTAAAGAAAAAACTTCGTATTAATTATTGATTAAAATAAAAATTATTATTTAAATTATTTTTGTCGTTTTGGTCATTTGAAGAGTATCATTTATTAAGTTTATTTGTATTATACAAAAACAAGTTGCTTATCTAAATGCGCGCCTTATTTTTATGGAGGTTATAGGATTGTTTTCCTGTTATCGTTGTCATGCAGAATCTACTTCTTGACAACACTTCTGCTGATTTTAAATTTTCAATCTGCTACATGGCATAAAGATCGAGTTTGTTTTGTTTGTTGACAAATTTAGTAAAAACGCGAATGTATTGGGACGGGAGGCTCGAATCGTGCGGTTGTGAAACGGCCGAAGATGTCTCAGGATATAGGCCTATTGCTCGACGATGACGACGACCTGTTGGCGAAGGCCTGCGAGGATAGTCTGAGGTATCACGATTTCAAACACGATCATTATAAAATAAATTATTTTTGACCTTCTCATCCTTCGATTTAACCGGAATTTCTTTTATTTCGTCAATTAAATACAGTACAAGTTTACTATAAATTGTTTATCGACTTGCAGCATGTTAACTTTGGGCGATAAGATTTTATTTAGATATCTAATGAAGGCCCTGATGATGGTGGAATAAACCACCGAAGCTCGGCACAGCCCAAAATTGTTAAATCAATTGTACAAATATTTTTCTAATGTGGAATTAATATAGGCCCTGTTGATGACCTTAAAATACATCAAAAGCTCTGCAATACGAACTGAATTTGCTTTCTTATTCAAGACCATTCCTTCATTGTTTTTGTGTAAAGTTTGGGCGATAAGATCCTATTAGAGGTCTAATGAAGGTCCTGATGATGGTGGAATAAACCACTGACAGCTCGGCACAGCCCAAAATTGTTAAATCAATTGTACAAATACTTTCGTAATGCGAATTTAATGTAGGCCCTGATGTGTTTAAGGTCACACCTGTAGACATATTTAAGATTGTTTTGTATTGATAATGACCTTAAAATAGGTCAAAAGCTTGGCATTAAGAATTGAATTTGCTTTTTTATTCAAGATCATACCTTGATCCAGAGTGATCGTAAATTATGTTAGTTTCATTTCTTTTATTTTAATAACATTCTTAATAATATATTTTTTTAACAATGATGTCTTTTTAACTTTCATATTATTTTATAGTTTCAACAATTTTTTAAATTGCACTATGCTTAATAATCAATAAAATAATTATTCAGAAATCGTGAGATGCGGTCTGGTGTGATGTAGGTTTCAGAAAAACATTTTCTTTATTGTGCCAATGTTTCAATCTTTATTGAGATCATCTTCAGGGCCTGGGATTGACAAACAATTGCCAACAACCGTAATTGCATGTACTTAATACATAAGTAAAAACAGTAAACTTCCATCTGTCTCTCCTGTAATTTTTTTTTTTNTTTTTTTTTTTTGAGGTGTGTTACTTTTCTTGTAGGTGTGCAAGGCAAATCAAGGCAGTTTAACCCATTGTGGTTGCATTCCTTAATCGACTCCTTAAAAGCCAGACCTATTTTAGAGCGAGCATATATTAGCTCATTATAAAAGTTTTTTTTTTTTTTTTTTTTCAGTCACTACAATAGTAAAAGTTTAGAAGAAAATGAATTTGCAACAGTTGATGACATTATTTTAATAGATGACGATTCTAATAGCTCAAATGGAAAAATTGCTGAAAGAAAAAGTGTACTTTGTTCACAGTAGGTATTTTTATATGAATATAAAAAGATGTTAATGTTAATTAATCAATTCTTGTACCAGGGTTGGAGGAAAAGCTGGAGAAGTACTTTACAACGGTGATGAAGCAAAAGGTTTTCATCTTGCCGCTGGGTCCAGCTACATTTACCCGACAAACTACCCAGTGCGGCAGTATCAGTCGAATATTGTCCATACTGCTCTTTTTAAAAATACCATGGTGACTTTGCCGACTGGTATGATTTAAAAAAAAAAATAAAGCAGATTAGAAAAATTAGCAGATAAGAAATTAATGTGTTTGTTTAGGCTTAGGAAAGACTTTTATAGCAGCGGTAGTGATGTATAATTTCTACAGATGGTACCCCTGTGGCAAAGTGGTTTTCATGGCGCCAACAAGGCCATTGGTGGCACAGCAGATCAAAGCTTGTCATCATATCATGAACATCCCACTATCTGACACTACAGAGATGACAGGTAGGTGATTTTAAATTAAATATTAACTTTTTATATTGTAGCAATAAATTGTTAAAATTAATTCATATCTATTGAATTATATTTTTTTAAATCAAATAAAATTTTCTAAAATTAACTGTTAATTTTTTACCTTTTTGCTTTCCTTATACTACCCACTGAAGATGGCAAAATATTGGCCCAAATAACAGATAGGCAGATTAGGATCATCAAAAATAACTAAAACTACAAGCATAATTTATTTTTATTTGACTGGTTTTTGCAGGTGTTCAAAATATTGATGTGCGAAAATCACTCTGGAAAGAGAGACGAGTCTTTTTCCTGACACCACAGGTGCTCGTGAATGATCTCCGAAGTTCGGCTTGTCCAGCCGAGTTGATAAAATGCGTCGTCGTGGACGAAGCGCATAGAGCCGTCAAAGATTATGCATACTGTCAGGTATTGGTTGTTATATTAAATTTAAATGATACAGAGATTTATTTGAAAATTTAATCAAACATATTTTTTTCTTTTTAAGGTGATTAAATTGCTACAAATGGCAAAAGGGAGCGAATATAGAGTTTTAGCTCTTTCTGCAACACCTGGAAATGGAATAAATGCAGTTCAACAGGTTTGTTTGTCAAACAAACTATAATATTATTCACTTTTTAAAAAGTTGTTTCAAAGGTTGAAAAACCAAAAACTTCAATTCTGTGGATATTAAAATGAAATTCAAATATCTATAACTGATGGTGTAATGTTATTTCCCTCCATTTTAAGAGCTCTAGGTAGACGCTCACGGCATCACTAGGGCTGATATATCCAATGTATGTCAGACTTCTTAGTAATAAATGGACAACTCATGACAGCGAATCACTCTCGTATTCCCCTTCTGTTCACAATTGATCTCTCAATGAAACTTGTGCAAAATTGCGACAATCAATTTTCTGGAAAACCATTCGGCAACAATATCTCTGACTCCTTTGGAATGCCAAGTGCCCTCAGTTTTAGTTTTACATTGTTTAACTCACATTAATTTTCTGGATATATTTTTGTTTTTTTTGTCCTTGTTAATATCAATTTATTTTTGTATGTTATTGCGTTACTGTAGATCCTTCCCGGAGGGAGTGGATCTTTTCTTTGTTTAGTTAAATGAGATAATAATAAAGAAAAGAATAGTAAAAAAGAAACAATTCTTATATTGAGCTATTAACAAAATTTGCAATTAAGGTCGTCAGTTTGGAATTTTAAATTATAAAAACAGAAACAATTCTTACATTGACTAAATATTACTACTACTATTATTTTTTTTACATTAAAAAACGGAAACAATTCTTATGTTGAAATATTAACAAAACTTGAAATTAAGGGCTCGGTTTGGAATTAACAATTTGACAATTTTGTAAAGGAAACTGGCTGAATATTATTTTTTTTTTAAATATTAAAATACATAAACAATCCTTACGTGACTTATTATTATTATTATTATTAATAAAATTAAATAAACAAACTGCAAGACAGACTTTGTGTTGATTAAACAAACGAAAAATTTGACTCTTTATTGTAAACTAAATGATAAAAAAATCCTTTTTCACGAAAAACAAATTAAAATTAAAAAACTTGCGTGACGATTGTCGCTAGATGAAAATGGGTTGATCTTTACTGCTTTTTCACCAAAAGAATCAAACTTGTCTCCTCTAGTCCAGCGCAAACTCAACAGGCCTGTGGAAGGGCTTTGGGCGGTCCTTATACATTTCACTGTGTTAATGTATTTTTTTTAAATTTTTTTTTTTTTCAGTTGTACTTGTGTGTATATATTATTATTTTATCGCCCTTCTAATATCTCTTATGTAGTACGAGTAACAGGGAGGAAGCCAGCAAAGAAAGTGCATGGATGCTAAAAAAAATCGTTTTGTGCTCTTTGTTCAATTTAAGTTATAGAAATTAATTATTATTTTTAAGATGTAAAGGTCTTGGTATTATGTAAGGTCTTGGTTGAGATGAAAAAGTTAGTGTTACAAGCGGGATTCGAACCCACAACCTTCAGCTCAACACAGCGCTTACCTAACCTCTAATGACCAAAATGCAAATTGAGATGGGGAGTTGGTGTCTGAGTGGATCGAAGTCATGATAGCTCAAGTGCAGCGGTGTATTGAGCTGAAGGTTGTGGGTTTGAATCCCTCCCATGACACTAGCTTTTTATCTCAACCAATATCATACATAAAAAGAATAATTAATGTGGTCGGTTAGACCACTAAACATAAATGGATTAAGTTGTAGAACTGTAATCATGAAGAAGGCAATAAATAGGTCAAAAGCTTGACTACAAGTTTTGAGTTTTTTTTTGTGTGATGATTAGTGACCGTTAATCAATATTTATTTAGAAATCGTGAGATGCCGTCTGGTGTGATGTAGGTTTCAGAAAAACATTTTATTTATCCTGCCAACGTTTCGATCTTTATTGAGATCATCTTCAGGGCTCAATAAAGATCGAAACGTTGGCACGATAAAGAAAATGTTTTTCTGAAACCTACAACACACCAGACCGTATCTCACGATTTCTAAATAAATGTTGAGTTTTTCTTCACTTTATGTATATACATACTTGTACAGAGTTGAGTTAAATAAATCAATAATCACTATTTATTTTGTTTTTGGTTATTATGGGTAATGTTTAGTGACTGTTCATTAAAGATTATTTAAAGATCGTGAGATGCAGTGTGATGTGATGTAGGTTAGAAAACAATATGTGAGAAATACTGTCAAATTTTGAATGGAATTGGTGCACCTCAAAAGTAGTAAGAGCGAAAAATAAATCAGGCAGAGAAATGGGGTCATGCAGCAGCTGAGAATATAGGCAAGGGAATGTATTTTACCATAATTGGTTCTGAAAAGGATAAATTTGTAGTATTTTATTAACTGATCCCTAAAGGATTTACGATTGTTTTGATGTTGTTTATGTCAGATTGAATTAGGATCATTGTTTTCAATTTATGTAATTTAAGTGCCATGGTTGTTCATTGACAGGTAATCGAAAATTTGCAAATTGCCGCATTGGAAATCAGAGGGGAAGACTCTTTGGACGTCGCTCCTTACACTCATTCCCGTGCAATCGACACCATCGTCGTTTCACCATCTTCTGAAATGAAAGTAGTGCGTGATGATTTTTTAAAGGTATTTATTTCTGAAAATTTATCTCGAGATAACGAAATTAACCTTGTAAAATTTAGGTCTATGAAAAATATGCTAGACGGTTAAAAGAATTCAAAGTATTAACAAACAACATTTCTACAGTTACAAAATTTCAGGTATTGAGAAATTATATGTTACAAAATGTAAAGAAATTATTCAATTTAATAATTGTTTAGGTACTTAAAGCTATGGAAAAATTCCGTGCAAATCCTCACAGAGGTATGTCTTCAGCAGTCGTTGGTAGTCTCATATGCGATTTTACAATCTGCATGTCACTAGCGCATTCATTGGAACTTCTTGAGATTTACGGCTTAAGAGCTTTTTATTCATATTTGTCAGGTATTTGTCTGAAAGAGCTTTATTAAAGTTTTTTTACTTGTCATTTGCTCTGGTTTAGACGACACCAGGGAGAAATGCAAAGCGGCTTCGAGTAGGTTGAAAAACGACGAGGATCTGGCAAAGTTGTTGAAAAAACTGAAGACTGTTCTCTATAATACTTCAGTGAGTATTAAAAAAACATGTTTTCCCCTAACATATAATTATTATTCCTCTCAAATCCAAAGACCCAGAACTTACCTTACATCTGGAGTCACCCGAAATTGCAACATTTGGTAACTTCTTTGAGCACACATTTCAAAAAAGCTGACGAATCAAAGAAACAGACCAAGGCCATTGTATTTTGCCAGGTAAAAATTAAACGCATGGAAATTTATTATTACCAAGAAATAAGCATATTATTTTTTATTTATTTTTTTATAGTACAGGACGATAGTTTCCGAAATTGTGGAATTACTTGAAAAAAGCAAACCTCTAATAAAATCGGCAATATTTATCGGCCAGTCGGGAGGAAAGGAGAAAGGTATGCCACAGACAAAACAACTACAGGTATTTAAAATTTTATTTTATTTTCAAACAGCATACATACTCTGAATTTGAAATGTTTGAACAGGTTAAAATGTAAATTGTTGTGAAATTTAAGTGTGTATGTCTGTGAATTTTTCACTAAAATAGCTGGTCTTAGCACGTTGACTGCAGATGACGCTAGGTCTACATCCTTATTTACTTTTAAACTCTCCCTCCACTTCATCCACTACATAATTCCGTTTGAAATTGGTGGACCTGGTGATGGCCCCAGAAAGGGCAAAAGTGTCACTTGCTACTATCATTTCAATTTTTTTTTTTCAACTGCAATATTTTTATTTATTCTACAAAAACCACGTAATTTGCCTTTTGTGTATGTGTTTGGTCATTTTAATTATTTCCTCATTTTATATGATTACATAAAATAAAAGAAAATTATTGTAGAAAGTTGAAATGATTTTTATTCAACTACACCCCCAAATTGAACAAATGTTCTGCGGGTTGCTTTCTTCATTGACTTAGCATTGTGGTGGACGTTGCCTGTTGAGTCATATAATTTATATCACTGAGATAAATGCAATAAAAAAAAATTGTTTATATTTTTATGTACCATAGAGCTATTTTATGTGATAAATTGGGTTCTGCCACGGGCAACCAAATGGCATAAGCTGCAGTCAACATGTCATTGCTATCGCCTAACTCTCACACACAAAGTTACTATATTTTTGAGAAGATAACAAACCGGCCAATTTATATTTCACCTTAATTCATTTTTTTAAATCTTAGATAATGAAAGAATTCCGCGATGGTACTATTAACTGCCTGGTGGCTACTTGTGTCGCTGAAGAAGGTCTTGATATTGGTGAGGTTGACCTTATAATCCTAATGGAAGCCCACAAATCACCGGGCCGCCTCGTACAAAGAATTGGCCGAACTGGCAGGAAACGAAAGGGGCACTGCATCATCCTTTTGACAAAAGGCAAGGAAGAACAGGTAAATCTTGGACCGTTGTTTAAAAAAAATAAATAAAATAAAAATACAAATTGTAATTTTGCAGAAATTCCACGAAGCAATGATGACAAGAAAATCATACGTTAATAATATCTGTAATTCGAGCGCTATCAAAGCCAGCCTCTGTCAGTTCTCCCCATCCATGTTTCCACCAAGTAAGTCACATGTACAAATATTGTAAACAAAGGTTTTAATTGTTTTTATTGTAGATGTGAAACCGGTGAAACAGTTGGTGCATATTTCAGTCGATGATGATGGACCGACACCTGAGAAGCCGAAAAAACAAATAGACATTAGAAATTGCATGCCGATACATAAATCACCTTTTCTAACTGAAGAAGAATACGAAGTGGTATGCTTGGTGATCACTTTAAATTAATTATATTATGTTTAGTAGTCATAATTGAGTGTATTATTGTATTAATTTTAATTAAGTGTACTTTTTATCTAAGGTCTTGGTTAGATGAAAAAGTTTAAAGATATAAGTCGTTAAAAAGCTATGTTCCTCTTCTTTCAAATGGTCCGTTTGACGTTAAAATCCTTTTAGCAGTTTTTCAATTATATCCGTTTCAATCTGATGTTCCAATAACAACTTCTCAAAAGTTGTTAAAAAATTTAAATTTATATTTCAAAATAATAAAAATTTATATTTAGGGGTCTCTAGAGGTGCTAAAAGAAATTTCATATTAGTTTCTCGGGGGGAAAAAAATGTTATAACCTACTTTACTTGAAAAATTTTTGCCTTTTAGAAATTTTTTGGTTATTGATAAAATTTGATAGCGTTTACTGTATTTTTATTGCACTATACATAAAAAAATGCTGTAAAATGATATAGTTGATTTGAGTAAGTAGAATGGCAAAATAAAAATGTTAAGATGGAAAATTAAAAAAATAAGTTTTGGCGAAACCAGGCTTATTCACAAGAAGTGGTGATTATGTGTCTGATATTTTGGACAAGAATTAGCAAAAACGTTTGGTCCAAATCTATGAAAACAGGATATATGAGGAGAAAATTAGGAGGGAAAATTAGTTGTGCACAAAACGCTCCAAATTTAAATAAAACCGTTTTTGTTATTTCTTATTGAAGGATTTCGTGCTATTGACAACGTTCTTAAAAAAATATTTCTGACTTAAAAAAATTTAAAATGATCATAACAATTATTTTTTGAAATGTTTAATATATTTTTACTATTTATGTCCTTAGAGGGATGAATTATCCTGAAAGGGACTGATGGTAATGGCCGTGACTGGTATGGAGGGGTTCCGTTACACAGGGTTTTGAAATGTATACCTACCATTTTTATATTTTTTGGGTGGAATGCAAAATTGTCCGTTAAGAGAGGTGGCCACTATAAAGGAGTGCTCTTTAGGAGTGGTTTCACTGCATTTAAATTCCTGCACTTTCTTGTCAGGACTTCATCTGCTCAAATTAGATTTCAGTTTGCCAGCCTTGCTGTTCATTTAAAAAAAAAATTATATTAAAAGTCAGAAACACCTTTCTTTTATTTTTATACATTTATCAATGTTAATTGTTCAATATATTCATGAAACAATCACTGTTTATGAGAATTATTTCATTGTATCTTTTAAGTTTCATTATTATTTTTCTTCTAGTTATCATTCTTGATATAAATAACTTTTTTTGCCTTAGCTAAATTTTGGAAAATTTAATAGCAGTCTCTGTAAGAACAGGTTTTTTTTACCGTAAAATTATTTATTTTTAGGTATTTAGTGAACTGGGGACAAATAATGTCAATATGGACCACATTCCAAGATGTGAAGAAATTTGGCACAGAAGATTTAGTAATTTTTTATTTTATTTTATTTATTTATTTAACCTCTTTATCTGAAGCATGAAAAACAAAAATATATTTACATCCTGCATGATTATTTGCTTAGCATGTTCCCTGTGGGACCTATTTTATTTGATGCGTTTATCTGGTAGATATTTTTTGAGCACTTGACACCATGGTATCGGCATCTGCCTGGTGAAACAACACCAATGATGCCTTTGTGGCTAATCTGTAATGCTACAATATAATCAAAAAACACAATTTCAGTTCATATAAATATTTTCAACCCTTTTAATGTTAGAATTATCCATCCTGACAACATCCAAGATGTCTGAATGGCAATAACCTGTTAACTGTTGTTCCCATCAAGCTTAAATTGTCTCATTTAGATAACAAGATGGGTTCAGATGAACTGTTCAGTAAAAAGTGGAGTCGACTGTATTATTGGAACGATTGGAATCTTGAAGTTCACAAATCATTCAAAGTCAGCAACACATTGAGATCCCAACATTTTTGCGAACTGCTCCAGTCCTCCAGGAATGTTAAAAATTTTGTCAATATCAGTGATGAAGGTAAATTAGAAATTCAATGATGACCTAACTTGTATGACCTAACTTCGATTTTATCCTCCCTAGAATTGGAACAATTGATCGTAAACGAATCATCCAGGAAGGAAGATAATGAAAGTCGAAATCGCATAGTGGGTAAAAAAACGGCCAAACTGCCTGAAGAAAATGAAGAGAAAAAAGCCAAGAAGAAGAAACTCAATTCTAAAAATGATGGCATGGATATTCGCTCATGCATGGCAATCGCTGCTGAAAAGGCAAAAGTTGAAATTATTGATATTAGAAGCCCAGATTCACCTGTGCCGATTGAAATCGATGATGAACAAATAGAAATAGAAAACGGATCTAAAATTTTCAAAATTGATGAAAAATACCTGAAAGAACTTTTGTACAGCGAGGCGTTAACATGTGCTTTTGAAAAGAATGTCGAGATGGGTTACAGGCTAAATAAGTACCTAACTCCAAAACCAGTTTATCCTCTGCAAATTCCTAAATTTGACACCTCACTCAACATTGACTTTCTTTTTAAACCAAACACTTTCAAAAATCTAAATATTATGCCACAGGAAAAGCTGATGATAGAAAGCAACGACAATATAGTTAAAACTATGAGAGTCAATGCTGATTCACTACCCAACAATCTGAAAAATTTAAATTTGACGGCAGACGAAAAGCTCATGATTGAATGTAATGACAAAAGAGAGGAAATTATGACAGATAATGCTGATTCACTACCTGACACTGTTAAAATTTCTTCTGAAGACGAAGAATCAAATGATATTGTAGGCATCGATGATCTTTTCGACAATGCTGACTTCAGCCCTGATGATGCGGTTGTTGAAGAAAACAAAGAAAAATCCAAAATGGTACAATTATTAACTAATTCGCAAAATAAAGAAAATCATGAAGATGTGTTAAATTCTCTCCAAGATGAAAAGGACAAATTAATGAAAAAAGATGAAAGTAAAACTGATCCTGATATCGTCAGTATTGACGATTTGTTTGGAGATGATGATTTATTTGAAGATGATTGTGTGAAATCTAAAGAAGAATCCTTCACCCCTGAGAAATTATTTAATAAAACAGCAAAAAAGGATGTGAATTTATTTAATGACATGAAACAACCATCAAAGAATAGTTTATCAAAAAACAAGTTTCAGATTGAAGTAGAAAGTCTGTTAGAAAATAATGTCTTGAGTGAAAGCCCTGTCAGTTGTAACACTAATTCAAATAATTCACTCATCAATTCTGCATTTATTTCATCTACACCAAAGTACACTCAAAACAAAGGTAAAACGTTTAAAAAGAGCATTAAAAAAATTGAAACACAAGTTAAAAAGGATGAAGAAAAAGATCTCTGGGAGATTAGCGCTTTGTTTGATGAAGATGATGATATGTTTGCAAATGTTGAACTTCCTCCAAGTCGTCACGAGAGCACCATGTTTAGCGTCACCAAATTGACGAGCATGATTATGAAAGACAAAAAGCAAGAATCTCGCCAAGAAATTTCATTTAAAAACAGTCCAGATGAATCTTGTGAAAAAACAATCACGTATAAAAAACATAACGAATCATTAGATTGTCCAAAAAAATCGGTAAATAAAATAAATGAAGGGCCTGTTTGTACTTTGGATTTTCAGGAATTTGACACAGAAACTCAACAAAATTCAGAAAATACTAACTCCAATTTTAAGAAATTCAAAAATAAAATACAAACTGATTCAATCTGTAAAAACATACTCCCTTCTCAAAAAATACACCTTCAATCCGAACAATCAGATGACGATTTTATAAGTCCGGCCAAGTTGAAGCGAAGTTTGCTTCTATCTCCCAGTCCATCACCCTCACCCAACAAAGTCGCACGGAAAAAGAAAACTAAAAAACCCAAACAGGTGAGGCATTACAGTGATTTATTTGAAAGTTAATTTACTGGAAATTGTATATTTTTCCCTTAGGCAAATGAATACATCGAATATGAAGCTGAAGAGAGTGGGATTCTATCGAGTGATGAAAGTTGTGACACATCAAACAGTCAAGACGAGAAAAATAGCTTCATTGATGATGAATCTCTTTCTGATGCTGATATAACTAACACACACTACCTTAAATCTGTGAAGTGCGTAGCAATAAATACTAATAATAAAGAAAAGTATATTTCTATTCTAGAAAAAATTGTTTCTTATAGAGTAAAAACTTTTCTATACAATCACAGTCAAACTTCCCCAAATGTACACTTCTAATAACTAGACTCTCTCATCACTGGACGATGTTATTTTCTTTCCCCTGTATTATTACATTTATTTTATTAAGAAAGGTACTTTTTAAGGAACTTATAATAAAAAGTTTCTTGTAAGCAGACAGCAGGGGAGAAAAAAGAAGTGTTACTTGCATGCAGCAAAATTTTGTGAATTTTCTCTCTTCTATCTCCACAGGATGTTTAAAAATCACTCAATAGTTGTTTAATATTTTTTCATTTGTAGAAGTCCGATGCATGGGAAATTCAAGATTCCTTCTCATTGTAATAATCAGGCTGATGTATACTCCCAGCAAGTGGAACAAGACGTTGATTACCAAAATGTAAATTATTTAAAAAATGTACAAGCTTCTGAGAGAATCAAATTAATTCAAATAATTTCTAGGATTCCTTTTGTGTCGATTCAGAAGAAGAGATCACCATCGGCGAGCCGTCCATGTTGGAAATCGCCGAGAAAAAACTGGCCAAGAAAAAAGGTAATAAACTAAAAAGGAAGGATCCAGAACCTGGTAGTTCGACGAGCGAGACCAGCTTTGATGACCAATATGTTACACCCAATTTTACAATTATTAAGAAACGCAAACCAATAATAGAGTCTGATTCAGAGAGCGATGTTACGCCTAAAGCAAAGAAAAAATTGAAGTACTCAGAGTCTCCAAAGAAAAAATCTCCAAGGAATGAGGAAGTTAAAGATATACCCGATGATGAATGTTCCGATGAAGACTTGAAAAAAGCTCTCAGATTGAGCCAAATCGAGACAAAGTTCGATTTTGATTCGCAGTTGGAAAAGGACATTCAGAAAGCGATTCTTCTCAGCCAAATGGAAACGGTTAAGCCTACTTTTCAACGTCTTCTGTCTGCCCCTCAGCTTCAACATTCACAGACGACAAAAGTAAAAAATGTCAAATTGAAAAAATCAAACAGCCTAAAGAATTTTAAGAAACAAAGGACAATCAGTGATGCCTTTCGCAAAGTTTAATGAACTGTTTCGTCAAAATAACAATTGTTAAAATTATATTGTCTGTAATTTAATTTGTTATCTAGTCATGTAAATATGTATAAAAGATACTTGTTATTTAATGAATAATTATGATTATATTTTGTTATCACAATCTTCACCAAATAGCTATTTAAAAAAATTAATTGGGGCGTCATTCGCCACAATGGATTAGGCGTTGACACGACGCTCATCACTGTATGGTAAAGGTCCCAGGTTTGAATGCAGGCTACTGAATTCAAACCCGATATACTTACAAATGGGCTTCTTTTTCTTTCTTTTTTTTTTTTTTTTCAAAACAACCTTCATCCCGAGGGTTCATATAACCTCATAGTTAAAATACCCTAGTTTAAAAATAAATAATAATAATCCACAATATTTTCTTTGGTGTTTAATCAGCCTTCTCAGTTTAAATATGCTTTCCTAAAGGTAGATTGGGATTCATGGCCTCATCCCCAATCTACCTTTAGGAAAGTATAATAATCCACAATCATATTAATAACAAGTGATTTTGCAAACTTTTTGTGTAATTATGTAATTAAATTGTAATTCCTTTTTAATCCTGTTGGTGATAGCTAAGGAAGATAAATGTCTAGCAAATGTGTGCTGAAAAGAAATTAAAATGAAGAAATTGCTAATAGCTGCAAAATACCATGGCTTTCAAAATTGTGAATAGATGTTCATATTTTTGTTGACCCTTTAAATTAATAATTAAAATTTCAAAGTTCTGATGAATAGTATGTATTCCTCGAAAGTTTGTAGTGTAATGACTTGATGATTTTAGACTCTGTTTCTTCAACTGTGACTTAAAAAATCTATGGAAATGATCCTTTATTTCCATACCTTCGCTAATTACCCTAGTGTTCATATTGTCTTTCCAAAGAGGCTGTACTGCTTCGTTACGCACAGCATCATCGTCTCAAGGCCCCCCTCAACATCTGAAGTACGGAGTAGGATAAAGAAAAGAGACAGTTGGTTACCATTATAAAAACATCATCACTTGGGAGGAGAATCAGTAAAAAAATTGAAGGTTTAAAAAAAAAGGAAAGTTAAGAAAAGAAATGCAAACCTAAAGCAGAAAGGACTGACCAATGTGGTTTGTCAGCCCTAAAACTTTTAAAAAAAATTAATTAAAATATACAGAAGTATCATTTAAATACAATAGAAAGTAATAAATTAATCCATATAAATTTAGTAGTCATATTTGACCTTATTTATTGTTTTAATTAATTACCCTTTTTATCTAGTCTTGGTCAAGATGAAAAAGTTAGTGTCACGAGTGGTATTCAAACCCATCCCTCTCTCAAGACTAACTTTTTCATCTCAGTGAAGACCTTAGATAAAAGGTATAATTAATTAAAATAATAATACAAATTATTTTAAGATTATTCAGAAATCGTGTGATGTGGGTTTCAGAAAAACATTTTATCGTACCAACGTTTCGATCTTTATTGAGATCATCTTCAGGGCTCAGTGTCTGTTTTCTGTGTAATTATTTTAAGCCAGTATTTATCCCATTTTCCAAAATTTTAAGAGCTCTAGGTGGACACAAACATGGGCTGAAGCCGTATCCAATGTGTATCAGGCTTCTTTGTAAAAAATGGGCAACTCATGACACCTCTCGCACCCTTACTTTCCCATCATCATCCAATCGACCTCTATTAAACTTTTGCAAAATTGTGACAATTATTTTTCTGGAAAACCACTCAGCCACAATATCTCGAATCATCACACTTTCATTTTTTCCTTATTTATATGATTTTTTTTTCAATTGTACTCATGTGAATATATTACTTTGTCAGCCTTCTGATATCTCTTGTGTAGTATGAGTATAAGGGAGGAAGCCAGCAAAGAAAATGTACAAAAAAAGTGTATGGACGCTAAAAAAAATCCTTTTGATGCTATTTGTTCAATTTATGTTATATAATTTAGTCCTGAAAAAGACAATAAATAGGCTGAAAGCTTGACTACAATTAAATTTTTCATTGCTTTATGTATGTACATACATGTACAGAGTTGATCTAAATAAATCAATAATTATTAATTTTCTTTTCGGTTATTATTTTTTAATATTTATTAATTATACATATATAATACGTTTTGTGAAAAATACATTTTCAATTAAATACAATTTGGTTTTTTATGAGGGAATTCCAACTACCAGGTTATATGAACCCTAGGAGAGCCGTTGTTTTTGAAATACTATAACTTTTAACAAATAATTTTATTTTCCAGTTTTGAAACAATTCTTTTTTTTTGTAAGTATTTTTGTAAGTATAAGTATTTTTAATTAATGATAAATTGTTTTAAACATATTATCAAATTACCATTTATCATCTTTTCAAGGTTAATTTTGTGACAAGGTGATGCATTGTAACCGGCCGGCAGCACGCCTTCGATAACGGAGAAGGTTACGCACTTGTTACCTTGAAAGGACCAATCAGCAGTCGCCGCTCGTTTGTTAGCCTTTTTGCACTCGGCGTCTTCATTTGAGCAGGCATTTTATTTCCAGCAACGTAAATAATTTTTAGTTAAATTATTTATTATTAAAGAACAAGAAGCGACGATATTTTTCGGTGAGACACTAATTTCTTTGAGGACTTTAATTGTTAAAATAAAATTTGCAGTAAAATACCAATAAATGTGTTTATAAAGCGTTAATTCAATTGTCAGTTTAACTTATTAACAACGTAATGTATATTTAGTAATTTTAGCATATTATGATTTTTAATGGTTCTTTTAATGTCAATGTTGTGTCAGACTAATTTATTAACCTTGGAATGGTCTTCTGGCGCAAATTCTACACCGCGATGCTTTTTGGCGGTTTTCTCCCGCCTGCTTACCCTTTTCTGTCTTAACCCGGCTCTACACGATGCTACGTACTTCTAATGTAGGATGCTTCTGTTTGTAGCATTGTGTAGCGTTACTTCTATCGAGCTTTGAACGTTCCGGTGGTTAATGGTCTTTTACTCTCCAGGCTAAGGAATTCTCGAATATTTTGCTCGAATTAGTGTCCTCCGGTATTACTTTCAAACCTACTAAAACGGATCAAACATTCACTTCACCGTGAAGCAGAAACACTTGTCTCAAACAACTGCAGACATTTTGCACAAACGAATCAAATTCTTGAATCAATGTTTGATGCATTATTTGAAGATAGTGAGATGCGGTCTGGTGTGACGTAGGTTTTAGAAAAACATTTTCTTTATCGAGCCAATGTTTCGATTATTATTGAGATCATAAGCAGGATCTGGGATTTATTTACAGTGTTTAAATTTTACAAATACATGTAGGATGTGAAAAAGAAAAAAAAAAATTTATGCAATGCTAGAATTTTATATTCAATCAATTTTGACGCATTGCATAGACCTGGCTTTGTCATAATGAAGCGTTGGGTGAGAATGACTGCCAATTGAAATTAATTTCTGCAGACAGTATCCAAAGAGAAATTACAAGAGAACATTGTGCAAGAAATAAATTTGCAAATTTTTAGACAATTATTTATGCCACGCTCTTTCTATTAAGTCTTCTTCCCAGTATTTCTTAAAACGTCTTTTTATTATTAGGTAAATCGATACAGATTTTGTGATTTTCATTCAGTCTCTGTTGCTGTGTCCTTTACAAGCAATTTAGGTTGTAAATTTCTCTTCCTTGATGTTCAATTTACATGTCTTCAAGCTTTTCAGCCATTTTTTTGCGTCTTACAATCGATAAAATAAAAGCTGATTCAATACATGCAACTACCAAATGCCTGGCATTTTCAAATCGACTCAAAGGGTTGTCTTGGCCATCACTTTGGATTTTTTTCTTGAAAAACGCTTTGGTCAAAACTGCTGTCATTACAGAAGCCTCAGGTGGCTAGTTGAACGACTTTGTAACAACATACATCCACACTTTTTTTTGGCTAAGTTCCCCCATTTTTTTGCTTTTCTTGGCTGGTGTCGTTCTATTTGTGGAATCAACTTTTCATCCCAACTGGAGGTCAGTATGATGTTAGACCCGAGGAAATAAGGAGCACTTTTTTGTGCTTGCTCTTTTGCAAAAAGAGAATTCGAAAGAAAGAAACCCTGTCAAAGAAAAGTGTCAGTTTATATGCTGTGTTGGGTGCATTCTCAAAATTACTCACTTGAGGCTTCACTCCTTTTAATTTTATTGCTATAGTCGCACCTCATGTTCTATATGTCGAGACTAATGAGAATTTTTCAATAACCTGTTACACGTAGAAGCTTGCATTTCAATATTGTGTTTATTTATTTTACTTAATTTATGTATTGTGTTTATTTATGTTATCTCAATTTTGCATATTCACGTGTGTCCACATCGGACAAAACCGAGCTATGGTTTTCGTAGCCTGGAGTCAGACCGTGGACTTATCCATGCCACCGTCGAAGTTAGGCTCTAGAAATCTTCTTGAATATCAGACCCAAAGATTCGTTGCCATGCTCAAGTATAATTTTCATATCAGGTTGCATTCCTACTCGCTCCCTATAGAGAGCCAAGAAGTTGCAGCCTTCGATTATATGGGTTGAGCTACCTTGCTTTACATACCAGGCATATTTGTGGGCTTTGTCCCAAAAGTAAGTGTCCATGTGCCATCTGAGTTGGGTTGGTTTGATCCTTCTGCGGTTTAGATTCTCTGGGGGCCACCTACGAACTGTGCTGTTGATGTGCAAGAGCTTGGATGAATCAGTTCGCTTACAGATATTATCTATTATAAATTCCATTCGTTATACTGTAAATTTTATCTTTATTTTAAATTGATTTCATTAACACAAATTTCAGAATATGAATAATAAAATGTCTAAACATGGCCAAGATATATTCAGAATCATAATGAGCCATAATAAATCCAAATTAAAAACGAAGGGTGTGAGGCTGTTGAACGATGCAATCAAAGCCATGAGGATGGCATCCGACAAATTGGATAAGCTCAGTGTCTTCTTGATAATCTCCCAACGCCAGGCTGATGTCAAAAGGCTGAAAAAGGAAATTGCATCAAATAAAATGATAGAAGATGGCAATCAACATAATCATCCCCCTGAAGAAGGAAGAAGCAACAGTGTTACAACAAGAAATTCAAATGATGATGATGGAGTGATTTTTTATTTAAAATGCTATAGAAACATGTAAGGTTTATTTTATTTACAATTTTTATTTTAAGAAAAATCTCATAGCCAGAAAAACTTTGATTATAGCCAGCATAATAGTTTTTTCTACTTCAAACTTAATTTAAATTTTTATTTGTTTTATTTCTACCATGGAAATGAATTATACACATTACAAATTCATCTTAAGCTATAAAATCCTGGGCAAAATAACAGTACTTCACTTGAAGGTCATGTAACATCTTTGTTTGAGGTGACAAGGATGGTTCTCGGGATGGGAAGAAGTGGAGAAGGCTTGATGAAGGGTCATTGTGGATAATAAGGTTGAAGACTTGGTAAGGAGTTTGGAGAATTCTTCTAATTGGAATGCTTGGATTCGTTGGATGTTAGATGGATTGGTGGTACCTCACAGTTCCGCTCCATATGTCCAAATAGGTTGAAGTAATGTGTATACTGGGTTAGTTGGTTTTATATTGACATTTTTGTCATTTGATTTTGTTCCTATGCCTTCACAGTTGTCCAAATCGTCTATTTAGTTCTTGTTGCTTGATTCTTTGGTGAGGATTCTCTACTGCCTACATAGCCCTAAGAATTTTTCTTGGTCAGTAGTGCTTTAACTAGTTGGCTAATCAGGGAGCAATTCAGTTTCACCTTCTACACTTTGTACCATTCCTCAATGAGCTCAAATGCCCCTGGATATTGGAGGCATCTTGGATATGACTGGAGTGGTTCTTTCCATATAAGTTGTGATGATGGTGTTGGGCTGTAACAACAGGTCAGCAGTTGGTATACAGGTATACAGCATTAACAGTCGTATATAAGAGAGTACCAAGAATGCTCACTTGTGGAGCGCTAGTCAGGATCAGTCTTATTTCGAGAACTCATCGCTGCACCTTACTCTGAAGCAACTGCTAGATAGGATTTGGTAATAAGGAGTGGATAGGAACCGTTTTAGCTCTCTATTCTCTAAAGGAGATGAAATAGTGTCAACAACCCTGAAACATTGCTCAATCACGGAATGACGAGGACGGAAACTAAATTGGTGTCAAGAAATGACATGTAAATCTAGGATGGGTATTAAACATTTTAAAAGGAGTTTTCCACCCCTGAGGGTGTGGATTCTTTTTTCCTTCTCGTTCAGGACACTCCACAAAAAGGGGTGTTCTTCAGTGCAGGAAAATAAATGGATGAGTGATTAAATACATTTAAAAAATAAATAAACAATAATTATTTATATTATATGGCAATATTTCCAAAGGAAAAAGCAGACGAAAAAGAGTCTTGGGAGAAGGATGATCAGGTCATGTGTGTCATAGGTGATATGTGTTTAGGAGGTTTATATCTGAGATTGATTATGGAATATTTCCATAGTAGGTAAAAGTGAGAGGTTTATGAGGATTAAATGGCAAATGATAGTAAAAAAAATTTAAAATTGTGATAATTCATATTTCCCCATGGAGAGAGTTTTCGATCATTTTTGCCCGTCATCTTCCTCAGACCTCTTAAGGAGGTGAGAAGCCTTAACTTATGTATTTTGTGCCAGGCTGCCTGAAGAGGAAATTGTAAAGGTGCTTAGAAGTTTGAACCTCACAAACTTTGAAATAAACTTGACCCATCGGCTTCATAATTGGAGCATGTGTTCAATTCATATAAAAGATCCCGATGTTTATTTTGTGAGTAAATTTTGAATTTTCACCCACACTGCAAATTTTGTTAAATGACGTGATTGTGTTTTTCAGCCAACTGTAAGAAAGGCCTTAAAAGTCGCCATAAAAGGATGCAGTCTCATGGATAGTGTCTGATGTCATTGAAGGAAAAAATTCACTTCGCTGACTTGTTTTTTTATTTTTATTTTTTTTTTAGCTTTTGTGCTAATTATAATTCCAGACGAAACTTTAAATTGTAATAAATAAATATCCCAACATAACACTTCTTATGCTTTTATATTGTATTGCTTAATTTTTAAAATTGTATAAGTCATTATTTTATACCAACAATAAATAGCTGAAAGTTCTTTTCAATTTTTGTTTCTTAAAATAAGCAAAATGATGGTTATTATGGTGATGACTACAAATTATGCCTGAAATTTTAGTCAAACTAAAAACTAATGCCAAAGGCTTCCACATAGTGGCTCGCATTTAAATGACTGGGACAATAATTTAGCAAATCTAAAAAGAGTGAAAGATAAAACAACGGATGTTGACAGACAGTGAACAATTGACAAAATTGATGTCCACTTTTCGCTTGGAAAACACTGAAAATTTTAGATAAACCTAATAGTACGGGAAAATACTTTCTCGGCTGGTAAAACACTTGAAAAATTATATAAAAGATGAGTTTAAATTTTTTGCAGGCTGTCGCTTATAATTTGGTGCAGAACTAAGAAAAGAAGATTTAGGTTTTTAGATAAAAGAACGTATATTAGTAAAACCTAACGGATTATTCAATTTTTTTCTGAGAATTAGTTGAAATTTGTTACGACGGGTAGGGGGACTCCATAAAAGGAGCCAACTTGAGAAATTAAATTATTTATGTTAAATCAAACTTAATTAAAAGAAAACTATCGCATTGAGTGACTCATTCATGGTTGCAGCATATCATATACATTCCTGTCAAAATATAAATCATTTAATTTTATTCCATTTCTAAATTAATGACAATTTTGAAGTCAAAATTATTTTTTTAACTTGAAATAATAATCTCATAAACGATAAATTCCTTTTCCAGCATTAATCTTTCTCAATTCACCAACAAACTCAATTTTTACAAATAAATTCTTGTTTAGTTTGTGAATAATCATAAACTTAAGGTATTAATTAATCTTTTTATGTAAGATCTGGTTGAAGGGGAGTGGGATTTGAACCCACGACCTTCGGCTCAATACGCCGCTGCCCTAACCACTTGAGTTATCGTGACTTTGATCCGTTCGGACACCAACTCCTTATCTCATGGCACTAACTTTTTCATTTCAACCAATACCTTACATAAAAATTAATTAATTGAAAGAAGTTATTTGGTCAATCGGACCACGAAATATAATGGAAATAATATTTTATTTGATAATTATTGTAAATAACAAAATATACCCTTTTAAAAACATAAGAATGTACATCGTCTGCTTGGAATCACAAGTACTGATAAAATATTGATAAAAAATAATAAAATAGCTAATAAAATATAATATTTTCTGTTTTATAATATGATTAGAAAGAAAACAAAAATAAATAAATAAATGAATTAAAATAATCTGGTGGACACAGAGCAAGATAGATTTATGTACCATAATTAAGTGAAAATTTCTAATAAATCAAACATTGAACTCTTGTACCAGTTCCCAGTGGTAAAACCAGTATTTTAGGTATGAACGGGATTTACGGGATCAGATTGTAAATATCTTCAATCTGATGATGAGCTATAAGCTTGAAATCCGGCCGGTGAAAACATGTAAATAACTAACTGTGAGTAAGAATTATGTTTTTATAACATACTCCATTATTTATCATGTAATAGCAGGGTTTCTTGAAGTTTTTGAATTTCCCTCCAAACCCCCCTCCATCATTTCAATCATGCGGCGTTATTGATCCGGCCGACCACGGCTTCCAGTGATTTCCAGCGAGGAATGTAAAAAAAACCAGGCTAAACTTGGAAAAAGCGCGAGTACGACGGAAAATTCGCCTCGGGAAACTCGACCTGATTTTAAAAGGAGAATCGTCCTTGGACGCCGGTGGAGCCGAGTGGATCGACGCCCCGCGAAGAACGATCCCGATTTGGCGGCAGCTCAGTCAATCGCAAGCAGCGACGCGCATCCAGTCTCACGACGGAACAGCCGCACCGAATAGACGCCCGCCGAAGTTTATTCTCCGGAATCGAAGTTTCCTCCCCTCAAAAACACCCTTTTTACCTGGGTTTTCAAGTCAAAACTGCTTGAAAGGGGCCCCGACCCTCACAACCCCCTCTTTCTTTCTATTCGTCCCCCCGGCCGTTCCTCCTATTCATGATCCTGGTCCGTTTCTAACGAATTCTTGGCCCTCGTGGTTCTCATTCGCAGTCGCCACGGATCATCGTTCCATACAACAGCCGATTAAACAAACATGAAGAAGAACCAGGTAACTATGCTCTACATTTTGTTAAAAACACCTGAGCCTCCTTTGTTTTCAATTACACCTTGGATTTATTTTAAAAAAATAAATAAATTCATCGTACAGGATTTTGAAACAGATTTGATCCGAGTTTTGGCCCGTTCTGCTCGGTTTGGACCAATACGTTCATGTTAAAACATGATCCGTTGCGAAGAAAAAAGCCGGACGACCCCACTTCCAAATCAAACGACCTTCAACATTTAAAATAGAAAATCTCACATGTTGCTATGAATTTTATCTTTTGAAAATTGAACATCTACGTTCTATCGGATGAATATCGAAGGTTATTCGTCTACGTGCGGACGTTTTATTTTCTTCAGACACGTATGAAAGTGGTTCACTTAACAAAAAAAAATCTACACTTCCAAAATATAACGTTCTAACAATACATTATTATTTTTCATAGCAAAAAGTCGTTTCCTATTTAAAAAAAAAATACAAATTAAAAATTTTAATTATGCCGTTGAGGTTTTGTCTTGTGGCGCGACTAGCGGGAGGAACTATTTACAAGGATGAGAAAAAAATAAACGACATTTTTCAACTAATTTTTCCCCCCAAATTTTCTTCGTCAAATCGATCACTAGATCTGTTGAATTTTAATTATACTTTTTATATAAGGTCTTGATTGAGTTGAAAAAGCTTGTGTCACGAGCAGGACTCGAACTCACGACCATCGGCCCAATGCGCCTCTGCTCTAATCACTCGAATTATCGTGACTTCCATCCGCTCGGACACCAACTCCTCATCTCAACCTACAAGCCTTTCGAATTCCTGAATGATGAGAAATTCACGAGTTTTAATAAAAATAATTTTAATTATGATGTAAAGAAAATAAACCAAAACACCGGATTTATTACTTAGTTTTGCTCTAGCTCTTCATATCGCCTTCTCTTGCCCCACAAATAGCTTTAAGCCTCTTAATCTGCATACCCACCATGTTCGAGAACCAGTGGCCCCCATGATCCTATAATCATTTAAAGTGGAGACGAGGCCGCGGACAAGGTCGCTCCATAAGAGGTCCACACTGTTCACCCGACGTGGAAGGATTAACATGTCCGAGATAGTGGCTAGTGTAGCACATATTTTCATCCACTATTTAGCTGAAGATTATAGAAGGCCCTGTCATTTTTGGTGAGCAAATTTCTGTGAGCGAGACTTCTTTTCTTTATCTTTAGCATCCCATAATATTGGGTATTTTTCATACAGTTCGATAAGAACGACACATTTTTCTTCCGGCCACTCCATGCTTTTGAAATTGCACAATGTGATGTATGGTTACAAGAGCGGTACACTATATAATGTTCCTCACTCCCATCCACGAACCTACTGTGCTCTCCTTTGAGTTCACCCAAAAACAGACAGCCATTGGAACGCTCTCGAATGTTTGTGAACTGTTACACTCCGAGCACAGAAGCGTACACGCTAAAGATGAACCTGGTTCGCAAACAGGTGGGTACGCAGCTTTTGGCATTGAGTAAATAAGCAATCGGATTTCATCTTGTACAATAGAATCCCATTCTTCAACGTGAGAGTCAGAAGCTGTTCAACGCTGGCCATCCTTGGCTCATCTCACCAAGCCAAGGGGTTGGGGGCCAAGGGATTCAGCCATGTGGAATCGCAGTCAACAACATCAACCCTTTTGATGTTAACACCAGAAGACCGAACCTTGACCAGGGCCAACTGCTTCCTTGCTTTTGTTTCACCTCTCATACACTAAACAAATCATGGCCAATGAAGCAGTTGGTTGTCTTTCATTGGTCGTGATTTTCTTCAGAAGAACTTGCTGGCTAATTGTGGCAATCCCTACATTCTTCAAGAAATGGGTGACAATTTGAGCTACATATGGTTGAGCTTTATCATGTATTATCACAGTAGTTTTTCCGAATAAATTGAGCGAATGG
Organism: Cimex lectularius; assembly: GCF_000648675.2. Classification (NCBI taxonomy): domain Eukaryota; kingdom Metazoa; phylum Arthropoda; class Insecta; order Hemiptera; family Cimicidae; genus Cimex; species Cimex lectularius. The sequence goes on along the minus strand of NW_019392789.1, from coordinate 654,594 downwards.
GAGCACAGTTCCTCAATGTACCTTAGTGCGGATCCATTCAATGGGTCCATTCAGTATGGGCATGGATGTTGATTCCACCCCAGTCCACTCATGGCACATGTGTCAAAGCCTTCTCCACACACGGTCCCAGCTGTCTGTTTTCCAGAAAATCGGCACTCGTTTTTGAAGAGAACCGCCCCCATTGTTCGTGTGTCTAAGTGAGATGCTGATTTGCAAATGTCGCTTTTCTTCTCGATGTCTCTCCAGTAGTAGAGAACTTGGTGTGGGACAGGCTCGGCTATTCTGACGAATCCTGATTACTGTTCTAGAATTTACCCCTACAATATGAACCGTTTGGAATTGACTACATATCAAGGAAGTCATTGACTGTGTTTAAAAAAAAAAAAAAAAAATTATGATGTACGGAAAATTCACCAAAATGCGGGTAAATCATTTAGTGAATGATTTATTCTTAATAACACATATCACCTTCCCTTGCCTCACAAATGGCATTGAGCCCCTTAGGTATCGAGTAAATAACTAACTAATAATTTCAACTTGTGAAAAAGAGTCCCTTTCTTCAACAATAGAGTTTGAAGCTGTTCAACGCTTGTTGGATGGAGGTGGCAAACAATGTTTATTATTGTTATTGTTTTTTATGTCCCATAAGTGTTCTATAGACATGAACTCACTGACTTCAGCAAAGCTTTTGATAAAGTTAACCATGAATTTCTCTGCTCTAAGCTAGAAGCGATTGGTATTCACGGGGGCCTGCTGGAATTGTTGAGAGATTTTCTTATTAACAGAACTCAAATAGTAAAGATAGATAATCAGAATCATGGAATCAGAACCAATATCTGTTACTTCTGGTGTTCCATAAGGTGGCCATATGTCGCCTTTGTTATTTAATATATTTGTTAATGATATTGTTAAGTGTTTCCAAATAGTCAATTTAAGTTGTTCACGGACGATCTCAAAGTATTTAAAACAATAAAATCTCTTGAAGACTGAAATGTTACAAGACATAACTAATCTAGTCAGATGGTGTGATCTAAATTGTACGACTCTAAGTAGTGATAAATGCTATGTTGTCCATTATCATAAGAAACTTAGTCCATTACAATTTAACTATAATATCTGTAATATCGAGCTAATAGCTTTAAATAATATAAAGGACCTAGGTGTAAGTTTTGATTTCTCTTTCTTTTAGCCTGTATATTGAATCTATTGCAAATACATGTTTAAACTACTTGGTTTCTTGAAAAGAAATACGCAGGGCTTTATTAGTATATTTTGCCTAAAAATATTGTTTTTTATTCTGATAAGGCCAATCTTAGAGTTTAACTCAGTAGAGTGATCAGCTTATTATCACATTTATATATATAGACTTGAATCTGTTCAAAACAAATTTCTTAAATGGTCCAAATTCTAGCCAGATATCGTATGAAACTCTAAGAAATGTACTGAACATTAGTTCATTAAAAGATCGTAGATCATCTATTGATATTGTTTTTCTTGTAAAACTACTAAGGAATATGATTAGTTGTCCTGAATTGTTAGAGACGATAGCTTTTAATGTACCAGATAAGAGGACCAGATTCATTCCTCTATTCCTTATACCATTTTGTAAAACAAACTACCTAAAAAATGCTCCCATTCCTAGAATACGTACTAAAGCTAATAACTAAAATAGTGATCTGGACTTATTCTGTTCACCTCTTGTCAAAATTAAAACTATGTAATTTAACTCCACATACTTCAAGTATGTGCACTGTTGTAAAAATTGGCTGCTTGCTGTTGCTGTAATAAATAAATATAGTAATCATTTCAGAAGAACGTGCTGGCCAATTGTGGTAATCCCTAAATCCTCCAAGAAATGGATGACAATTCGTGCTACATGCAGTTAAGCTGTATCATGCATTATCGCAGTAGTTCCCAATAAATTGAGCAAATGAGAACACAGTTCCTCAATGTACCTTAGTATGGTCAAAGATCCATTCATTATGATAATCAGATTGGTATAGGCATGTACCATGGCACAAGAACCAAAACGTTCTTCAATCACGGTCCCAGGCACCTGATTTCCACGAAGAAAACGGACATTCATTTTTGAAGAGAACAGCCCACACTGTTCAAGTGCGAGGTGCTGATTTGTGAATAGTCGCTTTTCTACTCAAAGTCTCTCCAGTAGTAAACTAAGTGCAGCGCATTTAGAGACTTGGCTGTTCTTACGAATCCTGATGACTGTTTTCAAATTTATACTTATTGTATGAGTTGTTTGGAGTTGACTACCTATCAATGAAGCCATTGAATGTGGGGTTTTTTTTTTTTTAAATTAATGATTATTTGGAGATCATGAGATGCGGTCTGGTGTGACGTAGATTTAGAAAAACATTTTCTTTATCATGCCAATGCTTTGATCTTTATTGAGATCATCTTCAGGGCTCAAAGTGTTTGTTTTCCGTGTAGATGTGTCATTCTTGTCTGTCATGTTGAGAGTGCCACAAAAATGACAATCTACACAGAAAACTAACACTGAGCCCTGAAGATGATCTCAATAAAGATCAAAATGTTGGCACGATAAAGAAAATGTTTTTCTAACCCAACATACACCAGATCGCATCTCATGATCTCAAAATAATCATTAATTAACGGTCACTAAATACCACACAAAATTTTTTAATTGTGATGATTATTTGGCACAATTAAGAAAAAATTTTAAACCTCCATCACACAAGACCGTATTTCACGATTCCAAAATAATCATTAACAGTCACTAAATACTACACATTTAATTATGATGTAAAGAAAATTCACCTCAATACCGAAAAATAATTTAGTGATAAATTTATCACTTAGATTTGCTCTTAATAACGCATCCTCCTCTGGCCTCACGGATGGCCTTAAGTCTAGTAGGCATTGAGTAAATATTCAATCAGATTTCGTGTTATGGAACACATTCTCATTCTTCTTCTTCTTAAAAAAAAAACAACAAAAAAACTGTTGTTGAAGCTGTTCAGCTATTCTATGCTTGTTGGAGGTGGTGATTGGTGGTTAACCCATCTCTTTATCATATCCCATAGGTTTCATGTTAAGGTGGCTCGCTCGTCTTGGCATTCGCCAAATAGTGCGCCCATGTATTCGCACATATGGGGTTTGTCCAACCATCCAGTTTGTGTGGAAACAGCCGAACATATTTGCTGAATGCTGTGCGAGCCCTCAACTTACTACCAATCGCGATGGACAACAGTAAAAACTGTCATTGGCTGCAACTGTGGTCACTGTTTTAGCGGCTGCAAACTTAATCACAAATCAGTCACAGAGTACTGTTTATCTTACTTTCGATCCATTTCCACACATCGCACACCTTGTTCCGATTTTTGTGATTCAGAAGAGAAGCGTTCTGAATTATTGGTTTAGCTTAGTACAGATCGAGGAACCTGGCAAACGGACTAATGTCCATTGTCTTTTGTAAATGTAAATGTAAAAACGAAAATGTATAAAGTTCAATAAATTTACTCCTTTATTATTATTATTAATTTTTAAGGATGTTTAACGGCTAAGGTCATTTCACGCCCTACTTCTTTATTATTATTATTATTATTATTATTACAGATCGAGGACCTCCAACAGTTATGTCAGGCCAATCCATTCTTAACCAAAAGAAACAACGCTATGTTGCTATTTTAATAATACATCTATATTAGTTAAGAAATGTTTATTATTTAAAAAGAAATAGCATTAAATAGACGTATACATTTACTATTGATTGATGATTACAGTTGATTCCTGAATTTATGGTCGCTTTGATTTCATTTACTTCACGAATATTTGTGCACTTTGAAGCAGATAAGGAAACTGACAATTAGTCGAACAAGCACCAAGCACCCTTCCCCACTAGTCACGATTTGGTGGACCTTGCTCGGCATTGGGCGAATCTCGCTTATCTGGAGCCGCCTCTTTAGGAGAATATGCTATCCAATTCGCTAAGGTGACCCCTAATCTTCAAGTAATGGGCTACAACTCGAACTACATACAGTCTAGAATTATCATTAACATGAAGCTGTCGCAATTAAATGTAGAATTCCAGGAGAAATTCCTCATTATACCTTGATGCAGTTAAAGATCAATTCAGTATAATAATCTGTTCAGTACAGGCAAGGACATTGATTCCACTCAGTATAACTGCTTTGGAAAAAGCTGTCACTCACACATATCACATGAAGCAGTCCTGGCTTCTCTTACCTTTCTCCACCTGCAAACTCCTTGTATCTTCCCTTATACTTCCCTTCTTCGATTATAGCTGTTTGGCATACGGTGGTCTCTCGGAGGGAGAGAACGCGCGATTGAAGCGTATTATGAATTGTTGCGTAAGATTTGTGTACGGCACCCCACGGGGATCCCGGGTGTCGGAGTTGTATTCCCAACTTTCCTTGCTATTCCCCTCTTTCCATGCACAGTATTTCCTAGGTTGCTTTCTTTTCCAGTCCATCCACACTCATCGTCCTCCTTACATCATCCAATCCCTCCAATTCAACTCCTCATATCTCACTTGTAAGACCCGCTCATCCCCAATCGACCTTATCCTTCCGCAACCTACAACTCATACCTTCGAAAGATCCTTTCTGATCCGAGCCCCTAAACTCTGGAACTCCCTTCCCCTTTCTATTCGTCACGCCGCCTCCTTTTCCTCCTTTAAATCCCATCTGTATAATCACCTCCTCTCCCTCCAAGCAGAGACCTCACGTTAACATTTGTTATTTTTGTTTAATANTTTTTTTTTTTTTTTTTGTTTTACTTCATAGAAGGAACTTCCTTTATTTAGTTCATGTAAATTATTCTTAGGGGACACCAGTCCCAGAATAAAGTTATTTTTCTTCTTTCTTCTTCTTCTCCATGTCCAACATGGTCCCGGTCATCTGATTACCACAGACCAAACCGGCACTGTCCAATGGCAAATGTCCAAGCAAAATTACATCTCCTGTAGTAGAGAACCTGATGCAGGACGTCTAGAGATTAGGCTATACTCATAAAGCCTGATGACCTTTCTAGAACTCACTCTTATATAACAGACCATTTGGAGCTGACTACCTTTCAAGGAAGCAGTTAAAAAATGGTTCCGTAGAGCAATAAAACAATTGTTTCTAGCCGAGATTGAGACTTTTGGTGGCCCTATGCTGTAGATCAACATTGATGGTAGAATGCTGCCCTCCAGGACTTGGGCTACATAAAGGATGCTAAGTCATTGCCTCAAGCACCTGCCTGAGCGAGATCTCTCTTGCACTTACATACATGACCACACTGAAAATATAAAAACCGCTGGCAGATCAAAACAGCAAGAATACCATGATGATCATAGGGTTGATTGCATCATTCTGTAAACATAATACAAATTTTTTACATATAGAACTTTTTTCAATGAAATTTTCTTTGTAGTAACAAATTATAATAATATTGCAAATAAAATTTATAATTTGTTGAAGTTGTGAGGAGTGGTCAAGAAAATATTTCAGAAAACCACCTTTTTCATTTTTTGCCAAAGTTTCAACATTTATTAGAAGATGATCTGAACTCTGAAGATGATCCGAATAATGGTTGAAACGTTGGCAAAAAAAATGAAAAAGGTTTTTCTAAACTACCTTCTTGACCGCTTGTTGTTTCAACAAAGAAAGAAATAACAGGTCAGTAAGAAACAATAAAATTTATGTTGAAACTTTGTGGCTGACAATCAGCTGTACTGAACTGCATAATCATAAAGCTCCTTACACACCCAGTGTATTTGACTGAATAAAAAGAATCTAAATTGAGTGTCTGCAGCAAAAGTTGTTTCTTCTTCTTATACTGTAATGCTCTTGGTTCTGTAAAAAATTTGTGGTACGGGTGACAAAAAGTTAACTCTTTGCCTTTTGGTAACTGCTTCTAATCTAGACTAGAGGAGCTGGAAAAAATTCAGTGATGCTAGAGAGATCAATAGTACAAAAACTACTAATACTACTCCTGAAAAACATGTTTAAAGATAAATTAAAATAATTATGATTACTGTTATGGTGAGACTAGTGGTGGTTTGTCTGAACTGAAATTCTGCCTCAGAACTTCAAAGAAAACAACGTAGAACTTATCCCCCTATTGTATGGGAGTCTGCTGTGTTTTTGCAAAGAAAAGTTACATCTGAAACCTCATGATGAACTGTGTGTAACTTCATGAACTCAAATCCTTTTAGGTTGGTACTACCAAAACTACTCACCAGCTTTTCTTATCTGGTCGAGTGACACCTGGAAACAATGGTAACCCTTTCGAAGTGTTGAAAATTCTAGACAAAATATATATATATATNTTGTCTTTTTTTTCAATGGATACCAGGGACTGGAGGAGTTCCCTCCTGAGCACTGCAGCTGAGCTGTACAGCTTATTGTACTTTATCCCTGGCTCCATATTTTGGGGGAGGGCTCGCAACACAAATGTGAACTTGAGCCCCCCGTTGTACCAGTGTTCTTCCATTGAAGAAACTCATTTTTGAAGGGGGTTGGGACCAAATTCAGGGTCGCTGAGATCCGATCCCGCCCCTTCCATTGATGAGTGACATGTCAATTTCTTTCAATTGTGGCCACCTGTCCCCTTAGGTGTCAGAAAAAGTCCAGAGGCGACGGTGGGGATCGAACCCACGACCACGGGATCTACTAGCCAAGAGTCTGACGCCTTAACCACTCGGCTACCCTAGGCCCCCTAGACAAAATAATTGCTTCCTATTTAGAATCTTATGGATTAGGATTGGGATCTTAGGAACAGGGAAAAAGTGTTTTAAATCAATTAAAAAAAAAAAAAAATTGCACAATAATCAGGATACATGCAGTACAATATAAAACATCAAGATCAAATCTCATTGTCATTTTAAGGGGAGTGCTGCAGAAATGAAAAAAGAAGAACCTGAGCCCAGAACAACCACGCGGTCTTCACGAAGGTTGACCACTTCCGAAAATGTGTCAACACCGACAAAAACAAGGAAAAGCACTGCAACTCAGAAAAAAACTGTAAATAGCTTAATAATCAAATTTAAAACTAACGAGTGTATTAAATATTTGCTGTATCTATTTAGGAGTCGATTCCTCCCGAAGTAGCCAAGCCGAGCAGGTCGACAAGAAATACTGATGCAGCAAAAGTCCAAACGACGACCAGGACACCTAGAAAGTCTGCAGTTGCCGCATCCAAAAAATCAGATGTACGTTTAGATAGCTGCATAGATTTTACATTTGTAATTATAATTTGTATTTTTTTAGGTGGCCACTCCTAAGAAGAGTACAGCTCAGAAGAGTCCTCCAACAGTAGTAGCAAATAAAACGAGGCGAGCTTCAGCAGTAAAGGCAACCGAGACAGTTGAAAAAACTACTAAATCACGTGCAACACCCACCAAGAGCAAGACAGACGATAAAGATGAAAAGGTCAAACCTTCCCAAAAGACTGGAGGGGTTACACCATCTAGACGCTCGACAAGGTTGAGCGACAAATTACCAGATGAGGAAAGTGAAGTGGTCAAAAAGACAACGTTAGATACTATTGCAGAAGTACCTGCTACTGTCTCAAAGAGAAGGTCTTTGCTTAATGAATTTGAAGTAGTCTCACCGACCAAAGGGAAGAAAATGCAAGAAGCAGGTAGTCCAGAAAAAAGTAAAACATCTCATGTAAACAAATTAGGAAAAAGGAAAAGCCCTAGAGGGGCAGAGTCAGCCACCGAAGAGCCAGAGTCTAGTCCACCGAAAGCAAAAAGAACTGCTAAAAATAAAGAAAAGGATTCTGACAGTGGTAAAAGTCAAGAAGTTTCAAGTCCAAACAAGACGGTTAAAAATTCATCCCCTGAGCAAAAACTTGGAAAGCGGAAAAGTCCCAGGAGCAAAGAGGCCCAGGATGACGAGCCCAGTCCTTCAAAAAAGGCGGCTAAATTAAAAGAAGAGAAATTTGAAAGTATGATAAGTCCAAAGAAGAAAAAATTAGAGGCTTCACCTGATCAAAAAAAATCTCAAGGCTCCTCGCCTGAGAAGGACACCAGGAAAAGCCGTAGACAGGCAGAGGCATGTACTGAAGAGCCAGAACTGAGCCCGACAAAAGCCAAAAGAACAGTCAAAAATAAAGAAAAGGATTCCAATGATGATAAAAAACCTCATGATGTTGCAAGTCCAAACAAGGCAGGAACTAACACAGTAGAGCAAAATCTTGCAAAAAGAAAAAGTCCAAGGAGTAACACTCAGGAAGGCGACCCTAGCCCTTCCAAGAGAGCTGCTAAATGGAAAGAAGAAAAACTTGAAAACATGGGCAGCCCCAAAAAGAAAAAACCCTCAATCTCACCAGAAAAGAGTGCCAGAAAAAGCCCAAGGAGCAATTCCAATTCTAAAAACAAAAATAATACAGAAGATGAAAAAAGTGAAGTGCTATTGGAGTCTAGCCCAGAAAAGAAAACTAGAAGTCCGAAACAGCAGGATTCTCCTAAGAGTGTGAAAAAATCGAGTGTTGAAACTAAAAGCAAAAATGATTTAATGGCATCGCCCACCAAAACTCAAAAGAGTTTGACAAGCAGTGATTCACAGGAAGAAAAACAGGTTGAATGCAGTCCGAAAAAGACAAAGTTGGAAGATGAATCCAAACAGCCTGGTGTCACCGAGCCAGACGTACAAGAACAGGTAAGTCCTGAGGAGGCCGAGCCAAAGCAAGACACAAGTGAGGAAAAAGAAAAAAAATCACTTCCACTGGAGACAGAGCATAAAGATGATAATTTAAATGAACCCGACTCATTAAATGAATCCTCAAATGATGTTGAAAACAGTCAGGAATTAAAAGATGTTGAATCTGAGAACACTCAAGGTAAAATGGAAGAATGTCAACTAGATACAAATCAAGAAATACCTGAAAATAATGAAGAACCATCGAGCCTAGGAAATAAAACAGATGTTAATCAAGAAAGCAAAACAGAAGTCAGTGCTGGTGAACAGATTGTGAGTGAAGAAGTTGTAGAAAAAGTAAACAATGATGACATTAAGACCTCTAATTCTGTGGAAGAAGTTGAGTCTCCTTCCAAACAGAATTATGCTGAACAAATAATAGAAAATGCTCAAAACAGTGCTCTCGAAACATGCACAGCTGAAAACAAGAGTAATGCCGAGATACAGGAAAGACAAGTGGAGAAAATTAAGACAGATCTAGAACTTGACAGTAATGCAGATACAAACAAAACAGTCGATTCAACCTCGCATGATGTAAACCATAAAGAAATGGTCATGTCTAATGATCCACTAGAAACCAGTTATAAAACGGAAGAAGATAAAACTTTAGATAGCGATAAAACAGAAGTGAAAAGTTTAGACAGTCCAAAAGAGGACAAAGAAAAGCCTTTTGGAACACTTTCTCAAGACATTCCTGAATCTAAAGCAACTAGTAAGACTGAGAGTGAAGAGTTTAAAGAAGAAAAACAAGATGCTCCGGTAGGTGGATCTCCTCAAACAGAAGAAACTTGTGCATCTGTAGTTGAAAATGAACAAGCAAGTAATAAATTGCTTGCAGAACCTGTTGAAAAACTTCATCAAAACATTCCTGAATCAGAAGAAACCAGTAAGACTGATGAAAGCGAGGAGGCTAGAAATGAAAATACCGAATTTGAAGTTAAACAAGAGGCTCAGACAGACGAATCTTCTGAGAAAGATATCGAAACTTGTACAAAATCCAAAGGTGATGAATGTGATAAAATCGACGACATTCCTGCATCTGAAGAATCCATAATTTCTGTGGAAGATTTCATGGTGGATTCTGACACAGATAAGGAAGAGAAATCAAAAGATGCAGCGAAGCCAGAAAACGTCTTGTGTTTCGAGGAAGAAGGCAATGAAGAAAAACCAGTCAACCCTCTACATACAGAAAAAACTCCCCTAGATATAAAAGAAAACAATTTAACTGATGACCGCACAGAATTGGAAGTCAGTAAAGTTGAATTGTATGATGAGAATGAAAAATTGGAAGATGAAGTTCAACAGATTAAACATGATAAAGATGGTTTAAAGGTGAATGAGAAAAATAGTCTGGATGTAGAAAATGCCAAAACTGAAAAAACTACATTGAGCGACGAACTATCAAACACCACTGTTTCGTTTTGTAGCAAAACTGAACAAAACGTCTCTGAATCGCTTGAGCAAGACAAAGTGAAAAAAGAAAATTGTGTATCTGAACCTGAATCGCCTTTGAAAAATGCAAACAACCACACGCCTCCGATGATTCTAACCAACGAGAATTGCAACGACAGTGACAACAGCTGTGATAGCGGTGTGGAAGTTCATAAATCGCCCATCGACAGGGAAGATCAGTTCGAGAATTTCCCCATGAAGAAAATTAACGTTGCAAGCCAAGCTCAAGAAGTTGATACCGAATCCGAGCAGAACCACGTAACGCCCGCTCAGGGCAAAGACATCCCTCAAATGGAGTTAGAGGAAATAGAAACTGAGGAAAAAGAAGGGGACGATACAATTTTACTTAGCACATGCGACGAAAGTGAATCTGGCGATGAAGAGTCAGCAGCTGAGAGCGACAACGAGAGAAAATTGGTCAAGAACAAATTCACAGACATAGTGGATAGGATAGAAAAGGAAGTTCTTGATAATGGTAAAGAAGATTGTAAAAAAATGGAGATGGAAAACCTGGAAGTAGGAGTCATTAAAAGTGAAGAAGTTAATGAAGACAAGGTTATTAAAACTATGAAGATGGAAAAGCAGGAAGTAATGGATAATTCCTGCTCTAAAAAGACCAAGTTGTCAGAAGAAGAAGAAGAAAGTGAAGTAACTTCAGTGAAAAAACCTAAAATTGAGCAAGAAATTAAAGCCTTTGACAATGAAGATACACTTGACAGGCTTAAGTACAGGATATCATTGTGCAACTTACCAAAAGAGTAATTTAATTTTTTTTTATTTACTTTTTATTTGTACAAAATGGCTTCGACAATACTTCATCATTTATTTCCATGACATGCATAATTAACTCTTAATGTTGTTTTAAGTTTTACACCTTTAGAACTTTTTTTTTTTTTTAAATCATTTGCAAAGCCTTTAATTTGATATTTCAGTTTAAAAGTTTCAGTTTTAGTCACTTGTTTTTATAAAAGTCAAGCCAGTACACCATTTTTTTAAATTTTTTTTTTTAATTTTGGTTTTATACTAGTGCAACCGAGAATCAAATCCGAACTGCGTTTACTACAGTCGCAGTTCACGATATCATCGACACGTACATATTTGTTCCTAACGCCAAGAAAAATAAGTCTGCAAGAGCTATTGTCTCATTTCGCACGGAAAAATCTCTTCATGTAAGCTCGTGAGCTCAAAATAAATTTGAAAAAGTATATGTAATTATTATAACGTTAAAATATTTCAGAAAGCCATATCAAGCTACGGTAAAATCGAGATCAACGGAACGCCGATCTACATGCTGTTCGACAATGCGTTGCCCTTCAACTGGAATAAAAAACCAGACACCAATGAAAATACCAGCAATAAAGAGACGGCAAACAAAAACCCCAAAAAGAGATACATAGCTCACATATCCAAGATCCCAATAGTGTAAGTCATAAGTTTTATATCTGTCTTGTTTTATTAGGGAGTATCAAATTGTACATATATTGATTAATGAAGTGAAAACAAATATATTGGTTAACAACAATTTCACCACTTATACGCTTAACAAACATGACACTACAAGAATAAGGGCCTAATACAAACAATGCGTTTTCTAATGTGAATTTACAAACGCACGTTAGTGAAATACTGAAGTTAGAAGTAGCGTGCGATTTGAGACCCCCTCCCACCATGTGCGTTTCACTGCCCAAGTCTAGATACAAAGTAACTAATCAGTCTGTTCAGATCAAAGCGTGTTTTATCAAAGAATATTCATTTTTTTCTCATTCATCATTAAACGGACCTTGTCACCGACCTCCTAATATACGAAATTGAAAAAAAGACATGCATTGTTGAACATGGAGTGTCGCGATAATAAAAATAGAAATTTGAAAAGGTCGATTGTTTTATTTGGAAGAGCAGATGACACGGATAAGAAGCAAATGATGGGTAACTATTATAATCTAATGAAATACAATATATAGAAGCGAACTTAGGGTTGAAAAACTGGCAGTCCAGAGAAAAGTAAGGGAGTGAGTGCATAGATATCGGTATAAAGTGGGAACACACACTACCTGACGTGACCCAAAGCCACCCGACAAATCGAATGTCCAATTTTACATAAGATTGTATTAACCCTCTGAACATCTGCCAAATGCCATACAATGCTACCCTACACTACATGACGCGATGCGATGCATCCAAGATCCCCACTGTCCATTTCTTTTGTCTTCAACTAAATTTAACGAAAATTTATTACCCAGTTTTGCTCACAAAATTTATTACCCAGTTTTGTTCACAAAATTTGTTACACAGTTTTGTTCATAAAATTTAACTAACATTTTATTTCATGGTTTTGGTCATAAAATTTAACTAACAATTTGTTTCGTGGTTTTGCTCATAAAATTTAACCAAAATTTATTACCCAGTTTTGTTCATAAAATTTAATCAAAATTTGTTACACGGTTTTGTTCATAAAATTTAACTAACATTTTATTTCATGGTTTTGCTCATAAAATTTAACTAACATTTTATTTCATGGTTTTTCTCATAAAATTTAACTAACAATTTATTTTCTGGTTTTGCTCATAAAATTTAACCAAAATTTATTACCCAATTTTGTTCATAGAATGTAACCAAAATTTGTTGCACAGTTTTGTTCATACAATTTAACTAACATTTTATTTAATAGTTTTGCTCATAAAATTTAACGAACAATTTATTTTCGTGGTTTTGCTCATAAAATTTAACCAAAATTTATTACCCAGTTTTGTTCATAAAATTAACATTTTATTTCATGGTTTTGCTCACAAAATTTAATGAACAATTTATTTCATTGTTTTACTCATAAAATTTAACCAAAATTTAATACATGATGTCAGATTTGAATGGATGGACTGTATGGATATTAAAATTGAAATAAAATAGAAATTAAACAAAAAAAGAAATTATAAAAATTAAAAACACTCACCTCCGGTGATGATATTCCAGCTACCTCTATTGAACTTTACCACTTGGCGAATGCCAAGCCAACCATGTTAAAATATGGCAATGTTGATAATTACATGTGTTTACACAGAAACAAAAATTTACTTACAACCTTTTTTTTTCTTTTTTCAGGGCAAATGCCAATGACATTTTGAATGCACTTGCAGAAAGGGGTATTTCCTCAGTGTCCAGGATCACACTGCACAAACCCACTTCTCCATCTCAGCATTACTTGAAAGGATTTGTCAAATTTTCTAAAAAAAAATCTTTACTGGTAATCATTTATTTATTTATTTTTTCATCAATAACTTCAACTGTCTTTTTGTTCTTAGAAAACTTTGAGGAAAGCCGATAGGATTAGAGTCAATGGCAATCCGATAAAAATAGTACCTGGTGATGAAAAGTCTTATGAACTCCTTAAGGCGAAAAGAGCGCACACTTTACCTAGTACTTCCAAAGAAAATTCCACTGTACAATAAAACGTTTTAGCGATTGTTTGTTAGATTTTAGACGTCTAAAAAAATTCCCTCTGCTGGTTGAAACAGAAACGTTTTAAGGGGCCAATTTCAAATTATACCCATGATTGTTTTTGAATGGATGTTGTTAGTCGTAGTGTCTGTGTTGAGGCCAGTATCATGGAATTTAAGCAAAAGATATGTTTATTGTTGTTTATCTTGTTTTATTTTACGTTTTTCTTGGTGTAAATGTAATTTTTTTTTTAAGTTGAACTGTCTATTGCACATGTGCTGACAATTTTTTGTACAAAATAATGTTATTAAATTGAGCTTTTTAAGAAATATGCTTTCTTTTCCTGTACCAAGCTAAGATGAACGAAGCATAGCGTAAAGATATGCACTTCAAACCTGATTATTATTACTATAAAAGCTTTAAAATTAATTAAAAACAAAGATTTACATGAATTACTAATTTATTTATTAAAATTAAAATCAGTTCGGAAAGTAAAAAGGCATAGTAAGAAAACATTCAAAGTGACAAGATAAACAACAAACCTTATTATTGACTTAAATTCACTGGTACTGATCTGAACACCGACACTATTACTAACACTATCCGTGCAAAAACCATGTTGATAGTCTTAATTTGAAATAGGCCGTTTCTCTTTATGTAAATGTATTTTTTAAGTTGAATTGTTTATTGTGCATATGCTGTGAATTTTTTGTACTATAGGAATACATATTAAAGCTATATTTTGATAACAACAATAAATTTCTATTATTCATTGAATATTTTCTACTAGCCTTTTTTTTTAACTTTCTATAATCGTTTTATTTTTACTAATCAATAATAAATTAGTGTTTTGAAAGTCATTGTTTTTAATTAATTATGTTGAGTGCGTTTTCCTCTTACCAGACCACAGAGTTCACCCCACAGCCAACATTATAGGATCATACTTATTCTCAACTTACCAAGTACTATTTACACTCCTTGATTCCATTGTCCCAACTTCCTATAGCTTTTTCACCTACACGGTCATTCTGCCATACAACATCTAAATTCAAAGAAAACTCGCGGTTATTTCCGACCACATCTCACGATATCTGAATAACCTTATTAACAAAAGGAAGGGGGGGTGTGGGTGGCTGCAACAGTTTAGTCTGTTGACACAGCTCATCACCATATAGTAAATCCAGCAGTCCTGCGTTACTTACAAATGGTTCTTTTTCAAAAATACCTACACCCTCAGGGTCGATATGATCTCTGCTTGCTAAAAAAAAAAAAAATTAAAAACCGTATGAGAACTGTTCTGATTTTTAGTGGGATGGTCAGAAATATTGTTTTTTTACAGTACATATTTTTTAGCATGTTAAAAGTTAATGTAATAATATTGATTTCATTAATAATAATTAATTGTTAATAATGGGCGAGATCTGTTGGTGGAATAATTAACCATCAAAAGCCTCCTAGTTTATAGTTTGGTCGTTACATCCTAGCCTGCCTAATCTCACTGTCCTTGTCTTTGAAGGGCGTTTCGGCTTCTCGTCATCTTCATTGGTTTGTCTGTGTATTTTCTCATTCTTGTTGGATAAATCACTGTGAATAGATGATCAAAGGCAATTAAGCTGTGAAAAACTTCTCTAAGTGGATTTCAGCCACATGCAAACAAGTAATAAACTTTTAGCAGAGTAAAGTAGTCGAAATTAATGAAATTTTTGACGAGCCTATACTTGCCGAGACTGTTGCTAGCCTGGACTCCATTATTATTATTATTATTATTATTATTATTATTATTGGCCATACAAGTCATATATGTTACATATGTTTAAATTATGGAACAAAAATTCGAAATTTTAATTAAAAAACAGAAAAAAATTTAAAATTGGTTTTTTGCTGCAACATTTGGCCTTCCAAATTAAGACTTTTAAAAGGATAAATTAAAACTGGAACTCCTAACGAGGAACTCAGAAGGGATATAGCTAACCTAAAAATAGATGGTTTAAATGTTAGCTGTTAAAACGCCCTTAAAAATGAATAATAATTTATTTGCAAGAATGTTACACATTACATATAAATTTACAAAAAAAAAGTTTTTTTGGTACATCCCTGCGTGTTGTCAAAAAGCAAAGCTCACGCTAACAAGTTTTTGGAGATTCTCTAAAAAATAAACAAAATATATCTTTACAAATGCATAATGAAAAACAGACAAATAAACAAACATAATACAGAATAAACTGAGGTATTAAAAAAATCAACCCAATTAAAGTTTTAAGTTGTATTAACTACAATTAAATTTTTTTTTAATTATAAATTTTTTGCCTTTGTAGTTTTTGAAATTTTGAATAATAATAAAAAATATTTTATATACTTTATATTATTATTATGTATACTTTATACTACTACTACCACTACAAAAAAAACCTAAGTGCCATATTTAATGAAAAAATTCTATAGAACGGAAATCGTGAGATGCAGTCTGGTATGACGTAGTTTCAGAAAAACATTTTCTTTCTCGTGCCAATGTTTCGATCTTTATTGAGATCATCTTCAGGGCCTGGGATTTACAAACATTATTTAAATTTAAGAAGTACATGTAGGATGTGGAAAAAAGTGAGTTTATACAATGCAAAAAATATTTTTTATATTCAATAAAAATATTTCTACTCACACGTACGCAGAAAACAAACACTTTGAGTGAGTAGAAATACTTTGATTGAACATAAAAAATATTTTTTGCATTGCATAAATTCACTTTTTTTCCACATCCTACATGTACTTGTTAAATTTAAATAATGTTTGTAAATCCCAGGCCCTGAAGTTGATCTCAATAAAGATCGAAACGTTGGCACAATAATCATGGACTAACGGTCACTAATCACCACATATTTTTTGTAAAAATGTGAGTAGCCAATAAATTGTGTCTTACGTTACATTTGTTATTACATTACAAATAACTTATTAGGTTTTATAAGTATTTGTAAACTATAAATGTCTAAGATTTTCTCTCTTCTTTTGACAGAACCTTTTGACCTGGGGAACCTGAAATCGGCGGATAAAAAATGTACCAACGTTAGGTATAACAAATATTTTTGACAGTAACAGACTAACAGCTTTCAGTTTGGAAGGAGACAGTCTGAATAATGTATCTTTAACGTACGACAATTTAACACATATCCAAAAGTTGGTTAACGAGAAGGAACAGATAAACACATGAATAATTTAACCACTGACGAGCTTTCGATAAGGATCGAATAGGAAAGAACACAACAATTGCCTTGTATTATTTTCACGATAAATAAATGACGTGTCTTATTAGAGTGAGCCATTAGGAAAGCTGCACATGTTTTGAAACATAAGTCCATTGTTTTGCGAGACTGTAACGAAGTAGGAGTTAACGGGATAAGAGTTTTTGTTTCTGAAGAAACTCGTGCCCTGAAAACTTAGTCCACAAACTGGTTCTTTGGGATGGGGCCAGTGCAAAACGCCGAAAGTATTCGAACTGCGAAGAAAATACCTGCTGATTTTCATTTATCTTCGGAAGATAAACAAAAATCATGTTACATATAATAAATTTGAAAGCATAACAGAATATCACATATAATCCCTGTGTAAATTCATGTTTTATACAAATCCTCTTCTAATTGCGAATTTCCAAAAATCATCTAAAAAGAAAAACTACGAGATTAAGTGGACATGCTAGTTTCATTCGCTGTCCGCCCAAACCAGCTACGTATTTGGAAGAAATGAAACGTTTGCTGTTTACGTGGTCAAAAAACAGAAACTGTACGTGATTTTTTTTAGGTTTAATTTAAATCCACCTAGTGATGGATTTTTGAAAGATTACAATAAAAAAATTAAGTGAATTAGATTTCTCTAATCAGGGCAGTACAACAGCTGAATTGTTTTTGGATCTATCAGGAAGAGCTCGTCTTGTTAGTCCTTTTCGACCAAATTTCGAACTCATCTAGAATTGAGAAAACTGTGGTAAAGGTCATTTTGTTGCCTAAGAAGGCCAATTAATACTAATGGGTACCAAGTAATACAGAATAATATCATTGGGAGTTTTCTCCACTCTTGGTTTTAATTTTGTACATATTACCTTGCTCATTGTTACTTGTTACCTACTTGAAGGTAATTGTAATATACTTGAAATTATTTAAAAAAAAAATAGCTCGAGATTTTGAGAAAACTGAATGGACAACTTTACAGTACAAATTTTGGCTTATTTGGTTTATTTACAATTACAACCTTATGTATGCAATATGTATGTGTACTTTATACCTAGTTATTATGGAAAATACACAATCAACACACGTGTCTTGTTTTTTGTCTTTGAGTGTATATTTATATTTGCGAACCTTTTAAATTATTAATAATTGTTTAAAGTCCTGTTGAAGGCTCGCCAAAGTATTTTCTTTCAAATAGTCCTTACCCCTGGCTTTTAATGTATTTAAACTTTGACTGTTATTTCACAAGGTGAATTGAATTAGTAAGTTTTGGATAGTTTAATAAAAGTTATTTTCATTATTTTAAACCATAAATTAAAAATTTTCAAGTAAACAACTTAAAGTGAGAATTTTGACATAATTTAATGGCGATCTTTGAGTTAAGTCCGCCCCTTAGAAATGAGTAAAGGAGGTTCATTTGGCTTTCCCCACCCCCAGGGCGAACTTGCTCTACAGAATCCATTTTTCATCTCCAGACACTAAACTTGTAAGAAATGGATCGTTATCTCCGCGTCTGGAAAGCGAAGCACAAACCGAAATGAGGTCTTTGTAAAATTTCTATCGTTTGTCTTCTGGCTTTTGGCTTAAAAATTGCATGTATTTTCTATTATGATTGTTGTTGGTTGTTTATAGTGTGACTTGGCAAGTGTAAGAGAAAACTGACAAAAAACGCGATGAAAAATTGAACCTATTTGAAAAAAGGTATTTAAACAAAATGTTACAGCGGTGACTTTCAAGATTTAATTTACAGGAGTGAAGGAAAACGAGAATGTACGTATGAAGTGGAAACACTGATTCAGCAGGAAGTTTTTAGTTTAAATGGAATAATGGATTTAATATTAACAGTTAGAACATTAATGGAAGTCTTGCCTCAACCCGCTTATACCCTGACGAACGATAAAAGTATCCAACAGCAACCGCAATCTTAAGGTTAAAAAAAATCTTTCAAACGATAAGAATGAAATTTTGGACTACTGATGATTTTTGTACATCGAGTAAAGTATTCTTGAAGGAACATTTCGTGACATCTTCAGTAGTTCACGGTTGGCCATATTTAGTGGTTGGTCAGGGATTAAGCTTTAAGTTATTATTAAGGGTGAGGCACGACACCAATCCGTAGGCTCATCGTTATTTCAATCCATATAAGTGCACAGAAAAGAAGAAAATAATTTCTCGAAGAGCAGACTATAGATTGATCACCTTGCAGACCTAAACAAGAAATTTAAAAAAATCATTGAGTATTCAACATTGGTTTTTAAACACTTAAATGGAGCGAGAACATGCGGATCAAAGATTTTAACGTCCAAAGCATTCGTCGGCGTACATTTATAGTATAAAAATAAGCTTATTTTTTATTAAAATGCATCGGGTAATCTGTATTTTTATGCACTGATGGACAAATTTGTCGCACCACTCAATTTATTTATTTTAAAATTAAATCCATTATCTTTCTACATTAGTTACAGGTAATTGGGAGCTAACGTAGTCAAAACAAACAGTAAATAACGTTTTGTTTACTTCCTTTGTTTTCCTTTTGTACCGATTAATCCCGTTTGCACAAAAAGTAGCATTAAGCCCGTCCATTCTGCTACGCCTAAAGATTGGTTTCAGTTTATCTTTTTCCTTCGATCATTTCATTCTTTTTATTAAACCTTTTTTAATGGATACAATCAGTCATTTGAGTGAGTATGAGAGTGTCAGGGTATTAACATTATTAGGGGAAAGATACATTCAGCGCGAAGTCGCCAGGAGTCTTCAAAGAAACAACGCTTCACACTAGAAGGCCAGGACAGAGTTGGTATAGGACGCGAGGGACGATAAATTGATCGGTCATCAGGCTCTACGAAACCGCAGCATTACGGTAAATGACATAAGAAATCTGATAGGACAAGTCCGAAATCGAAATGTTTCGATTTCCTCCTGGTCTGCAAAAAAAATGTTCAATGAAAATAACCTCCGGGCCCGGCACCGGACATCTTCTTACTACTGCTCAGAAAATGGCCAGGCTTCAATTCGCACGGGAACGTGTGAATTGAACCTTGGATGATTGGGGACGAATAATCTTTAAAGGTGAGGTGAGTGTTGGCCTCCAATCTTCAGAAGGGCATAATTTCATATGGAGTTGCTCAGGAGAAAGGTACACCCCTTGCTGTATGGTAACTCGTATGGCATTCATGTTGGGTCATTGCTGTTCTGGAGAGGCATTTCCTTGGACGCTCATAACCAAATTGGTTATTGTGTGAGGAAGATCTGCCCCTGTTATGGTAAGGCTAGTGTTTGTAGTCTTTACAGTTGGTTTTGGATCTCCTTATGTAATGGTTTTGGTTATAATTGTATACTTTTTCCAACATACGTTTTTCTACATGAACACATATCTTATCATATATTATAATATTTTTTCAGTATTAGAAGTATCGACCACTTTTTCATTGTCGAACACTCTGGATCAAGGTTTGGTCTTGAAGAAAAAAGCAAATTCAGTTGTTAATGTTAGGACATTCAGTTTGTATTTTAAGGACATAATTAGAGCAAAACAATATTAAATATGTCGACAGATTGACATATTTAAGTTTTTTACAGGCGATTTCAAATTTTCTGGAAGATCAACTCAGTCCTAACGTGGCCAAGGACTGTATTGAATTGAGTATTGGGACTGAGTCGGTGGTCAAGAAAATTTGAGATTGCGTGTAAAAAACTTAAATGTGTCAACCGTTAGACATATTTAAGATAACCTCACACAATTCGCAATGCCTCAGCCATGTCCACTTTTAAGTTCCGTCATTTGAACCACCTGACCCTACAAACGATCACGTGACCAAGGGATGGTCTTGAATAAGGAAGGAAAGTAGTTGCTTCTGCCAAGCTTTCGACCTATTTTAAGGTCATCATTACGGCAAGACAACCTTAAATACGTCAATCTGTAAACATATTTAAGATTGTTTTGCCCTGATGATGACCTTAAAATATATCGAAAGCTTGGCAGTAACAACTGAATTTACTTTCCTCTTCAAGACCATACCTTGATCCAGAGTGTTCGTGAGTGAACAAGTGGCCGATATTTCGAATACCAAATCACCTCTACAATAGGAAGGGTTCTTCGTCGCTTCTGAGAAACAAGGCTTCACAATAGAAGGGTAGAACAGGGTATATATATCTTTTGTTCTTTACTCAATAATAATTTTTTAAATTAGGTAATAAACATTTCTTTTTAATTTCTTATTTTTTACAACCAAACCTAAATATATGCATTTAAAATTAAGGGTGGTGCGTTTATTTTGTCCATCACTGTATTGGGCTGGTGCAAAAATATGCAAGTTTTGAAAAGGTAGTCGAAACTGTTTTTAATTTTATAAAATAAAGAAAATCTATTCGAAATATTTTCCATCACAATATATACATCTTTGCCAAAGTGTAATAAGCGCTTTTATAACGCTGACATAAAAATCTTTATTTCGGCTCACAATAAAGTCTTGGACAGCGTTTTCGGCTTCACCGCGTTCTCTAAAAATTTTCTTCCTCAAAAAGTGATCGAAGTGCCTAAAACGTGGAATAGTCGAGAGGTCGGGTGAATACAGAGGTGCAGTTAGGTTTCATATCATAAGTCCTTAAGTTTCCGCAGGATTGGCAATGCGACATGTGGCCTGGCGTTATCGTGAAGAAGAATCGACCCCTTGGTTGACCAATGCTGAACAAAGATATTGCAGTTTCCCATGCATTTTGTCAAATTCGTGGCAATATTTCTCAGCTGACATGTTCACCATAATTCAAGAAGTTATAATGGACAACCCTAGCAGTACACTACCAAACAGTCACCATAATCTTTTTGGGTGCAGATTTGGTTTCAGGAAGTGTTTTGGCGAGTTATCCTTCTCCAACCACTAAGCTGTACGCCTCCTGTTATCGTACAGAATCCAATTCTCATCGCACGTGATGATTCGATCGAGAAGTAGATCATTTTGGTGGAGCAATAGAGTGGACGTGCAATTTCAAATCGTCGATTTTTTTGGGCTTCGATTAGTTCGGGGATACCCACTTGTCGAGCTTCTTTACTTTACCAATTTGCTCCAGATGGCGAACGACGGCTAGTGATAAACACTAAACTCTTTCATATTTTCCCATGTTGTCTTTCTTCAATTAGTTTTTTTGAGTTGGTCGTCGACCACAACGGAAGGCCTACCTACCTTTTCTTCAAGAACTAAATTTTCAAGACGAAATCTGTGAAACCATCGCATTCGCTAATCCTTCCTTCTACCCAAAGTGTATTGATGTTATGCGCGATTCGGGCCGCACTTCGCCCATATCAGTACTAATAAATTTGACGAAAATCTAGTTTGGACATATTTAATTTCGCAGGTGCTCTCTCTTATAAAAATTCATATAAACTATAATGTTTTGTATGAAAGATAACAGTTAGAAGTATTTATTATAACCCATAAATTAGATTTGAAGATTTAGCTTTCTTTGAATGACAAGCACCTGCGTAAATGAAACGAATTTTCAAAATCTGCGTTAATTTTGCACCAATTCAATATTATCATTCGAAAAGATCTATAATAGAAATCTTGTTTATGTCAACAAACAATTAACCATCCTCGTGTGCAATTTGTGTCGGGATACATCAGATAGAGAAAATTCTCTTCGGCATGATTTAACGGGGTAAAAGTTTTTTTTTTTCTCTCCCCAAGATAAGTAATAATTCGCAGGGCTGATACATGCGGATCAATAAATCTGAAACGGCCCAGCCTCTTCTGAATTTAACCCGGGGACAGAAGCAGACCCGATGCCGCAGGGGCGTCCGTCGCACGATATCCGGACAAGTTTTTCCCCTCCGCGGAAGTACGAAAACTGGACAAAAAAAGAAGAAAAAACAACCGTTATCAACAGTGGAGCAAGGGGAGAATACATAAATGGATTTTATCGGCGATATTGATTAGGGGCCGTTTACAACCCACGGGTATTTCTACAGTTTTACCGGTGGATTACGCAACTTGAGGGCCGTGACTAATACAAGTTACCCAACCAGGAATAATCCAGACTAGCTGTTGAAAATATAACTCCGACCCTACGTCGGACTATAAGATACATGCACGGAAAATTTATCGACTGCTATTCCTCTTAAATAAAACCTAAATTATACTCATTATATTTAGGGGGCTGATTGAGCAAACTACTTCTTTCAATTAATTAATCTTTTTAGGTAAGGTCTTGGCCGAAATGAAAAACTAGTGCCTCGAGCGGGATTCGAACCCACGACTTTCGGCTAAATACGCCGCTGCTCTACCACTTGAGCCATCGTGTGACTTCGATCCGACATTATCCGATTAGTAGACATTAAAAAAACACGTTTTCAGGGTGTTAAACGTTTTTCAGATCTTTATATAAGGCATTATTGGTTGAGATAAAAAGTCAAGTGTCACGAGGGGGATTTGAACCTTCGACATTCGGCTCAATACGCCGCTGCTCTAACCACTTGAGCTATCGTGACACGTGGGGTTCGAATCCCGCTCATGACACTTTTTCATTTCGACCAAGACCTAAATTATGCGTTTAAAAAAAAGAGAGTACAACTAATCCACGTTAATTTTAAAATTGTAGTCTTTTTCCTCAGCCTGAACATATAAAGATCGAACTGTGAATGGTAAGGGCGAGAACTACCCCTCGTCCGAGTGTTTTAGGCTTAGCATAAGCCATCAAACTTTGACGAAGCAGCTTGAAGATCGACTAAAAATAAAATTCCTTCGTCTCAAAAGACATCCAGGATGTTTAACACTGTCAGTATGATTGCATCAGTTCAGACCTGATGTGGACTAAGAATAATTGCTGATCAATTTGATAATGTCGATTTGTTAAATTGTGGTCGAATTTTTAGATCAAATTTAGAACGTGACTTTTTTTCTTAAATAAGGTAATTTTTGATCAAATTTTCGTCTAGTCATTTTGTATAGAGAAAAAAGATGGCGGAATTAAAATAAAACTGGCCAAACTTATATCAACAAGTAAATAAAGTGAAAATGTACATTATAGTTTACACAAAGAGAAAGTGACAGGGAGAAGAGAGATTGAACTTTGCTTTAACGATTTATTACAAAATACACGCAAAAGTTAGGTTTTTAAGACCTTTCTTGCACTTAAAATGTAATTACAATTTATAATTTTTGTTTTTAGTCGCATCAGATTTAAAATAAATATTACAAATCATTGAAAAATCAATAATAAAGTAGAATTTTAGAATTTAAAGTGAGAGTAAGTTAAACTTATAATGTATATTTTTATGCAGAACATATTATTATTGACTAACAGGCAAGAAGATTTTATTTTAAGTGAAAGAGTGAGAGAGAGAGAGAGAGAGAGAGAGAGAGAGAGAGAGAGAGAGAGAGAGAGAGAGAGAGAGAGAGAGAGAGAGAGAGAAGGAAAAAAGAACTCAAGAAAATGTTACGAAATTTACATATTTAACACAAGTAAAAAGAAATCAGAAAAGTATAAAAAAAAAACTACAGTTTTAAATGAAAATATGTGCGAGCTAGAGATATAGATAATAGATGAATATATAGATAGAATAGACAGAGAACAACCTCTCTTAAAATTAACGGGAATTAATGAGAAGATGAGAGAGAGAGAATGTGAAAGAGAGAGAGAGTGTGTGTGAGAGTGAGAGAGAAGGCTTGTGGCCCTCTCTTACATTCAGCGACTTAATAAGAGATTGATTGACGGGTTTATTTAATCACAAAATTAGATCTGTTGGACCTTTCTTACAATTAACATGAGTTATACAATATACATTGCACATTTATTATTATTTGATCAATCAATCAATCCCCTTTTCTCTTACTAACTCTACTCCCAATGTTATTATACCATGCAAAATCTCTCTAATATGTAGGATGAGCCAAGAATGTGCCCTTGTGGGAGGCCGGCTGGAATCGGTCTGATTTCCAAAAACAAGCAGCGAATGAAGCAGCGGACGGTTAAGTAGGATTTCAGGATAATATAATAAAGGAGTAGGTAGAAGCGATTAAGTATATAAAGCATGCCCGAATGTCAGGCCTTAGGAAAAGCAAAAAAAAAAAAAATAGAAGAAAAAGAATTTTATAAAATGCGGTGTGCGTCGTTTGCCGGGCGTTGTTTTTCAGGATGGGCCGAGTAATGATATGTTAAATCAATTAGTGGATGGGATTTGATAGCGGCTAGGTGGACGAGGCGGCGTCTGTGCGCATGCGCCTCCGGCCCGCTTTTGGTGGGGCCTTGCAAAAGGAACGGCAGGCGGGCGGGGGGGCGATGATTATTGACTCGGCTCGTTCCGTCCGTAATCTAGCTGACACCGGACCAGCGGGCAGATAAATGAACGCACACTCGGATCCAGCAGAGCAAGGGAAGAGCAGAGCGAGACGAGGCCATCTTGGAACGAGAGACGGCCAACCCAGCTCAGTTTAGACGGACGGACGACGTTTTACCAGCCTCGACCGTTTACCGACTCGACAACTCTTGTTTTGTTTTTTTATTGTGTATGTGCTTTGTGTGAGAACTGTCAGTGACCCACGTGCTCCCTTGACACCGGACCGACCGAGGAGCCGTTTTCCCAGAGGAAAAGTGCCCTTTCCTCTTTCGGGTTTCCCTCATATTTTTGTGACAAGTGTCAACGTGTGCGGCTCATCCTCACCGGCTCGACGATTCCAGTTTCCCCGCTCTCGCCCACAGCTATCAAGGTAAATAAACAATTATTTCATAATTTTAATTAGTTTTAACCCGAAATATTCTCAAGTCTTAAAGCGGTTTTCGTCTAAATATGTCTAAGAAAACCCGCCAAATTTCACATGTCTTGCCAACCTGAAAAAAACAACACGAAACTATCTCAATTTTAAATTAATTTTATAAACATTTTCAGTTAATGATTGACGTTAAAAATACTCAAAATATTGTTACTTTTTCTCTTAAATCCATTTTAATCGAATCTTCTCATTTATAAAAATAAACAACGCAAAAAAAGCGGAACCAAAACAATTTAAAATACCTGTTGTCAATTTCAGTTGGTGAACCTGCGATATGATTTAAAACTAGTATAAAAAAAAACTTTATTTTACAAAAAACAAACAAAAAAACTAACGTTTACACTGTCAAATTATTATTATTAACAAACCAATACACTAATTTTTTCTCTAAAATAATTATTATAAAACAGGCTTCTGTGATGAATACGGCCGTGGTTCGTTAGTGATAATGAGTCTCCTCGGTGAGAGCGTCAATGTTGTTTTGATGTTTTTTCCCCAAAATTTTGTTATACGCCGTGGTTTTAAATCGCCCATCAAATTTCAATTAAACGCCACAATTTTGAACTAAAGGTAGATAAACGTTTCATTAATTTTTATTTAGATCACGGATTGTACAAAGCGCAAGACGATTCTCTAGTTTGCACCGATTGCCGTAATCCATTACCGAACTTTAATAACGCCCATGTCTCATTTCCCCGTGAATAATTAGCTTTAATCCGACGGAAAAAAACCTAAAACTGGATAATTAAAAAACATAATCGACTTTTGGACGTCATTAAAAGATTATTTTTTAACAAAGGCAAGCTTGGTTGCTTGTATGTTTCCTTATGATGTTGGCGAGGCGGTGAACCTGGCCTGTTTATCCTTTCTCGTTTTGTCCTTTTGCATTTTGCCATCTTCAGTGTATCTGCCTGGAAGAAAGATCCTTCACAGAAAGTGAATAGACATAAAAGTGGAATTTTTATCGACCTGACAGTAATCACATTAGAATTTTTTTGAGGTACCTTCATAAGGTCTTTGTGATGAAGTAGACTTTTTTGGGTTCAACAAGCTTTCGGCGATTTATATCGCTATCCTCAGGGCGTATATAATTATTGAAAAATACGTACATTAACATTTACAGAGTTACAGTACAAGTACAGGGTGGTATTGAGTGGTGCCTAAAATCTGTTCATCAGGGGATTTGCTCATCTGTTTTTATAACTGGCGAACTTCAGTTGTTAATCAACCTATCGTGCCTTGCCAGCGGCCTTGGTGTAGGATCTTGCTTGCGGCTTTTCCTTCCCTATTTGCACGAAATTGCACCTACATAGGCCCTCATAAAAGCATAAAAGTCCGCAGTCTCCTCTTCTTACTGGCAATATCTGTTAGTGTTTCTTCTGTCTTTACTGTCCGGTGCATATGCCAGAATCCTGGTCCTGTTGCGGTTACCCTCCAGTAAGTCCTTTGTAGGTCTTACGGATGGCCCTTTTATGAATTTATTGGGGTAATGTTCCCCTCAGGTATTTGACTCATTAAGAATGTTTCCTTTTTTATGGCAAGCTGCCATGCTACAGTAAGGTTCAGGGCCTAGAGAATTCGTATTGGCTCCTTTTTTGGCCAACATTTCCATTTTCACATTGGCTCTATGCCCCCTAATGCCCAGGGACCCACGGTATAGTTGATAAAAGTTAACTGAATAAAGATAATTAATAGTAATATACAAGCTAACTAGCATAACATAGTAATGCGGTGGCGTTAATAAAATTTAACAAACAGAGCTATGGGTGAGTGTACAGAACGATAATGAGACATACATAGACGGTATACGAGAATGATCTGAACATTTATGTCTTGGTTTATAAAATTCCAATATTATCTGTTATCCGATGTTTTGATTGCAATTTATGCAATTAGTCTTCTTATGGGCGGAAATGAAGGATATATTATGTGTACAATTATCAAAGTTTTCGGGTCGGCGAATACACTGGTTAGGTTGATGATGTTCCTGAGAGCTCGATAGTATGTATGTGTGATATGTTGATGTGATAATTGCAATTCATCTTATCGAAAAGGTCCCCGCTTTCTTTAATTTCAGAGAATTTTGCCAAAGGAGCATTATCTCTAGTATAATCATAATTCATGGGGTAGGTTTTACGAGTGTAAGTGACAACATTGTATTTCTTAATATTCATCACCATTGAATTCCCTTGACATCACTCATGAGTAGAGGCCAGACTAGAGATTACTATTTTGAGAGGTTTGGATAATTTTATGAAGCTACAACTCGTCGGCATAAATAAAAAATGCTATTCTTAATGCAATATTTTTGGTCATTAATACAGATATTAAATAGTAGGGTGAGAGGTGTCCACCTTGTGCTACACACGTAGCTTCGAAATCTTTTGAAAAGAAGTTTTTCATTCAAGTTCAATTTTCATTACTTATTTTGAAATTAACAGATCAGATTTAATCCTATTTAATGAGAGAGTAGTTAGCCTGTGCAGTCCAATTTATCTCTAAGTAAATCATGGTTTGACTCGGTCAAATGCTTTAGATGGATCAGTATTGATTGTGTCCAATCGGCAAATACTTTCGAATTAATTAATTATTTAGGACGTAAGATCCGTACAAAACCTCTTTGTCAGGGTAATGCATTTAATTTCAGATGCAGTTATTACAATACATGTTTTATGAAATAACTTAGAGCAAGCAACACATTGCACCTGCAAAATTATCAATAACACGAGAATTACAATGTAATATGTAATAATTGGCCTGTCCAGCCTTTTGTGTCTCTCTCAGGGTTTTCAGATTTAACCTCTCCATACTTCTACTTGACCATTCTCTTAAGCCCTGATTGTTCAAAGAATAAAAGGCCCAAACTTCTCGCCATCTTCAGTTATCACTTTGTTTCTGGATATAAGCAGGGCTCATAAAAATGTTCAAAGGCCGTATTAAAGAACGCGTAAAAATTAATACATTAATTAAATATTAATGCGATAATTGAAGACGTCAAAATTTGGACACGTGTCTGACAGAGAGAAACAGAATAGTTAAAGTTGACAAAAAACGACTAAATTAAGCTTTCCTACAAGTCAAAAACAGTAAAAATTTGAATTGCGTTTATCTTTTGTCTGGCTTCGACACGGTTGATATTTCACATACACGCTTTATCTCTCGAATTACCCTATTGGTGATTAAAAACTCAACAGAGGCTTTATGGCCTAATAAAACTCTAGAGTGAAGAGAAATGAACGTCAAGAAGCACAGGATTCAAATGTAATTAACGAAAGGTAAACGAAACGTAACTAAGTGAAAATTAAAAATAAATAAATAAAAAATAATAAAAAAACAATTGACGTGAAAAGAAACAAAAGGATTGTGCTTTATTAGCTTTTTCATCGGGCTGATTTACGTTGGTCTATAAATTGTATTATGTAAGTCTTTATGAAATCAAGGGCTAGAACAATTCTATCTGTTGTGATTCATTCACAAATTTAGTACCTATAGTTTTGGCTAAAGCACTTTTCATGATAAGTCGATGTATGTTAAGTTTGGATTAGCCTCTATTATATTGTAAATTTATCAATCTTCTAGACATTAGTATTTTCAAAGATTGGTAATTTAAGAAATAAACGAAAAACATTACGTACAGGTTCATTTATGTAGAGGTAGGATGGCTATAGCCCTTAATTTATATTATCCTTGGGTAAATAATTAAACTTCGTTGGATCGAAAAAAGAGGCTCAATCATTAATCAAGCTATTAAAAAATGTCTTTTTAAATTGCACTCTGTAATGAACTGAGGAGAGAAATTTAGGCAAACACACGGTGTTGTAGATCTATTTTAAAAGTTTTTGCCTTTGAATTATTTAGGTATGTCACTTTCATATAGTTTGGTGAAAAAAGTATGAGAAATACTTAACAATGGATGACTACAAGATTAAAGACTTAGTTGCGATGAACTATAACTACTGAGTTTTAGACAGTTTAAGGCCAGCCTAATTTCTCTTATGTCGTGGTCAGAAGCGAAACCGTTGCATTTGCCAAAAATTTAAGCCAAACACCAGAGTAATAAAGGACTTTTAAACAATTATGTTATTTTTTGATACTACAGATTGGGGGGGGGGGACGAACGTTGACTATTCATTCATAAGATTAATAGTAAAAAATACCAATTATGTTTAGTGGTTTGATTGACCAAATTACTTCTTTCAATAAATTATTCCTTTTATGTAAGGTCTTGGTTGAAATGAAGTAAAAAATGTCTTCATTTAGGGTAATTTGAAGTTTCAGGGTTAAGAAAAATAAATATTCTATTGAAAAGTCATGTAATGTTTTAATCTGTGCATTCAGATTACCATTGAACGTAGTGCCTTTTGATACACACACACACACACACACACAAAAACAGATCAGACATTATCTTAATAATTAAATCGAACCCAATTACCATCAAGAGTTCAAAGAGACTTCAACAACCGGTCCTACTGTCCAGGTATGCTGTCAGAAATGGTCTGCAATCAGACTGAGTTAACTTGCAGGTCACCGAACAAACTTGTAAATTTGCATTGCAGTAAATTAGTAAAGTAATTTTGAAACTTGTGAATTTTAGAAAAGTTCCATCATTGTGAACCTACAGTCAAAAATTTTATCTTATGGACTTTTATATCTATAAATTGCCATAAGATAAAAGCCATTTCAAATGAGTTACGATCATCTTAAAAATGACATTAATGCTCTTTCTATATTATTTGTTCATTGGTTATTTTAAAAAGGTTAAGTTTCTCGATATTACTTGTAACAGGAATTTCTTATTTTAAGGATGTTTATGAACGACAGGAGGTTTTCAAAAAATGGTCAGGAATACCGGAGTCCGGTCAGTTTTGTTGAGGAGAAAGTGCCTCTTAGGTTAAACAGTCCGTCAGATGTCTTACCTGACCCTGTTTTTCCCCAATTATCATCCGGCCCTCGACGTTCCCACAGCTTGCCATTTTGGCGTCCACGGGGGTAAAAATGGAGTTTCGGGGCCTCAGGTGATTAGAGAGGAAGTGTCATTTTTGGACCAAGGCCGGTTGTGGATTAGATCTGCGCTCACGTTTACGAAACGGAACGACCAGGGATCCATGAAAGTCGAAGCCGATGTTCGCTTATTAACAAGTTGAATATTCATGATTTACGTTAAATTTCACAATGCTTAGATGACTTTAAAAAAAACTTGCTTTTAATTTTATATAGGCAAATCAGGCTTGCTAAAATTTTAAGTTTGGTATTTTGGAAAGTATAGAGAAATTCTTAGAACTGTGCCTTTCTTAACGGTTTTTGTCCTTCTTATCACAAGTTTATTGTCGTACAATAAAGACATAAAACGTTGGGGTTGGGAAATCAATTTTAAAGACCGCAAATTAATAGGTTAAAGTTTCTCGATTTATCGTTGATTCCACCGTTCGGACAAGTAAATTTAAAAAAAATGCTGATCGATTTTTGAATATTCATGATTTACGTTAAATTTCACAATGCTTAGATGACTTAAAAAAAAAAACTTGCTTTTTTGTCCGAACCATTCATAGTTTACAGAGGCCAAGCTTTGCTGATCCTGGCGGAGTCTAAAGACCATTTCTATAAACTTCACCCTGTTGGGGAGTTAATAATGCAGTTTGGATAAAAGCGGTTGTGAAATTCTAAAGTAGTTTCTCGATACCTGATAAAATCTACATATGAGCCGTTTTTCCGATATAACTTGTTTGGCGGAAATTATTTTGTTTGTACTAACAAAAATAACAGTGCAGAAAAATATCTGATGTGCTAAACCTTTCAAATGTACAAGGAAACCAAAATTACACCTTAACTGCTCACTTATGCTTCAGACCTTACAGATTATAAAAAGAGTCACTGATTTTGAGACGATCAAAGGGAAAATAGGCCGCAACGGTTTAGGCGTTGACACGGTGCTGATCATTGTAAGGTTAAGGTCCCGGGTTCGAATCCGGCGGCCCCCTGCATTCGAACCCAACAAACGATGGGCTTTTTGGAATTATTATTGGGCACCCACCCCGAGAGTTCATATAACGTCGTAGTTGAAGAGAGAGAGAGAGAGAGAGAGAGAGAGAGAGAGAGAGAGAAAAAAAAGAAATACATAGTTTAGTTAAAGGAAGTGGCAATCGATGGTCATTTGCGACAGTTTTCCTTATATTTAGACAAGCTCACTCACTTAAAAATCCAATTACAGACCAAAATTAAGGAGTGTCGATTGTATTTTTATTCCGACTGTAAAGTTTACTTACACAACAATTTTAGACATGAGCGTTATCGTTAGATTGAAAGAAGAGGCAAATAGGTCATTAAAAACCCCTTTTTAAATCGCAAACAAGAGTTCCCAGACACTGGTGTTTTAAAGATCGGTAACATAAGAAATACACTAAAATAAATAAATAATAAGCAAAGTGTTGTAGAGCATAGGTCATCATAGCTCTGATACACAGGAATTGATTAAACTATGGTCTTTTCGTTGGAATTAAAATCTAGACTTAAGTCCTTGTTCTTCGAAACAATTATTTTTCATTTCGGAATTAAAAATTATACTTTTAGCGTTTAATTTTGCTTAAGACCTGACAAATTAAAAACAAAGGTTTGGGATTACAACGTAACCGTAGAATAATTCCAACCAATGCAACCGAGCCTTATAATCCAATTCCTTGAGCTAGAACTCAACGGTGTGCGATAGGTATGGATACAATAGTTGAAACCATAGTTTCTTGATAAAATTTAGCTTAGACGTAGATGTATTCCAAAAAGTCCTTGTTCATACTTATAAACAAAACATTCTACATGTATGGAAATCAATATTACACCTTACCTACTTATTTATACTTCAGATCTTACAGATTCAAAAAAAGTTGGTGATTTTCGACGATCAAAGGTAAATCGATGATCATTGCGACAGTTTCGTAAATACGATGAAATTCCAGTGTGGTCAATAAACAGATCATAATATTTCAAAACGTACAGTTCGAGATTTTATGACAAGCATTCCAGCGGTATGACACTTTTGTAGTTTGTTTATGCCAGAAGATTATTAAAAACATGTTTGTAAATTGTACAAATGTATAAGATATTTAACCAACAAAATTCTTTTTTTTACGGCTGGTGGGAAAACAATTCTTGAAAATTTTCTCTGCCGTTTGAATTTAGAAATATGTTTGTAAATTGTAAAAATGTACAGCACATCGGAATTATTTTTTATTTCGTAATATCTTATTTTACGTCGCGTCAAATGGAAAATGAAATGTGAAAAATTTCCTTCGGAATCTCGTCTGCAGGGCTTGCATATAAATGATTTGTAGGAATTTCAACCGTGGAGAGACTGTCGAGATATTAATTGATTTTTTATATATTTTATTATAGATGTTTTCTTAGGCTTCGATGTTAAAATTACCTGATCGGTATTACTCGTGGTTATGTCTTACTTTTGTACGTTCGTCCTACTTTGTGCATGGAGAGGGGGCCCCCTCGATTCGATTAACTGCCTCCACGTCGTTAAGTTCCCACTTTCATCCAACTCTGGGTCTGAGTACAAACCACTATTGTAATTGGACTTTGTTTACCGTTCGCTTGACTTTACGGTGAGTACTGGGATGGAATTAAAAAAAAAGACTGATTATCGGGCGTGATTGTTGCCAGATGGCCCTAACAAAGGGAGTGCGATTATGTCTCCGCAGCAGACGGCTTTGAAACAAAGCCATCCGACCAAAAAAACATCGTCGGACTGGCATCTGCAGTCGGTTTCGGCCCCCGGCTGGGAAAGCGATATCGACTCGAAACTTTAAACCCGGCGTCAATTAATCTAAAAGCGGGTTGCGGGGTTTGTCCGAGTTGACAGAATGGAACAATTGTCGATGTGTCGCACGGCCGTAACTATGATTCACGGCCTGGCATAAATCGATAACGAGCAACTAGCAGTTCGGCGGAAGCCGGTTGAATATAACTGGGAGCCATCGTTTTTCACACGGGCCTTAGTCCGAAAGGGCTTTTTCCTTTAATAAGTTAACGCTTATTGCCCTGCTTTATTTATAAACAATCGTGATTTCGGATGCCTCGTTAAAATTGTTTGAACTCGTGTTCCTGGCGCGGTCTGAGATTAGCTTCTTAAGCCTAGGGCGAAATACTTGCGCGTTCATCTCCTTTTTTTACGGTTTCCTGCCAAGCGTGTATTTTTAGGATTTAAACGTTTTATTTTGGTAATATTGTCGAGTAGTACTTCGGTTCAGAGCCCTTCAGGTTTATAGGATAGCGGGTTTCTTTGAATCGGAACGATCATTGTGATTCCATATTATTTTACCTGTTTTCTGTTTGTGACCGGTCTGACGGCACGGGATTAAAGGTTGCCAAACGTGTTTGGTCAGTAATGTTCGAGTGTTGCTGTTTACGTTAAGTTGAAACCTAAACGGCTTACTTTACATCCCATACACTGTCGGTTTCTTTCAGTTTTCCATGTGACGACAAGACTGAGCAATTAACAGCGAGGAAAATTCTCACAACTCAAGGGAAATCTTGACAAACGAATCTAATAATTGAACTGTGGCTATACACTCAGTTCAGTTAATTGCAGCTTTTCTCTTACGATCTTGCTTGGAGATTTGCCCATGTCGCGGGGTGATAAACCTGAAATTTTGTCGTTACCGAACATTTCTGTCTGCCTATCCTTGCTTGGTTGGCCTTTCAGTTTAGACATTTCGCCATTTTCAGTGTCAAATCATGATTAAGGCAAACCAACAGATAAACCCTTTTCATTTATTGAAACGTCCAGACTTCTTCAAGTAAGCTTACATCACCAGGTATGCTTTACCCAACCATTCTTTGCTCCATACTCTTCTTATTTTACCTTACTTTTCATTGTTTTCGTTTTCCCTTCTTCCAATGTTATAGAAGTGACCAAATTTCTTCTATCACCCATGTCCGCAATCGCTATCTGATTACAAGCACCAAATAATATAAAAATTATTCTACATTTGGAAATTAATATTATGCTTTAACAGTTTAGTTCTGCTATAGATTTTCAGATTCAAAAGAACTTGATGATTTGCAAAGAGCAAAATTAAAATAGTTCTAGAAAGTACAGTCGATGGTCATTTGCTACAGATTTTCCCACAGATTCCACTAACTTAAAAATTAAAATAGGCTGAAATTAAATAATAATACTTTCTTTGGACTAGGTATGGCCTTATCCAGCCCTTCCTTGATTCATACTTCTTTGCCCTGCTTTTCATTCGTTCTCGATTTCCCTTCCACCGGTGTGGTAGAATTTACCTAAAGGCAAAATACTAAATTTCTTTTGTCACCCATGTTGCAAACGCATGTGACATCAGCAAGCGACCAGTCACTCCAACTGGATACAAAAATGGAGATTCTGAGAGGTTACACGCTCAGTTCATTTAATCGTTGTTTTTTCGCCATCTGGATTCAAGCAAACTGATTGATAAACTGAGCATGTGAAGCCCAAGATTTCTCTCCACACCACGTCATTCTTATCAGAAGCTTCAAGCAGCAATCGACGACTATACATCCGCTCGATGTTAGATAAGTCAAATCCTACACTCAATGTCTTGGCGCCCGAATAACAACGCGTGTAAAAAAATTAAAACAGGTACACTAACTAGTGTAGTGACCAATTGGCGTATTTTCTTAGCTTTCTGGGCTTTAAATTATAAAAACCCGTTTACGCTCAGAATTCCCCTGTTGTTAGTCATTATTGTGCATTGTTCGGGCGGTTATTTATGTTTTTCCTAAGGCAGCGGATGCCATTTGTGGCCGTGATGTCGTGATAAGAAAACAGCCGAATAGAATGCCATCAATTGAAGTATTGTTCTTATTTATATCAACAGGAAATGTAATAAATACGTGTATATAAAAGTTGTTTATATAATATTTTAGGATTTATGTGATAACAAAATATAGCGTGAATAACAATGTAATCGGTACTAATGAATAAATAAATAACGCCTCTTCATTTTTATGATCAATAGTAACGCAACCCCAGTTTTGTTTAAGTTTTTATGTGGTTGAATATTTTTTTCTAAACTTAAGTATTTATGATGAAATAACCTGCCATTTAGAATATTTGTTCTCGAGGGGATGGGATATTTAGGCCACGGTAATTTTTGGGTCCGCCGAGCTATGCACGGTCTTGATGTGGGACACCCTTCCTGTGTGAATATACGGTTAAGTCATTACCACTTGTAATCGCATGACGCCGAAAAACATATATTATGTTCAGAAATGAAAGGATCCGTTGGTTTTGAAATTTTCATTCATCGCTAATGGAATTAATGAAGTATGAAGTCACGACGTGTCTGTTTTCAGAATACCTACGCGAACAACTTTTCG
This sequence comes from Cimex lectularius, assembly GCF_000648675.2. Classification (NCBI taxonomy): domain Eukaryota; kingdom Metazoa; phylum Arthropoda; class Insecta; order Hemiptera; family Cimicidae; genus Cimex; species Cimex lectularius. The sequence continues at coordinate 618,678 of NW_019392789.1, read as the reverse complement.
GTGGACTTTGTTGTAAAAAACGTCGGCATTTTGGTTCGATGATCTTTACCCACCTAACAAACTCGGTTGATAAGTCGCATAAATCATCATAAACATATATTTCTGTCTGTGTGTAAAAGTGGGCTAACAAAGTAACTTAAATCAAATTTTCGTTCTGCAATGTAAGATTTGAAGTATTCAGTGTATATGCCAATGCAATAAATTCTCTTTTTTTAACGGCAAAATTGAAACATTGCTCTACGCAATAATCCAATTATACGACGTTGAATCCAATTTCCCTTGGTAATATGGCTTCCCATTGTCCTCATCGACAGGGTATATTTTTTGTCTTGAAATATTATAAAATACGAGCCCATTTATAGTATAAAAATAATAAATAGTTGATATCCAAATATCAAAATATAAAAAAAATCTCAATTCGCATGAAATCACTAAATATTGCTATTGTTTCAGAGTTCTGGAATTAACATTATATAAAGAATTGCCAGATCCTAGATATCTTTAGAGGTGTTAGAATAATTCTCCTCTTGTCATATTTGGTCTTGACGCCCACGCTTTTTTAAGCTTATGCAAATGTAGTAATGCTCGTTGTGACGATGTATGTAGTCAACTGTTTTACAGTATGGCCACCCGGTCGTATAACGAAAGATTGTGTAGCCAGGTCGTAACTTGGATTGTACCGACTCAGGAAAGTTCAACTGTAAAATAACAGAGAATAGTAATTGTCCGGAGCATTAAGAGAACACATGGCGACCGTATAGAGCAATATATTGTAATTAAAATAACCGGCAAAATAACTTACTTTAGCCAGTTTCGAGAGAGCATAACATTAAAGGGTGAGCCTGTCGAATTATCTGCGAGGAGATGGACAATAATCGTGGTCTGTAATTTGTAAATAATGAAAAATCTACATGAGATTAATTTCCTATTGTCTTTTTAAACCATCTTATTAACCCTTGAAAAACAGTCAAGTATTCAAAAAAAAGGCTAGAGATTTAAGAAAGTATTCAAACTAAACCCCTAGCTTGGCGCCCACACCCGAGCTTCTGAAAGTCCCTGCAAAGTTGCTTGTGGCGGTGTAATAGTTCATTCCAAAGTGCCACCCATTCGCATAATGAATTCTCACGAGAAAGACAGGGTAATCAGAACGGATGGGACCGAAATGAATTTCCTTGAGTGTCAGGCTGCTTAAAATAATTACAAAATTATTTATATCACAGTCGTTTCAAGAGAAACTCGGGAAAAACAAGGCATGACCCAGATCGCACAATCGCTACATACAAACGCATCGGAAATAAAACAAGCCTCCCATCGATCCTGAACCGTTCTGTTGTTTGCATAATTTTTGAAGACACAAAAATATTGCCTAATGCCTGATGGATTTCTCGTTGTTCAAAATTCAGACACAAGTGTGAAAAAATCATACAAGTGAATACTTGCACTAGACTTTAATTTTTTTTTCAATATGCTATGCTAGTTCTAGTATGGAAGAATTAACTTTTCAAGAGTAAATTCTCCTTTGCAGTGATTTTTGGAAGTCAATTGTCTAAGATGCCAACACCCCAGAGTGGATCTGTGCCAATTGTGCAACTAATAGATTAATTTTGAAGAAATAGAAACTTCTTTCTGGTAATTAAGCATTGTTATGTTGTTGTTTGTTCTGAAAGTGAATTGTTGACGTACACAATAATACAGTACACATCTGTGACAATATTGTCTAATAGGTCTAATTTCCGATGACGCAGACTAGTTTCTCATAATGACACATTGTCAAATGAATCTTAGAAGTCGAATGTTTAAGATTCCGAAAAAACCCAGACTGAATCTGTGTCATTAATGTCTAAATATACATTTTTGAAGAAATAGTAACTTCTTTCTGGTAATTATGCATTGTTCAATGACTTGAAAGTCAATTATTGACGAATACAATAGTCCAATGTGCATCTGTGACAATATTGTCTAATAGATCTAATTTCAAAAGACAGAGACTCATTTGAATGGCACCAATAGATTCTTCTCACCCATGGTCCCAAAAAGCTGCTAGATTCATTTGTCTCACCGCATGTTGAAATTCCTCATTAACACCTACTAATTAAAAAAATAATTAAAAACAATTAGCACCTTGGTTAAAAACAATGGATATCAAGAAATATTTATCGATAGGTTGCTAATAAATAGATGAAAAAATTTAATTTTAAAAGAAGTAACAATCGAACTGAGCCACCCCCCAAAATGAATCTTGAGGTTTTAGTTGCTTGCCGAACATTGGGGAACCATGAGGAAAAGTTGGTAAAACGAGAAGGTTTTAGAGTAGCTTTTGGAGGTACATGTTTACTTAGAAACTCAAAACCTAAAGACAAGGTTGACAACTTGTCGAAAAACAAGATTTACGAACTTAATTGTAATGATTGCGATATTAAATATATAGGACAAAAAGCTGGAGAGAAATTAAAACGAGAGTTAGATAACACATGACTAAATCGAACGATTTTTCTGGATTTAAGGACAATCTAAATGAAACAAAACACAATTTAAATTTAAATATAACAGTTCCAACAAAGGGAGGGAACTAGATTGGTCTGAAATAAAAATAGTAAAATTAAACATATATATAATTACTTAAATAATATACTAGAGTTTGATTTTCCTCCTTTTAAATATGTACTTAAATAATATTTGACATAAAAATTAATCACTAATTTAAAATAATTTTCTTTTAATATTTATTAGGATAACATTTAGTTGTGAGGCGCATTGTTCATTGACTCTTCTGGAAGTCAGTTGTTGAAGATGCCAAAACTCTAGTGGTCATATTGTCAAATGGGTGTAATTTTATAAATACGTATCATTTTATAAAAATGATTTGAGGAGGGGTGCGTAGGCAATTCACTTTTTACTTCTGTTAGTAGAAACATCGTTTCTAGAATTGTTTTTATTGTCTAACAGACGTTTTTGAAGAAATAGTAACTTTTTTCTGGAAAAGACGTATTTTTAAATGACTCTTGAAAATCAATTGTTGACGAATACAATTCTCTAAGTGCATCGGTGATTACATCGTCTGATAAATATTTCTGAAGTCAGAGACTTCTTTCTGGTATTGACGCATTGCCAAATGACTCTTGCAAGTGATTCTGTGAGAACTATCAAACAGCCGAAATTTTTGAAGGCAAAAAATTTCATATTTCTAGGCAAAGACTCAGTGTCTAGGCAGTTATCCCTGATTATAGAAAATTCAGAAGGAAGATTTGAGAAAATTCTACAACGAGAATACTTGTAATATTTACCCTCGACTCTTTCTCAATTTCAATTTCATGCTGCGCTCGTCCCTATAAGTTTGCTTGTTGCTTCGTAGTCGTTTTATGTCTCACCTGATTGCACCAAAACACGAACACGGTTGTAAATAAGCAAATTGGAAACAAACACTGAGAAATGTTATATTGTTATTGAATTAGCTGTTGCTGTTAATAAAAGTGCTATAATTGATTTTTGAAGACAAAGAGTCTTCTTAATGGAAATGACGCATTGTCCAAACACCACTGGTCGGAGACGCCAAATCACCGGAGTGAATCTTTGATGTCTGGCAATTTATTTTAACCTTTTCGTTTGTTAATTTTGGCGCTACAACTAACGTACGAATGTATTATTATTAAAGAATTATTATTTTGTGTACGGGTGAAGGACTGTCTAAACAGAAGTTAAAGGGGAGATATTGATTTATTGACGATAAAGTTTAAAAGAAAAAGCTGTAGGTTTGAGAGAAACTTGTCCACCGCTAAAATTGTACTTGTAATGCAGTGGTCCATGAATAATAAATTCACACTGGCCTGCCAGGTCATATCTTTGATGATCTGATTGCACCGACACACGAGCCGACCGGTCGAAAAACGGGGAAATATAAATTAGCCGACTGTCGGATGTGAAATTACGATAAATTTTGTATAAAATAATGACGGATTAATTATTGCTTGTTGGTTGTGGTTAGTTGGAAGAAGTATTTTACACCAGATGGCGATTTGTTGAAATATTGCGTGGCGCAGATTACAATAAATACTTACATAAAATAATGTATGTTTTGTTTTTATATATTTATTATTAAACACAACAAGATCGCATTTTAAGATAACGAATGCGTAATAGTTTAAATGATTGTTTTGTAAGGAGTATGGACGAATGTTACTACCCATGAATTGATCGTTAAACTTAAGATTATAGAAATTCAAATAATAGAATGGTTATTTTCAAGCTGAATAAAGCTTGTGCGAGATGAATGATGTATGCGTTTAGCACAAAAAGGCAGAATTCGAGGCGTGACGAGACAAAATGTGCATAGCTCGTGGAAACAGGTCGTCCTACTCGCTTCCTTCGCATTCGAAAGTATTGCGTATTATCAGTTGCTAGCGAAAATTGCTTTGCTTGACAGAATAGAATGATTGTTTAGTGATATTCGTGATCACGCGTGCCGCATGCTGAAAACGCGCTGTTCCAAGCATGAAATATTTGCCATTGTCGAGAAAGGGACGAACTAGGTCACCCGACGGTCCTGCAGGGCCGATCCGCCAGTCGAAAACTCCTCGACAACCAGTTTTTTCCTCGTTGGAACGGGGATATTCGTCCGGCTTCTTCAACCTGCGGTTAATTCATACAAGTTGTGATGAAGCGAGTTGCGAGTTATGGCTGAGCTGTGGGAAGGGACGAAAGGAGGCGGACACTTGGTGGCTCTCTCTTTCTCCTCGCTCTCTCTCGGTAGGTAACTCAGGGGAGCACCCCGAGTATTGATCGCTCATCAAATGCTTTTTATCACTTCTCTTATTGCTCTCGGGCCGCTTCGATTCACCGTCTCTTCCGCTCCCGCAACCGGCCTTCATTTTTCAATTTGCTTCATGCATATTCGCACGTTTCTTCTCATATGTAATAGCTTTCTTTTCTCTTAACCCCCTCCATCTCCTGGAAAATGATTCCCTTAAAAATCTCCTGTTATCTCTCACAACTCAGTTTATTTATAATAAAATATTCACTATTTTTGTAAATAAGCTATAGAAAAATTAAAAAACGCAATAAATTGTACTTTAAATAAGTGTAAATTTAAACTGCACAATGTAGTATTTATTTGAACAACGTTTACAAAAATAATTTTAATTTTAAGAGATTGAACCTCACCCGAGGAATATCGAGTGCACGTGTAATGTCTGGAGAGTAAAAATAAGTTATTAGCGTGAATGGAGTGGGTTCGACCCTGCCTTGAGGAATATCGAGTAGTCTAGGGGAGAATATGTGACCAGACTTCTATGTTCGAGCCACGTGTTGTGTTTATGTTAATTTATTGCAATGAATGTATTTATTTGCGTGAAAGGAATTGGTTGTTTCCCGAGCAATATCTAGTAACTCTGGGGTGAGTGGGTGGATGTCTGAACAGTAAAAGTAAATTATTTGCGAGAATGGAGTGGGTTCGATCCCGCCCCAGGAATATCTAGTACTCTAGTGGAGTGGATGTGACCAGACTTCTAAGATTGTGGTCTTATATGAATAGTATGTATTGTATGTTTTATATCTATTCTTATCTCATCGATTATTGTTCCAAAGCTCAGTTATGCCTCTGTTGTGTTTCGCCACAACACTTACAAGTAGATGGATAAACCAATTACCGTTGCAATATTTTTTACGAGGCGTTGAAAAGTTGGTTTTGAACAAAATACAAATTCTAAGATTGTGGTGATATATGTCTATATAAGTATTGTATGTTATACATTTATTCTGTAGTTGATACCCTGAGTTACAAATGAAAGGCTAGCAATTTAGGATATTGACCTAGTTTTCATATAAAAGCGGTCAGTAACTGATCGAGACGTTCAAATGGCTGCAAGCTGCAAAATTCTGGTGTGAAAAACCAGAAAAACAAGCAGAGGGCTGGCGATGACCTCAGCTGTTTGTCGGCCATTAAACTTCCCACATTATATATATATATATATATATTATAATAGAATGGCCAGAGAATGTTTCAATTAATATAATTAAATATCTCACATTAAGCTGACAAGACGGAAGGTAACGTAACATAACAAACCTGTTAGGGATAACTTTCACCAAAATAATACTTTGTAATATTCCAATATTTCAGTTTAATTACAGAGAGTATATTACAATGTTTTTAATAACTTTTTGTTGTTGTTGCCTGAGGGCCAGTGTAATGTCGTCTGTTGATCAAGATTGATCATCCCTGACCCGCCTATCCTCGTTGTAGGTTGGAGTTCGACACACGACTTTACTCTTAATTAATATAGAGTCGAGGCGAAAGTAGTAGTTGTCAGAAGTGAGAACCAGAAATAAATGCAATTTTAATTCCTCGTTGAAAATTCTCTCAGTTGTGCCTCGCGTTTATGTTTAATTTCACTAAAGTCTTGTAACATTTCAATTTTCTCGTTTGAGAAACTCTCTTAGAAGTATGTTACATTTCCGTTCCCTGTTTAAATAGGGTTCATCGGTGATGGGGTGGAACTCAATTACGTCAAAACTGATTGGTTTACTTTACATCCTTCACAAAAGAGTTAAGATTTTTTTACTTGCCATCCTGGTGCTCGTGCCGTTAGTGTCAAAACAAAGGAAAGTAACAGAAGAATGAACGATTCGGAGAAAAACGAAATTACACATGATTACGAGGTGGAACGTGGAAAAAATCAAAACTGGCTGTAATTTTTTATTGGCAGCAGTTAGGAAAATGGCCTCATTTTCTCTTCTCGGTTTACATCTGATGCGACGATTATGCACAGGGCCACATGAGCTATATTCCATTTGTTTTCGTTTGTGACTGCAATAAGCAACACATAAAATTCAGGTATTTTATTTTGAGTTGTACTATTTTGTCAAATAAGGTTTCTGGAGATTTTGGGCAAAGAATCATCGCCAAAAAGGAGTTTGTCTTTATCTACAAATTTAAATACTACACTTTCCTATAATAAACACTAGAATAAAAATACAATTTAAGATGTAAATATGCATTTTCAGCCAAGTATTTCAACTACGCTAAAGTCCCTCATCGTTTAAAAAATATGATCTTTATTAATGTTCTTCTGCATATGCGACGACCATTTGCAATCTGTCCTACAAAAATATTCATTAGCATCATGTCAAAGTGCATCATTTTGGATTTTATGATTCCATAGAATTTATTTTGCGTTGAATAATTTTGACAAACACGTTTACTAGAGGTTTTGGACAAAGAATCATCACCGAAAAGGAGTTTGTCTTTCTCTACATATTTCATTATTTCGTTCATTCACTATCCTATAACAAAAAAACCTGAAATGGTTAAATAAACTACATTAAAGGTTTCAAATTTTCAGAAGATTTGAACCTTCGTACAGTTTTTCTGAATATGCGACGAACATATGCAACCTGTCGTATGAAAAATAAGTTGGAATCGGCTTGAAAGTTCCTCATTTTATGATTAATTTTTTTAATGTAATGTCCTAGTGAAGGTTTGCAGTCACGTTAACCTTAAAAATTGATTTTGCTCTTCTTTCTTTTGTGGGTTTCTTAGTGACCGGTGGTTTCATAATTAGTTAAGTCGTGAGGAGAGATCAAGAATGACGTAGTTTAGAAAAACACCTTTTTTATTTTTTTTGCCGTCGTTTCGACCTTTATTCGGGTCATCTTCAGGGCGTGGGTAATTTACAAAACATATGCTGATTGGAAAAAATACAATTTAAGATGTAAATATGCATTTTGAACCGAGTATTTCATACTCGCATAAAGTGTGGTGCTATTCTTGTGTCATATTATTTTGTGTTTAAAGTGTTGTGAAACGTGTATTTGTATTCTGCTGTTTTTATATGACTGTGACAGGGTGATTATTTACCGCGTCACTCACTCTGTCACAGTCATATAAAAACAGCAGAATACAAATTCACGTTTCACAACACTTTCACACAAAACCAATATGACACCACAAGAATACCACCACACTTTAAGTGAGTATGAAATACTTGGTTCAAAATTTATATTTACATCTGTATTGCTTTTTTTCCAATCAACATATGTTTTGTAATTTACCCGGGCCCTGAAGATGACCTGAATAAAGGTCGAAAAGTCGGCAAAAAATAAAAAAATAAAAACGGTGTTCTATACTACCTCATTCTCGACCGCTCCTCACGACTTAAACAAATTCTTTCTTTTGTTTTTACAACGGTCCGCTCGTGTGTTGGCGCTCTCAAATGAAATCTTGACCTAGAATAGGCATGTTAATTTATTATAAACGGATGTGTAGAATGCCTGCACCTTACAAGGACTTGCAACAAGTCAAGTCAAGAATATAAACTCTAGGGATTTTTTTCCATTCCGAGTTGTTTTTAGGACTTCACTGGTCACGTATGACGATTTATCGGCCAAAGCGTCATTGTCCAGAAAGAAGTTAATATCCACAATCGCTTTACTAATCAAAATTAGAACTAGAACAGTTCAGGCTCGATCAGGCTACATTGTTTTGCCTGTAATGCGTGTGTACGGCGATCGCGTGCAATCCGAGCCATGCAATCTTTAACAACATCGTACCAACGTATTTCTAAAGATCATCTCGAATTTTATGCTGTTTTACTTTTACAATTTACTTTATTTTCACCGAGGTACGATGCAACTTCGGATTGTCATGCCTGTCTTGCCGATTAGAATTTATTATACGACCGGGGGCGACTAGACCAGAAGCAACATGAAGAGAAACTCGAAATGTAGGCGTGAAGCGCAAATATGGCCCTGTTAAAGAAAGGATTTTCAGTTCTTTTCATTTTAAGTTTCTAATAGAATTTTAGAGAGAAATTTGAGGTTTTTCACTATCTCCGATTCTAGTGACTGACTGTACAATTATTGATTTCTTGCTACCACTTTGTCGGGTGGGGGGTAATCATAAAGATCCATTCTTTCTCAACGTTCGACGTTATGACTCCAAACAATCAACGGCATTAGTCTTCGAACAATTCATTTTTATAATGAATACTTATAACTAAGAGTGGGTGCTAATAATTGTAAAGATTCATGGGTAATTGGGCGGAATTTATCATTTTTAGTCTTTCTCACAGAATGTATTCTTTGTTTTATCACTCTCCGAATTTTGAGGCAATATTGGTTAGTCACAGGTGTAGTGTTATGTAATTAAGATGGAAACATATTTTATTGTTTGTTGTTTAGAGTTTATGTCATTAAATCAACTCGATTGTTGACAAACATATTCGGTGCACCAAACAAACATGTATACTTTTTTCCTGATTTTATGTAGATGACCTATGGTTGTATCATGTGCCGCATGGGCGGTTTTCTTAAAATTTGAATTGTTAAAACCCTTGTATTATATAATAAATTATAATCTCAGTTAATGGTAGATTTGATTCTTCTTATACATCTTTGATTACGATGTTGAGTTTTGTACAGGTCGTTTGTAAAAATGTTTGTTTGTACTGAGACAGCTAGTCCAGGGCTGGGTGTCACGATTTTGCTGATTTTTCCTGGGGCCGGAGGGTTTTCCTAAAATTTGGATTGTGAAAACATTGTGTTATAGCTTATACTGCGTGCTGCCAGGATGATTTACGGGATTTTTCTTACAAATCATTGATTTTGTTATTATGTTTTTTTATAGGTATGGTGGTTTGTAAAATTTCAGTTTTGTTTTTATGTAATATTTATGTATTTATTGTTTATTTGTTGTTTACACCATTAACTTAACTAGTACGTTTACAAACATTTTGTTGATACTTAACATCTGTCGTTTCTTTTATAAGTCTTATGGATGAAGATGAAATATGCGGTTGGACCATTTTTTAAAATTTGGATCGTAAGAAACAATATTAAATAGAATAGAATGGAATAGTTTATTGTATTTAAGCATTACATGTATGTTCATGAATAATGGCAAAAAGGAGGGAAAATTCAAAAGGTGTGGTTGAAATGGGAGGTTGGTGTCCGAATGGATCGAGGACAGGATAGCTCAAGTGGTAGAGCAGCGGCGTATCAAGCCGAAGATCGTGGGTTCGAATCCTGCTCGTGCCATTGACTGTTTTATCTCAACTGAAAACTTTAATTAATTGTAAGATTACGCATATGCTTATACAAGGGATACATATTTTGGTGTTTTTCTTATTTTTACATAGATATATTACAATAATTTATCAATGCCAAAAACATCTACAATACAATATCATTTATACAGTACAATAATATTAACAATATACATAAATTCTTTAACAAATATTTTTTTAAATTTATTAATTATTATTATACATATTACATATCTTTATTACACCTGATATTATGGACGTATAGAACCTCTGGCAATCCACGTCATTCATACAACACAAAAGCTCTCAACTCCAATGCACTCAATATGGAATTCTTTTTTTTGATAATTGTTTTTTAAATATCCCAGCTAACATTTAATAACCATACTATTTTCTCGTCACTGGAGCAATGTTGGTGCATTCTTTAACCATTTTTGTAAATATTTTTTCTTAACGGCGAATATATAGGGCACTCCCATATTATGTATCTTCAAACAGCAAATAATTTTCACATAAATAAGAGAAGGGGTTGCAATGCATCGTTTGTTGATTATTGAATAGAGATTATTTTCGCAACGCTCAGTTATGCCTCTGTTGTGCTTCGCCACCACACATCACGAAAAAATGGGAAGGTTTGAAACCAAATGAGCCAATACATCATGTAGGTAGATAAACCAATTACCGTTGCAATATTCTTTAAGAGGCAAAAGTTCGTTTTGAACAAAATAAATACAAAAACTCTCCTCAGAGGCGATTAAACAGCACAGTTGTAGAATATGTATTATGTACTCTTAGAGATTGTTTTACTCGATTTTCTTGGCAAATCGTAGGGTTTCCTTTTCCCCCCGGTTTTGACGTGACACCTGCGAAGGACATGCGTATTGGCATAGAGTCAGACTTTTTTTTATAATTTGGTACATATAAATCAGGACATATCTCAGGACTCAGTAGTGGTTTTTTCGGTGTGACAGCCTCCTTCGAAGTACAGCGTCAGAATAAATCATATTTGCTTGTCCTTAAAAATGCTTCATTTTTCCATTTTGTAGTATTCAGAAAACATACATTAGTTTTTAATTTTAATTTTTTTTTAAATAATTTGTATAGCCTCTATCCTGTAAACACTTTCCAAGAGCCGTGTTTTCGACTTTTCGGTGCAGCCGCCTCGTTCGAAGTATTATATCAGAATAAGTCATAATTGATCTCTCTAAAATGGTTGTTTTCAAGACACGTATATTAGTTTTTAATTTTTCATTTTCTTAAAATAATTTGTACAGCCTCTTTGGCCTGTAAATACTTTCCAAGAGACGTGTTTTCGACTTTTCGGTGCCACAGCCTCCTTCGAAGAACTGTATCAGAATAAATCAAATTTGATTTCTCTAAAATGCTGTGTTCAGGTCACATACATTAGTGTTTCATTTTCCATTTTTTTTAAAATAGTTTGTACAGCCTCTTTGGTGTGTAAACACTTTTCAAGAGACATGTTTTCGTCTTTTCGATGCGACATTCTTCTTCGAAGTAATGTATCAGAATAAATTATATTTGATTTCTCTACAATGGTTGTGTTCAGGACACGTATATTAATTTTTAGTTTTTAATTTTTTTTTCTTAATAATTTGTACAGCCTCTTTGGCGTGTAAACGCTTTTCACGAGACGTGTTTTCGTCCTTTCGGTGAGAGAGCTTCCTTCGGAAAAAAAACAACATATTTGATATTCTTTAAAAATCGTTCATTTTGTCATTATTGTGTTCAGGTCCCTTGTAATATTGGGTTGTCCGGAAAATAATGCAGGATTTTAAGTTTTCATTAAAAAAAATCTATATAAAATATTCTGTTTACGTTTACAGGATTACTCANCGGGATTTAATAAGTTACCAACACGTTGGGAGAAATGTATTGAGAGTATGGGAAATTATTTTGATTAAAGAACATTGCTTTAAAGTAACTAGTTTCTTTTTTTTGTTTAATACCAAAATCCTGCATTATTTTCCGGACAACCCAATAGTTTTATTTTAATTTAATTTTTTTTAACAATTTGTGCATCCTCTTGAGTGAGTAAACAATTTTCAACAGACTTGGTTTCATAATATTCTGAACAGCCGCCTTTGAAGTACTGTATGAGAATAAAACATTTGATTTCCCTTTCAAATAGTTGATTTTGCTTTTATCTAATGTTCATAACACTTGTAATAGTTTAAGAGTTGAAGATCAGTTATTGAACATTGAAGCATAATTATGTATGTTTCTTACAATAACTTAATTTTGGTATAATGTCTGTGGGGAATCTGTGTGCCCCGATTTTGTAGAATGAAATTGGGATAAGTTATGAGTGCCTGTGATGGTTTAGACAGTTTTGTTTTTAATTTGGTGTGATAATAATTTTCTTTGTTAATAAGAATTTATTCAATAGGTTTTGTGAAGACATGTATTCTTTATGTTTAGTTTGATGTCCGACTTAGAAAGATTTATCTCAGAGTGTACATGGATGATTTTCCTTAAAGATCGTTGATTATGCCATTGAGTTGTGTGAAGAACGCTTGTAAAAGGTGAGGTTTTTGTTTGTACTGAGGCTGGTCGGCCTGGGCTCGTCAGTCGTATTATAATTAGGATTGAAACATAAGGTGAAACAAGATGACTAAATGCGAGGAAACCGGTTATCCTTGTCCGATCCGGCTCGTTTTACCCGGCCGGGTATCCTTTTCCATCCGTAATACTCATGTTGGCCCGTTGCGAGTCGCCGGGTAGCGGGTGGTATTGATGGGTACGGTTCGATCTTTGCATGACTAATGGGTGGGCTGGGGCCGTGGCGGTGGTGGTAGCTGTCGGCTAGTGCAGCCTGTAGGAGAAGTTCCCTGTTGAGGTCAGAATGGCCGGTTTTCTCTCTGCTCTGCCCTGGCTTTGCCATCGATCTGTTCGCCAGAAGAGAGGGAGAGTAGAGAGGAAGTAAGGAGGAGCCGTAATAACAAATGTTCCCCTGACTATGTGTCAGTTTTTTCCTCTTAGGTCCTCTCGAGCCCTCTCTCCCTCTTCTCTCTTGCATCTGCCCGCCGCCACCGCTCCCCCCTCGGATGGATTCCCATCTCGGATCCCTTCTCGTCTCTCTCACTCTCTCTCGCTCTCGCACTCGCAATGCAATACACTCCTTTCACGGGGCCTAGCATTTTTTATTTTATCATCCTTAATTGAAGAAAAAGCTTCCTCCTCCTCATCCTACCCCTCTAAACCGTCCTGAGGGAAGCACAAACATCAACATTTTGTCATACTTTCTTCTTGACCCCATTTGTCAATATGCTTGAGTAATCTCCTACGACCCTCTCACACCAAGTGGAACTTCATATTTTAACAATAATAACAAAGGCGATATTACTGGTTTTATTATTACTATTAACAATATTCTTGCTTCAATTATGCTTATATACATTTTTTATATTTTCTACTTATCATCTAATTACGTAATAGCCCTAGAAATATGAATCCCCTTTAATTTTAAATGAAGAATACATATATTTTTTCCTTTTTTTGGCTTTTTCCTTGGGAAATATTGCCATATGTTACAAATGCATATTAAAGTGTGAGATTTTCTCTTGTATTCTGCTAGGTGGTAGACATAGTTTCCGATCGTGTTGGTCCTTGACACCACTAAATTTTTTGCTTTCTTTCCCACAGAAGAATTCCCAGACTAAGGTTGCAGAACAAATTGATAACACGAGAAACAAATGTATTTATTTGTTAAAAAAATATATGGGGAAGAACTCAATTACAAAAAATCAAAATATAAACATCCTATTTATACTACCTATAGGTTAAAAAAAAGAAAAAGAAAAAAAAGCAAGAAACGTCCTATAAACCACTGTCCAAATCGTAGGTCTACCAAATTGCTTAGAAACTTCAGAATTACTGACTGTAGAAAAATCTGGTTTGTGCCACCTGAAAGTACGTTAAATTTCCAGTAGGAAAACTTATTTACATTGCAGAATTAACGAAAAGTTCTTCACGAAAATTTCAAAAAAACAAAAAAAAGTTGAATTTTGGATTTTTTTGAAAATGTTGGATTGGTAACAGTTAATAACTACAAACTTTGTAATTCCCACAAACGTTCTCCATTCAATTAGCTTCCAGCGGTATACCCACCTTTTTGGATTGCGCTTCTGGAAGGCTAAAAAATTGAACTTAAAATTGCATTTTCCCCAATCCTTCAAAGTGATATGCTCCCGTTAGGAAGAGAATTAGGGGCGTTGCGAGCATGTATAAACATTGAAAGAAATTTAGCTTTACATTTGAGAGCTGTTGAATTTACCAAGGTTATTGGTTTTATATAAAGGAATATCGAGTACTGCGGGGTAATATGAACGAAGTCTGGTGTGTAATTTATTAGCGCGACTGTAACTCCAAATTAGGAATATCAAATACTTTGTTTTAGTATGAATGTATTTTATTAGAATGGATGAGGAGGGGCTTATCTCCAATTACCCCGAGGAATGTCGAATACTCTTTGGGGTGTGAATGTTACCAGACTATGTGTGTTTATATCGTGAGATGACGGGTTACCTGGTGTCGTAGGAATATCGAGTTCTACCCTGGGTAATATGAATGAAGCCTGTTGTGCCAATGTAATTAGTAGAGTGGATCGAAGTCACGATAGCTCAAGTAGTAGAGCAGCGGCGTATTTAGCCGAAGGTCGTGGGTTCGAATCCCGCTCGTGACGCTGACTTTCTATCTCAACCAATACCTTACTTAAAGATTAATTAATTGAAAAGTAATTTAATAGCTTGAATGGAAGGGTTTATCCCAAATTACCCTAACGAGTATCGAGTACTTCGAGGATTGGGAATGTAATTAGTATGAATGGATGGGTTATTCCCAGTTATTAGTTAGTACTCTCGGGTAGTAGTACTAGAATGTGAGTTTAATTTATCTGCGCGAATGGAGGTGCTTATTCCACATTACCCTGCTTACTAGTTTATATAAGTTCAAACCTCCACACCCATGTACAAGCGCGGTCAGAGTTGAGCCTATTACTACTCAATGGGTTGATAATATTTACCAGATATGTCGTAAACTCATAATGTTCGATTTTTAACCGAAAATTGAGAAGACAGTCGACTTAAAATACTTAATTACTTAGTATTGATATTTTTACTGGTTTCACCAAATTCTTCAAGCAGTTACTACTTCTTCAAATAATAATTAATTAATTATGAAACCTTTTAGTAGATTAGTATTAATTTTGGTCTATTAAATCTTTGGGCACGATTTAAAAATGAAAGTAGCAACCAAGTGAATTAAAGACACCTCATATTCTACATACTTTCGAGCTCGTGTGTCAGTAAAGTCGAGGTAATTTAATCCATGCCGTTGGTTTATGCGCTACGTTCACGCAAATAAAACATAAACATTAAGAATTAAACAAACTAGGAATTTCCAACTCTCTCTCGGTCTCTTGTTCCAAGAGTACACACGTTAACCTCGTTAGCCCGGTAATACTTATTCGAATACTATGCACTGTTGTGAACACGAGGGGAAACTTGAACATCAAAGTAAGCATATACGAGACTTAAAAGTGTTTAATACGATATGTAAGACTTTGGAAGTTTTGTTTTGTTGGAATTAAAAATATTTTTACAATAAATTGTAAAGCATACTTTCGTCCCCATTTTTTAAATAGCAGTCGCCTGAAAAATTTCGACGTGGGCTAGAAAGGCGAATTGTTGCGTGCTCTAAACTAACAATTAACGTCAATTTTTTTTTTATACTCAGGTCAGACCTAATCGAAAATTGATAAACAACAACCCAAAATGGTTTTCTAGATTTTATGGATCTAGCATACCTAGCCTATTATCCTGGATCGGATTTTGATTACGCTCTAAACTGATTAAAGCTACTCAGCATCAGTCACAGCATGAATAATTTTTAAGGACAATTTATTTCAGTTGTTATTTTTATTGCCTTGGATGAAAATGGGCTCTACTTGTAAATATTTTATCGTTAATACGCATAGAAAACAAAATATTTAATAATAAACAGTAGACTCTCATCCGCGCTTTCTCTCATCCGTGGCTGACACCAGTTGAGAATATTTTATTTTTAGGACCCTAATGATTTTTGTCATGTTTCGATGTCGTCCGTAAGCGCATACCTGTTGATGTACATATGTTGGAATAAACTTTATGTACGATACGTTACTGTACAATGTATTTTTCTTAATGAAAAGAACCTGAAATATTTGTTCATATACAACTATGACGATCGGCACACGGGATACAGAAAATGTCTGATAGGTATGCAGGTAGAAGAAAATGTTGCTAAACCTGAAATTCAAGGTGGTTCATGTCCACGACAATGCTTGCTGCGAATCTCCCGCGGATAACGTGAGTCTATTATATTACATGGTGTGTATTTGTCTAAGGAGTAAAATAAGTGCTTAGATGGGTTTCTTGCCTCGCCCTGCTTATATCCCTAGTTAACCACTTGAATGTAATTGAAATTTTACAGGTTCATTTCTCAAACGTAAAGACGATATTTCACAATATAATTTTATTGGTATGTTGACAAACCAGTTAAAGATATTGAGTTAATTATTGAGGTTATGAGTAAAGATGTGTGGTGTTTAGTGACCGTTAGTTAATTATTATTTAGAGATCGTGAGATGCGGTCTGGTGTGATTTTTACATTTTCTTTGTCGTTCCAACGTTTCGACCTTTATTGAGATCACCTTCAGTGCCTGGGATTTATAAACATTGTTTAAATAATACAAATACATTAAAATGTGAAAATGAATGTATAAAGTGATTTAAACAATATAGAAATTTTTGGTTTAATCAAAGTATTTGTACTCACTCAAAATGAGTGTTTTCTGCGTAGATGGTCATTGTTGTGTTTCGTGTTGAGAGTGTTAGTGAGATATTAATGTTTTTGTATACGTATGTTGGGTTTTGAAGAAGAGGGGAAGGAAGTAGGGATAAAAATCTATTTTATTATGAGGAATCGGCTTCTTTGGGGTGAAAAGTGTCGAAAAAGGGGAAAAAAGTGCGTACAAATACTTAAAGATTAAACCTAAAATTTCCATGTTGTGTACATCATTGTATAAATTCATTTTCACATTTTACATGTATTTGTATAATTTAAACAACGTTTATAAATCCCAGGCCTGAGGATGATCTCAATAAAGATGTAAACGTTGGCACGGTAAAGAAAATGCTTTTCTAAACCCACACCACACCAGACCGCATCTCACGATCTCTAAATAAGAAGTAATAAGTAAATATAAATCCTTGTTTTTAGTTAGTTGTAACCGAAGTATTGATTTAAATTGGTTAATAATTTTATTTAAAGTGAGGTTGAGATTTGTGTCCCGCGGGACCGAAGTCACGATAGTTCAAGTGGTTAAAGCAGTGGCGTCTTGTGCCGATGGTCGTGAGTTCGAGTACCTCTCTTGACGCTAATTTTTCATCTCTACCACACTTTACATAAAAATTATAAATCAATGAAAATGTGAGCGTTTTCAGATTGTTATTATTTATCACACATACAAAGAAAAGACAGAAAATATCGCACAAACAAGAAACTAGAGATTCATGTTATTAATGATGTGCAGTTCTGGAAATTAAGGGACCCATAAGCAGCACAACAATATAAAGTAGAATTGAGAATGGGTTGGAAGGCAGCATGACGGTGTACTTTTCGAAATTCCATTCCAACTCGGAAATTCCCGTTGTGTTCTGCATGTTTGTTCCCCTTGCTTTTTTCCAGCAACGGGTCATTATTCATTTTTAATTTCATGATCGTTGTTTTTGGAAAGGCCCGGAGGACCGCGCACCGATTGGAAATCGAATAAACATCTCTAATTGACTTGATTATTTAGGATGCGGTCCATATTGATTCACGCGGTGCTGGCAAGCCGAATGTGTAAATTCTCTCTGGGTATCGAACGTGTGCGCTGCCGTGCCCTGGCGTGTCAAATATATCCAGACTCGGAGAACATTTGTCCCCTCACCTTGAATAATGTATCAGACCAGCGTCTTAACAATTCATAGCCTTATCTCCCCAATATAAATCCGGGGAGGGGGGTCTTTTTGAAAAAATGTCCGTCTTAGGCATTTCCTTTTTTACTACATTGAGAGTTAAAAAAGTGGCCACCCTTAATATTTTTAATCATCTCTCAGACAATCCTCCATTGATTATCTTATAACAATATTTGGTCCTTTTTAAAGAGTTGGAGATAAATAAAACACAGATAAATCTCCCGCTTGTGTTGACAATTCAATTTTGTAAATAAATCTTTGAATAGTCAATTTCTTTTTTGTTGGTTTTTCTATAAAGCTTCTTCTTACCGTTCCGGTGGTTTAATTTTTTAAGTTGTACCATTTGTACCATAGCATTGTTGAAAGATGGAAGAAATCAAGCGCATACGGCCAGGGTGCTTAATTCCCAGATCAACTGTCCGAAGAGTCATCCAATGCTACCAAGATACGAGAGATTATTCAAGAAGTCATGGCTCAGGTCGTCGTGTCTTATCTCAGAGAGATGATAGTTTTATTGTTTCTAATATACTCCGCAATCGACTACTGCTGTTGAGATCAAAAACTTCAACAAGTTAGAAATGTTAATGTCAGTTCACGCACTGTAAGTTGAAGACTTTCAGAAGCTGGATTAGCCTGCCGTGGTCCAGAACTTCTGACAAGGCATAGAACAGCTCGCCTAAGTTTTGCAATAAATTACATCAATTGGTCTGAACAAGATTGTACTTAAATCTTGTTTTCGGATGCGTCAAGGTTTTGTGTGAAATCTTCTGTCAGCCGAGATAGGGATTGTAGTTACTATATATTCCCGCAACATTTTCACTCTGGAGAAGCTATAGAGATGGTGGTGTATGTTTTGGGGAAGCATTTCTATGGAAGGTCGCATAAATTTGATCTTCATCGAAGTTTCTCTAACATCTGCGGATACATTGTTGACATGTTGGCAGAAGTTGTTCCTTATATGCCATTAATTGGTGACGGTTTTATTTATATTCAAGGCCTCACCTAGCTAGGATCGTTGGTGCCTGCTTGGAAACTATGGGATTCAATGTTTGACGTGGTCAGCATGTAGTCCCTTATTAAACCCTATCGAATACCTTTGCAGGGATTAAGAATGGCGCTGTTTGGGGAGTATGAAACTATTACGCAGCACTACATTCAAAACTTCATAAAATCGATGTCACGTCGATTGCAAATGATCAACTCAAGAGGAGTAAATACTCCGTACTGAATTGAATATTTTTCATTGTTTCCACATTTCCATAGCCACATTTTTGGTAAAACAAAAAGTAAGAATTATAACCATTGCAAATATTTACTAAAAAAAGGTAGGGCGTAAACTTTTCAAGTTAGTTAATCATCTGCCTTACCTCGATAAACAGATTCGTTATATGATGATCATACCTCGATGATACCTACAACCAATTATAACAAATAATGTATCGTATAAGCTCTTTCTTTTTACACGTGTTGTCTTTCATATAGATAAAGTTTATGGGTTGGTCTATGGACCAACAAACAGGTGAGGTCATCGCCGGACCTCTGCGGGTTTTCCATCTTGTTCTGGTCTTCCACGCTTTTTTGTTTTAAACTGCAAAAATTGAGATTCATCGTACCGTCCTCTCGTTTGTACCTCAGGTTTTCAACTGCAGTATAGATACAAAACATACAATACATGTATACATCATACTCTACCAAAAGGCAGATGTCTGTTCCCATTCATTCCCCAAAAGTACTCGATATTCCTAGGGGCGGAATTAACAAAATTTATTCTCGCTAAATTGTCTTTCATAATCATATACTTCATCAGCAGATCATCAACAAGCCATATCACTGTTTTTATTTATTCGATTTTTCATCTAGTTACTTGGCTATATTACATATACTCTTTTGAGGAGCACTAATACTAATCCTCTGGCTACCTCTCTACATAGATTACCAAATGAAATTGCAAGCAACAACCAAGAAAGAGCTGAAGTGCTCGACAAATCGCAAGGAAAAGTAGTTTACCACGGTACAAGCGTACACAAGAGATGGAATTTTAAAGTAAAATTTTTCCGTTTGTAAGGGACACAAGCAGGGGGAGGCAAGAACTTTAATATACCGAATTAACGATTTTCGTCGACATACTAAATTATATTATTGTGAATTATCAAGCCTTTGGTTCGCTTTGGTAAGGAGTAACATGTCATGATGATCAGCATAGATCAAACCACCGTCAATAATGCACCGATTTCTTGAAAGCTCGACATTCTAACGCGTGAAACTATTTAAGCCCTTATGACTTTCAGAAGATCCTTTCTTACCTTTTCTAGAATCTTTATCACGTATTTGAAAGTAAAAACAGTCTTTTATCGAATACAACAACATTCTCTTTCTAAATCTGCCAGAGTCTAATTGTTTTCGTAGATTTTTAAAAACATTATCCAGCGAATCATTCATAAATTTCTTAATGTGATAATAACGTCGAAATGTTGGCTACAACAAGTACTAGACTATGTTCAGTTCGTAAAAAGATGGCTCCTTTTCTTATGTTTTCAAATGGATAATAATATAATTTATTTCTCTAGGTAGGCCGTATTGAAAAGAGGGAATAAGCGGAGCATCGATTTGCAAGTAATGCCCATCAACTCGGTTTGGTTACCTTCCCAACTTTTATTTTATCCTCTGCTTCATTAAAATTGATCTAGGGTCCGCAAATTTTCGCTTCTATACTATCGACCTATCTTTTGGATGCATTATTTACATATATCCCTCCGGGCCCGCCTATTCTCCGGATCCCTTACTCCGAAGTGTTTCCATTGTACGAAAACGTTAACAGATTGTAATCTCTGGCAATCCCTTTATCACTTAATCCAATTATTATTCTCAGATAATGGGGTAGTGAAGGGGGTGAACGTAACTGCATTGACGAGGATAATTTAATGTGGATGTTTTTTAATTTAATTTATAGGTGCTTATTTTATTTATATTAGCTATTTTATTTATAAAGAAGAGTAAATATTAGTAGTTATGATTTTCCAAATTTTGTCCATTACCATAGAATGGTCGAAATTGTCGAAGCAATGATAAAAGTTTGTGAACATTCAAGCGGCTATTTAATTTAACTAAAGAAATAAATAATAAAGCAAGGTTGATGTACAAGGTTTTTTTTATCGAAGGATATAAACTACAGAAATGATTTGTCTTCCAGTGTTTTCCAGTCAACTTGCATTTTCGAATTATATTTTCGATTTGTACGGGGAGCAACAAGTGGACCTCATAAATAAATTATTCCAAATAAAATAGTGACGAAGCTAAAGCAACAAGTGGCGGGAAATATTGGTCGCCATCCGGGATTAAAAATGGGTGGCCAGTTTTGAAAAATTTCCCACCACCACCACAAAATGAGTGAAATCGTCTTCTAAATCTTTAAAAATGAGCTGAACATGTCATAACATTGCCAATAGATTTTTATGCTTTATAAAAGTATTAGTTATTAGAGTTGGATTAATTTTTTTAAATCTTCCTACTCACTCCTTATTATATTATCCTGAAACCCTACCTTATATACCGCTGCTTCAGAGTGAAGTGCGGCATCAGAAATTGGACCGATACATGCTGTCGTCCCACAAGGGAGTATTCTTGGTCCCATCCTTTATTTCATCTATACTGTTGACTTACCGAGTCTAATACCACCTACACGGACGATACAGTAATTTTGTCATCTAGCTCCTATTCTAACTATTTAAAAAAGCCAAGAACACATTGTACTTATCGAAGACCGGTGTAAAATATGGAGGACAAATCTGAATGAAGAAAAATGTTCTCAATATACGTTCACATTGAAAAATCAGTCTTGCCTTCTAACTGTACATCAACAACAAAGTGATACCGATTTTCATTCCTTAGGACTATACCTACACAGCAGACCCACACAAGACATAATTCAACAACTTAACAGAAGACAACTACGAAAATTTCTAGATCCAAAATCAGTCCTGAACTTTAACATTGAACTAACCTCCGTTATAGAAGAATTTACTGAGACCATTTTGGACATACGACGTAGAACTGTGGGGGTTTGTCAAGCCATCCAACACCCAGTGTATCTAGTCCTGTCCAAACAGAAGTCCACAGATAAAGCTCCTTTGTAGTTTACTAATCTCACTATCCACAAAGACTTGACTTTCTTTTTGTCCCTTCCGATCCAAAAGTACCACATCAACCTCTCGATCTATCCTTACCCTACTGCTTGAGCCCTCTCTACACATTACCATCCAGAGAACTTGGCAGGTTGCCTTAATCGACGATGGCCTCATGATCTTGTACCTTAATCCTTCATATTGAGAGTCAGCCTAGACTGGCTTCCCACGGCATGCGTCCTCCAAGTGCAACTGGCATTGGTCTTAGTGCTGAGACCGTGTAAAAAAATCGTACTGTATATTTAGAAATTTATAGTTATTTAAAAAAATATTTATTATAAGAATAAAAAATAAATTATTCTTTCTTGATATCATTAAAGTCAAATTGCCATTAAGTAACAAACCAACTAGATAATGAATACAATTGCTTGATCATACTTGGAAATAATTCAAATCGTCGGGACAATTTTTTTTTGATAAACATTACATCTGAAAAAACTTTCCAGTTTTATAACTGTACCGATCAGTCTTAAATGATATGTATATAATGCGGCAACATCCCTTATCAAGCGAGATATTTTATCTTCCTTGTCGGTCGGCGTCACTTTTCATCTTTTCCCTCGACGTCTTGCGCGTCTCTTGGATTTAACCGTCTCTCATGTCCATGGCGAACAATTTATCATCCGTTTCATTTTCAACAGTATTTCTTCGTTTTCGATGCCCCGCATCTTCTTCATCCTGGCGGACCAACCTGCTAAATTCTCTTTTTGACAGTGTTTTTATCTCTATCCTTGGGCTGACTTTGATTAAAAATATTTAAACATAACTTATACAAGATTAACTCCCTTAGTTTAGGTGTATTCGTCGATCTGATGGAGGCTTTTCGAAACTCGCAGTAAAACTAAAATGCCTTTTACAATATATTTAAGAAATTTTTTTTCGACCACACCAATAAGTTTCCGACCATCATTCTCGTAGTCATTGAAAGACGCGTTTCGGCTTTCGCCTCTTCGGTAGTTGGTCAGGGTTGTAACCAGATTGAGGGGAGGGAAGTCACATAACTAAAAATTAAATTGTAGCTTCATTATAGCATAAGAACAGCCCGGTCAACCCATTTCTGATCATCTTGGTTTGCCTATTCTCTCTGCTTTTGTCTGCAGGAGTGTATCGGCAGATCTTCAGTGGTGTATTTATTGCCTTGTCTTACCGCTTGCAGCCCTTACAAGCATTAAACTATTAAAGTTTCCTCTTAAATTTTTTTCGTTGTTTACTCTTGCACCAAGAGAAACTACTTGGTCTGGTACTCCTCATACTCCGCTTATTCTCGCTCTGGTTTTGTCTGTCGTGTGTCGGCATTTAGCGCATTGTCAGTGGTGTATTTGTTGTCTCGCCTACCCCCTGCTTATATTCCTTACAAGCCTTAAAGTTCTAAATTTCTTTCGTTGTGTACATTTGTACCATGAAAAACTATTTGTTGTTTTGTCAGGCGCGATTCGTCTATTCTGGGTTGTGAAATGTCATAATGCATCTGACCCATCTACGCCTCTATTTTGACTATGAAATTAATACCAAAACAGCGAGAGAAGGCAGACTAGAGTGATGGAAAATACTATGTGAATAAAGACGTAGATTGGTAGGCTGCTTATAGTTTTGACCAAATATGGAAGTTCTCCAAATGCACTGGCGACAGACAGACCATACCATCTATGAAATACTTAAAATTAAAGACTTCATCGAAGCTTTATAACTTGAATGAAAGGTCATCTTTAGTCCTTTGTGAAGGGTTTAAACAGGGAAAGCAAGGGAATGAAGGTACCACTGAACCGAAATATGGTACCAGACTATGTTATTCGTGCTATATATTAAATATGTGGTAATATAATTTTCGATGCTAATCAAGGGTAAGATGTCTTTATGATCATCATCTTAAAACAGATTAATTAATTGAAAGGTATTATTTGGTGGTCGTATTATCGTGGTCAAGCGGTCCACGAAAACTAGTGAATTATGATAATTGATAATCATAGATTGAAGCACTCCCAATATCCTAAAAATTTGGGCTTTGTTTTGTACCCGTTTGCTAGGCCTTTTCTCCTTTCTGAAGATCCTTTCTCACGTTTTCCACGTTCTATCATTTAGTTTAGTTCAAAGTCTTTTTGAAGTCTTGAAGATGATTGGACAGAAGTCGCTCTCAAACCGGAAAATATTTTTGAATGAAGTTTGTCGTTAAGTAAACTGGGATCTTACATGAAAATTTCTAATTCAAATATGAAATATTAAAACTTTTGATTAATTACATAAAAATGACTATATATTTCACAACGGAATACCTTTAATTTATTTAAAACTGGTAATTTCGCAAGTATTGATCTAAATATTAAAAATAGGTGATTATTATAGTAATAAATAAATTATTACAAGTTTTTACGCAAGTAATTTCCAGGTATATTAAAGTTGATCATACAATTGAAACATTTCTTTTTTCGTACTTGTTGACTTAAAAGGATACTCGGAAACGATAGAAAAATTTTGTATGATTTGAACCAAGGTTGCTTATAAACTCATTAGTGTGCTGCGACAAATCGTTATTTTCTGATTGGTTAGATCAAAGAATTGCCCGTTCGATTTATGTAGTGATACGACCATGGCTGTTGTCGAATACTGTTATTGGGTTTTACTTGAACGTTGCTTGTTATAACACGAGATGTAGTTTAAAAGGAAGCCCCCAGCCCTAGAACATTCCCTGCCGGGACATCTGTGACGGCATTGTAATGAGGGGGGGTTGGCATAAAGAGGGAGGAAAAAAAACTATCGGTCTGGTTTGGGAAAGGTGGCCCATGTCCCAGGTATGCAGGAGGGCAATCATCCTAAATCCGACGTCGGGGAAAATAGTAGCACAGGCCATATTTAGAGCAAAGGGGATCCGTCTCACTCCGGCAACGCCATCTTGGCCCTCGATATCCTCTCCCCGGCGGATCACCGTCCCCCCCAATTTTCGGCTGACTACCTTTCCTCGATTTCTGAAAATGCACGAACAATACCGGAATCCATGGCGACAGGCGATCAATTGCTCGGCACTGAGCCAGCCTCCCGGTGAAGAATGGGGAATGTGACGCATAGGGCTGCCCGGCATGACAAATTATTCCAACTTCCTTCTCTCCTAAATTTCACTTAATTCTTTATGCTGAGTGTTGAGAATATTACTAACATAATCACAAACCGAAATTGCTTTGTATGTCATTAAGTAATTTTATTTCTGTTTCAGGTACTTATTCGTTATGCAAGTCAACTCCTCCTTAAGGTCAGACAATTTTAATCAACTTGTTTTTCTACAATATTACACGAATGGAAATCGCGTCACAGGCGATGGAAATCGTCGCATAATTAAATAATCGGAGTGTAGTCGGATCGATAAACCGGGGGTCTTCGTCATACGAGCAATGATGTAAAGCCTAAATGACATGTGAGTCGGTTGTATCCATGGAGAAGGGTGTGCTCGGCCCATCCTTTGTGACCCTTTATATTACTCATTCCGCCAATTACTGCAACCGCCCTCCTCTGGCCGTTTGTACCCCGGGCTCGGTCTGACATGGGTTTAGTTTCCTGAGGAAAACTGTGAAAGATGATATTTTTGTTTGAATCCGAGGTATTTTTAATGTTTTAGTTATGAATTAAAGCCAAATGCAAGAATATCCACTTTCAGTTTACTTTATAAAATAGTCCAATTTTATTTTATCTGAATAATAGTTAAGTATTGGGGTCAATACTAGTAGAAACCACCAAACTACCGGTTCATCACCCTGCAAACTCTAAAGGAAATCTAACAATTTGGTATATTGTAAAATAACTAAAAGTATGTAAGGAGAGTGAAATTTTTCCACTGATGATGGCGAGCAGGTGAAACATACCTGACATGCCAAAACAACGAACATAGTCTGATCAAAATGATGGGAAACCATTTTTCATAAATCCATTTAGTGGTCTAATTGACCATATTACTTATTTTAATCAATTATTCTTTTTGTGTAAGGTCTTGGTTGAGATGAAAAAGTAAGTGTCAAGAGCGGGATTCGAACCCACGACCTTCGGCTCGATACGCCGCTTCTCTAACTTGAGCTACCACGGCTTACACGACATTTGAAAAATGGCAAAAAGAGGGAAAATTCGAAATGTAGTAGGTTGAGATGGGGAGTTGGTGTACGAGTGAATCGAAGTCACGATAGCTCAGGTGGTTACAGCAGCGCCGTACTGAGCCGAAGGTCGTGGGTTCGAATCTCGCTCGTGACACTAACTTTTTCATCTCAACCAAGACCTTAATAAAAAGAATAATTAACTTTTCATAAAGGTCACCTTTAACACACGACACATTTATATCAAAATAAACATCGCCTTCGTAAATTTTCAGTCTGAAAATTGAGAAGGGTCTAAATTCTCGATAAGTGAACACACCGGTAGAACATTTCCCTAATAAATTAACGGAATTGTGTTAAACTAGCCGCAATTATTCAACAGGTGTCTAAATCTTTACGAAGGGCACTTGCTTGCATATTGCACATGTAATTTACATAAACAGTCATCCAGCTTATAGATAAAATTGAACATAATCTAACGCATTTTTGTGTAAAATTGCAGTTTGTAAGTGGGAGTCTTAATTAAAAATCATGAAAATGCGTAAATATGTAAATTTCACCAGATGTCACGGTTCACAGCTTGTACTCATGCAATCTTTTACCCAATATTCAAAGCAAAAAACATGCATATGTTTTTTCATGTTATTATACAATATAATTACTGTCCCAAAGATTACTTGGTCTTTTGTCTAGACTTTTGGCTGAGAAAAAAAATCACACTGGTGGCTAATATGAATTTCGCGATATAATTTTGATACTGGGCTTTTTAAAATGTTTGATGTTCCTAAAATGTAATAGAATCATTATTGAAATATACTGCGGAATATTTCAATTTTTGAGATTCCTTTGGATTTTCACACTGGATTGTTTTGTTTTCTACGTTAACCAATTACTATTGAGCTATTTAATAAAAATAAATGAATAAATCCTTTTATGACCTGCTATCATTAAGTGAATAATTTGTGATTGATAGCAGGGAGTTGTTCAAAGTCACAAAAAATAAATAATACTAAATGTTTTAACAAATAAAAATAAAAATAGAACCTTCTAACACATATAAATATAAATTGCAGTCTGAATAAGTTTGGAAAACAATTTTACTTTCTTCTTCATTAAGTTTCCTCCTAAAAAAGAAAGGAAGTACAAACATTAGTTTGATCAGCTATTGTAGAAAGGAATAGGTTCTTCATACATTTTACTGCCATTGAGTTATTTTAAAAAAAAAATATACGTGTATGGAAGGAGTGGCATTACATAAAAAAACTACTTGCAGACTATGTTCTTTTATATTATTGCAAAAGACTTTATAGTCATTTTAAGTTGTTTTTGAAATAAAGTACTAATTTTGTTATCTGATCGATATTTGTGGGCCCGTCTAGTCTCGATAGTTGACGTTTCACGCTGTGCTTTATCTGCTTCCTCAGATTATAGGATAAAATATGTTCATCTGCTCTCGGATCAACTAAAACCATCTTTATTATTTTAGTTCTGACGAAGAGTTATAAAGAATTAATGAAGTTTGGTCGGAAAAAATTGATAAAAGCATCATGGCCCGACAAAAGGCTGGATGTTGTCCACGTAAATTGTTAAACAGGAATGGGAATTGGGCGAGAAGTAGCGAAGCGTGAAGACAATGCGGAGTTGATAGTGTTTACAGTACACGTACGACGGTACCAGTTTTCTAGTCTTTCTCAACATCACGTCTCCCCGGCTAAGACTAAAAAACGCCATTGTCCCCCGATCCTGAAGAGGTCCTTTTCCACCCTGGCCAGATGGCACGCCTGCGACTCCCGCACAATCCGCCCCGAAGGAAGGGGCTCGCTTTTTGCCAGTCTACCCTTGGAGAACGCTTGCGTTATTGAAAAGTCGAAAACTCCTCATAACCGGCCGACGGACCCGTTCGAGGAAACTTCTAATTACTAAAAGGCATCGGCCTATTCCGAGCTGACCATTTGAATAACAATTGGTCACGCACAGGAAGCGGAGGGAATTCTGAACGGACCAACCTGTTTTTGTAATTCGGTCTACCTCCTCTAAATACTGTCTCGGCCTGCAATTAAGACTTATTAGTTTCTAGACAATGCGTATTGTATAACTTCCTTTTTCCTAACTTTCATTGAGGTAAAACTTACAATTACTTAGAGTAAACCATCCGCATCAAAAGATAATAAATAGATGATGGCAAAAAACTCATAAGGACCAAGTAAAACTTTAATACTTTACGGATGTAGCTCTTTGATTTCCTAATTTTCATTTATTCCACAATTAGTCACAACCGGATGGCATGACGTTTCAATTTTAACATGACCTGGGTTAGAAGATACATTAGAACAATAAATTGTGAGATTTCTCTCTGAGGTTTGCAGAACGATTTTAGTGTGGTCGTTACTGATCATCCTGGCCTGGCACATACGGCTGTAAGTCTTGACTATCCCTGCTTATATCCCTGATAAGTATTATTGCTTTTCGACAACTAGGCAGGCCATATACATATGTCATGTTTTTATCGAACTATTTATTCATATTTAGTCTTGTGTCTTACCTCAACACAGACAGGAAGCTGGCCAGATTATTGGAAACGACCAAACTGCAAATAATAATCCAATAATATTTTCAAATAGAAATACAATTTAAATACACTTTTGTAGATGGGTTTCGGTTTCTTGCCTGACCAAAACCAACCATTGACCAAGATGGTCGTAATAACTACTGTCGGTGACGTAGACGGTTTGGTTTCTTGCCTCGACCTGCTTATGCTCTGACGAACAACTGAAGTTAGCAAATTGCCGAAATATTCTATATAGACTAAACAGCGAGTCTGGTCAGACCAAGATGATCTTCCAAATTCGAGCTTAATTTGCTGATCGGTGGAAGTAGACGGTTTGGTTTTTGCCACGCCCTGCTTATGTCCTAACCAACAATTGATTGATGTTAGCCACTTGCCGAAATATTCTTTATAGACGCAACAGGGAGTTTGGTCAGACCAAGATGATGATCTTCAAAAGTCGAGCTTAATAATTGCTGCCGGTAGAAGTAGCCGGTTTGGTTCCTTGCCTCGCCCTGCTTATGTCATGACCAACAATTAATGTTAGCTAATTGTCGAAATATTCTTTATAGAAGCAGCAGCGAGGATGGTTAGACCAAGACGATATTAAAAGTTCGAGCTTTAAAGGTTCTGTCGGTGGATAGAGAGGGTTCGTTTCTTGCATCACCCTGCTTACATCCCTGACCAGCCATTGAATATCTTTTAGAAAAAATCATGTCAAGCTGATACGAAAAGGCCAATTGCCTATTTGAAAGCAGTTTCATTGGTTTTCTATGGAAAAACTGTATTTAATCAATTGTTTTTGATTAATCATTAGTTTCGTCATATTGAAGTGGCTAGTTTTACGTTAGTCGCCTGGATGAAAAGATGCAGACCCTGATGGAGCTGATATGTCGGTGATTAGACGACTTTGTTTTTTTTATATATCTGAACTTGAGAGTACTGATGAAAACTTAAGATTAAGACGAATCATTTAGTAACAGGGAAAAATAAACTCTCTATGATAAATTGTACTTAAAATAGACTGTATAATCAAGTAGATTTTCGATTTCTTATTTTCGTCCTAAATGGATTATGTCGTAAATTTTCTTCGGCATTGTGGACTGTCTTAAAGATTTCAACTTCATTCTGAAGTTCTTGGGGGGGGGGGGGTTAAAACAAATTGCTCAAATTCACCCTGGAAAAATGAACTTACTTGAAGGCATTCCTTTGATGGATGACTCTTTTCCAATAGTTCCTAATTTGTCGAATCTACGGAATAATTTCTTAGCCTACCTGCCTAATGCGATAAATTAACTACTTGATTACATGAACGGCTGGAGGGTGAGAGAGAACGGCTTTATAGTAATTTATCTTAGAGAAAAAAGAGACTATGATAAACTGTCATTGAAGAATTTGTTGAGCTAATGATGAGATGTTTGATAATGAACCACTTGTTTTTAAATAATACTGTCTGCTTATAGTGTATTTCGTTTGGACTGCAGACGTAAAATATGATCTGAAGTCCAGAATTCGCTTTCTTGATTGCTGTTTGCAGCATTACGATCACATTCAGCAAGGAATGTGAGTTTTTCTCGCCGGGCCTGGCAAATACGTCGTTCTCCTTAGGTATTACGTAAGAGGTGTTGGGTAACGACAAAACAATATACAATAACTATAATTGTGTAAGTATTATTTAATGAATCAGGGGGAAAATCGCTAACCAAGTTTGGGAAGCTGAACCGATCGGATTGGCACCGATTAAAACCTGATTGTATGATAAGGGTAATTGAATAAAATTTCAACATAATTGCTAAAGACTTCAATGTATATTTAACAACAGGTCTGCCCAGTACAGGAAAAAATATATAATCGCTAAAACCGTGATTTAAGAGATTGTATTTTGTCTTTTGGACCAATTTGCATTTGCTTTTTCAACGGAGCGAATACAGAGCGCGGCGAAAAATGAATTGATCCCCCAGGCCGTTTTCTGGGTCATCTGCATGGAAAATGATGGCCATGTCCAACATTTCAATCGATCCAGGTTACGCTCGGCTATCTACAATCCCATCGAACTTTGTTTTATCAAATGTTTTCTCTTTACTACGACCCTTTCGGATAAACGATTCGCCGCGGCAAATGCAAAAAAGCCTCTTGTAAAAGTTAGAGGAAAAAGTTTTTCAAGCCGATTACAACTTTATTTATTAACGGTTCTGATTTTTTAAAAATTTTCCTTACGACGTGGATAAAACTTACGCTATTCTGTATGGGATAGTTTAAAATGTATAATATGAAAGTTTTGTGGCCCCCTTGAAACACCTTCACCCAAAAATTTTATCTTACAAGGGAAGGGATAGGGATAAAAGAGGCGGCCAAAAGTCGCTTAGATCTATTGTGCTCCCCTGCTTTTTATTACTCACTGGCCAGCTTCAGGTTGTTAATCAGCCTCCATAGCTTTGCCAGCGGCCTCCATAGCGTTTAGTATAGGATCTTGCTTGTGGTTTTTCCTGTCCTCGTTGCAAGAATCTGAATCTACCTAGACCTTCACAGAAACACAATGTGTTCTGCGGTCTCCTACTCTTCCTCGCAGTATCTGCACAGAATTTCTTCTGTCTGTACTCCTATCCGGTATATGTGCTTTCTTAAGCGGCAATATCCTGTCAGGAGGCCAACCAGAATCCTGGTTTGGTTGCCTTCCAGTTCTTTTGTGAGTTTTGCGGATGGTCCTTCTATGATTCTCTTAGAGTGCCTCACACCTGTGGTATTGTTCCACCAGTTGTTTTGGACTCATTACGGATCCCCGTTTTAAGATTTTATGCTCTTTTGTGGCTGGATCCATGTTGGCCCCCTCTTTGGACAACATGTCAATCTTTTTGTTGCTTCTATGCCTCCAGTGCCCAGGGTCAGTGTCACTGACTTACATCAGGGCCTCCATGCAGTTCCAAACAATCTTTACTTTCGCCTCGCATGAGGCTAGAGCCCTTAGTCCTGCCTGACTGTCAGAGAAAATGGCAATCTTTGCTTTCGCCTCGCATGAGGCTAGGGCTCTTAGTCCTGCCTGACTGTCAGAGAAAATGGCAATCTTCCAAGAATGTGTTTCTAGCCGTTCTTACAAAGGAAAAAATATAATTGAGATTTCTTCGAGGAGGTCTGTTTCGTTTACAGGGTCATATCGTGATTGACCAAGTGACTCCACAGAACAAAATGGGTGATATAGCTACAAGGAAAAATCTAAACATCAATATAAAAGACTATTTCTGAGGCAGCGTTTTGTCTTTCTGTGTGAAAAAAGATTAAATTGCGAGATTTCCGCATTGGTCTGAAGGTTACATGAACCGTTAATTTGGCCATTTGGTAAACATATCCTCTTGTTTTAGTCTGCCAGTCGCGTTTCGGCTTTTTCCCATCTTTAGTGTGAGTTTGCGTAAAGATTAATTTATGGAAGATGGGTTCGTTTTTCGAATCGTTCTGCTTATATCCTTGACCTACCACTGAAAATGACAGAATCCACTAGTGACAGCCTAACTAAACTGGCTTAAATAGAGGGATTGTCCAGTTACCCCAGGAGTAAAACAAGTTATATATCTAGCTACAAAGAATATACATCTAAACAGCAATATCGAATGTCTCTTCCGATGTGTCGTATTATTTCTAGGGATGGTTAGGGGTATTATTTCTATGTACAAAAAGAAATTAAATTGTGAGAGTTCTTCATGGGGTCTGAAGGGTTGAATGAACCTTTAGTTTGGTCGTTTCCGATCATTTTGGTCTGTCCATCCTCACTGCTTTGGTTGTTAGTCACATTTCGGCTTTTTAACTTCTTCGTTGTGGATTTGAGCAATGGTTAAAGTAAGGACGTTTCTTGCCTTACCCTGTTGATATCCCTGACCTACCGGTGAAACTGACCGAATCCATTGTATATATATAAAGTGGAAGGTTTATGGGCCGACAAACAGCTGAGGTCATCGCCGGCCCTCCGCGTGTAATCCTTCTCTAGCGTATTTTGTATTGAACTGCAGCCATTTGAGCATCTCGATCTGGTTACTGACTCTCTGCTTTTACTTGTATATTACGTAGTTATTTTAAAAAGCTAGCCTCTTGTTAGTACCTCAGGTTGTCAATTTAAGAATAGATAAACAACATACAATACATAACATATATATCGCCACAAACATAGAAGTCTGGTCACATTCACTTCCCCAGAGTACTCGATATTCCTCGGGGCGGGGCCGAACCCACTCCATTCGCGCTAATAACTTACTTTTACTCTCCAGACGTCACACACTCACCCCAGAGTACTCGATATTCCTCGGGGCGGGGTAAATAACCCCTTCCTTTCATGCTTAAATTACATTCATTCCAACAGAGTAAAATATAAACAACATACAATACTAACATAAAAGTCTGGTCACATTCACTCCTCCAGAGTACTCGATATTCCTCGGGGCGGGGCCGAACCCACTCCATTCGCGCTAATAACTTACTTTTACTCCCCAGACATCACACACTCACCCCAGAGTACTCGATATTCCTCGGGGCGGGGTAAATAACCCATTCCTTTCACGCAAATAAATTACATTCATCTAATGTATTAACATAAACACCACACAAACACGACACAAACACTTCAGACACAACACAAGCACAGCACAAACACACATAAGCTACATACATTTGAAGATCCCTATAGCCCTGAGGTACCGGTACAGCGATTTGTGCCTGCTGCCGTGCCCCAAGACTACGCACAGGTCCGATGATATTCCAAAATATTGCCTATAAACGTCGAGCCTTCTACAATTGAAAAGGTGCTCGACTGTTACTCTATCTTTGCATAATGGGCACCTTTGCGGTCGCTTTCCTGCTAGAAGGTGCCCGTGTGTAATCCTTGTATGACCTATGCGTAGTCTTGTCAGTATGACCTTTTCCCTTTTTGACCCATTTTCCGTGAACCAGGGACCGACGTCTTTCTTAACCTGCCACAGTTTGGCAGGGTTATTCCTATTTTGCCGAGCCCAGCGATTTTTCCATTCTTCTTTTAATGTGTTTGAAATTAATAACTCGCTTCGGCGGTACATATACTAAAATTGGAACGAATCCATTGTATAATAATTTGTTCTGATATTGTTTGTCGTTTCGTTCTGGGATTAATTTTAAATGAAGTTTTACGAGAATTTAAATGTGGAGTAATATCGATAAGCTTTCATTGTCGAATTAATTTATAAAACCCAACTGGAATGTATAAATATTTATAAAAGTTGAAATCATTATTTCGTCAAACACTTATTTACCATTTATAGTCATCAAAGTTAGTTTATATATCACAACTCTTACTTATCAGTTATTATTATTCTCTTGTGTATGTTATTATTGCTATAAATGGATTTTTAAATATATTACGAAGATCTTAGATGTTAAAGAGACTAAATTATGTACAATAATTTTTTATTATGGTATATTTGGCGGTTTACTCTTAATTCTTATTAAATCTTAAGTAATAAATAATCTTCTTAAGTAAGCACATGTTTTATTGTGGATAAAACGATTGTAGTTCCACTAGTACGGAGCTGGAATATTTCTAGGCTTAAATTTTTTTTTAAATAGCTCATTCATTAATCGCCAAATATTTGTTAACTGTGTATTTACTAAAGGAAACCCTTGTTGATCTTCTAGACTTAAATTGCCATTGTTAATATTTGAACCAGCTTATAAAACGTTTTGAAATTTACACCTTTTTTGGATACCGAGATTCGCCATTTCTTCTAATACTAATTTATGGATTAATTCACTATTATTTGAGAATTGATGATGTTATTGAATAGACTTCTTTATAAACTGTGTCGAAGTTGGATTAGAAATAGTTTAAACCCTGACTTAATTTTAAATAAAATACTTCACCCTGCGTTAAGTGTACTTAGATTTATTTCTTATTTTACAAATAATCTTTAATGCAATCTTTATTGCTTTCTCAGAATAGCTGAATAATTTTGCATTCTCACATATCCTCGGTTAGTACAAAATAACTGTTAATCTAGTTTTGTAATCAAACTATATTTAGAAAAGAATCGTTTAACATGAAACTGTCCTTCTCATAATTTCTGTGAAAGTAAGCCTTGAATTAAAATTGTAATGGGAAGGAGAGATTCCTTGTGGGTCGGTCTAATGGACGCGAAAGCTGATACATTTCCCATTCGTACAAAAAATCGTGATAGTTGAATAATAAAACACTAAATGTTTTGCCTGAACTATCTAAACATGCCCCTAGTCCCATCCCTACGCAGATGATACCGCAATTTTGCACTCTAACTCGTACTACCTCCAACATCCAAGAACACCTTGTGCTTATCTTGGATAAAAAGTGGATGACAAGAATGAACGAAGAAAAATATGCTCAGTGTACGTTCAAAATAAAAAAAGCATTCATGCTGTCCAAATCACAACAAAGAGATACCGACTTTCATTCAGGTCATATTCTTAGGACTGACTATCCCTAGACGGCAGACCCCCACGAGATATAAGAGACAACAAATTAACAGAAGACTTAACTACGAAGGTTTCAAAATCTGTCCTAGCTTTCAACCCTAACTAATCTTTTACAAGTCTTCCCTCTGACCACTTTGGACGTATGGAGTGGACGCCAAGCCATCTAACACCAAGCGCTTTCCAGTCAATTGTACGACGAATCGTCAAAGCACTACACTATCCATTCCTTTTGTCAATCAACTCATCCGTTCCCGATTCGAAAAATTTCACGCCAACCTTTCAGTCCATCCTAACCCTACTGTTCGAACCCTATCTACGTCATTATCATCACTAGAACCCGCAATCCTAGTCCCTTTATCTCTCAAACTGAGTGCCAACTTTGGCTTGTGTCATGCTAGTTGCAGGGGGCGTTTTTTAATTGACTGGCAATTTCTTCGCAACTAAATCGTTGCTGAGCAAAAAAAAAAATCACATTCAACTCTCTTTTTGTGAAAAGAGAAATAAACGGATTGGTTGAGAGTAATTTAGGTTTTCTCAAAAAAATTGTCATAGATTCGCTGGCATTAGTTTTACTGCTGTGACCGTGTAAAATAAACGTACTGTGATCACATTTGTGATACGTATGTACAAATATGTATAGGCAAAGAAATTGCTTGTTAATTGCAAACGGATTAGACAATAACTAATGAAACTGTTACTAAATACTTAACTAAAATCATTACTCGATGCAAATAAACTGATTGCCTATAATTTTAACAATTGCAACTTAAGAGGAAAATGGTAATAGAGAAATGTTTGTATGATGTGTGTATTTATGAACTTAACAACTACCTTGTTTTTCTTTTTATTGCCTATAAGTATTTCGGGTCATTAATTCAACAACAACCAAAATAAAAAGAGAAAGAAATTCATCTTGGATATACTGTTTAGATGTCAAATAAGCAATGAAGATGGCTAAATCGAGCATTTATTCAGTCTATAAAGGAGTTCATTTTAAAATGAAATATGAACATTTGGGGGGAAAATGATCATGCTGATTCACCCGTTTTATAAGACGTACTTTATTATTTCTTCTTCTCTATTATGCATGTTATCTATGTGATTATTCTGATGATAAATTTTATTTACAAAAAAATTAAAAATATTTCATGGCCGTTGTTTTTATGATTAAGACAAACAAATAAATAGTTTTGTTTATTTAAGGCTTTAACTAAGTCTGAACGGATCGAATGTTTTTAAACTCTGCTGTGTTAATTTGACTCATGTTTGAAATGTAGCGCTATAAACGCCCAGGCATATATCCAAATTTGGTCGGAACCTCCAGTTGTCCAGGATGTTTTGTTACTACAACCGTTGTCCCAGGGAATGTGAAACGGCACGGTGGCGGAGGACGTTGACCACTAATGATTGAATGTTCTTCCATCATTCTCGGCGGAGTATCAAATTCCCCCAGACCCTGTCGTTAACAGTTGCCCTCCCTCCTTACATAAGACATTCCCAAACTGTGATTAATCCCTGGCTTTTAAGGAAACAAGTAAAAACGCAACGTCAAAGTACTGGTTTATCGGCTAGTTTTGATGACAGGCATTAAGAATTAGAATAGGACAGGCTGAAAAAGTCTGACAAGTCATTGTGATGAAATACCACAGGTTTGGAAAGTGGTAGGAAGTCACATGTACGCCAACCGGTTCTCGAAGAACCGCTTGGTTCTGTCAATTGAAACAAAGCAATTATATTAAAACCATTGACATGAGAAAAAATCTAAAATAATTTGTTCGTTGGGAGAAAGACACCGACGTACAAAGGATACGAAAATATTAAATGTTGCACGCTTTATCTACTTCATGTCACTCCTAATTTATTTATTTATCTTCTTATACTTCATACTACCTTTACCTATTCTCTTATTCGCGTATTTGCTTTAAAGAAAGAACTCCAGTGGGCCGAGGATGATTTTATGTTCTTTTGTTTTCTGTCACCTGTAGTGCAACGACCCTTTCTGATACGAGTATCGATCAGGGCAGGTCGATATGAACTGGCCGGTTAATCGAAAATAGTCGCCGTTTCTGCGGTTGAAAACAGTCATTTCGGCCTTTTATTTGTTGCCAACACCCCACAGCGCAACACGGGCCCATTTGCTTACTTGTACCAAGCATGTAAACATATTAGGACAATTTTACAAGTTGTTTTGTTGGAATGAGAAAAAAACTTTCGTGAAAATCATGATTAAGTTTGACTTAGCGAACTAATTTATTTCTAGAGGCCACCGTTATATTTGACGTCTTTCAATAACCTTGACGCAATTTGAAGACTGCAGAAAGGATTTTACTGTTTCGTGAAGAGTTTGTAGTAAAGGTTTTTTTTGCCATCAGTTTTATACCCCAACCATGTCAATTCAGTTATTTTTTAAATAATTGATATATCCTTTTATTTATTTATATTTTTTAAAGTTTACAATTGTGCCGTACGCCTCAACCGATTGAGACTTAAATATACTGACGTAATCTACTGGCTTATTGTTAATCTTTGACTTTACTTCCTGAAACGTTTCTTCCCGTTGCTGAGTATACTTTGGACACGCCATAATGATGTGCTTCAACGTTTCCTCCTCGCCACATTCACACTACACGTCCTCCTTCAAATTGAATTTCTTTCTTTAGATATGTTTTACATATTCCGTGATTGGATTTTAACCTACTGGCTATCCTGCACGTTTTTTTATTTTATTAACAGTACTTCCTGAAAACCAAGCTTGCAATGATACGTCCTTTTATATAGCCCCTTTCCTATTTTCTCATACCAACGTTGCCATCCCTCCACATTCCGTTTTTTCGTTACACAGTACAAATCCGAATTTGGTAGCCTAATGTATAAACTTCCTCCGCTTGATGTAGCCTCGTTCGCAAGCAGGTCTTCTTATTACGTAAGATCTCGCTGTGCGCCGGAATCCACATAAATTCCACAGTCATACACTTCTCTTGAGCATTTTTTAATAATGCTTTAATTTCCCAGATTAAGTGGTTGTTGTCGTTGCTGCTCGTGTGTACGACTAGACTACACTTCTACGATCTGATAACATAACACATACCAATTTTGGCTCTGCAAAGTGTAGTAGTATCTCGACGCTTCTCTTTTAGCGACAAATTCACAAGTGAAAATCGATGCCTCATCCGGAAGCTTAAACGCTAGACCGGATTTTACTTGTGATTCATAATAGGCACATCCCGAACTACCCTCAATTTTCGAGGCATCTGTATACAGCCAATGTGCATTGCTCGGAAAGTGTCCAGTCACTTCCGCTCTGAATTCCTGATTGATCGCCACGGATCTATATCCTTCTTTATCTTAGAGTGGACAACGTTTGTCTGAACTGTACACATACTTATGGTAGAGTCAAAGACGGGGAGTATATTGGAGGAATAGATTATATTCTTGAATTTGTGCCCAAATTCCAAACTTTCTGCTTGGTGCAGGTTTTATCTTGCTACATGTTAAAATCTTTATCTGTAAAAGGTAGATATTTCCATACAACCTGGAATGAAAAGCCATGATGTTCAGAAATATTCGGTCGCAAAGCATTTGTCTCCTAGCGCAAAAGGGCATGAGATCCGACTCTGTCTGCAAGATGTGTATTAGGGTGGATTGCAGAATGCCTAGGTTATAGTTCAGGTTATAGACGCATCTTGTAAACTTGTAAACTGTCAAATGCTGAGGACTTGACAGTTGTAGCTCTAATGTTCAAAGCAAATTAGGGAGATTGTGCAAACTTTAGCGTGGACGGTAGGGGTGCCGCTAAATGATTGAGGTCCCAGGCGTAGATTTAACGGAACGCTATCTGAAATAGCGTCCTACCTTATTTGTCTTAGAATAGCGTGCTTGTTATCGAGTGATGGTAAGCAAAGTAGTTTTTCAAATTTCAATGCTTGTAGACCTTTTATTTTAATTAATATTAAAATGAGTGTGAAGCAAGAGTCATATACTGTTCCCCTATGTTCTTATTTTAATCTTAATTAAAAAGCGGAACTAAAAAATACCGAAACGCAACTCAGATCAAACCAACAAGATAGAGGGATGACTTCAAAATAATCGAAAAAATTGGTGACTAGTCAGGATTATAAGAAGGTTAATGCAAGATACTAATCCACCTAAAGCATTATTTTAGAATATAATATTTGCTATCTTTTGAATATGATAGATTGGATTTTCGTCAGTGATATAAATAGGGTAATGAAGGGCGCTTGCCTTTTCCATTTTTGAAAAGTGAGTTGCCCAAAAAAATACCATTAGTGGAACTGAATAAAAACAAATATTTTAACAAAATTATGCAAAGTCTGACGGAAATCCAGTCCAAACACACGATCCGTTTTTTATTTTGTTTGTTAAATTTATGACTTTGTCAACCAGGGGAACGACAGTTTGTTAAAGTATTTCCCTGTCAAATTAATATTTTTTTCATGTCTCTCGTTCCACACTTAGAACTTAGAGTACGGGCCCTTCTCAAATCAATATCACCCGCACGGAAACGGGAATTTTTCATCCCTAACAGACAAATGGAATATTAGGTAAAAGATTTTCTGATAAATTATTTCTATTTAATACAATATTTTTTGACCGCCGTGATATTTACATATTCAAACTTATTTAATCATGATATTGATGGAGTGACAAGATGAATAAATAAAAAGCAATTATGTCGACAATTACTTCTGGATACCGCTATGGAGGAATTTCGTTTATAACGACAGTTATCAGATAAACTTTGGGAGAAAACTTTTTCTCCAAGTTCAACATTTAGCGGGAAGAATGGTGAACACTTGACAGAAAAAGGCTTCTAGTGTCACCTCGAACATGAGAATCCATTCTTACGCTGTGTCGAATCTTCATAAAAAAGCAAAAACACAAGCAATTAATGGCTCTTTTTAACTGATCCTTTTTACCCATGGGTAAACCTTTTTGCAATCAATACAATATTTTGTCAGTCTGTCCCGTTGTTTTTCTTTAAGAGAATCCATATAATCGACAATTGTATTTTGGACGTTTCCCGTCACTCTGGCCTGCCAATCCTTGATGTTTTGTCAGACACGTTTCGGAATTTTGACATCTTCAGTGTTGGATTTATGTTAGGATTAAAATAAGGACATAAAAAAATGGCATACTTAACTTACATATTTTACCTGACGAAAGTCCAAGCCATAACAATCAAAATTAAATCCAATTATGTTTATTAATTATCAATTAATTATTATTTTATGTAAGGTCTTGGTTGAGATGAAAAAGCTTGGATTGGTTTTTGTGACAAAACCACACACTTTCACAATGTCACAACACGTTCACACAAAGCCAATGTGACACCACAAATATAGCACCACACTTTGTGCCCTGAAGATGACCCGAATGAAGGTCGAAACGTCGGCAAAATAATGAAAAAGGTGTTTTTCTAAACAACCTCATTCTTGACGGCTCCTCTCGACTTCAACAAATTATACTAATTATTTTCTTCTAATTTTCTTGGTTCTATAGATTTTTATAAACATACTTTTCAAAGATTATTTTTTCTATTCTATCCATTGTTACTTCACAAATAAAAGAGTGAAAACGTACAGAAGGTACTTCAATCAATATCCAGATGTTCTTATAGCCTCGAGTAATGATAGGTTGGTAGTCCAGAGTTTGAGAAAACGGAGAAAATCTATTCCAGGAATTGTTTTGACCCTTCAGCCTTGCGTCGATTAATAACAATAAGACAAAAAACAATCTGGTCTATGTTTTTTTTTCTGTTTGTTTCAAAACAGGTTCCGGCGGTCTCACGTGATAAATCCTCGGGATAATCTCGGCTCTCTTTTTCATGGCTACCGGGCTTCTCGGATTGACTTATGAGACAGTTTCAAAATCAGATCAATTAGTAGATTATGCAAAATTTCCAAAACAAGCGTGACTTTAAATGATGTTTAACCACTAGTGGTTCCCAAAGTGGTCCCTACAAAGCCCCAGGGGTTCCCGGTATCATTTAGGTGGTCCGTGGAAAATTAAAATTGATTTGGGGGTCTCTGAACAACGTCAGGGGGTCCGTGCAAAGTGTAATATAAAATAAATAATAATATAAAAATTTAATATAATATAAATAATAATCTAAAATAATATAATATAAAACAGAAGTACGTTGGTTATCTAAAGGTGCATGTTTAAATCGATTTTATGCGCTTTTTGTTTCAGTGTTGGAATTCCTGGAAACCAAAGACAATGATTTGCGACACAATTTAATTAACCCTAAAATGACATAGTCTATATGTCTGATTTATTTGCCAAATTTAACGAAACTAATTTTAAACTACAAGGCGACCAATTAAATTTAATCAAAACTAAAAGCGTAATATCTGCGTTTGTTGCAAAACTTTTTCTTTACAAACAAAACCTGGGAAGAGGAGAATGCTCTCAATTTCCAAATCTTTCGAAATTGCAAATTAGAGATGAAGATTTGCTTGCTTTCTGTCAACACTTAACGGCTCTTCATACAGACCTGAACCAAGATTTGAAGGCATTCTTCACTTGGATATTCCCGACTGGATGCTGAATCCTTTTGCACGTTGATAAACACAGTTGAATCCATAGTAATACAGGAGCAGAGTGGATCGAGGTCACGATAGCTCAAGTGGTAGAGCAGCGGCGTATCTAGCCGAAGATCGTGGGTTCGAATCCCGCTCATGCCATTGACTTTTTTATCTCAACTAAAAAACCTTAATTAATTGTAATTTTTATATTATGTTGTTTTTTATGTGGCTTTTTCACTTGGGGGTCCGTGGGCAATTTTTGACTGTAAAAAGGGGTCCATGGGTCAAAAAAGTTTGGGAACCACTTCACTACACATAGCATACCCACTTTCAGAACATGATTAATGTATTCAAACAGTTTTAGTGTGCCTTTCAACTTTTGATTAAAAAATGATTGTTAATAACTTTTTTTTGTAATTTGGCACTAATAAAAGCAACTTGTTAACCATTAGCGTGCGTATGATGGAGGAACGTCAGTAAAGTAGAAGAAAGTAGTAGTACAAGTTTAACAATATTTTTCTTGTCATAATCGAAATATGAATACTCGGGTATTCATAGGGGAAACTTACTCCGTTTATGCTCAGTAAATGCAGAATGGCTTTCCTTGATAGCAGCATTATGTTGGCAGTGTCGTTCCCAGGAAGTAGTTCGTACTAATGGGACCCACCAAATGCACGATCTCTGTGTGATATTCGCTCTCTGGTTCTCAACGGAGGAAAACTACTTCTATTCACCAATGCAATATATGATAGATGCGTTTAATTAATTAATAGTTAAGCTAGTACGTGGAATCTTTTCAAATCACAATAAATGTAGATTTGGCTAAAAAAACAACCTTGGGATATAATGGAGGGAAGTTTGGTTTTTCCTTTGATCCCTTGCATTATTATTCAGAATATTCTTTTTGACCTTTTTCTTTGGACCTTGATCTTTAAAAAAAAGCGTTATCTTGGACACTTCTTAGTTTGTACCTTAAGCAGATCGTCGTTCCAAAAAGAAAACATTTCTGTCACCCTCTTGACTTATTTTCGTACTACACCTGTATGATGGAAAATCCACTTTTCTTCAATGCGGTATCGCTTGAGTAGGTGAGTAGGTCGTTTGATCAGCATGTTAAAAAATGTCATCAGGGTTGTAGAGAGATTTTGGGAAGACTTGGACTGCCGAGGAGAGGCAGAGCATGCTAGAAATAAACTCAGGTAAACGGCCCCAGGGGATTAGGACAACAGGTCAGAGCCCGGAAATCTTCTGGTCCACAGGTAGCGAACTACGACGATGCAGGAAGCGTGGAGGAAGGTTGTCTGCGTTATGCGGGAAACGTTAACGGATTTCGAAGTCCAGGTGCAGTCCGTTTTTCCTCGAACTTATTATTTCATGCTAGCCTTGGAGGACTTCCAGCCCACAAGAATTGTCTGCAAATCGTCGTCGAGTTTCTCTTAACGCGTTGTCCAAAACTTTATCGATACGATTTCAACGGGAGTGAATAAACTATAGTAATGAAAAAATAATTGCCGAGATAAAACACTGGTACGATCGGCGGTAACAATGAATCCGCACTGAATCGATATCGGAGCTGTTCCAATTACAGGCTACAGACGGAAACGCGTTATGCCCTGCATTTTATCCCCGTTATTCTTTCATTCGAAGACTTTTACACGGAGGGAAGAGTGCTGGGAAGAAACCGAACAGGATAGAAATCGTTTGTTATGCAAATGGGAAAAAGCCGTTCTTCTGAAAGATTCCCTTCATAAATGTTATTTTCTATATTATAGAATTCATACCTTTGAACCAGGCCATATCCTTGCAGCCTCATGGTTTCCGGCTGTTACGGAATACCATTATAATCATGTTCGTGTTATACATCAAATCCTGCGGCTGAATTGACGTCTGAACTCCGAAAGCGGTGATTTTTCTCTTGCATAATTCTTAAATTTGTAATTGACGTGTAATTTCAATACAGAATGGCCACACTAAGGTTTGATGGCATGGTTTGGAAAGTGACCTAATTGT
This sequence comes from Cimex lectularius, assembly GCF_000648675.2. Taxonomy (NCBI): domain Eukaryota; kingdom Metazoa; phylum Arthropoda; class Insecta; order Hemiptera; family Cimicidae; genus Cimex; species Cimex lectularius. Next base: position 574,810 of record NW_019392789.1, on the reverse strand, counting down.
TTTGAGATCAAACTTGCAGATGGTTATTCGGAAATCGTGAGATGCGGTTTGGTGTGACGTATGTTTTTCTTTATCGTGTCAACGTTTCGATCTTTATTGAGATCATCTTCAGCTAATGATTGGAAGCTTGATGGAAGATCACATCTAAAATGCCAAAACACAAATAATTTAACCTTGGTAAGGGCTGGATGAAGAAACAAATATAATTGTTACTGCCAAGCTTAAGACCTATTTTAAGGTCGGTTTAAGGTCAAAAGTTTTGCATATCCAAGATACACATTATTCGTGAGCATAAAAGTGGTCGATACATCTAAAACAAAAAATGCTAAAAGGAATAAAAATTTTCTTCGAACGATTTTCTAGTTTCTTTTAATAGATTTTCTACACTAAAGGTTGAGAGAATATGCATCTCGCTTGTCAACCCTATTAACAACCTTCCCAAGGAAGTGAAATCTTCAGTGAATAATTCATTATATAATGGAAAGTTGATACGCTTCGTCTTGAAAGTTTTTCAAGAAGTACAATACGAATCCGAGCATATCTTCGCTCACTGCTAAAACGTATAAACTTTGGATAAGTTTCCGTATAAAATTGCCTAAATCAATGTTAAATCGTACCGACCCTCAGATGAAGATAAATAATCATGAGGTCAAATATGACCAGTTACGATAATTTCTACAGAAATGGATTTGTTAGGGCGACGAGCATAAAGCCACACGATTCGAAAGGGTTATTCGAAATGCCCACCACGAAATTGTTATCTGCCCAGAGTTTACCGATTTATCTTCAACACATATTTGAGGACAATTTATCTCTAATATCGAACCCGACCCACAGTAAAGCGGCGTTTTTCCTCTCAGTGCTATAAAACGATGCAGTTTCTTGGATAAAATAATTTGATTTAAAACTAGGAGACAATTTGCTGGTCAAACTGAACCAGGTACAGTTTTTCACGGATCAACATAATATCCTGAGGTAATCGGAACACAGCACACAATTTCAACCTAAAGATGGATCAGGATTGTCTTCTTTTTATAAATTGAAGGTTCTTATGATCGGCAATTAACATATAAGTATACACTGAGGAAAAAAGAAACAGAAGACCTAAAATAAAATGACTGGCCTCGTTACAAAATAGAAAGGAAATCCCTCTGTAAACTGATCTTTCTGAAATAACAACATCTGTTATTCTAGCTCGCACCCTAAGGATATAATTAATACCATACTAAATATAGTAAAATAGCAATACACCGAAACTACCTTTAAACTTCAAATTAAAGCAAACCGTATAAATTTACATAGATCAAATTAAATTTAATATAAGGTAATACATTTTTAATCTGTGAAATGCATATCCCTTGCGTGATTCTGAGTCATTACGGGTAAATTATAACCTATTACGTACACTCAAAGAAAAAACCGGACACTCGTATTTTATTGTTTATTTCAAATTGTATGTATTTTGAATTAATGTAATTACAACATACTTCACACACATAAGTGCACATAGGATTCATGTCAGGAGTATGTGCTGGCTAATTGTGACAATCCCTACATCCTCCAAGAAATTGGTGCCAGAGCTACATACGGCGAGACTTATACATTAACACGGTATTATTCCCAATAAATGCACCCCAACGTCTGGAAGAACTTCGTCAATGTACCTTAGTGCAGTCAAGCATCCATTCTTTATGATCATCATTTCGGTACGGGCATGGACGTTGTTGATTCCACCCCAGACCATGACTTATTTGAAATGGCCGTGATTCACGCATGGCTTTTTCCACGTCTTCTCCACACACGGTCCCAGTCATATTGTAGCCATAAACCAAATCGGCATTGTCCAAGTGATTTGCGAATAGTCGCCTCTCTACTCGACCCTCTCCTGTAGTGGAGAACCTGATGCATCTACAGACTTGGGTATTCTCATGAAGCCTTCTGATGACTTTTGTAGAGTTCCCCCTTACATTGGAGTTGACTACCTATCAAGGAAGATGCTAAATGACGGTTCCGTAGTCCGATAAGAGCACTAAAACCATCTTCTTTAGCCGTCGTACATCGCGGTCGGCCACTACCTTCTCTACGCGGGCTACGTCCTTTGTCGGCCAAAACATATGCCCGGGCGAGATTTTTTCGACTTAAAAACTATGCTTTTAAGAAAAAAAAGAAAGATTTTTGCTCACATTTATTGTTTCAACAAAGAAAACATTTTAAAAAACTAGTTAACTCACTCGGTAAATTGGCTCAGGAAAATATGAAATTGAACGGATTGTCTTTATTTTGTGTTTACCTTTTTGTTCAAAGGTAAACATTAATCTTTAGACCTAGTTATTGTGGAAAATTAGCATATAAATGTAAGTATATAAGAGGAAAACAGTAGACGGTTGAGATGAGGAGTTGATATCTGGAGGACAGAAGTCACGATAGATCATGAAGCGCCGGGGTATTGATCCGGAGGTCTTGGGTTCGAATCCCGCTGGTGACACTAATTTTTCATCTCAGCATTCTCTACATTACATTAAAAACTAGTTTAGATCACTAATAAATAGTGTTTATAATAATAAATACACATAATTGGTGAACTTATAGTATAACTTATGCGTCCTATAGTTAATTGTAACTGATCATTCATCCTTTCTGGTTTTCTGTTTTTCCAGTCATGGCCTTTTGGATTAAACATTCAAAACAGAAACCAAGTGGTTTTCAAGTAGAAAAACAAATTCTTAACCTGCAACCTTTTAGATTTCCAAATTCCAGTAGTTCTAAAGTATAAAATCGAACAGGTAATTTCCCTTAATCTGAAATTTAATAAAGTGACTTAACGGAATTATACTTTTGAATTCCCCTAATGAATTTATTTACCTCGCGATTTGAAAAGCATTGCAGAACGTCCAGTTAGGCAAAAATTAATTAACTGTTAATGAAGTCATTAATGTAAAGCTATGGCAACGTCTTGGCCAGCACAAATGGGAAAAATGTATTGATTCGACGTAAGAAATATTGGTTTTTCATCGCCTTTGTATTACATACATTCATTATGTAAATGGTTTCAATTTAAAATTTCTATTAAAACATATTAAGCAAGTAAAGATAAAATATTACATTTTATGAGTGAGGATCAGGTAAATGTTCAATATTATTATTATTAATGACCATTTATCTGATCCTCAATCAAATATTTTCACAGGTCGATAATAGGTCACTTCTCACTAAATTTATATTTATACATTTTTCCCCCTTGATATTTTTTTTCATTTTATTGTCTACATAATTAAAATTGTAATGCGCTATATAATAGCCATAAGTGTCCATCAAACTTTGGATATGGCAAAATCACGGCTTCTTTCCTGTCAAAAAAAAAAAAAATATCAGATTCAAACAGGACATTTTCGTCCATCTTCGACCATTGGTCAGCTCCAAAAGCGTAGATTTACATTGGCAAACATTTAGTTTCTTAATTCGTTCTGTTGGAGTAGGAATACGAGTTTTTTATATGCGTCCCCCCCGCATTCGGCACTTTGTAACTGGCGTATAGTAAATATTAGCACGTAATCGTGCGACTTATCACGAGCTGTGAGATGATCAGTGCAAATAAAAAAATCGCAGGTAGCAAATTTTCTATTCGCTTCAATGTTCCAACTCGTATTTTTCTTTATAAATTCTGTTGTTCAGCATTTATGTACTTATTTATTTTAATGCACTTATTTACATATATTGAGTAGCATAACTTTTTTTTTTTGTTTCAGGTAATTCATCAATTTCAAGTGATTTATGAAGGTCAGATATTTCTATTATAATTATATGTTATATTTATGATATTGAATAGTCTCGGACAAATGGCTTTCAAGTAAAAAAAAAACCTTAACACATACTCAAAATGTTTGAATTAAATATTAATAAGTAGAAGTAGAAAGTCCGATTACAAAAAAAAATTTCATAATGAGTTAAGCTTCACAAAAAGCAAAAGCACGTACAATTAATGTACAATTAATAGCTCTTTTTAAGCGTTCTCTTTTCTTCCCGTCATTCTGGTCCGCCAATCCTCGCTGTTTTTTTTTTCAAAACGTTTCGGTATTTCGAAATTTCAGGATTGATGAAAGGATTAAGATAATGGCGTGGAAAAGGGGTGTCTAAAGAACAAGCCAGAAATATTTTTAAAAACCGGCAGGTTTTTCAGGGTTATAAGCAGGGCGAAGCAAAGCACCACTGAGGGTATGTATAACGATTAAAATAAGGGCATAGGGGTGTCTTTCCTCATCAGTTATCACACTTAAAACCCTGACCAATTACTGACGATAATTGAATTTATGGCAATCGAAAGAAAGCTGTGATGTTCTACTTTGATCAACGTAAAGAGTTTAACATGGTGCAAGAACCAGCGGAGAAATTAAGTCTATGCTGTTGTATTTATTTTTGCACATCATTTCTTTTTTTTGTTACACGTATGCTATTATCCCCTTTTGTATTTTAAAATAACATACATTTTCATTCATTGTTTACGCTTAACGAAACTATGAAATGAAAAAATAGCTCGTGTTTGAAGAAACTTTTTATATGTTTTAAAAATATTGAAAATTTAGTTTTTTAATATATATTTTTTTTAATTTAAAATTTAACTGGAATAAGTCAATAATGTTGAATGTATAATGGGCATTCTATAATCAGAATGTCCTAGGGATGTTGTGGATATATTGGACAATTTAGGATTGTTAGGATGTTTTGATACAGTATTTTGGACGTTGCAACCAGTTTCGCTTTATTAATTTTTAATCATCATCAGGCACCTACAATGATCAATTAACATAATTAATTCTAAATTTGACAATCAATCTTACTCTATGAAAGGACTACCAATGAGATATTCACTATCCCCACTTTCTGCAGATATTTTTATGGATCATTTTGAAAATAACCTCCTATTTTCAAATAATACATACATAAGCAATAAAGTAATAAAATGGTTTAGATATGTCGACGATGTTTTGTGCGTTCCGTAGGGAAGTGAGGAGGAACTTAGTTGTTTTTAACTTACATAAACTCACTTCATAAAAACATCCCTTTCACCCTCCAAATAGAGAAAGACCGTGAATTAAATTTTCTAGACTTAACATTGAACATAAAGGTAATATTACTTTCAATACTTTTAGAAAACATACCACCATCGACATAACGATCCACTCAGGATCAAACCGTACATTTCCACACAAAATGGCAGCCTTCATTTGGCTAATTGAAATATTAATAAGAACACCATTGAACCTAGAACACTGCAACACAGAAATATACATAATTAAAATCCTGGCAGTCAGTAACGGTTACAAAGACACGTTAATAGAAGAAATTAATCTAATCTAGGAACAGAAAAACAACCATTATAGATTCTACAAATTTAAAATATAGAAAAAAATAAGGATAAATACATTTGCCTACCATATTTGTGGAAAATAATTGAGAATTTAGAAAGCACAATTAAAAACGGTGTAATAAAATTAGCCTATAACAATTGCAACTCAATAGTAATGTTCTTTCCACTACCAAAGACAGGGTCAATCTGTGACATTAACATCAAATGTTGAAAAAAGTGGAGTTTGAGAACTCAGTTGGGAATGCAGAAGTACAGAAGACAGACAGGTAGAAAATTTGAAGAGATATTAAAAGAGCATCTACTCGTCATCATCGCACTTTAATAGATGACTTAATAGAAAGCGAATATAATTGCGAAATAAATAACAATACTAAATTCCTGCATTTTTGCCAAAAGGTAAAACTTTGGATTGGTTAGAAGAATTTGAAATTAAAAAATGCAAAAAAACTCAGACAGTCCAAATGGAACATAATACATCAGTTCTACTTTAAATCCTTTCGTGGAGTACTTAATAACAAAAATAATCGGTGATAAGCAATTTAACAGAGATTATGTAACATAAAATAATTAAAACCTTCTTTATGTTGCCTCCACACATAGTTACAATATCAACAAGTTTTAATACAATTTAAAACAAGTTTTATATAAAATGATTAAACATTTTAGAAATTAGGGTAAAATAAAGTAATAATTAAATTTGACTTATGTATTTACACAATAAACATGAACTTAATTTAGTTAATTGATCATTGTAGTGATAGTGCTTAAAAATTAATAAAGCGAAACCGGTCGTAACGTCCAAAAAGTGTATCAAAGAAGTGTGAAACATCTTAACAACGTTAAATTAAATATAATTTCATATATTAAATATCTTTTGATATGTGAAGCTTGATAAAAGATTTGGCTATTAGTAGGAGACCGATTCTTTTGTCTATTTTAGGTTAATTTTCTACCTCTATCTTTCACATCATCAGTATTAATTTCATGACAATCGGACTACGTTTAAGCAATGAGTTTATCGGTGTTAATTTTTGGCAATTTGTGTTCCCACTTTTGATATCGATTTCGCTTTGTTTAGCGTGACTTCTTTCACGATTTCCTGGAACGAATAATGATTTTTTTTCGTTTAATTATTTTCTCCGTGGTTTGTCACCCAGTTTTCGAAATTAGCACATTCATAAAATAAATTCCGTCGAGTTGGAAAACCTTCAAATATTTTTTTTTTCTTCTAGTATATTTAAGTTATTATAAATTGATAGTTTTTCTTCTGTTGGAAAGGCCCCTTTACCACTTCCCAGACCACAAAGTCGAACTGAATATTTATCGAAATTGATCCTCCCTACGTGACGAAGACCCGGTCAGCGGGCTTGCACCAAAGAAAAGCATCAAACATAAAGCGAAGGTCGGCGGACCAGAGATGATAGTTTTCCACAACTGTCCTCTCTCCCGGATACTTAAAGAACTTGAATTTTTGTCCCTTTTTTCAAGTAGTTAAAATGGTAAAGTTTGAGTTTAACCTTTGATTGTAACATGCTTATGTTGCTCAATTTGATGTATATCACGATTATTGATGTTCAGATTGTTTTATTCTTGCGTTTTATTCAAGATTGGTATGTTGATATATTTAAGTTTGCTTATAAACTTCTCGCGGACAAAAACAGCGTTCGAGATTTTTCTAAGCAGAGATTGGCGGACGAGAAATTTTCAAATTAATTCAGTTATTAAAAAATTATAAAGTTTGCTACAAACAATCATTGATCTTTTATTTTCCATAACTTTCTCATCACTTGAATAACAATTTTGTTGATTTTAGTGTCATTTGATGTGATAATTGTGTTTAGATGATTTTAATGTCAATGTTAACGATGTTGTTTTATTTGTAAGATTTTCATAGGTATTGTGTTTCTGTTGTTTCTTTATGTTGTCAAGATTGCTTCTATTGAGGTAATTGCAATTTTCTAAGTTTCTCGTGCGAATCTGTCACCTCGGTGAACCCCAGCCGTCGCACAGTATGTCCTTCTCCATCTTTTTTTCATCCAGCCTGGGCCGTTTTGCAATCCGAGAGACGTCTAAAGATCGTTCGGCAGGGAAAGCATATCGATTATCCCTCGACTCGACTCCAAGTGGGGGCGGCTACAAACGTAGGACCGAGGGGCGGCAATTATAAAAGGCGGTGTCGTTTGTGCCCCGTCGAGAGGACGGCCTCCGCGCTACGGACATATTGATTTTGGAGCCAACCCCCACACAACACATAAACCCCTCTCCTGAGTTTTATCAGACACGGGGCTCTCCTTTCTCCCTTTTCCTCTCCCACGGCTCACCTTACTCCCGTCTCCCTCAGACTTGTTTATGCCGATCCTCCCTCTTTCCCCATTTGCCACCTTAACAACAGTTCAGCCTCTCCAGTTCAACCCCGTACAGAAAACGATACTGCCGATTAATTAGATAAAACGGGACTGTCTGCTCCCCCTCAGGAAATTTATGCCTTCACGGATAGTCCCCATACAACTCCGTTGACCCCGATACGGGCAACGCGTGAGCAGTTGACCTCATCATTCAATTATACCAATCGATATTTCAATTTAACATTCATCATGTAAGAAAGTACTTCAGAAAATGCTTATTACATTATTAAAATTACTAGTTTGACAATAGTTCTTTCAAAGATATGTTCTTTCAAGTCGTTAATTCAAAAGTTTTGCGATTAAAAAGTAACGTTAAACCCGTTATGAATACTTATGGCTTCCCCTTTATAACAATACCGTCATATGTGACAGGTTTGTTCTATTCTGACTTTCTGAACGGATTCCTGGATAAGACATAACATAGAAACATCGATAAACTTGAAGGTTTCTCATAACTTATCGCCTAGAAAATAGGCATAGTAATCATGACGATAGAAAAATTACTAATAGTAAATTATTTGTGTACTGTCATAATTGATACACTTAACTTTTAGTATCCAATTGAACTTTTTTTGCTAGATTTACTCTTGGAGCCTGCATGGTGAAGTACCTGTGGTTTGGCCGTGTCCGATTATTTTGGTTTATATATTCTTGCTGTTGCAGTGTGTCAAAACTACGTTCGGCATCTTTGGTTTCGGGTTTGAGTTAGGATTACAATTAATCATGGTGGTTTCGAAGTTAGCGTCACCCTGCTTATAACCCTGACCAATCACTGACTTATGGCTTTTCGACTATTTACAGATCATCCTAGTTTGCCTATCCTCGCTGTTTTAGTCTGCAAAAGCATTTCTGTATCTTTGGTTGCTGATTTGTGCAAGGATTAAAATTAGGACGTAGACGGATTTTAATTTAGCGTAACCCTGCTTATAACCCTGACCAACCACTGGTTTATGGGTATTTGACTATTTGTAGCTCATTTTGGTTTGCTATCCTTGCTGTTTTGTCTGTTAAACACATTTCGGCATCTTTGGTTGCTGATTGGTGCAAAGATTAAAATTAATGATGGTGGATTTGAATTTAGCGATACTTCGCTTGCAATCCTGACTAACCACTGACTTATGGCTTTTCGTTTGTTTAAAGATCATCCTGGTTATGTATCCTCGTTGTTTTGTTATGTCTGGGGCGTTTCAGTATTTCCAATCTTCAGTGGTGGGTTTGTGTAAGGATTAAAACAAGGACAGGAAGAGACCTGCGCCTCGCCAAGCTTATATCCTTGACCAACCAAACCGAAAAGCGATGGAACATTTCTTTGTCACGCTGCTACGAAGTTCCGATTTTAATGTTACAGCTTGGTCATACAGCTAAATATAGGTCGTAGGATGTCTGGCCCACCACTTGCCAGTATCGTAAAGGGTACGTGGTGGTTGTTTGTTAGGTGAGTTGTATAGTTGTATTTATAGTTATAGCTGTATTTGGAACTGGTGGGTTTGTGTTAGGAGGAGCCTAGGTTTTACCTCAACCTTGTTATTTTCTCACTGGTGATGGTTTTTTATCTATTTTTAAGCCATCTTAATCTGCCTAGTATCGCTGTTTAAATCTGTCAGATGTTGTCTCCATTTAGCCTTCTTTGGTTTATTTTGAGAAGTAACCTAAGGACGTAAGTGGATTTGTGTTTTTAACTGACTGTACATCTTCGGACAACAAAGAAAAATCCCAGCTATAACAATATAAATAATGAAAAAGCCTGATTTTTTGAAAGCTGAAGTAGTTTACCACGAATAAAACAAGCGACAATCGCGTAAAAGCCCAGGTGATTTGTCAAGGATATAAGCAGGGCGTGGCATGACAGCCATGAATACATCCATATGTTAAAACACGTAACATTGCCCTTCCTATTATTCATGACCACCGCCAAGATGTAACAGCCAAAAGAGAAGATAAGGTATGCTCGAATTTTTGGAAACTAAAGTAGTTGGTGCAAGAACAAAGTACGGAAATTTGAACGGCCAGTCTGTTGTGTCAGGGATATAAGCATACATATTCGATTGAATCAACTGGCTAATGTTTTACTACAACACTTGCAGAGTTCATGTTCATCACTGGCTAACTTGTAAATTAAATTATGAAGGATGGAAAAGTTTGGAATGGAACTGGAACGCCAATGAATTTAATCCATTAAACAAGCATAATACTACAACTTCTATTCATCCTTATGTCAACATTTATCGATAGCAATTACATTGCAATACTTGCTGTTTAATTAATCTGTTAATCTGTTAAGTAAGGATGCCTTTTTATATTGGAATTATATAAAAAGTGTATTATTTTCATGATTTGGCACTGAGGTTTTGGGTGATAAATGTAATAATTTATTTTTTATTTTATCTAGACTTGAGTATCTTCTCAGTAGATTAAAATAATTATTAATAAATCCCAGAAAAGAATATTTTGAATTTTTTAACGACAGTATTAAATGTACATTTATTCTCTTGGACAGGAAAGAGCCGGTAGCCTGTAAAGAGTCAATATTTTTTCTCGATGACCGTCTCAAAAGTCAATGAGATTGGATGACAGTGAGTTTTGAAGGTCGATAAACTCGAGATTGGCCCACTTTTCATCGACCGCACCGGGTCAAAGAATAGACATTATTAATTTTTTTTAAGTTTATTTTACAATTTTAATGGTCGGCGAATGAATTTTTTTTTTCGTTTTTTTAAAAGAGTTTCACACGGCTCAGGGGCTGCACACTTAAGAAAAGGTCGTTTAAGAGGTGTATGAATAATTTTAAGGAAGTCAACAGAAAGTCTAATAAATAGTTACTTGGTCGTTTTTTATTGAGAGGTTAATAAAATGAAGCAGGTTCAATTTGGTTGGGAAATTTGATCGGAGATTATGCGAGATATAATTAAGTTTGTTATGTCAATTAGGTTGTTTTTGAATTATTTATGATGTGAGCGTGTTATTTTTCTGCAAGAGAATAGTTTTGTTTGTTTATTCATACCAGTTGATACTGTTTTTCCCTACAGCCCATGTCTGAGACAACACTGTGGGCAACACTAATTCCGTGAAGTGAGAATATTTAGAGCATTGTGTATAGTGTAACCTGGAGAATATACAACCACATTATATATATTATACATTACTTATTATAAATCTCTCCGAGATTCTAAAATTTGATATAAATATCAAAAAATTAACTATAAATTATCGTCCCGTTTGAATTTCATATCGGTGTTTTTATCTCCCAAGTTTAGTACTGAAAAGGGGGGAAAGAAGTAAGAAATCCTAATGAGAACGTGTGCGGCTTCCTGTCTTAGGACTTGCCTTCGTGTTGAGAGCTCTTAATGGAGGCTAAAGTGAGATTAGGCCGTGTCACGCGCATGTGGCCTATCCCCATCCTTATCGCACAACGTCGACCTCAAGCTTGTTTCGGCTACAATTTGTACAAACTGTACTTTGAGGCACCTTTGGGGTGGGGTGGGGATTGCTCCCAGAAACTAAGTACGGTGTTTTGCTGCTTGTATATTTCGTTCCTTGGCATTTTGGTTTTTGAAACAAATTTCTTAACCTTATGAGCACTATGAAATTCAAACAAGCCGTAAGATAATTAAGGCAGGAAGAGACATGATTATATGAAATTAAATAAACCCGTTATGTAAGTTCAACCTCTTGGTTTAAATTGTAATTTTCATTGGTTTAAACTAATAAAACTCTAACTTGGCTAGCTTTAAAAATTCCTTTTAAAAAAATCTGTTCGTGATGTAAATGCGTGAGATGAAAGAATGCCAATTTTGAATCTGTTCGTTGTGACTGAAATATTTCCGGTCTAATTAATCATAAAACGACCAAGGATCGGGAGTAATGAAGTCGTGGCGATGTTTTTTACCACCTCCCCAGTTAGTATTTTGTATACCATAAGGAAATATTTGGCTCTTTTACTTTAAATTAGGTAGATTGATTTGCTTGTGAATGCTAAAAAAGGATTATCCTAGGCTATAGTTGACTGTATAGCTATTTAATATCCACCTTGATGGTAGCTCCTTAGTTATATTTGCTGTATTTAGTTTTTCTTTGCTAGGGAGTACCTTCTTCATGCTGAGTTTTCACTGAAGATGGCGCAATGCAGAAACGCGTTTGAGTAATCCAACAAACCGCAAGTGAAGACAGACCCAATAAGTGACCCTATGTCAGTAGCGGACCAATACCCATCATCAACTATAACCTTCTACTTGTTTAGGCATTCACAGTAGCATGAATCCATACCTACTGTGGTTTCCTTTTCTTTGCAATTTTTTAAAGCCCAATTGAGTTGGTAATGTCCAGTTTACAGACCAGCAACGATTTTTCGTCATCTTCAGTCGTGGGTTTGTTAGTAACTGTCTTAGACTTGATTTGACTTGTATGAGATGACTTGTTTACCAAACAAATTATTCTTCTTCGTATTGGGAACTAGCTTCAGTCGTTTTATTACTGCTCATAGCTTTGACGGAAACTTCTCAGTTATATTTACTATATCTACTTTTGTTTTGCCCTTTACTAGAAATCGCGCATATGTACGTATGTATATATTCAAACTTTTTTTTTGCGATGGCTTTCGCCTGTTTGTCCTGGAGTGTGTCCAATTTCAATGTTTTGGTTTCTCAGAGGCGTTCCTGCTTCTAGGCATATTCAGGCCATGTTTCGTTCGAAACTTTCGTCTGTAGTAAAATGGCAAACGTGCAAAACGATGAATCTTGAGGATCAGCAAATATAAAATTTTTCCATAGTCTCGAGACCAAAGAGATTTGTTTGAGATTGTTAACGCCTTACTGAGTCCACCAAATACACTATTATGCTCTTCCTCGTCTGGTGCTCACTATGTAGCTTGAGGCTTTTTATTAATTTCCTTAGCTTTGATGAAGGCTTCTCAGTCATATTTGCTGTACTTTTAGCATTTTTGCCCGAAAGTAGAAATCTTTCTACTCTTGCTTTCACAGTAGCTTATAATATGCGTTTCCCTTTCTTCTTATATAGCTTACACAGGCTATTTTCGGCCACTTCTAATATATTCAGATGCATATTGAAACGGAAATGTCCAGTTAACAACTGCAATGAACGTGAGTTTAGTCGAAAGTTTTTTTGACGAAGGGTTTTGCTTGTTTGTCCTGTACTGTTTTTCCACCTGGTATAGTTTTTAAGTTCACCAATTTTAAATTCACCAATTTTTGCCCGTACTCACTGTTTTGATCTGTCACGCGTATCTGCTTCCATGGAGTTAATATAATTATAACAATAATAATACAAGTCTGTATTGACATATAAAAATACAATACATACAAATTTTTTCATTATTCCATACGCTAGACTTACTCGTCTGAGGTGTTGTCTTACAACAAAACACAAAACAATCATCGTGATAGAAATACAGGGAAATAAAAATAATATTGAAATACAAATATAATAAAATTAAAATCAACTGCCTAAAAATTAAATTTTCTACATGTTCTACATGTTTAGACAGATCTAAGTACACAAAACATTAATCTAAAATTACATTGAAGACATTTGAAAATAGCCATTAACAAATACTTATTCAGGTATAGGGTACACACTTCAGAAGTTAAATTCAATTATTAAGTTGTATCTGCATTTAACTAAACAACCAAAGTTGCTTCCATTTAAATATTCAATAAACTCCACAAATTTCAATATAGATTTATTAAAATAAAATAACCGATACTCAGACATGATAGGGAACAAAGCAACAAAATGATAAACATCTTCATCCTCCCCCACGGTTCCACAACGGGCACATTTAAACTATATTTATTTAGGCAGAGTAACTCACCTCTAATCTTTATTAGCCAAGTTATCTAACTTTTATTTATTTCCGACCTTACATATTGATTTACACTATATAAATATTTATAGAGTGGGTGTCGAGTAATTTTTTCAGCTCTTAGTCTCTAATCAATAAGCACCAAATTTAAATTCATAATTTTGTATTTTATTCTGCAGTACATCCATTAAATTACACTTCTCACAATGTTTATTTACATCATTGTACAAAACAGCTTTATATTGATTATTTCACTTAAAATTATTTTAGGATATCTACTAGTTGACAATCTTAGACAATTATTTATAAGCATAAATCATTAGCATAAATTTAACTTTAATGTGAACAAAAGTATTGGGAAAAGTTCAGATTCCAGATAAATCATGTAATCAGGTGTGTTTGTAGGCAAACCAAAGCGCATTTCTTTGTAAAATATTTCAAGGTAATTTCCACACTTTCATAGCTGCGATGACCTCAGACTTATGCCCCGTAACCCAGTATCGCTCTTGATACGATATTAAAAATTTAAGTTTGAAAAAAAAAACGGATTTTTGTATTAAATACTATTTTATTAAAGTTGTGCAGAGCAAATTATGCGCTTCTATGGAGTTAGTTCCTCAGTTAGCATTTCTTAGGCTGTAAAACGCCATTCAGAGATCCATAATAATATACGGAGTCCTCCACTTCCTGTCAGGACCTACATAAGTTACAATCTCGCAAATCTATTGAATTGGCGAGGTACAGTGATTCTAAGTTATGTCCTGCTTTGCTGCAAAAATAGTAAGTTTTACTTTTTGACGTTGTGTTTTGCCTGCGTAGTGTAACTAGATCCAATCGGCGAAACAATTTTTATGGGAGTTAGATTTTTTAAATGTATTTCAACAAGGAAGTCATAAAATTTGACAGACTAGTACTTGTCTTACGGGCCTGTTGATCTTCGCCCTTTTGTTTTATCCCTCAAAGGAGCTGGACCTTAATGATTAAGGACCACGGTAACAATGAGCGGTAGATCGTTTTAGAGGCTTGGGTGTATCTTGCAAAAATGACTTGGGCCTTGGCATGCCCTTTTCTCTAAGTCCAATTCTCGGGACTGTGCAGTGAGTGCTCCTAGGAGACTCCAACAGGCCCTTACCTTGGTTGTAAAGGGGTTTCCAGGCACAAAACAATGGTTTAGCCTTGAGAATTCAAGCCCAAGCTGTATTCGTGTTTCCTGGCGCGCATGATTTCCTTAAGCACCCTCCGCGTGCATTTGGAAGATAGGACGAAGGAAGCATATAGCATGCGAAGACGCCTACCCAATTCATCGAAATGCGTTAAAGGAATTGTTGGCTTGCGAGCTGGCCGCGACGGCGGGTGCTATATCAGGGCACACATGGGCTAGGGTACCAGTGTCTGTATAGAAGGGTGGGTGCGTAACCAGCTGTACTATGGGATAGCACAGTATCTTCAGTTCCAAGCCCAGTAGCTTGCTTTGTGGGAATGGATCTGTCGTTGGGCGTAGGTGAGACCCCTGGTTGGAGAAGAGCCTGTTGGTTGGTGATGCCCGCCCGCATGGGCTTCCTTTACGCAAGGCCTTTAGGGGGTTAGTTATGACGCTAAACTCGGGGAGTGTTCTCTATCTAGGGAGTGCGGTAGGAGACCGGCTGATGCATTTCAACCCTATCGAGTTCCCCTTACCGCTCGGCACACGGTTGACGGGGCAAGCGGGAGAAGTCAGAATGTCTGTTAAATTAGTCTGTGGATTTGGTGGCCTCTAACTGAACCTCACGGTATTTACACTATCCATCGTGAACGGAGGTGAGTTGTTCGTAACATGAGAAACTAAACACGTGATATGGCCTATGCGCTAGTTTCGCACGCTAAAGAACCTCGTAGTCTAAGACATTGCGACCCCCAATGGGTCCTGTTGGTGCTAGTCTCCCAGGCTTTTTGTCTGCTTTCGCCCTGTTTCTGACCTGTGAGACATAGTTTTCTTTATTCATTTGCACATGTTACTTTATGTAAGGAAATTACAGTTGAAAATCTGTTTGGACAACTAGTCTTGGGAATGAAATATTATAGAGGACGGCATATCAAATTGGCCACTAGATGGAATGAGAAATTATTTTTCATTGGTCGAGGTTTTGTTTTAGGAAAAACGTGTTGTACCGAGGGTCTCTGATGTACTCCCTTATAATGAGCATCGTTTCAACATTTGCGCCTTGCATAATGAGAGGTTAATGTAATCGATCCAAGGTCTCGTCGACGAACGGTTCGTTCTTCGGCCGCGCCGGCATCCCAGTCGTTATTTGTCGTGTTTCCCTAATGAAAAGGGCGATTTGTAGGGCTGTCGTAAATGGCAGGGGGCCGGCCTGGAGTGGAGTCGACCGTTCTAAGTCTGAAGAACGGCGAACTGCGAAGGGCGAAGGGAGAACTCGGAAACGCCCTTTTCCCCCCGACCACCCCCTATTCGGATGTTTCCATATCGCTCGTTTCATTCCGGGCCCTTCCTTTCCCGCAAAACGGAACAATTTCCTCAATCCCGTGGAACGGACGAACCTTTCAGAATAAACAATTTAAAAAAAAAAAGGAAACAAACTGGACGTCGCTCAAAATGACGGAAAGGCCTCGCTATTGTACAAAACGCCTTGAAATGTACTGCTATAAAATATTTAGGTGTAATTGGTTTTCTAACACACATCTGTTCCTGTGCTCGTCCTTTTACCAGGTTCCCGCGTGAAGGATAATAATGGGAGAATTATGGAGTATTGATTGTTTGCCTGCGTCCTTATTCACTTTAATTACTTAGGAGTATGACCAATTATTTTATTAAATTACTAAAATGGAAATCAAATACATTAACATAAACTAAATCATTTCAGCTAGTAAATTATTTTCCCAACATTAGCAATTAACGAACTGTGAGAATCAACAGGCTTATGTTGTTTGGGTTTTGGTTTACGTAAATTAGAAGTAATCATATTTTGAATCAACGAATAAAAAAAAAATTAAAAAAATAAAAAGTTGGAGCTTCAATTAATTGCATATTTGTCTTGCAAAGGGCAAATTTTTTACGTACCAAATATTTGTACTAAACGTTATAAAAGATTAATAACCCCACGTATTCTCATCAACCCTGGACTTTAGTATTAAAATAAAGTTGTGAAAGCGATGAATATTATGCTCTTGTTCTACTTTATTACTGTCTATGCTGGTAGACATAATTTAAAAAATTTGTTCCACCATTTTCAAGGTAGAAGGAATAATGATCGTAGTTGGTCGATCGCCTCTCCCTCTTTATACCCAGACTAACCACAGATCAGGATGACTGGTAACAGACCAAATTACAAGTACATAACCCCTAAATTTAGAAAACCCAAAATAAAAAAGTACATATAGAAAAGGTTTTGTTTTGAATTTTTTATTCCAAAAATAAACAATTTAAAACGAAAAATATTATGTTCTCATTTCTAATTTTTTAGTGTTTCATTTGGCTGATAAAATTGATATTGGATCGTTACCATCATCAGTATAAGCGTCCAAGGATATAAGCTGGGTGAGAAAAGGAAATTAACCTATATTTTGAATTTTGAACATTGAAAATTAAAGTTCGCTCATAAAAGTAGTCTCGCCTCACCCTGCTTATTACCCTAACAATTTTTAAAATATTTTCGCATGCAGAAGGTGTTAAAGTCAGCCCTATCGTTAATTCGTAAATATTTATAATTTGGTCTTATCAATTTCGGTTGGCCTATCCTCAGTGAGTTAGTCTGTCGTTTCGGCATTTCGCCGTTTAAAATAACGATCGTAGTTGGTCTCCTCTTTCCCTGCTTACATCCCTGACCAACCACAGATCGAAATGACCGGTAACGACCAAATTACAAGTTCATCACTCCGCAGACCGCAGAAGGAAATCTCACGAAATTCAGAAAAAGTACATATAAAAAGAGGTTGTTTTTTGGTTTTTAATTCAAAAATAAGTTTATAAAAGTAATGAATGCCCTCGTGCTAATGTTTTTAAATGTTCCATTTGGTATACACGTTTATAAAAGCCAAACCCTCATCTCGTTGACACAGACCTTGCTACAATCTCAAAAAATAAAACCACTTTTACCTAAGTCGCTTTGTCAAAATGGTCAACAAAAAAAAATTAAAAAATTAAACTGAGTAAAACAATTTGACCAAAAATGTTGGTATAAACAATGAACAAATATTTAATTCAGTAAGACGGAGTATTTCCTCCTCTTGCGTGGATTATCGCTTGAATTCTATGTAGATTGATTTTATGAGGTTTTGAATGTAGTGCTGTTGAATATTTGTCATACTCCTACAACAACGCCATTCTTAATTCCACCAAATTCTCTGGCATCAATGAAGGACTTTTTACCCTCTGTGACACCTCGTCCCAAATTTGTTCGATATGGTTTAAGTCAGGACTACATGATGGCCACGCCAAACAATGAATTTATTCCCGTTCCAAGTACTAGCTGTGTAAGGCCTTGCATTGTCTTACATAAAAATAAAACCGCCGCCAATTAGTGGTGTAAAAGGTAGAATTTCTGATAACATCTTCACTGTATCGCGCAGCTGTCAGGGAACCATCGATGAAGATCAAGTTTGTACGACCTTCCATAGAAATGCCTGCCCAAACCATAACACTACCACCTCCGTAGTTTCTCCGGAGTGAAAATGTTGCGTATATCGCATTCGTGTTCTTCTCCAATCCCTTTCTTGACCATCAGAAGACCTCAAACAAAACTTTGACTCATCCGAAAACAAGATTTTAATCCAATCTTGCTCTGACCAATTGATGTAATTTCTTGCGAAACTTAGCCGAGCTGTGGAAGTTCTGGACCTTGGCACCTTGAAAGTCTTCGACTTACAGTGCGTAATTTGACATTAAAATGTTGTTGAAATCTTTTCTTGATCTCAACAGCGGTAGAATGCCGATTGCGAGTACAATCGAAACGATAAAAAGGATCATTTCTCTGAGATATGACACGATGGCGACCTCATCCATGCCTTCTTGAGTAACCTCCAGTATCTTGGTCGCGATTGAAGACCCTTTTGACAGTTGTAGTTGAACAGTTGAATGTTAACCACCCTAGCCATGTACTCTTGACTTCTTCCATCTTCCAACCATTCTATGGATTGTAGCAGAATCTGCATCACTTAAAACCATCACTCAAACAAATTGGATACTAAAAAAATGGTACAACTTAAAAAAAATCAAACCACCTAAACATTAGAAAGAAACTTTACAGAAAAATCAACAAATATGAGACTATTCAAAGATTTATTTACAAAATTAAATTATAAACAAAATGGGAGATCTTATCTGTGTTTTATTATCTCTAATCCTTTAAAACGGACCAAATATTGTTGTAAGATAATCGATGGAGAATTGTCTAAGTTTATTAAAAATATTAAGTGCGGCCTCTTTTTTTGACTCTCAGTGTAGCTGTTTTAAGTTCTTGCATTACATGGAGCAATGAACTCCCATGGGGCTAGATACAAAGATTGCCTAGGGTTTAAGATGGCACTTTTTTATATGCTGCCCTATTCTAATTAGGGCCGTTCACATCTTACAAGGAATAACGTTCGCATTGAGTTTCCACGTTGCCTTTGAGATCCTCCAGGACAGTTTGCCATTTAGGCTGTGAATATTCCTCTCACCTCCTGAGACTCGTTAAAGAGCTGTTTCGGTTTTGAAGGGGGTCGGCCTGAAGTATTTATAACTCTGTGGGGAGACTCGCTTATCTATGGACAGCTGTTGTAGGAGCACGTGACACGGTCGCAATGCGAGGGTCGACCCTCATCCTGACTCGACTCTTCATTCCAACTCATTATTTCACCGAGAAGCATAGTAAATATATATCGAAAAAGGTCGTTTTCTACACACTTTCGATGTTTTTTGACCTAGGAATTCTAACAAATAGGATATTTAAGAGCACTCCCTGCAAGAAAACTAAGCAGAAAATTCTGCTGCTACTAGCTACCTATTTATAATATTGTTATTGGTTATTTTTCACCTGCATATTTTTGTAGCTTTGTTCGTAATTGAACTTGCCATAATTTCCCTTTTACATTGAAGTCATTTTTCAGACGTTTATCGTAATGGACTTTCTCATAAATTGATAAGATTGTTCCAAGATGGATTGAAAGCATTAGTTTTTAATTGACATAATTATGGAAGTTAATGGAGTAAAGTTGGTGTTGTCACTGATGATGCATATTTGACTATTTGGAGATTGAATAAGCCTCAGGGTGATTCACTACTAGTAAGAAAAAATCAACTTAAAAATCAAACAAAATACATATAAAAGAGAAAATTAATTTTTTTGTATGCTTTTGTATTACAGTTGGGTTTTATTGAATTGATCTTTTTTTTGTCTGTGTCTAGTGTAGATATTATGCTCAGTTTTTCTGCTTCCCCGATTTAACGTAGAGTTTCAAATCTTGGCTTGAAATGAAAAAAAAGGTATATTGCTAGAAATCTTATTAAATGAAGAAGTTATGAAATTTTCTATTATCTACCGTGAATTTTTCCAACTAGGTTGCAAATTTAGTTTTTTTAACAATATTTATTGTGGTTTTAATTTTGTAAAATATTTTCTTTTTTATAGCAAAAATTAAATTAAAAGTTTAGAAGGGTGCCCTCTTAAAGACAATGTAATGATGTTTTCAATCCATTTACGTTTTCGTAGTCAATTGACTAAGTTACTTCTTTCAATCAATTAATTATTCTTGCCAACGTTTTGGTTGAATTAAAAAAAGTCAGTGTCACGAGCGGGATTCGAACCCACGTCCTTCGGATAAATACGCCGCTAATATACCACTTGAGCTAACGTGACTTCTATCTGCGCACACCACTCTCCATTTCAACCTACAACCGTTCGAATTTTCCTACTTTTTGCCATTTTCAAATGTCGTGTAATCGGATTGGATTCTCAGAGATTTATGAAATGGCCACGGGGAGCTGTTTCGTGAAGTGATGCTTCTTTTACTTTTTAAATATTAATCAATTTACGTTTTCGTAGTCAATTGATTAAGTTACTTCTTCAATCAATTAATTATTCTTTCTAAGGTTTTGATTCAGGTAAAAAAGTCAGTGTCACGAGTGGGATTCGAGCCCTTCTTTTCAATGTTTTTTTTTTCATTTCGGTTCAAGAGCTACGAGTAGATTCATGACGAAAGCCATAGATAATTAAATATAACATTGAATATCAGTGAAAGGGTTGAGAATCCGACCGTGGTTCGTACGAACTTTTTTGTTGCGTTTGAGGTGTAGAAGCAGTTGACGAACTTTGTTGTACGAGTAGTGAAACACCCTGTATTGTTTTGATGAGCTATTCATTCAATTTGTCGCTTTGTGCCTTGCTTCACCTTGCATATGTCTGACCATTTACTAAAAACGGAGAAATGCCTAAACGCGTCCGACAGACCAAAACAGCGAGGAATTTAGAAAGCATTGTATACTTTACCTATTCCTAAAGTCAAACAACAAGACATTTATTATTTAAAATTTGTCGTGTTTTGTGCTTATGCTGAAAAGGCAGGAAAGTTCCAACGGTGTTTATTTTCTGTAAATGTGAAAAGTTTGAGCTTATCCCACATATTGAGGGTTCAATCGGAAGAATATACGTTTTTGTTATCGAAATCGCATAAAGAGATTTGGGTTTTGTCATAAATCATAACTTCATATAAATCGTAAATTTAAAGGCGTGCCAGATCAACACACTTCAGTCGTTAAATTAATTAGTCACGACAGGTGACAAAAATTCACATACATGAATGTAAATAAAACAAATTCATAGGAAACAAAAATTATGCTGTTTTGCACGTTGTACCTTTACTGCTAGGTTCAATAGTTAATAGTGTACGCTGTTTATGTTGTAAACTAAAGAATTTAGATCTTCAAGTACTTGGAAATGCTAACTGTAAGATGGTGAAACGTTGGAAACAAACCTAATAGCTTGCAATAAATGTTTAAAAAAGACGAAGGAGAAAAGGTACATGGGGAATTATTGAACTCCCTTTTAGTGGTAAAAGTAGTCAAGGAGGGATTCACCCTAATGGATCACTAGTTGTTTATTTTCAGCTGTTTTCAATTGGCCGGTTTTCAGGAGGGCGACGTACTTGCAACTTTTCAGCTTAACCGACTCCAGGGTTCTATTGGGTTGTCCGGAAAATAATGCAGGATTTTGGTATTAAACAAAAAAAAAGAAACTAGTTACTTTAAAGCAATGTTCTTTAATCAAAATANTGAAAACTTAAAATCCTGCATTATTTTCCGGACAACCCAATAAAACAGACGTTGAACCTCTTGAAATGGTTTTGTCCCGTATAAATCGGTCGGATTGTGTCTTTCGGGTTCGTTTGCATGAACAAATATTGGAACGGCCTGGAGAAAGTGAAACGTTAAGACTACTTTTACGAGAAAATGAATTCGTTGTGTATACATGTAAAGCAAATGTAGCTTAAAATAGAAAAGTCAAAGATTTTCATGAAACCATAATACTTCAAAAGATTGAACATAGTAATTATTAAGTTAATGTCAAAACAAAAAATAAATTTAATTTATTAAATAAAGATGGTAAAATACTGGTGATAGTGATATTATCACCGAAAGCTATCTTCTTATTGTAAGCGATTTAGTCTTCACTGGTTTGGTCTGCCAGAAGTTTTACATTTTCTCTTCAGTACTGCTCTTTTGTCTCTTACATAAATGGCATTGCCTCACTTTGCATATATCTCTTATCCATCCATCATAATGTTATTATATTAAGAGATGTTGATTATTGAAATAATGTTGATTAAGCATTAACTAAACATAAAGTTGTGTGTGTATTTCACCTTGTAGCCAAGCAACTTGTCTTTCCAACATTTTATTCTGATCCACCTAGCTGATTGGCCGAAAGAGTTTTGGCTTTATGTCATTTTAAGAGTTGGGTTTATGACTAAAAAAAATACTGCGAAATCTGCACCACTTCCCCATACAATTGATCGAAAAAGCCAACATGAGCCGCTGGTCAGGGGTATAAGCAGGGAGATGCAAGGCAACAATTCACCTACATCCTTATTTTACCCCCAATGGCACACTTTCCGCCAGACCAAACTGCTTGAAGCGACCAAATCCAGAGGTTCATCACCCTTCACAAGACGAGATCTCACAATTCAATATTATTTAGTTAGTAGTTAACAATACTACAAACTTAAAAATAATGAATCCTCAACAGTACAAATTTAAAGAAGGTGTCAAGCATGGAACACGACATATTTAGACGCATCACGGCGTATATGTTTTAGCGTCTTGAAATTTAAATCATTTTAGTTAGTAGGCAACTCAGGGAATCATTTAATAATTGTGGACAACGACAATCGAACTGTAAAACTAACTAGCTGGGCCAAACATGGAACAACGTAGCGCCATATTTAAACGCAACACCTAGTAACAACGTCACATAGTTTAATAGGTAGGCACGTACCTAATAGGTAGGTTTAGGTTTAATACAATGAGTGGTCTGTCTATCCTTCCTTGTACTCTCAGGCACCATCTTCAGTGATGGATCAGAGATATATGGAAAGTGAGGCAATACGAATTATGTCAGAGACCAAAGACCAGTACCGAATATGAAATGAAAAAACTTGACAGGCCAACCAGTGAGGACAGTGTGATCGGAAACGACCAAATTACGTTCATCGCCCATCAGACCTCAAGAGGAAATGTCATAGTAATACAACTATACATGCCACAATCATCATTGGCGTTCCGTCTTTTCCACCATAGTCCATGAATACGGCAGCCAAAGCAATATATGCAAAGTGAGGCAACACGTCTTATATAAGAGACAGTAGTGAAGATGATATGTAAAACTTCTGACAGACCAAACCAGTGAAGACAGTGTGATCGTTAACGACCAAATTACATTCATCGCCCATCAGGCCACAAGAGTAAATGTCATAGTAATACAACTATACATGCCCCAATCATCATTGGCGTCCCTTCTTTTCCACCAATCGGGATGGGATGTTGCAGTGTTACGAACATCTGTTACGCGTCGTTGTATCCCGCTGTTTTCAAACTAAAAGTACTAAAAGGAAGAAAAATCGCTATAGGCAGGACTGAAAATGACCACGTTAAAATTATAAAAGCTTATTGTAGGGGTTTAAAAGTACAAATATCACAACCGTTGGGTTATCCATTCGTTCATGGAAATTCATTGATTAAATCAACATGCAGTACTTTATCGGAATCCTTGAGCATGTATATAGGAAGTTTCCAAAAAAGCTTAATTAATTGATACCAAGAGATCCAAGGGTTGACTTTGACGGTCCGATACAGTTAAAGAAATTTTTTTCCTACATACCAGATGTAAAGACTACACTTAAACAAGAAACGAGGGATGGGACGGTGCAGTTTTACGAACATCTGTTACGCGCCGTTGTATCACGCAATGTTTTCGAACTCAATATACTAAAAGGAAGAAAAATCGATATAGATACTTGAAAACCTTGAAATATATGAAGACAGTATAGGCAGGACTGAAAAGATGACATTAAAATTGTAAAAGCTTATTGTAGGGCTTTAAAAATACAAATATCACAACCGTTGTGTTATCCATTCATGGAAGTTCATTGATTAAATCAACATGCAGGACTCTATCGGAATCCTTGTGTACGTATGTACGAAGTTTTTAAAAAAGTGTAATTAATTGATACCAAGAGATCCGAGGGTAGACTGACGGTCCGATACAATTAAAATTGAAGACGACCAGGGCATTTTTATTGAGGGGGAGTTTGACCCCAAGCCGGGGTCATTCGCAGTGACCTAGTGAATTTGGCCTTGTGTTTATTACGGGCGGCGTTGCCGTCAACCTCGTTGCCGGCTACTCCTGCCTTCGGCTCAGACGTACGCGGTCATATCATTACGTGCTCCCTATTACGACCCACTCGCTAACAGCCTCTGTATTGATCTGGGCGGCTCCTAAAGTATTATTTCGAGGGGAGGGCACCAAACGTTCCTGCCCCCACAAGGACGGTGGATCGTGTTCCCAGGCTGCGCCCACGGGGGAAAGGGCTTTCCCCAGACTCAATCTCTCGGATGAAACCGGCTTAAAAACAACGGACCTATTCTATCTACGTCAATTACGTAGATCTGAAGGTCGAACAAACAAAGAAACAAAACAGGGAATCGTACTTGGACATTTCCGATCATTTAGGTTTCACTATTCTAGCTGTTTTGGTCTGTCAAAAAGCTTTTCGCCCTTCCGTCATCTTCATTGATTGGTTTCATTTTATGTTAATACGAAATAACATAAAATGGTTAATAATATTTATTAATAGATAATTTTTCATGATTAATAATGAAAGAATAAATACGATGTATTCTCCGATATCATTAGTGACCAGTCTTGAGCAATATAATTTTATATTAAAAGGCGATCAGAAATTAGGCCAATTAGGTCCAGTTCATCAAGACTATAAAACCGTAATTACTAATTGGAAAGTTCAACAAATGTGAAAATCTATTTACAATTTTGTAACATTTCTAAGTAGAATGACAGTAAAAATTAAATTTTTATACAACTAGATTGAATGCCAGTGAAGTCTATACAAAATCTTTCTATATAAAAAGAACCTTAAGAAATGACCACAAATCACGAACATTTGTCAACAAATACTACACTGCTCAAAAATCAAAAGGGATATTTGTAATTTATACCTATTCTATTAATTTTAATTAAATTAACCGACATATTGTTGTCGTTGGATAAAACAAAATAGTAAATACAAAGCAAAAACAAACAAATGTTAAACTTCATTTTTAATAACGGATTACTTAAGAATAGTAAACGTTGGCCTCACATCGTATGCCCCTTTGAGACAACCTGCAGCTACATCTCGCCACCAGCAACTCAGGGGAATATGGTGCAGCGAACGCCTAGAAGAGAACACCAATCGGAATGGTGTTATGACTGCTAATAAGTCGCGTTTCTGTCTCTATAGTGACAGCAGGCGCCGAAGAGTCACCGAGAACAGAGGATGTGTACAATGCCCCAGTTCGTACTCGCGCTCCCTTCAGTGCAGTTTGGAGAGGGCGGTGTAATGGTCTGCGCAGGGATTTACCCTGGAGGACCAACTGGAATCTGTATTCCTGAAGGCAACCTCACCGCAGTCCATTATAGCTAAGAAACTATCAAGGAATACATTCCTCAAACCAGGGACCTCATTGGCACGGATTGTCGATTTCGGGATGACAATGCCAGATATCATAGAGGCAGAGTTGTTCATTGTTGTTTAGAAAATGGGAATTTCTCATCTGATCCTTCTCCCATTGTCTCCAGACTTGAATCCCATTGAGCACCTGTGGGATGCGCTGCAGTGAAGGTTTTTCGATCGCTACAAGCAGCCAGTTGACCTGCTACAACTGTGTGTAGCGTTCCAACATCTAGTGTGAAATTCCTTATGAAATTAATGTCAACCTTATTAACAATATGCCTAACAGGTGCCAGAGGACATTAAAAAAATTATTGTTTCCAATAAAAAAAATTATGGAATTAAATTTTTTTATTTTGTTATTTCTCAAAATCCCTTAATTAAATTTTTCTTCAATAAAAATATAATAATTTATAATAAATTTTAATGAAATTCATAATAAAAATAAAATAAAAATACTAGGGAAAGCAATAATACAAAATTGGCAATATCCCTTTTCATTTTTGAGCATTTTACATTTTAACAGGTCGAAAGGATTCTGGTCGGGTAATTGTCGCTGTTTTCGTCTGTTGTTACATTTAGCTATCTTTAGTGGTGGATTTTTAACTATGTATTAATACAATAGGATTTTTATGGAGATTTGCAATAATAGAGATCATATCGGTATTTTTAAACATAGATTAATATATTAATAGCTCGGACGCTACGATGTTAAGGGGTTTATCTAAATATGACACGGGGTGGCATTGTGTTACTCTACAGTGTAGCATGTCTGGACCACTTTTAACATGCCAGGGTTGTAAAGGTTCGTGGTGGTTTTTTGTTAGTCGAATTGTGTATGGCATTCGGCATTCAGTGGTGGGGTTGTGTAAGGATTATAAAATGGGCGTAGGTGCTTAGGTCTGCCCTCAACGTCCTTATATCTCTGATAGTGGTCGGTGGCTTTTTTTTCTATTACTTTGTCGAGATTTCATCTTGAAAACGAATGGCCAGTCGTGAAATTGCAACGGGGGCGGTACGCGAATCAACCGACCAGGAAAGTTTTGATGGCATATCATCACCTTGTTCATTTGTCTGACTACTTCGCTTAGCATGAAGAACGAGTCTTTAAAAAAATTGATTAAGAATTTTTTACCGTTTCAAATCCTTGTTTATTTAAATCATATTGTATGCAATTAAAAAAAGCAAATAACATTGGTAGTTAATAAAGTTGATCGTTTTTTCTCGGTTATATTCGTTTTGAAACGTTTAATTCCATTATAGATTATACGTGAATCAGCCGACTCAGGAAAATTTTGATGGTATGTCGACCTTGTACTATTTGTTGGACTACTTCACTTAGTATCACGGGCCAGCCTTTAAAAAAATATTAAGCATTTCTTACCGTTTCAAAACCTTGTTTATTTAAATAAAATTGTATGTAATTACAAACTAAAATAACATGGGCAGTTAATAAAGTTCATTAATTTTTCCTTGGTTAAAGTCGTTTTTAAACGTTTAATTCCATTTATGGATTATTTAAATTTTAACTAGATGCCTATCAGGTCTGAATAATTTAATATGTAAGAATGTAACTTTGTTTTTAAACTAATTATAGGCTAGTATCATTAGGTAATCGGGTCATTTCGGGGTGTGAATGGATTAAATTGAGGAAACGTGTCTTGCCTTACCCTACTTATAACCCTGAAAAGCCACAGTGTTCAATCCTGTTTAAGGATTGAAATAAGGACGTAGGTCACAGATACAGATAGTCGCTGCACTGCTCAAGCACGATTCCCACATCGGGCGACATTCCAATACGCACACTATATAGAGCCAACGAATTGCACCCTTCAATTAGGTGGGACTCATCGAGCTACCTATCTCTACTTGTGGGACGGGCTTTGGCCAAAAAGTAAGCCTCTGTGTGTCAATCTTGCATGGCATTAATCAAGTGAGGCTGACCCTTCTTTCTTATATGAGTCAGATCCTTCGAGGGTTACCTATCGACATCGAAGAGTTTCTCTTCCGATTCGGTTTTAGTTTGTTAGACGGAATATAACTAATATATGCACTTCAAATAAAAATAAAATTAAATTAAAAACTAAGAAGGATATAGGAAAATGTATTATTTATTTATCACAAAATAAGATTTCAGATTTAAAAGTATGATAATCATCAGTCTGTCGGGATTTATTAACTTTATTTTCATAACTCAATGAAGAAAAAAAGTGGCACAACCAGCCATTCCGACCACAACATCAACAGCCCTACTCGTCAAAGAGAAAGTTTGACTGTCGTATGCGATGAAAGTATTCATCGTTTCATGTACCGACAACGATGAAAAACATACTGGGCCAAGAATTATAATAATATCTTAAGTGAATTAGGTCGATATCCAGTAAATCCAGCGTCCCTGCTGATTAACAATCGCAGTTATAATTTGTACAAACAAGTCAGAACGACGTTTACAAATGCGAAATTTATTGAACCTGCAGTCTTAGTAAAGGGTTTAATTGAAGGATAATCAGCCGAATTACTATGTTAGCTCTAATTGAAGCAAAAAATTGATAAAGGGTTATAATTATTACGATGAAAAAAATCCGTACTGATTTATGTCTGTAGGGTTTAGCTTGTTTGTGAAACAGGCATAGTGACCAAAAAACAAGGTAGTCGTTAAATATAAAATCAATACCAATTAAAACTGTTATATGGTCTTTAAAGGATAGCCGTTTTCCAAAAAGGTCTGTTAAATAAAGAATAGTGTGTCACCAAATTACCGGGGAGAAAATCTTCGCTCGGACTATTATTTTCTAGTTTTTTGATACGGGTTTGTCAAAAGGGTTCCGATTATAGGACGGGTCGTAACAAAATGAAAATATGTGGACACTGCCGGAATTTTAAATTCGGCCAGGAATCACTGCGGGGATCTGGATGACACGGCCATTTTAGCACTTGACACTTCATCGATATCACGCGCTCCCCAACACTGCATCACTAATATAACAGTGAAGCAGTACAGGCGAATCAAATTTACCATCACGTCTCATTTATAACCCTGCGACCTGCTATTGTGGCGTACATTGGCGTAACTTGGACAGCCCGACCTGTCAGAAATGTTTCAACAATGTGTTAAATGAAAGTGGAACTAATTTTCTAGTATACTGGAAACCTGAGTATATTTATCAACCATTAATTTGATATTTACATGAAACACTACATTCTTAGAATATACCCATACAACCTAATCTTCTTAGGCTGGACTGGGAATTTTAGCTAATTAAATACTCCATCCAACTTCAAATAAGTCTAGTGTGTATTTATATAATAAATTATCACTGGAGAAATATTTTAAAAATTGCCGAAAAATTGGTTATTTAAGCTAACGTAGCTATTTTTTGCTGCAATCAGAAATATGTTCGCAGCATCTGGAAATTCGCAGAAGTCATTATGAGACTTTATACAGGGAAAACCTGAGGTCGAATCTAATAGACCAGTCTCTTAGAGAAGCGTCTAAGCTTTTCGAAAAGTTATTACAAAAAACAAAACAAAACCCATTGTAGAAACAAAAGTAAATCATCCCTGACCAACAATTCCGAACAAGACATCCAACAATAGACCAATTTCACCAAGAAATGGACGTAATAGAAAAATCACTGGAAGAAAAACAAATTTGTTCTGCTATCGTACTTCATGTCACGCTGACAGGTCTAGCACGAAGGACTCATCAGTAAACTAAGGGAAGCTACCAAAGCCGTATATAGATATTAAAAGGTCCTACCTACAGACATTTTAGAATCAGGCAAAAATGCAATAGTCAGAATTAAAACAATAAATGCAGGAGTACCAGCTTTTGATAAATTACTCTTTGACCACTAAAAATACAATAAGTAACCTAGTACGCAGTTTTAGTTTGGTTTTACGAACTGACGAACGAGTAATGTACAAACAACCGATATGGTTGCGTACTAGGTTGTCTGTATTACTTGTTATACCCCAGTGATTTTACAAAAATATATGGAATAAAAATAGCAACGTTTGCAAATGACACAGCGTTGATATCACCATCAACCGTTCGTCCAAAATCCTTTAAGAGGCCTGTAATTGAATAATTGAAGAATAAATGGAAAATCAGGCTCAATCAACATAAATCTATACGTATTTTACAAACAAAAAAAGGGGATCTCATACCATACAGCGATACAGCTAAATATTTGGGAATTACTTTAGATGCCAAGCTGAGACGGATTAGATTATATAGGATCCGGCCTCTTTACGACCTGTGCACTGCCACCAGTATTTGTCTATTGTGCATTTCCATTTTTTATCTATAGCTCGTTAAGTATGAAGCTTTTTATCAAAGCTTTTTCAAGGGTTCCCGTGGGTATTCTTCTTAGGAATATCTTCACAGGCTTGTTTCTGCCACTCCGAATCTATACTATATAGTCTGCAGTTTCCAGTCCGTAATCGAACCATTACTCTGGTCCTAGCACGTCTTAGATTTAGCAGTTGTGCCGTTTGTTTCTGCGATGGGACCATTCAGCGGAGGACTTATTATTAATCCATCGTCTAATGGATCCGCGTTTTTGTCGTTTGGTAAGCCACAAAAGGGTTTAGGGCTAATAGGTGTCCTCATTGAACTTTACTTGGCCAATTTATCGGCCTCTTCGTTGCCCCTCTGCCCTTGTGCCCTGGCACCCAGACAAAGGTACAGAAATGGAAAAAAAACGTGAAGAAACAGAGGAACTAGGTTTAAGACATAGAAAATTATATCGGTTGATAGGACGCGGCTCAAACCGTACTATACAAAATAAAATATACAAACAAGTCCTAAAGACTATGTGGACATATGGTAATGAACTATGGGGTTGTGCCATACGCAGCAATTACACAATTATACGAACACGCAAAATAAAATATTACGTAACATTTAATTAAGGTTTTTAGTTGAGATAAAAAGTCAATGGCACGAGCGGGATTCGAACCCACGATCTTCGGCTAGATAGGCTAGTCGCTGCTCTACCACTTGAGCTATCGTGATCTCGTATCTAGCCGAAGATCGTGGGTTCGAATCCCGCTCGTGCCATTGACTTTTTTATCTCAACTAAAAACCTTAATTAACTGTAATATATTAATTGGTCAAGCGGACCACGAAATTAGTGAATTACGTAACTTGTTCAATGCACCTTGGTGTAAAGAATGAAGACTTACGTAGAGATCTTATGATCCCTTAGGTCACGGCGGGAATTCAAATACTTGCCGCGAAACACTAGTCTCGTCTCAGCCAGCACTAGAATGTGGAAGTGACCAAACTCCTACACGATCGAAAAACCGTTAGAAGGTTGAAAAGAACAGTCACATGAACTAGTGTAGGTAATAATTTTGTGAATAGTGCACCGACGGGTTGTTTTATATATATATATANGTCAATACAAAATACAGTTGTAACAGCTCAGTTGTAAAAACAAATAGATAAAGTATTTATATATATATATATATATATATATATATATCGATGTAAAAATGGTTGGTCTAATAGGACAGTTTTAATAAATAAAACTTTAAAATAATTAATTATGTCTAAATTTAGTCGAATGAGAAAGCAATAAAGTTTAAAATAGCCTTCTTTTGCATACGTCTAGCACAATGAAAAATTAACACTTTTCGATAAGCGATAATATAACCCAGATACAAAAAAAAGTACATACTTAATGTTTCCTACTAGTTGAAAATATTGAATTACTTTATCACAAGGCAATTTCATTTAGTGCAAAACGGTAAAAAACACAATGTCAGTGATAATGACAATAAATGACCGCGATTGCAATGACACAACTTTACAGCCGACGGCTAATCTGCAATTTACCCTGGAGATAGAGCATGACCAACGCAACTGCGTTTGATTGCCGTTTTAAACTCAGAAGGAGTTTTAATTTTAACCCTATCTGCACACGTTTCTCAGAAAATTCTCGGATTCCTCAGAGTCGATAACCAATTAGAGAAAGAACATGGTTTAGTTAAGTGTTACTGATATGATAATGGTTGTGAAAAATACGTTTTATTTGTTTTAATATTCTTTTCAGCTATTTGTACACATGAAAATTGACATAAACTAATCGTGCTAAAGTAACAAAAAAAAACAATAAAACCTCGGATGGCGTTTGGCCAAGATCAGACACCCAACGGGAATTGGCGGACCCAGAGGTTATCGACAGTTTAATAAACTCTCATACCACCCAGTTAAAAACACGTTATAAAGAATGAAAATTCATTTATTAGAGGTAGGCAATATATATGTTCATGATATAATTTTAGATGAATTTTGTTAAAATTTTTATACAAGGTGGTCAGCTCTTTGTGTTAAAGAAATGTTCGGTGACAGTACGTCTAACGTGGAGCAGAATGCCGTAAACGTCATCGTTTTATATCATTCTATTCAAAAGTTACGACTTTTTTAGTGTTTATTCGAGAAAAACACATTTCTTTACATAAAACCTGAATTTTCCACTCTAATGTTACTTGTCCCAACTTTTGACCACATTTTTTTGATTTAGCACCGAATTTCCTTTTAGGTTAGTTACAAAATAACTGAACAGACATTATGAAATTTGTGAAATGGTAATTTTAGATCAAATTCTTTAAACCGTAGCTCCCATTTGAATTGGACTTTGTTAGGGATCTTGGGAATTAAGTGCCCATGATAGTTGATCGGGCATGAAAATTAATAATTAACTAATTATTTTGAAATAATTCATTAGTAAATAAAAAGTTCTTCAGGATAAAAATTAACACATGTTAAAAGTACCAACTTCTTACGTTTGATATTTTACGACGGACACGTTTTCCCAACTTCCAACCGACATTGCCTGTCAAAAAATCGAAATAATCGAGGTTTCGAATACTGTTGGAAAGGTCATAAAATGTTGAAGTTTTTGGCTGGTTTCAATGTCAAAAATTGCATGTTAAAAACGTACTCTAAAGGGATCTACTGTTTAAAGTTGATCAAAAATCACCATTTTGTAAATTTCTTGATGTTTGTGCAGTTTTTTTGTGAGTAAACTGGCAATTTTTTGAACAAAAGTGAACTAATATAAACAAAATTCGGCGTTTAATCTAATGGGGTCAAAAGTTCGTAAAAGTTTTGTTAGAGTGGAGAAGATTTAGATCTTATGTAAAGAAACACTCAAAAATCGTAACTTTTGGACAGATAAAACCTTGAGGTTTACGGTATTCCTGTTAAGACGTATTGTCACGAAATTTTGTTAACTCCACGAGCTGACTACCCTCTCTTTAAGGCTCGTTAAATGTCGGCTTTTTTGTCTAATGTTTATGTTTTAAGTGTGATTTATGGTTTACATTCAACTGACGAATTTTTAATTTGGTATATAGTTTATTGTACAAATTATTTCTGTCATTGATAGTTAGTTATGCTACAGTGGCGCCTAAATCGCTCGCGGGCTCCACTTTCAAATGGAAACTCAAGGTGGTCCGATTCTACTAAAAAATCGCCATATATTTTAAAACATCGTGGCACAAAGGTTTTTTTATACAAAGGTTTTATATATATATANATAATTTTTTAAAGCCCACATCCAAACTTATTATTGAAGAGAAATGCGTCCAACGACGTTGCAGCGGATAGCTGTATGCCGTCAAACTCAATTCCCCCGTGGAGGGGTAAACGTTCCAACTATATTTGTGGGAGTTTTAGAGAAAGAGCCGGTTGGAATCCATCTGGAATAAAGGAAAGGATATTGATTTCAAATCGGTTTAGGGGAGAGTTTTGTTGACGGCTGTCAGACGGAAGGGCAGCGTCCAGACTTGGCAGCCTGCATCGATCTAACTGCCGCACTTACTCGGTCTGCTTTATCTAATCTTAAGTAAATAGCTATTTGTTTACTCCTTTACTTACAGCAGATCATTGGAGTTTGGAACGCCCATTAGATATTTATTGTTCCTAAGTAAACAAAGTTAAAAGAAAAACTACACTTCTTAATGTGTGCATTAAAACATACTTAATAATTAAACGTTTTTTGGATCGTGGATTCACTTAAGCTCAAATCCGCACAAGTGCATACACATAAACATGGGCAAAGTTGAGCTCGCAGCCCACCGACAATTCCAGCTTTTGTAATTTATAATATACAGGCCTGTAGAATCTCTATCTGAAGAACCCATCTCGGGTGTTGGCAGTCCGGGGTCAGATTATACGACCGGCAACCAAGGTTGGGCAGTCCGGTTGCTGCCTACTACAGCTAGGTCAATTAGCAACTGACTCATTCAGTTCCTATATCCAAACCAATCCAACCTTTATTAATTTACAATAAATTATCGGCATGCCTCAAGAATCACCCCCTGGGATGTTGGCAGTCCGCCGGCAGTCTCTTACACAACACAAGCCCGCTAATAAATGCAGTCACATGGTAGGGATTCAAAAGTAAATATAATAAAACAATAAAATCCTCCAAGTATCGGAACAGAAGACCGATATACTCAAGCACGATTGGGTGGCATTCCCACACGCTCTCTATATGGAGTCAAGGAATCACCTTTCGATCGAACACATCGGACAATTTTTCTATGAATGAAGGATACATACGCGTACTTTTGCCCAAAAGCGTACAAGTTTTCCGTTTTGAAACTAATACGTTAATGCGAACATCAATCATTAATGATGTATTTATTCGGTTTGGTCAAATTACCCGATGGAAAAAATTTTGTGAGGCGTGCATGTGTGCTTGGTCGAACTGTGTCCTTGGACGCACGTCAGACTTCACGGTATCATCAATCAGTTTTAAACGCATATATTTCCTTAATTATCCTATTAACCGAAATGGTTCCCAGTAAAAAAAAGAAACAAGAAGGAAGAAAGAAAATATTCGGCCCCGGGCTAGCAGGGAATGGAAGAAGCCTCAGTCAGTTTCTTAGGTGCTCCAAACGACCTGACATTCCCCTCGTGCGAATAACGGATATTACAAACGTAGAAGGGCGTAGCAAATCTGTTTCTCTTCCTGCACGTCAGGAACGGTTATTATATCATATTAACACTTCCTTGCATTAAATCTAGTGGAGGCTTCAACGTCAAAAAAATCGTCTTAGCAACAACTATTGTTTATCTATTTGGGAATAAGACGTTCTTCGGGCATTTTAATTATCACGCTCGAAATGAACGCTCCTTTTTGTATTATGCATGTATCAATTTTATTGCGTATCATTTTTGATTTACAGTATTTGTTTACATAGTTGTATTAAGTGGATTATTGCACCTTTTTCACCTAGATTGCATTAAAAAAAGGAAGCATTGTATCTTAAAATACACATTAAACGTAATATAGTTTAGGGAAAAATATGTGAAAAACCCCCATGCATTACCAAAACAAAGAAGTATTAAACACACCATTAGGAAGGTACATGAGTTCAACAAATAAATAAGGCAACAAGAATATTTAAGTACATGCTATACACAACTTAACTTTCAATGAAGGACTTAACGACCATTTGCACATTATTTATCACAACAATTAGTTAAACCAGGTACTTAGGCATTCGAACATTTCTTTTTAACACGTGTTCATTATTTTCACATAATATGTGTTTGACTCTTTTACGCTTGTATTTAAGATAGGTCAAGTTTTCCTTATTGTAAATAAAATGATTGTTTATATGTACAAATTGGTTAATGATGCATGAGTTATAAAAATTGCTGTATAAGTGTGGGTTGTTAAGGGTAACATTCTACAATTTATCAGAGTCCAATTCTTATTGCTGCATTTTTACTACCTAGGGGATAGCAACGTTTGGTTTAGACATATTTCCCAAATTTTTGGAGAACCGTAAGGTTAATGAACCTATGTATTACTCATAAATATTTTTATTTTATTTTTACTGTTAATACATGAACGTTTATTAAAGACCGTGTAAAGGCTCGTTAATTGTTGTCCATCCTTTTGTACATTTTTTTCAGTGTAGTTACTAAAATTCAGTCTGGAATCTATATTCTATCATTACAAGGTATTTAACATTCTTAAACCATGGTATTGGCGAGTTATTTATTTTTACATGATTGACAATGTGTGGTCTGCGTCGAGTTAATAGCATTTCCTCAGTCTTAATACTATTTGGTCTGATTCTCCAAATTTCTAAATATTTAAAACACCTACCTATAATCATTAATAATTCTCTGTAGATAGAAACAGTCTTAGGAGGCACTTATAAAGGCTGTATTATGAGGAAAGAGAGCTAGATCAGCTGTAGTGTTTAGCTTGCAAAGGTCATTTATTAAGGGGTTAATTAAGGTTGTTCCAAGAACAGACCCTTGGGAGACCCCAGCTTTTATACTTCTTAAAGGTGACTTTATGCCATCAACTTGTACAAAGAATTTCCGTCGGTTTGGTAATTACTAATTAAATGTGTAAGTAGGAAATACCTTTTTCTACGACCTTTTGAAACACATTCTATTTAAAATATTGATGCCCAATAACCAATTTATTCACATTAGACTAGAGAATTTTTGATTTTTGATTGATTTATACATTTGGATACCTTTAATCTTGTTAGTGCTATTCGTGATTTTGCCATAAATGAGAATGGTGGGTGGAGCTGGTCCGTCTGTCGGCCATAGTCACGACTATTTATTGCATGGTCTCTTCTAGAAATATGTGAGAATACTGTTTCTTTCTGGATAGTGTTTTCTAATGAGATTTCATCTTGAATATAAATGGTCAATCAAGAGATTGCTAGGGGTGGTTACGAGGATCAGCCTACTCCGGAAAGTTTTGATGCTTATTTGCACTAGGAGAGGTCACATTAGCCCTCCGTATTTCTGTTTAAAAATGGAATAATAGCTCAGTTACAGTCACAGCCTGTACATGAGTGGCGTTGCGTTACGCTAGTTGTACCATGTCTGAACTCACCATTGTTGGAAAAGTTAGTGGTGGTTTTTTTTTAGGCGAGTTTTGTAGCATCCGGCATTCGATGGTCATTTTGTGTAAGGATTATAAAAAAAGGACGTAGGTGCCTAGGTTTTGCCTCAACGTCCTTTATCTGTGATACCGGTTGATGACTTTACTATTTCTAGAGTTCATCTTTACTACAAATGGTCAGTCGTGAAATTGGTACGCGAATCAGCCGACTCAGGAAAGTTTTGATGGTATGTCGACCTTGTACTTACTTGTTGTACTGCTGTTCTTAGCTTGACCTTTAAAATCAAGGTGTTGCATTTAATTCCATTTATGTAATTCCATAATTTCAATTTTAAATACTCTTTCTCAAGCGGCATACGCTGTTGAGCATCGACAGACAAACTGTAATATGTAAGAAGTAACTTCGTTTTTACCTTTTTAACTGAATAAAGGCTTATGTCATTAGGGAGTTAGGTCATTTCGGTATTTCATTTCTGTGTTTGTGAAGTTATTAAATTAAGAAAGTAGATGTCTCGCCCTGACCAGCCACTGAACTTTGCTTTTCGACTATTTGGAGGTAATCCTGGTCTGCCAATCCTCGCCGTTTTCGTTTGACAGACGTATTTCGCCAATTAGGAGGTGCGGATTTCAGTGATGGTTAAAATTAAGATGTAGGTGGATTGCTGTCTTATCTCACTCTGTTTAAACCCTTGACGAATGGCTTTTCTATTATTTAGATATCATCTTGGTTGGTTTGGTCTCTCAAATGCGGCTCGGCTTTTCGCCATCTTTGTGAGTGCCTGGTCTCGCTGTTTTGGCTTGCCAGACACATTCGGCATTTCACTTCGGGGTTTGTTGAAGGATTAAAATAAGGACATAGGTGGATTATTGTCTTGACTCACCCTGTTTGTGAACCTGACCAGTCATTAATGTAATATTTCGACCATTAGGAGGTCATCATTGTTCGCCTGTCAGATGTGTTTCAGCGTTTGGCCTTCTTCAGTTGTGGGTTTGGGTAAAGTTAAGGAAATTGGTGGATTGTTATCTTGCCTCACCTTGCTTGTACCCCGACCAACAACTGAATTTATGCCTTTCGACTATTGTTCATTCTGGTCTGCCTAGTCTCGCTGTTTTGGCCCTGCCAGACACATTCGGCATTTCACTTCTGGCTTTGTTGATGGATTAAAATAAGGACATAGTTGGATTATTGTCTTACCTCAGACTAGTCACTAATGTATTCGACCATTAGAAGGTCATCATTATTCGCCTGTCACAGCTATTTTCTCTTGCCAGATGTCTTTAAGCATTTGTCCTTCTTTTCTTGAGTTCCTCAGTCGTGGGCTTGGTTAAAAATTAAGGAAGTTGGTAGATTATTGTCTTGCCTCACCCTGCTTATATTCCTGAGATTGGAGGCACTTCGAGTATTTTGATGTCACCCTGGCCTGCCTGGTCCAGCTGGTCTGTCAGGCGAAATAAAAGGACATGGATGGGAGCATATCAGACAAGTATGGCTATGGCAAAATGTACAAATAACAATACTAGGTTAACCAAAGATCGGAAACGACCTAACGAATGTTCATCACCCCGTAGACCTCAAAATATTTGAGGAGCAGTGGGTAACAGTAGAATAAATTCGATTCATTTCCATCACATAATTAAGAGGAAGCAAGTAAGAGGAAATTGACTAAATTGACTATTGAAGTTTGTTACTACACAAGTTGGTTAGTTGAGTTTTGAACAATAAAATACAATCGTGTCAAAGTTGAACTCTGAAGCTGGCACCGGGCCTTGAAACTGGGTCACTGGGATGAAGGAAGCAATTTAGCCATTAGTTCGCAAAGACCAAAAGATTGTTTTTCATTTTGTTTTGATCTGTGTCATTGGCGTTCCCGATCGGTCGGCCCATGAGATCACCCGTGGTGTTGTCGCCGGACTCAAAGTACGCACAGGACATGGAAAAAGGGGAGGCGGAGGAGAACGGTCGGCCGATAGAAGGTCGATATCCTTATCGAAGGGATTTCAGGTAAGGAGGGAGTGCGGCCGAACGTCTCGGGAATAACAGGTGAAGGCTATATTTGGACCCGTCTCCCCCACCGTCACCATTTGTCACGCAGCAACAGCCTTCTTTTGAACTTTTCTCCGTTTCTGCCGGCAGCAATCGCTTCGACGTGGTTTAGTCCTGCTAGATTCGCCGTGCTTTCGTGTCGGCTCTCTGTGGAAAGTGCAGCAATTAATGCTGAATTTTCGGGAGAGGGCCACAGGGTGAACGGCCGAGATGGGACGACTCGATTAACTTTCACACTTCACGTCCTGAGGTGTATTTCTAACGTCGAACGATTGACGTAGCCCCGTCGATTTGGTGAAAATTATTATTCGTTGTCGGACAAAGTAGTTAACCAACTAAATCAGTCTCGTGTAAAAATAATTACAGCTATTTTTTGCTATTTCAGTAAAATGGTGTTTTACACCCATTGGACAAGCAAAACCATTAACACAAACAAGGCTGGTTTGCATTACATATGGTGTAATCCAAAATACTTTTTTATAAACTCAAATCAAAAATTTCGTTTTGGGATGTTGGGGCTTGGTTAACTTTTCCGTTTGTTTTGCATTGTTAGTTGGCTTCGTTTATTTGTAAAGGCCCTTTGGAAGAAGAACAAAACTTTAGAAACCTGCTAAGCCCAGGCCAGACGATTTTTGCATCTGGGGACATGGGGTAAGGTTGAGGCTTAGAAATCTCTTAAATTTCTCAAGGCTTATTTTGTCATAATTTGTGAAATTTATTTGAGAGTGATAACCAGAACTTAATTAATTTTACGATGGCCAAGCATGGAACCTTGCCATGAAGAAATTAAGACATAACTCCTCAAAAAATCCAAATTTGACACATTCTGATTTTTCCGTTAAATGAACAGCTATAATTGCTAAGGTTTGTAAAGCATATAAAATTTGCTTTTGTAATGTACTTATCTTCGTTCATTCTGAGCCCCTTTTTCCTACGATTTCAGCAGTTTGTAGGTTAGTTTATATTGACAAGTTATAACCTGCTTTCTGATATAATTTAATACATCGGACTAACTTCTGGTCCATCAGTCTGCCATCATCTTCAGACCGACAGAATTGTTTGATGACAGATCAAACCTTCGAGAATTGGCAGAACAAAGAAGAACGCCATGCAAAGTTCGAGCTTGATAGTGGTTGGTTTGAGTAAAGATTAATAGAAGGATGTAGGTGGGTTAGTCTTTTATCTCATTCTGGTTATAGTCCTGACACCACCGAAGAAGTTTAAAAGCCAAAACGCCATGTTCGGATAAGACCAAAACACAAAATGACAACGGTTAAAAATTAAGCATAAAATCAATCATTAAACAGTGTAGGGATTTAGTCAAAGCATAAACTGCCTTCCTAAGTATGTATATCTATACTGTACAGTCGTTTCCGATAATTTTGTTCTGTCAGAATCGTTTCTCGCCACTCTCAGTGCTTGTATGGTTGGCCGTGTGTCACGTGTGATGATATCTCATGTTTGTTTTAAAAACATAAATGACATACTTTCATTACTAACAGTTTATCGAATTTTATTTAGAAATGAAATACAGGAAAATTTTCCCATGTATTAATTGCCATTTTAAACAAGACCTCAACCCTGAAATCCTCCCAGTAGAATAGACAAGTATTGTGAGCATAATACCTTCATAGGTTGTAGGGGTTTTTATGAGGGTTAAAATAATTACGTAGGTGGATCGGTATATTTATTACCTCACCTTGTAACCCTGACCAACCACTCTAGTGCCTTTTTGACTATTTGTAGGATGTCCTGGGCTGTCTAGTCTCGTTAGGTTGGCTGACGAGTCACTTTTCGCTATCTTGGGTTGTAAGGATTTTTATGAGGATTAAAATAAGGACATAGGTGGAGTGTTGCCTCGTCCTGCTTATAACCCTG
The DNA here is from genome assembly GCF_000648675.2 of Cimex lectularius. Taxonomy (NCBI): domain Eukaryota; kingdom Metazoa; phylum Arthropoda; class Insecta; order Hemiptera; family Cimicidae; genus Cimex; species Cimex lectularius. Next base: position 534,201 of record NW_019392789.1, on the reverse strand, counting down.
ACGTATGGCTTTTCGATTATTTAGAGGTCATCCTGGTCGGTCTAGTCTCCTTGTTTTGGTCTGTTAAATGCGGTTCATCTTTTCACCATCATTGGTGGGGCGTGTGTAAAAATTAAAATAAGGACGTAAGTGGATTATTCGTGATTGTCTTGCCTCACCCTGCTTTTACCCCGACCACCCACTTCAATACCCTCTACCCTAAAAGATAAATATTACGTTTGTTCCCAGTAGAATAGTAAAACATTGATAAATCTAATGAAATTTAAAAATAAATTTTATTAATTTTTTAAAGTCTCTTTTATATATTTAACTTTTTGGAAATGTCTTGATATCACTTCTTACCGATTATAGAAAGGGAGGAGAAACAGTTTTAGCCTCAAGCCAAACTATTAATACGTAAATTATGGAGATCCTAATTGAATAATTGGCCAGTTTAAGGTAATTCGTCAATTTTGACAAAACACTTTTAAAAAATTTCAAAAGGCAGCAAAATTAGAAGGAAATATTGGTTAGTTGACAGTTAAATTTTCAGTAATTGCAGAAACGGATTTTCACGTGAAGGCTGTTGAACGATTTTTGAAAATAAATTTAATCAATTTCAAACAAGAAAATGCATATGCTATGTTTGAAATTCACCTCAAAAAGATTCAAGAATGGAAATTGTTTTTTGAAGGGAAAAGAATGTCGTTCAGTGGTAATCGCTAGATCCGTGGTCAAACTCAGCAGAACAATAGGAACACGTCCGAGTAACATTAAAATGACTCGAGAAAAGGAAAAATTGGGTGAAAAGAGAGGAAAAGCCACATTTTGATAAAGTCCTTTTGTAACAGATAGAACGAGGGACCCAATTGGTTTTGTTTTTCGAATCCGGAGAAATAATTGTTGTTTCGGTCCGTGCCGCTTCACCCGTGTGTCATTAAAACCGGTCACAGAACACGTCCACAAACATATAGGACAAGACAAACATCCATTCGGACGCAAGCGGATGAGAAGGGAAATTAACAGGCTTTTGTTTGCAGGATCGCGTTGTATCGATTCGAGGACAGTTACGTCCTTTAATAGAACTTTAAATAATGCTGGGATTGCCTTTATTAATTTTTTACACATTCAGTATTTCGTTATTCGCGCAAACCTTTTATTGTTTGTAAGGATTTCTGTTCTGATTGAAATAAGGATATAGGTAGATTGTCTTGCCTTACCCTTTTTATACCCTGACCAGACGGGGAATTAGGGTTTTGATTATTTGGAGGTCATTCTTGTCTGTTTATACCTTCACTGTTTCGGCTTATGTGGCGCGTTTCTACGTTTTTGTCATTCGTAATTTTCAGTTATTGAAGCTCGAAGGATTCGTAGGTTACCTCACCCCCTGACTATTAGGGACCATCCTATGTGGTTTCGACTATTTGGATGTAGTTCTGGTCCTTTTAGCCCTGGTGGTTTGATGTGTCAGGAAAATGAAAAGAGGAATCCTTGTGTGTTCTCGTTGCTTTGGTCTGTCAGAAGCGTTCATAATTGGGTCAGATTTATCAAGAATTAGCTTTATAGCCCGTCGTTGCCCAGGGGGATAATAAAGTATTATTTAACATATTATTTTGTGTACACATGTTGATATGGCTAGTTAAGAGCATATATAAATTAAATGATCACAATTGATGGTTTGATATCAATGATCGCGTTTATTGATGTTAACATATGCTATTTTTTTTTTTTTTTTGGATTACATTGCATTAAATTTAAACTGTTGTATTCAGCGATAAATTCATTGCAGTGCTCCTGTTTTTGGTTCCATTTCGCATATATACAAACAATAATCCCCCACCCATGCAAGGTATGTCCATGAGAGAAAATCATGAACTACCCAAATTCAAATTCATGAACTAGCAATGATTGACCTTGTGATTTACTGCAAAAGCCAGTTTAATTGAAAATTGCTATAATTTGAATTGGAAAGGGACTTCTGTTGGTTTCAATAGTAATGTCGTATTAGCATATCCTCTCCTTTGAATTTTAGTAAGAATATTAATATTATTCAACGAACAGTCTGTTGTCGTTTTTTTGGTTTTTTAAACAACAGCAAAATGCAATTCTACAACATAGTCAAAAAGTCAGAACTAGTAAGATTAAACATAATTCATAATTAATCCATATAAGGCCTCTAAGGTCGCGGGTTCGAATCCCACACGTGACACTTCACTTTTTTGCATCTCAATCAAAACCTTAGATAGAAAGAATAATTAATTGAAATAATTCATAATACAGCAAAATCTTCTCAATTCATACTGTACAGTGAGCAATTTACAATACATTAGAAAACTGAACATATGGAACTTCACAACCTTTGACTTTATAAAATAAAGAATGTTAATAAATCCAATTGGCAAAACAACAGCACCAAGTATCACATTTAATTTAAACTGACCGAGTTCGGTAAAACAATTTTTACTAATCCATTATGTTTGGTGGTCTATTGACCAAATTACTAATTTCAATTAATTATTCTTTTTATGTAAAGTCTTGGTTGAAATGAAAAACTTAGTGTCACGAGCGCGATTCGAACCCACGACCTTCGGCTCAATACGCCGCTGGTCTTACCACTTGAGCTATCGTGACGATGTTTAATAATATTTTACATAATCCTTTCAATTAATTAAGGTTTTTAGTTGAGATAAAAAAGCGGCCCTCGAAAACTGGTGAAATTTACATAATTTATCATTGCTCATATATACATGCATGTAAAACAAAATCGGATCGTGTATTCTTTATCTTTGTGTAGTAAATAAACGTTCACTGGGTGCACTTTTCTCAATTCTGATGGTTTGGCTGAGTGAAACGGCGGCCACACGCCAGTAGTTCGGTTTCCTACCTACACCCCTGCTGCCTACAGTAAAGATACAACAGTGAAGTTTGTATCTTCCTACCCTTACATCAGCGAAACCAATTCTCTAGTTTTTGCAACTATAATGTATCAGTAGTTTTGCAACTATAACCGATTCAGTAATTTTTGCGACTTTAGAGTGTTAGCGTGGTTTTTGCGTTGTAATGACTGTTAGCGCCTCCAAATCGTAATTTGAAGGGCGCGGGAAACTGTATTATACCGGAAGCCGAAGGCCTGACTGGACAGCTGAGAAAACAGATGCGGAAATGGACGCCATCCTGAAATCTCTCATTTGTGTAAATCCTGACGCCCATTATGTATAAGCCCATTTTATATTCTCTAAACCCGACCGGCGCTAATAAAAACAAAGTGTGAAAGTTTCATCGAAATCGGTTCAGTAGTTTTCGTTTTTATCATTAACACACATACGAACATGCATTTTTATATATTTATATTGCGGTATTTTGCCTTAATCTGTTAAAGGTTAATCTAAAGTTTGGAATAAGCATGATATGCGGATTGGTGATTAATCTGGATGTTATTTTCTAAGATGGCCCTTTTTAGCAATACCAAGGTTGTTGAATGGTAAATGAGATTTGTTTGTGTTGACGCGAGGTTATTCATCTTTTTCCGTATGTTCTCACTGGAGATATGGTATTGTAAAAATAGATTTCTTTTTTTGGGAAAAACCCTACCAGGCGATAATCTATCATCTCGTTTGCGTTGCACGTGTGAATACAGGCGCGTAACTGCACATTTTCATTTATCTTTCGTGACCGGCGTCACCCGTGTTATATTTTAAATTGGAAAACAGTTGCGGGTATTTATTTGATATTGATATTGGTTATGAGGATAATACGAAGCTGGGTTTGTGCTCCCCAGGCGCTGCAGCTTTCTGGCTTATTGTACCTTCCTGGTTCCCTAGTGCAATAGACTCAAACCTTCTTCTTAGAAGTATCAGGTCATTGACTGTCGCTGCTAAATTTCATTACCTAGATTTTTTCTGTGTGTTAGGTTAAATCTCCATTAATTGATATATTCATATTTGAAGATGATATGGTTAGTCCTCATTGCATAATATGCAGATGGTATCATCGTTTTTTATGCGCATGTTGTGTAGATGTTTTAGCAGATGCCAGTGAACACTCCTCTGAGTCTAGCCCTCTCCAATTGCAGCAGTGAGTTTGCTATTCTTGGTGAGGGTTGTTTCATCATAAGTTTATTGTGTCTAGCGCCGCGAGTTTATCCACTTTTGTTTTGTTTGGATCCATTCTGCGATGGAGGGTTCTATATTTGTTTTTGTTAACCCAAGTATAGGTTCAGGGGCTATGTATGGTCTTGCATATCCTCCTTTGTCCAGTGTTCCAAATTCCTCTGTGCCTTGGCACTCAAGATGTCCTTAGGTTGTTGTTTCCCCAGGTTTTGTTCGGACATTTAACTTTCACCGTTTTCGGAAACTGCCCGTTTAGCGAGGAGTTTCGAAAACCGGTAGGAGGTGCTTTAACGGGTGGGAGAGGCTACCGTGCGTCCCGTACATAAATCCGAAACATGGCAACGTTCCACTAACGTCTTGGGTGAATAATTTCTTTCACAAATGACGCAATTTTACAAATTTTTTTCGAGTTCTGATTCACGTTTTTTGAGTGTTTTGTGTACACCAGTTAGACGGATGTTATAAGATAGGCAAACATTTTGAAATTTCGTTACGTAACATGTCGGGCCATCTCTAATCAAGCTGTGATTTTTATATATGTGTGCGTGCTTGTTCAGTAAACGCATAAATCTTGGGCAAATTGCTCTTTACGACTCCCCCGTTTATTAAAATTTCGGCAAAAGGTATAAAAACCGAAGCGATTTGTTTTCAGTTTTAGGAATAAGTCGTTCTTCTGCCGATGAACAAAGATATTGACTCTAAATCAGTTAGGCGGCCACATTAGGACCCGCGTGGGCCGACGGAAGTTTACATCGGTAAAGTTTAGCCCTAGCCTATTTATGTGCGTTGTTTCCAAGTTGGCCTGGACATTTCTACCCTCGCCCAGACGAGTTCTTTTGTCCTTCAAACGGAGCCGAGGGACCTCACGGTGTAATTATTGAAGTGGTCGCCCATTGAAATGGGGGCTTTCTGTTCGGGTTTTGTAATCCTGCTCCGCCGAGTTGAATTAAGGCCGTGACGGCAAACCAGCCTCCAAGAATGCAACCGGGGCCCCCCTCGGACGCATTGCCGTTCCGATCTTGTCATATAATTTTTCTCATGGAAGCCGACGAAACAATTCTTTCGAGACTCTTTCCAAATGCCGCCTTCGAGAGGCAACCCGTTGAATGCCTTTCACGAGATGGGAAAACTTTTTAACTTGTTTAAATTCGGTTTAGTGTGGTCGTGTTCGTCACCGTTTTAAACGCAGCCTACAGGCAAATAGGAAAAGATCAGGAAAATCATACCGATGACCATTTTTAAATTTAAACTTTTCTATTTAGTCGTTTTTAGGTCATTTTCGTCTGCCCAATTTTGGAATGTCAGAAGCGTTCAGTATTGGGTCAGGTTTATAAAGGCTTATAAATAGGGCGTGGCAAATAATTAACCCATTGAATCTATATCTGGATCACAAAATATGGAATATTACCAGACATAGAGTTTAAGACTTGAGCTACAATTTTAGAACTGACGCAAATCATTCTGTTCGATGTGAAAGGAAGCAAAGGTTTCGCAGTTTGACGGTGTGCTATTTTATCTTAAAATATCAACATTATGCTATTTTTCTACCAACTTACGATATCGGGCTAAGCGTTACACATTTCGTTGTTTGTATTGAATTTTCAGTCTCCTGGCCTCCTCACTGCAGACAATTTTATCAGACCATCAATCTTCTGTTGAGTATCCAATGTCTATCATCACAGTCTGTCCATCCTCTATGTTTTGTGTCTGTCTCATTTCCACAATTTGCCATCTTCAGTAAGTACTCAGAAATACAAGCGGGGCGAGGCAAACCCATTAAAAAATTAATGAACCCATTGAATTTATGTATGTATTTTAAAATGTGAAATGTTACTGACTTCGATCGAGTTTATAAAGACTGGCTTGTATGGAATGTTCAGCGACCTGACATTCTCACCTCAGACAATTTTATTATACCATAAAGCCTCTGTTTAGTTTTTAATTGCCTAGAGTGAACAATTCGAGAACTAAGGATTATTATTATCAACCGTATTAAAAGCTGAAGAAAAGAAAAATGCATTAAGCCTTTAGTGATTTTGCATGGATTTTAGGCACAATTATTAATGTTTTCGATCAATTTTGTGTGCGTCAGGCGCTTTTCGCCATCTTCATCCTTCATAATTAATTAAGTTTTCTTTTATTGTCTGACTTTTCAAAAGGTTCAAAACGCAAAATTAGGGTTTGTTGTTTTCCCTCACACTTCTTATATTTTTTTACGAGGGAACTTCAACTATGCACTAGGTTGTATGAACCATTTGGAGTGCCGGTGTTTTTGAAGAAAAAGCCCATTTGTAAGTAGCTTGCAGTAGGTAAGTAGCTTCTATTTCGGGGATCTTTTGGAAGATTTGGATTTTAGTTAGGACAGAAATATAAGTAGGGTGAGGCAAGACACAAACATGCTCGAGCTTCCCATGATGATCATCCTGGTCTGCCCATCCTGAATGTTATTTTTTTTTATTCCTTTCTTCAATTTGCCATCTTCGATGATTTGGTCAGGGTTATATGCAGGATGAGGCAAGGCACAGACCCACTGCTCGAGCTTCGTATGATGATCATCCTGGTCCGTCCATCCTGATCTGTCCATCCTGTATGTTATGAGTCTTTCCCATTTCTTCATTTGCCATCGTTAAAGATTGATCAGGGTTAAAAGCAGGGTGCGGAAAGGCACAAACCCACTGCTCGAGCTTCGCATGATGGTCATCCTAGTCTGTCCAGCCTCTATACTTTATGTATGTTCCGTTTCCAAAATCTGCCATCTTCAGTGATTAGTCGAGCTTATGTAGGGTGAGGCAATGAACCAATGTATGTTCGACCTTATTTTTATCAGTAGCAATTTTCTCGCTCGACTAACAAAAAATTGAAAATAGGCTAACCAAAATAATATTCTCTTTGAGTATAACAATTTGAATACAGTGCAAGTATCGTACTTATTGACTCTATACTTAATAAATAAAGAAAAATAATAAATAAATAACTTGATTTTTGTATTGATAACCCTTAGGTTGACCATTAATCAATACTAAGGATCTATTGAAATTTCACGTGGATCGTGAGCTAAGTTTTCTAAAAAAGATTCTAATTTGTGCCTGTTGTATTCTCTTGTAATCTAACAATCTAGAGTGTTTTTGAATATTTTGCTGGTCAGGTTAAGGATACATAATTTTGTAAATCCAATCATGCAAACTACACTGGATTATTTTTAGCCACAAATATTAAAAATGTGTTGAGCAGCTGAACGGAAATCGCGTACTAACTAGTTGTGTTTTTAATTCGTGAAAAATTCCGGCAAGTAGATTTTATACTTGTTTAAAGTAACTCATCTGTAATCTGTTTTATTTAGCGAAATAACTCCAAAGCTCTGCTGCGTTTAATAATATTAGGGATATCATGAAAACAGTTAATCAGAAGAGATTTATTAAGACTATTTTTTGAAGGAGAGAGATTAAGGAAGTTGCCCTTGTTATTTTTATTAGATAATTTCAGTTATTCCAGTTTATATGGGTTGATGTGTTTTAAGACACTTAAAGGATAATTGGGCGTGAAATTTAACATAAATTAGCCATTAAAACATTAGTAGACATTAAAAAAAGTTTTCAGTTAAACGTTTTTAGAAGATATGAAAAACGTTAAACGTTTTTCAGATCTTTATAATATAAGGCATTATTGGTTGAGATAAAAAGTCAGTGTCACGAGCGGGATTCGAATTTTCCCTCCTTTTTGCCATTTTCCAATCGGATTAGGGCCAGATATAGTTTGACGACGCCGTGTTCATCGTGTTTACCTGTAATGCAGATCTCATAGTTCGTACGTTTCAATTTCGGGCACGTAGCCCTGCTACACCCAAATAACTATCGTAGTGACACGTGTCTCGGTAAAATATGAAGCCATTATATGACCCTGTTCGACCCCAATGCGATCCACCGCTCCGTGGAGTGCTATTTTTGAAAAATAAAACCTCCAAAGTTTGCGTTTGCCATTAAAAAAAAACGGCCTCAGCTTTTATTTTCTATTTGAAGCACCATGGTGATGACTTTTGACTAATGATTGACTTTTATTCTTTTTTAGGTGAGCCTGGTTTTCGATTCGAGCCAAAAATATTGGTAGGTGATTTTTATGAAATTTATGGTTTTTTAAACAATTGAATAATGCACCTTGATTATTTAGCGAGAGGAAAAAAACCAATATTAATCCTTCTTGTTAAAACTTAGTATCTGCCATTTCTGGTTTTAAGCTAAAACATCAGTTGATTTAAGAATTTATGGGATTTTCGTTTTATTATTTTTTTAAATAGAAAGATTTGTTTGAATATTGATCCTAGGATCATCTCGCACCCCACGACCATATTAAAAATATTTTACTCACATTTACAATATAAAAAAAGTCATTTTCCTCTAATAAATTCTTTAACATAACATATCAATATTATAATTAACGCTAAGTAAGGAAAAGTACATAAATTTTGATTTATACTACACGTCAGAAGTTAAGTTACTAACCTTAAACTACAGTTTGTCTGTCATTTGAAATATTGAAAAGTGGTATCTATAGGCGAAATTTTTTTTATCTGCGAAAACAATGGCTAATTGTTAAAAAAAAAGGGGGGAATTAGATGGGATTTTTCATAGTCTAAACTATTTTCCACGGGTGTATTGGGTTCTCACTAGAACTCGAAAAAACCCCATTACTTTAGCCCATAAACAAACCGCAATAACACTTTTCCCACCGGATAGAAAATGGATCGACTCAACTCGAACCAAACTCCCGGAGACCGCAATATCACTAAGTCATTTTCAACCGCCTCACAAACCGCAGGATCGCCCATTGAAGCATTTTCAACAAACCCTGCAATAATAGAAGAAAAAAAGTTCTATGGATATACGACCTGCAGCCCGATAACGCTATAAAAGGAAATTTTAATCCTACCCGCTTCATGTCCGTCTATCAAAATAGCTTTATATTACTGGACATTCCGTACATATATTAAGCTTATAAATACTGCACATTCTTTAAGGACAAAACTGAAAGTAATGAACTATTTTTCCTTGTTTCAATTAATACGATAACAGGTCTTTTTTCCGTACATAAATCTATGGATTGTCATAAAATGAGGGGATGTAAGTATATTTGTCAGTTTTCTTCTCTTCCTCTTGAGAATAGGGAATCCTGGGATTTGATCGATTCGATCTTTGTGCTCCAACTCCATCATCCTCAGATTGATCGTGATGCTATTCCAAAGTTGATCATCATGCTGACATACTGTAAACCATTTACTGAGGATAGAAATTGAGGAAATGGGTCTGACAGACCTTGAGCTAGATGGCTAAGTTACATTTGTTGGTTTGTGTAAGAATTAAAATAATGTGTTAATTGCTTGAGAGACTTCTTTTCTGTGAGCTTTTTTATGGATTGAAAAAAGGACGAGTCTATGTATTGGTGTCGTGCCTCACCCTGCTTATATCCCAGATCAACCACTGATTATGTCGAAATTCGTCTGAGCTGAACGTTGATCAAACTCACAGTGGTTGGTTTGTGAAAAAAATAATGCCGTACGTGTAGTGATTACCTGGCTCATCCTACTTATAACCCTGACCAGCCACTTTCAATTGAATATTAAGTTTTGAATTGTAGATATGGCTCAGACAGAAAACGGGCTGAAGATGGCAGTGTCAAATCATGACTGATAAACCAAAACTATGAGGAAAGACAGGTCAGAATGATCGTTATGCGAACATTGAGCAGAGGTGAGTTCGTATAAGGGTCAAAATAAGGAAGTTGATACGTTTTATTTTTGCCTCGCGCTCTTAAAATCCCAGAAGAAGGCAGAAGGACTAAATTTGTGATACACCATTCAAAGCTTGAGCTTGATAAAGACTGACAGTACCGGGTTTGTGAAAGGTTTAAAACCTCTCAACACGGCACGCAAGAATGGTACAATTATACAGAAGACAAACACTTTGAGCCCTGAAGATGATCTCAATAAAGATCGAAGCGTTGGCACGATAAAGAAAATGTTTTTCTGAAACCTACATTACACCAGACCGCATCTCACGATTTCTGAATAAATAAAGGTTTAAAATACCGTTGATAAAATGTTTACATGCCTCACTGTACTTACATCCCTGACAAGCCGGTGAAGATGGCGAATGATCGAGTCAGACAGGCCAAAACGACCAACACGGACAGCCCAGAATGAGAGAAAAATAACGGTTTAGGTTGTTTTGTTATTTGTCTCGCCCTGCTTATAATCCTGACCAATCAGTGAAGGAAATGTCGAAACGTGAATGACAAACCAAAACAATGAGGTAGGACAGACCTGACCAGGAACATTATCAGTGAAGTTCGATCAATGGTGGGTTTTTGTAAGGATCAAAATGAGGAAGTTGACTGGCTGCTTGCCTCACCGTACTTACTACTTACAACTCTGACCCACTACCGAAGTTGGCGAAATGCGTTTGAACATACAACCATTGTCCAAACATCGAGTTGGTTAAATACTTACAGTGATGGATTTGTGAGAGGATTAAGATTATGCCGTTGGTTGCGTCTCACACTGCTTATATCCTTGACAAGCCACTGAAGATGGCGAAATGTCAAAACATTAATGATAAACCTTAGGTGCTTCTCGACCTTGGCTTAACAATCATCTGATATGCCTTTTCTCGGTGTTTTGGTGTATAAGTAATGATTTGCCATTTCGCCAAATTCAATAATTTGTCAGAGATTTAAGTAGGGTGAGACAGGTAACACACCTACGGCATTTTGATCTTTTCTCAAACCAACTACTATAATTATTTATCGAGCTCAAGATTTGAACAACGTTCATCGTTTGCTAGGACTCATGTGGGCATCTAGCTTCTTCGGTGATTGGTCAGGGGGATAAGCCGGGTGAGACAAGATATCAACAGATTTACGTCATTATTTTGGCCTGTAAAACCTACCACTGCTCAATCTTCGCCTAACGATCATACTGATCCATCTTTTTTCATTGTTTTCGTTTGTCATTCATGAGTTAACGATTCGCCATCTTCAACGGTTGATCAAGAATATAAGTTGGGTGGATCAAGCAGCTAACACGTTATTTTAATCCTTGCACAAACCAACATTGTAAGTTTGGGGATGGTTAGATCCAATTTGTCATCCTCAGTGATGTCAGACCTCAGTCAGAGATACAGAAGGTGATGTACCAACTCATCTACATCGTAGTTACAATCCTTAGACAAACCAACCGCGGTCAGCATGACAGTGAAGATGGCGATCTGTCCAAGTGTCAGATGGACCAAAACAGCTGTACAGATCAAAGGAATTGGTTACTGAACGAGATGGTGATTTTTTTCTTGACCTGACATATTGTTATAAGTTAATACGGGTTTAGTAGGCCATTTGCTTTTGTTTTTGTAGTTTTTCATTTTATTGTTTTACGTTTAGCGCGTGGGATAGCGTTTAAATTTTTCAACCCCGAGTTATTAACACAAACTTAAAGCTTGACCGGGGCGATAAAAGGCGGCTGCAATGAAAAAACAATGTTTAAATAATGAAAGAAAAGTCGGAGGCGCAGATAAAACGCGACGGGAGAGGGGTTTTAACCAGAAGAGAATTTGATTTACGGGATTGGACGGCCTTGTACTTGAACCAGATTGTGGAACCTTGACCCTCCAAGTGCGACCTTTAAATCAACCGTTTAACTTTTCCGTTCATAATGGCCTATTAAATTCCAACTTTTCCTCCAGGTTTTCTGGAATTTTTCCGACCAGCCTGGCCTTTCGTCGCGATTGTCGATCCTTACGAAAAGAAACGATGGCCGGCGTGGCCTCTCCGTCTAACTTTACACTACCCATTTCTCCCTCTCACCAGCGTGAAAGATGTGCTACGGCTAACTTTTCAAAAACTTCTGTGCCGCTGTTATGTTACACGTACATACTTTAATATTTATGAAACAAGGATCAATAAACCAGTTCTGTGTTCTAAAACAATATCCATCCCACATTTTACCTCTCTATTGTTTATGCTTTCAGTAAAACAACTTACTATTCCTTAAGTGCGATGTTACTAAACTAGTTAGTTTTTTACCATTTTTGCATAATATATTTAATTTTTTTTTTATAGAGTATTTTATACTTTTGCCGAATTCTCTCGGTGTTAATTCCGTCATTTTGTTACCTTTTCTATATGATTTAGTACATGCAGAATGGATAATTTCCAAATTATCATATTTCATCATATTGTACGAAGATTGCATTTCACAACAAGCAAAGGAGTGCGATTAGGCCGAATGAATTGTAAGAATTGATTGTATTGTTAATTTTTATTTAAATAAGTAATTCAGTGACTTAATGTGTGGTGATTAGTGACCGTTAGTCGATGATTATTCAGAAATCGTGAGATGCGGTCTGGTGTGATGTAGGTTTCAGAACATTTTCTTTATCGTGCCAACGTTTCGATCTTTATTGAGATCATCTTCAAGGCCTGGGATTTACAAACATTGTTTACATTTAACAAATACATGTAGGANATTTACAAACATTGTTTAAATTTAACAAACATGTAGGATATGGAAAAAAGTGAATTTATACAATGCAAATAAAGATTTTTTTATATATTCAACCAAAGTATTTCTACTTATTCAAAGAGTTTTTTTTTTCTGTGTAATTGTGCCATTCTTGCGTGTCGTGTTGAGAGTGCCAGTGAGCTATTGATGTTTTATGTTTATATACGTTGGATTTTGAAGGGGTGGGGAGGAAGTCGGTGTAGAAAAGACATTTTTGTATAAGGCGTCGGCTTCTTTGAGGTGAAAAGAGCCGACGAAGGGAAAAAACTTCAGGATTATATAGACGGGGATAAATAGGAAAATGAAAGCTAAATTGTTGAAAAATTAGGCTATGAGAAAATATTTGATGTGTGGAATGTGATGATGTATGTATGTTATGTACATTGAATTTGATTAATGGTATTGGCGTAGATGCGATTGAGTTGAGTATCTGTTCTGTAATTGATGCTGACTGATAAACAGTGACTTAATTTAACTTTACTTTTCAATGAAGGATTAACAGAATGGTAAAAATATCCCGCTTGGATTTATTTATATAATGAGGGAAGTATAGGGGCTTACAAACAGCTGTAATATCGCCGGCCCACTGCGTGGTTGTACTTCTTTTCTAGGTCTTTTAGCGTATTTTTCTCAAGCTGCAGCCATTTGAGCTTCTCGATCTTTTACTGACTCTCTGCTTTTATATGAGAACTAAGTCGACATCCTAAAATGCTAGTCTCGCATTTGTACCGCAGATTGCCAACTACAGAATAGACACAACAACGTATATATATATATATATATATATACGCACATACATACATACATAACCGCAGTCATAGAAATCTGCCCACTTTTACTCCTCTAGTGTACTCGATATTCATCAGGCCAGAGTCGATCCCACTCCATTCTCGCTAATAACTTACTTTACTTCCCCGACGTCGCACACTCTCCTCAGAGTACTTGAATACCTCGAGGCGGGGTTAAGCAACCTCGCCCTTTCACGCTAGTAAATTACATTCATTCCAGTAAATTAACATAAACACGATCCCCGATACACACAAGTTTGGACACATTCACACACTCAGAGTACACTCCTCTGGTCGGGGTCGATCCACTCAATTCACGCTAATAACTTTCATTTACTCTCCAGACGTCCGGACGTACTTATCCGAATAACGAACTCTCTGGTTCAAGGTATGGCCTTGAAGAAGAAAGCAAATTTAGTTAGGCCAAGCTTTCGACCTATTTTAAGGTCATGATCAGAGCAAAACAATCTTTAACATGTCTACAGGTTGAGATATTTAAGTTTTTACAGGCGATCTCAAATTTCCATGAAGACCAACTCAGTCCCGACATGGCCAAGGACTGTGCACAAGGTGAAAAACTTAATTATTTATTTTGTATATTTTAAAATAGGGTTTTTTGTGACTAAACTTTTCTTTTCTATTTCCTTTCAAAATTAATATATACTAGACCAAAAAAATGTGTTCATTAAAAAATAGTTAATTATTAGTCGGGTGATGTCTCTGACATTAGTCCTTCATTTTTTAGTGTAAATTATATCGCACATTTACGGTTTTTTAAATTGCATATTATATGGCTGTTTGAGGATTTTTATTGCGTATAAATCCGGGCTCTTGTTATAACTTATACTTTATTGATGAAACTCCTTCTCTATTTATTATGGTTGTTGTTGAATTCTTGTGATTGGATTTGTATAAACTAAAATCCGCACATGTTTATACAAATGTACAGAGTTTAGCCTATTACTTCTTGCAGTCCACCTTCAATTCCAGCTTTTGTAATTTTCAATAAATTACCGGAAGGCCTCAAAATCACCAACCTCTGGTGTTAGGAGTCTGCTTGCACTATATATTCATGCTAATAAATACATTCGCTCTTAACACATGCTAGTGACACAAAACTATACAACAAAACAACCCTGTATCCTCCAAGATTCGGAACGGGAGACCCAGACACTCGCTGCCGTACTCAAGCACAATTCTCATATCGGGTGGCATTCCTAAGGATCTGCACCCCTCAATCAAGTTGAAGAAATCTAGCAAAGCTTTCTCTGCATGTCAGCCACATATGCGGGTTTTTGGCACAAACGTAAGTGCCCGTATGCCAACCTCGCATGGCCCATCCCCATTTGGGTGAGTTTGACCCTTCTTCGAGTCAGATGCTCCGAGGGCCACTTATCGTCAGTGCTCTTGTTTTGTGATAGCTTCTCTGCCGATCCGACCGACCGACGCTGCCACTTTCTTTCTTTTTTTTTCTTTCTGCGGTGGTTAAGTCCAGAAGTTCGGGAGTATTTAATTGATTAATTGTACTCATACACTTTATTATTTATTCTTTGTTGAAATTATCGTTTAAAAAATCAATTTAACGTTTCGTAGAATAAATGTGTCAAAAATCCCAACCGTCCCCACGCTCTGAAGATTAGACAACGACTGGCGATGGCAACACGGTCCGAATGTAAACAATTTTTTTTAATGCTTTCGGCCATATAGAAAATTTCGCAATCGGAAACGAGATACGTGGAAAAATGGAACTGCCGTCGCGACGTGCTCAACCGGAGGGGAAAAAATCCATTCACGACCCCTAGCCGCTTTTATTGAAAATCCAACGAAAACCCGGAAAAAACGAGAAATTCACGCCCGTTGGTAACATACCTCGTTCGAATATTTTTTAAAGAGAGGCTTTTTTTTCCATGAGCTTTGTTCAGACTTACGAACGGACGTACGAACCCATTAGGGACTCCACAGGTCGGATTCCGATCCCGTGGAAGCATCTGTTTATTATAAAGAGGTTTAACCCAAACGAAACTGTATTAAAAAAACTAATTGGAATAATTCTGTAGACGAAGATTCAAACAAATAAAACAAAAAATTGTTTATATTAGTCTCTTTTTTTGACGACCAGGTCTACCCCGGTCCGCAAAGTCTCGCTGGTTACTAATTTCTGAACACTTCGTCAACACGAACATTCATTTTGCCTTAATGAACGGGCTAAATTATACTTTATCGTTCAGAATTATTTGAAAGTTAACTTTCAAAAGTAACCGTATCTAATGATTTGTTTTTCTTCAGTTTTTCCATTCTTTGCACCACTTCTTAACAAAAATGTAAAGTTGTAAAGTGTTTCTTAAGAAAACATCCTAGCGAGTTTCACTACGAATAACATCTGTCTGAAGAATTTCTTTCAATTAAACCTACAAAAAACTTTAAGTTCCGCAACGTCCAGGCAAAGTTTTCTGGTTTATTATTAAAAATATATGGTTTGTTGTAAGGATGAATAAATAGCGTAGGTTATTGAAAAGTTTCTCCATGAAGTTGGATGAACTTATTCTGGTCTGCCCTTCCGTTGGTTCTTTTGCCGCTTGATTTATTTCTTGCTTCGCCAAGCTTATAACCTTGACCAAACACTCAAGATGAACGAATGCACCGGCGACCAAACCAGACAGCGATTATAGGCTGATCTATTGTTTTTCCATGTTATTCAACTGAGATTTTTTATTTATATTTTTATATTATTGGGAAAAACCGAGTAAGCTTGGTGCTTTTCATGTCAGCATGCAGAAAAACCAGAAGTGGCGGCATTTGTCCTAATTAAGCACGCGTGAACGTACAAGACAGCCAATTATTCCGCTTTTAAAACCAAAGTATATCGTGTGATATAAAAAAAAGAAAAACATTGTGCAAGGATTTTAAATACGCCTAGTGTATTGTACAATAATCATATCTCATAATTCTCCAATTTATTGCAGATAGATAAAAGCCTTCGTCCCAGCATTCCTGTCCCATTTTATATCATCTGTACTGCTGACCTATGTCCACACCATCATCACCATGTACGCGGACGGTACTGCAATTTTGTCCTCTAGGTCTACTTCCACCATTCAAAACACCTTGAGCTTATCAAACACCGGTGCAAAAAGTGTAGGAAAAGACTGTACGAAGAAAAATGTACTCATTGCCATTGAACGTTCGTATCGATAAAACAGTCTTGCCCTCTGTACATCGACAAGAAAGAGATACCGACTTCCTTTCTAGTCAGGTTCTTAGGACTATTCCTAGACGGGAAACTGACGTTGTATCTCCACACAAGACTCAAGATATGACAACTTAACAGAAGACTGAGATACTACGAAGACTTCTAGGACCGAAATCCGTCTTGACAAAACTAGACTGACCTTGTTTATTCAAGACCACTGCGACCATTTTGGGCTTACGGAGAGGTACTGTGGAGTGCTCAGACAAATCGTCACAGGTCGTACGTCACTAACCACACTATCAACAACCTCAACATTCGTTTTGTCAACGAAGTGATCCGTTACAGGTTCCAAAAGTTTTACACCAACCTAACCCCACTGCTCAAGCTCTTTCTACACATTTCCATCTGGAGAACCTACCTTACACCTTAATCACACCGAGTACCAGCATTAGCACAATATTTAATTAACCGGATTGTTTAATCAAATATTATTAATTTATTATTTTTCAGGAGATTTTTCATGTTAACCTTTACATTATTGAACGTGAGGAATAAGTAGGCGTGCAGATAGCTATTTATAAGACCTTAATACATCCAATTATGAGAAATCACTTCTTTGGACCAAAATAAACCAAAGTCGGATTGAAAACAAGTGAAAAGGCCTCCACTCCCATATAGACGGAGTATGCGGTTTACTGCGCCCTCCCTCCCACTTAATTTACTAGCTGGCCATGTGGATAAGGGTTGAGCCCGAATTTACATATCAATGAGGACGGGAACAAAGGGATAGGGAACGTTGTTGCTCAGTTCTTAGATATTTGGTTGTTTACAACGGCGGGCTCCAGGTCGCTTCCTTTGTTGATTTTCCTCGTAGCTCCCCCCTTCGGGCGAGATTCTTGAAGATTTCACGGCCTGGTAATGAAATTATGGTAAATAAACCGAAAGGGAATTTGTTCACTCTTTTAGTTTTATGACGAAGTCGGACTTTAAACGTTTCGTTTATATTTTAAAAAATTGACTAGTTTTTCAAGCGTATTGGCTTGTTAAAATTCCCAGATTAGTTCTATTAATAAACTGCGAGTTGGGATTTCAGTTGCCGGCGATTTGGATAATCTCCTGTCTCACTGAGTAACCCACGGCGGTTTATTTTCGATTAAATTTTGCTCATCGTTGGCCTTATTTAAAATTGGCAAAACACGTTTGGCGCACTCATTTACAGTAGATTCATACAACGAGCATATTTTCGAGTCATTAATTTTAACAAGAGGTAAAACATATAATCTAGATAATCAACTTTTCGTCCTTGTTGATCATTTTTTCATTCAAGAACACTCTGGATCAAGGTATGTTCTTGAAGAAGACAGCAAATTCATTTAGTTACTGCCAAATAATAACAACAGAATTTGCTATAGTTTCAAGACCATACCTTGATCAAGAGTGATGGAGAGTATGAATTCCAACTGGGAAACTTTGGTGAATTGAATAAATACACATAATTAGAGTCTAGTTAATTATATGCAAATAAACAATATTGGACGGGAAGGGATAATATTTGTCGTTTCCAATCGTCAATGTTTTCCTACTATATTAATCAATAATAATTTAATAATAATATATTCCATAATATATTAGTAGACTGGTGTTATGCCTCACCCTACGGAACCCCTGTCCAGCCAATGATGCTGGCTGTTCTTTTACTTAAGTATTAGGCAGAGTCAAATTCATAAAGTTTTGACCTGATGTTTAATTTTGCCTTGCCTCATCTCACACCAAAGCATTGAGGATGGGCATGCCAGAATAATTAAAACCAACCAAACTCCAGATAACACTCTAATGGATTTTTTAAATGGTAGGACAATTTTGACACTTTATTGTCGCGTTTTGGTGGTTTTAGTGGTTAGTCGTGGTTATTAGCAATCAATGGTAATAAGACACCTGAATGAAACGGCCCAAGTACAAGGAATAGTACAAAAATCTTCATGATGAAAAATCAAAGTGAAATAATACAAAATCTGGTCCATCCAGCCAAGCGTTTTTTTGTTGAAAGGTTTTGCCATTTTGAGCGGTGTTTTTTTTTTGTAAAAAAATGGTTTTTGAATTTTTTTAATAACTTTGAGTTAGAAACGTTTCGTTTCCTTTAGTAGATGGTCGTGGTTATTAGCAAGCAAAGGTACTAAGGCCACCTGAATGAAATGACCAAAGTACAAGGAATATTGCAAAATTCTTCATGATGAAAAACAAAATAAAATAATAGAAAATCTGGTCCGTCCAGCCAAGCTTTTTTGTTGATAGATTTTGCCATTTTGAGCGTTGTTTTTTGTAAAAAAATGCTTTTAAATGTAAATAGATTAGAATTATTTTAATGCCTTCGTTTTACCCGTGTTTCGCTTCCTTTAGTGGTTGGTTATTAGCAGGCAAAGGTACTAAAGCCACCTGAATGAAACGACCAATGTACAAGGAATAGTACAAAAATCTTCATGGTGAAAAATCAATGTGAAACAATACAAAATTGGGTTCGTCGAGCCCGGCCTGGGTTTGTTGATTCATATCGCCATCATCAATGGTGTGCTTTTTGTAAAAAAAAAACTTTTTATCTCAACTAAAAACCTTAATTAATTGAAAGATATTAATTGGTCAAGAGGACCACAAAAACTAGTGAATTTAATAAGTTAAAAATGAAGTATACGTCACTAAAGCTCTCCGTGGTCATTTCATTTGTCGCCGAGAATCAAATAGATTACACGACATTTGAAAAATGGCAAAAAGGAGGGAAAATTCAAAAGATGGGGTTGAGATGGGAAGTTGGTGTCCGAGTGGGTCGAGGTCACGATAGCTCAAGTGGTAGAGCAGCGGCGTATCTAGCCGAAGGTCGTGGGTTCGAATCCCGCTCGTGACACTGGCTTTTTTATCTCAACTAAAAACCTTAATTAATTGAAATATATTAATTGGTTAAGCGGACCAGAAAACTAGTGAATGTAAAAAAAAGTATGCTACTCTTTTTTTTTTTGATTGGTAAAGGTTAATTTGTCTGATAATATTTTTCTTTACTATTACAATTTTTACATAATGCCGGGAAAATAGGAAAATTAACGTTTACGCATTTAAGCGTTCTTCGGGAATTGTAAATTCAAATTTCTCCCAATCTCTCTTAGAACAAACATTCAGTTTTTCCGAAAGAATGGCAACCCTTTGGAAATGTTTATCTCAGGTTTTCTCAATTGAAAAACTGGATATTTTTTCTCGAACAACAGCGTAGGAGCAGTTATTTTTTCGTCGGGAAGATACATGTTTTGATGTTAGAGAGATTCATTTTATCTAGAATTTTATACGTTGTATGTTCAATACGAACGTGGCGCTATTATCACGTATTTACCCACCGATTAGGTACAATGGAGCAGATGTTCGATATTGGGCGCATGACCCCGGACCTGGAGTGGGTCCTCCTTGGACGGGATCGTGGTTTTCGCGTCAAACTCGAATGTTTGTCGAATCGGGAGATAACAGGACGTCGGAGAGGGGCCGAGAAATAGGTGAGAGAGAGAGAGAGTGAGAGAGAGAAAGAAAGAAAAAGTTTTGAGAGCGTCCAAGTGGGAGAGAACGTTGAACTCGGGGCTCCACTCTCCCATTGTAGCGAACGACAAGAGAAGGAAGGCATCCATGTGGATTTTCCATCGGACAGAAAACACCTCTTCCTACAATCGATCAAACATCTCACACACTCTTTAAACCGAGAAAAAAAATTAACGGAAAATTACAGGGTCAAAACGAGCACGATAAAAGCACACGGATGATCCAGTCAGAATAAAATATAATTAATATTCGTGTCAACCGAGATGGAGGCTGGTCCCGTTGGCAAGCGATTACAATTTTATTAACAGGGGAATTTAACCGAAGATAAATGAGGTTATAAGGACAAAAATAATTATATAATCATTCATTTGATTACGGTTTCAATTATGTCAAATTGATTGATCGTTTTTTACGTTTAATTTTTTAACCGCATAACATTTATTTTTGGGCTCAAACTCTTAAATGTTATAACCATTGTACGGAACGATTTTCCGGCATTTAAATGTATCTCGTTTAATTCTCGACATACCTTGAAGAATACTTAGTAGACACTATTTTGGACGGTTTGTGGTAAACAAAATCGTAAATTAAATGATTTCATGTGTTTTTTTCGCATGTAAAGAATAATTTTTGGATGTTTCATACCGACGCTTTTCGCCGATCTGTTTTAACAATTTTCTCTCCTTGTAAGGCCTGTGGAAGTTGCTCTGATGCAACCCTGTGAATATAATAAGGAATATATTGTACTTTTTGACATCTGGAGTACTCGGATCATACATCCCCTTGAACGAAATTTCATAAAATGATTAATTAATTGTGAGATTTCTACTTTCTGCAGTGTGATTAAGCTGTATTTTGGTCCGCTTATCTAAACTGGTTTGGCCTTTTAGAGGTTTATAAGAATAAAAACGAGGACGAGCCTACGTGTTTGTATCTTAGTTCGTGCTAACCCCCCCCCTGCTTATAAACCTGACCAAATTCGTCTGACTGACTAGAAAATCGAATGAATACAATCCAGCATAATCAAAAACCATCCTTGATACACTACAATCAAACCATCTTTTAACGGACGTTCTTGGGGGCTGCGGTAGCCGGAGTGGTTAAGGCGTCAGACTATATCCCGCGGTCGTGGGTTCGATCCCCACCGTCGCCTCTGGACTTTTTCTGACGCCTAAGGGGACCGCGGGACGGGTGGCCACAATTGAAAGAAATTGACACGGCACTCATTGACCCTGAATTTGGTCCCAACCCCCTTCAAAAATGAGTTTCTTCAATGGAAGAACACTGGTACAACGGGGGCTCAAGTTCACATTTGTGTTGCGAGCCCTCCCCCAAATTATGGAGCCAGGGATAAAGTACAATAAGCTGTACAGCTCAGCTGCAGTCCTCAGGGGGAATTCCTCCAGTCAAAAAAAAAAAAAAACAAAAAAACGGACGTTCTTGATATCACTACAGGCCCTTTGAACTTTATACCAACTAAAGTGATCGTAAGGTTCTGCTAAGGTTGAGTTCTGCTGATCAGGGGTGGTGGACCTGTATCACCGTCCGGTTTTTCCTTGCTGCTTTGGACAGTACTAGATTCTTCAGAGAAGAGAGGTAGATAGAAAAAACAACTGGGGGACCACCAATGGTTAAAATATCAAACATAAACTTAAAAAAGTTAAATTGTAAAACCTTTTCGCGTGGTTTTTTATTTTAATTTTATTTTTTTAAGTGAATTCCACTTATCATCTTAAGTAATAATCATAATGAAACAACTTCTAATCGCATTAATTATTGATAATTGCAGTATGTGGAATGCTCTAACAAATGGGTTTTCTCTGATTTTCTCTGAAGAATCAAGAACGCGCACCTACGAGAAGGTGTCTCGTCTAGCCTGTCCTTGCTTATAACCCTGACCAAACTCTAAAGGAGGCAAAATAATATCTTACAAGAATGTATTAAAATTGTATTTCCGTTTAAAAAATGTTTTTTACATAAACCACCTGATAATGATGTTTGTTTGTTAACAAATACTTGCAGACATTTTCCAAAAAACGTACATTATTAATGCAATATAAAGCTATGGTTTAATGTACAATAATTACACACATACACACACACACAAACATACACGCGCTTTCTTTCTTTTTTTTTTTTTTTGCTAAAGCTGGTTGTAACATTTCAGTTTGAGCTTCTACTGCCGAGAGAAGGCACCTAAAAAGACGCGATTGTCCCCAGGTCCGATCAACGATCCAGGTCATAGTGGTAAGGAATAGGAATGACAAAATCTATCACCAAATGATGTATCAAAATTGTCATCGATTTTAAATAACATTATAGTATTATTTGGAGTTTGCTTCGTTTCAATTGTTCTGGCGTGCCCATCCTTAACGTTTTGGTCGCTGATAAGGCAAGGCACAAAATTAAGCATCAAATGCAAACTTTATATATCTCTAATCTAATTTTTAATTGGAAGAATAGCTATCATCAGTGACCTGTCAGGGATTTAAGTAGGGTAAGGAAAAACTGCAGTCTGCTTACATATACCCTCATTTGCAAAAACTGAAGGTCAGACCCATCATTCAGTCAAAAGAGCGATTGAATCTTTGCTGTTTATTATCAACTTATTATCTTACTAGCATATCATTTTGTAACCTTTCAAATGTGATTCTTGCTCAAATGGATAAAGTTAGTTTGCCTTTTCATTGTGCATAATGCTTAGAAAATGCCGCGAGTTATTTTTTTAATTCAGTTTTAGCTGATTCACTTTTTGCATAAGCAAATGATTTATATCTTTTTCTTTATATCTATGAAGTTTCCATTTCTTATTGATTACGAGTATTTTACAGTCACACAGTTTGTACGGTACGCATGTTTGCTATGAATAAACCGGATTGTACAAGTTTTATTCTTATAGGTCTTAGGCTGCAACATAACATTTTTATGCGGTTTCGATTTTTTTTTCGCCTGTCAGAAACTTTGATCGTCACGGTTTCTTTAAGTTCCATCACTCGGCACAACTTGTTACGCGTGTTCGGTGGGACTTTATTTTTGATGGTCTTTAATGGATAAAACTTGGCGAAAAGTTTCTTCATTGGATATGACTTGTACGTGTTGTTTACTTGTTGATTCAGGTGGGTGTTTTCAGAACGATTTTTAAGTTTGACAAGTAGAGGCAAAGGCGCGTTCATGTTTGCCATTTGTTAGAGCATTCCACAAACTGCAATTATCAATAATTAATGCGATTAGAAAGTTGTTTCATTATGATTATTACTTAAGATGATAAGTGGAATTGACTTATTCCACTTAAAAAAAATAAAATAAAGATAAAAACCACGCGAAAATTTTTTACAATTTAACTTTTTTAAGTTTATATTTGATATTTTAACCATTGGTAGTCCCCAAGTTGTTTTTTCTATCTACCTCTCTTCTCTCTGTATATATCTGCATATCTATCTATAATCGACAATGATTTTACAAAAAAATAAATTAAAACTGCTAATACGTCTGGCTTCGTAATTTCGCCGGCCTTTAAACCGCAAGACTGTGGTCGCGTGCAATGATAGACTTTATAATGAAGAACGTAGCCGCTTTCTTTGACTTTCGCGCCAATTAGCAATTTCTCGTAGAGTCGTTTTACTAAGGTTCTTGCCCCTTGGCGCTTTTATAAGAGTACCAGTAGACTGTTTCACACTTCATACTATCTAAACTATGATGGTTCATCCATGTGGTCTTATTACTCGGCTTACCTATCCAGCGACTGGAGCTGGTCCAACGGAGATTTAATAGGCTTCTTTGGTACCGCGAACTTGGGGATTTTTCCCCCCCTTATTCACTGACAACCCGCAACACCATTTCACTACTACTCTCTCTCGCTCTTTCACGCTCTCTCTCTCTCTCTCTCTACTCTCTCTCTCTCTCTACTCTCTCTCTCTCTCCTCTCTCTCTCACTCTCACTCTCTCTCCCTCCTCCCTCTCCCTTGCTCTCACTCTCTCCCTCCTCCCTCTCCCTTGCTCTATCTCTCTCTATCTTTATCACTATCCCTATTTATCTAACTTTATTCCTCATTCACTTAATCTGTATTGCTACCTTCTTTTCTCTCTCCCCCTCTCCTTTGCTTTTTGCAAGAAGTTGCTCTCTCTCTATCTTCATCACTATCTCTATTTATGTAACTTTAATCCTCATTCACTTACTCTTTATTGCTACCTTCATTTTTCTCTCTCCTCTTCTCTCTCCTCTCTCACTATCTCACTCCCTCCCTCTCCCTTGCTCTATCTCTCTCTATTTTTATTACTATCCCTATTTATCTAACTTTATTCCTCATTCACTTACTCTTTATTGGTACCTTCATTTTTCTCTCTCTCTCTCTCTCTCTCTCTCTTTCTCTCTCTCTCTCTCTCTCTCTCTCTCTTTCTCTTTCTCTCTCTCTCGCTCCTCTCTCCTCTCCACTCTCTCCCCTTTTTTTTAGTTCCTTTTTGGCCTGGATGAGAAAAGAGGAGGTGAAAACACAAAGACCGAACTTCTGTAATATTATTTTTTAAAAAAATTGTGTCTCGGGAAATCTTTGATTGGTTTCGATGAAATAAAATTCATTTTTTTATATTAAAAACGACGAAATTTAAGAATACCCGGGAAAAAAGATAGGGTTGCATTTCGGGGGGGGGGACACTTAATTCTGATACCTCTCGTACATCTGAGGGAGAAAACAAGTTTTTTGACATAAAACTGTATAACTTTAAAACAATAAAAGTTACAATTTAACTTTTTTCTGATATCTCGCTTTGTCTGATCGAAAAAAGGGACACCTGGCAAACCGCCGGTAATCAAGGATTTGTTTAAAATAATGTTTAAGGGCGGTAGCTAATGCTTCCATCTTTTTAAGAAGAACAGCAGAAATTTTTCTGGACCAAAACAACTCGTTGATTTCAATGATTTTACTTTATAAACAATATTAGGTAATGGACTATAATATAATCTATAATATATAATCTACTTCAGTTACAGTAGATTAAAAGAATAAACACACTGGAAAAAATGTGAGCTAATAGATTTACAGCAGCACATTCAGAATTGTATACTTGTTTTATGATGATTATGTTGATTATCGACCAGTGTAAGATGTGGATCTGGTTTATAGTCAGGATTAAAAAGAAGAAACTGCAATCACTTTACAAGCTTCCGGCTTTTATTAACGCCATCCTCAGGGTAGTATTAGAAAGAGTTACATTAGGTGAGTTAGTGTGTTTGTCAGCAGGTTTTCGGAATAGAAAACTATTCCATAATACAGATTTTGCGTCCTACCAAAGACACAAAGACATGGTGTAGTTTTATTATTTTTATATTTTTATCCAATATTTAGAACTATTTTTATCTAACTTGTACGTTTATTTTATAACAACGTAAAACCCGTATGTTGGAACAGTTTTCAGTTGAAGTTTGCGCCCTACGAAAAGATACGGTGTAACTTTATTATTTTTATATTTTTATCCAAGATTTAAAACTAGTACTTTTAAGGTACCCATGAGTTGCAACAGTTTTCAATTAAATTTTGAGTCTTACTGAAAAGCAAGTTGAAGCATTATCGTTCTTATATTTTTGTGCAAGATTTAGAACCAGTACCTTTAACGCAAAATCCATGAGTTCGAACAGTTTTCATTCGAATTTCGTGTCCTACCAAAAAGTTACGGTGTAACTTTATTATTTTTATATTTTTTTCCAAATTTAAAACTAGTACTTTTAAGGTATCCATGAGTTGCAACAGTTTTCTATTAACTGTTGAGTCTTACTGAAAAGAAAGGTGAAGCATTATCGTTCTTATATTTTTGTGCAAGATTTAGAACCAGTACCTTTAACGCAAAACCCATGTGTTGGAACAGTTTTCAAAACCTGCTGACAACCGTACTTAGTCAAAGCGAATCAATACTGCTTTGAAGATGGTCTTGTAAAGGCCGAAAACATTTGTTTTATTTAAGTAGTTATTGTTATTTGGAAGTAGAAGATTTCAGACTTTTTGTAAAGGAGCAAAGTCTCCTAGATATAGAATCCTCTGTAGATTTAATATACTCGGTATGGAATATTCTATTCTTATTTTTTATTTGATTACTCAGCAATAATTCTTTCTTTTGTTAATGAGGGTATTTGAGGATGTTTGAAAGTATGTAGTAGTACGATATATTTAGGTCATCTTCCAGTTACATATATACTTGTCGATATGAGTATGTTATTGAGCGAATTTTGTCGAAATAGTGTCAGAATGTTAAAATGGGATGTGGTAAGGGAAAGGGTTCTATTCTTATTTCTTATTTGATTACTCAGCAATAATTCTTTGTTTTGATAATGAGGGTATTTGAGGATGTTTGAAAGTATGGAGTAGTATGATCTATTTAGGTCATCTTCGAGTTATATACTTGTCGATATGAGTGTGTTATTGAGCGAATCTTGTCGTTTTAGTGTCGGATTAGTATCCGAATGTTAAAATGGAATATGGTAAGGGAAAGCGCGTTTGTTTGGGCCTATTTCCTCGGCCGTTGTCCCCGCTCCTGCAACGATTCGGCTTCCGTCGGCCGACCTGGCTATAATTTAATCGACCGTCCTTAACCGGCGAACGCCTGCACCTTCCTTCCCAGCCAGCTTGTGAGAACGGCGAATCATCGCCCCTTCCACCGAACGAGCCGACCCTCTCTGCCCGCTGCCACCAGTACCGCGCCATCGCTCGGCCCGTCACCTCTTCTCGACCCCGTTCAGTGACCGACCGCGTCAGCATTGACAACCGCGTTTCGGAGTGCGTCTCTAGTGATGAAAATGTGATGTGAAAGTGTCCCGTGGCCCATCGAGGATTTCTTTTTATCGATCCGGGATTAACACGTACGAGAAAGGTACGATTCTCTACTTTGGACTCTTCCTCCTTCGGCAACTCGCTTTTTCCCCCCTACGACACGCACTTTCACACAGTTAAAATTCACACCTGGCCTTCTGTTTTCCTCGAAATAGTCCGACTTCCTCGAAACTTGTGTAATACTATAAACAATAATTGCCATTTGATTATGTAACATTAACGTAATCATAAAACTTCAAAATAGGGCTTAAATTTTCAGTCTTTATACTTGAACGTGTCGTATATAAATGGCGTTAACCCCGAAAAATCTCCCTTTCTCCAATTCCCAAGCCATGAAAGACGCTGAAACTCATTGGGAAATAAAATCCAAAGGTCCGGCCAGAGCTTGAAGCGCTTTCTTTAATAAGTGTTCTGTCTTGAGTGCAGTAAACAACTGAAAAATAATAAAAAAGTTAACATTTTTAACGTAAGTCAGTTTTTACAGACGATAAGCTTCTTCAAATTAAAAACCAGAAAACCCCTAATAAAACTATAATAAATGCAAACCTTTCTATCTAACAAACGCCACAACACACGAATACTCTGGGTAACGTTATGGTCTTGATGAAAAAGCAAATTCATTAGTCACTGCCAAGCTTTCGACCTATTTTAAGGCCATCATCAGGGCAAAACAATTATAAATATGTCTACAGATTGACATAAGTTTTTCACAGACGATTTCAAATTTTTTGCAAGATCGACTCAGTCACGACATTGCCAAGGTCTGTGACATATCAACACTCCTTGACAATATTGGAATTGAGTCGATCTTCCAAGAAATTTGAAATCGACTTTGAAGAACTTAATTATGTCAAGTTGTAGACATATTTAAGATTGTTTTGCCTTGACGATGACCTTAAAATAGGTCGAAAGCCTGGTAGTAACAATTAGCTTTTTTATCAAGACCTTACACGCATTAATAATTACAACCGAAGAGTTTATTAGTATAACAAATACGATCTGAAATGTTATCCGTTGTAAAATAGATATTTTGAGAGATATTTTTCCCCCATCGGCATCATAATGCAACGGGGGCCATTCGGCTTTTGTTTCACGGCGTTCATATTTTATCCGCGAGTTTTCCGGTTATTACAGTCTGTACACAGTGTCTCGGTGTGAGATCGATACGAGAGTTGGTTGATCTACATTCAACATTGAACATATGCACTTAGCAGCTCCTTCGACGTTTAGGCAGACTCGTGAATATTTTAAGAATAGGCTCCAGGAAACCCGTTTAGAATTGGGTCGAATTTAAAGGGAATATTCTATTGAAAGGGTAAAATGAGCGAATGACGGAATGAACTTTTAATTTTGATAAGTAAATATATATTTAAAAAAAACTGGATAATACTGTCAAAAACATTCGTAATCATTGTTATCTCTTTTATCAGCGATTTCCTCCAACATGAAAGACAAAAAGGAACCATCGGCTGTAAAAATACCAACTGAACATTGATTAAGGTTTTATTGCACATCGGCTCACTTCGAAAGATTAGATAGGCGGCGAATAGCCGAAATTTTTCTACCAGATTTCCATTAAAAATTCGCAAAATATGGAAATATTCTTATAGTTGAAAGTAACAGCAATAAGTTTTGCCCCCGATGTCTTCCAAACCAGGGAGGGTGAAGAGAATGGCAGAATTTTATCCCATTCAGGATTATCTCAATGGAAGAAGGGGAGAAATAGAATGACCTTCCCGTTCGCCAGATTTACCACACCTGGTTTCTTTTTTTTCGGTGAGGAGGGGAGTATTTAATAGCGATCTTTCTGGGCGTAGGGAGATCCAGGAGTCGACAAATACGTGTATCAAGATTATAAAATGAACAGGAAAAAAGAAGAGAAAAATCTAGCCGGTAAACAGGCAGAAGGTCACTGTTTTATCATGAATATAACAGGAATAATAGTTTTTTTAAATCAGAAATATATGTACTTTTGTCAAAACAAGGCAGTGAACCGTGCAGACCGTGGATAAGAGAAATTTGCCATTATTTGTAAATTACGGTTGTTCGATTCACAACTGCTGTTAAGTAATGATCAGGGAAAAGTTTCAACGCCTATCTCAAAGATTAGGATGCCCCTTGACTTAGTTAAGCATTCATTTCATATATCTAAATTTTATTTATTCAGAAATCGTGAGATGCGGTCTGGTGTGATGTAGGTTTCAGAAAAACCTTTTCTTTATCGTGCCAACGTTTCGATCTTTATTGAGATCATCTTCAGGGCTCAAAGAGTTTGTCTTCTGTGTAATTGTGCCATTCTTGCGTGTCGTGTCTCTACAGAAGATGATCTCAATAAAGATCGAAACGTTGGCACGATAAAGAAAATGTTTTTCTGAAACGTACATCACACCAGACCGCATCTCACGATTTCTGAATAATCACCGACAAACGGTCTCTAATCACCACACATTTAAATTTTATATTTATTTTGTATAAAAAAACCCTTAAAAACTGTATAGGTTATTCATAAAGTTAATCACTTCTTTGGACATTTGATATTTTCTTCGATATAAAGAAGAGGTCTGACTAGTTAGATAATACAGTCAATTTGGTTTATTATCATAAACATATTTAAATATAGGACATTTCATGTTTAATAGGAAAATTTTGATTATTTGCAATAACATGTGTTACTTGTGATGTGCCCAGTATTTTTTTTCTACCTAATCCTGACAACGTGTGCTTTATTGGCTTTCATTGACATTTTTTCCATATTACGTTATCTTTTCAAACACGTACTGTTAATCCCTAGATTAAACGATTATCGGGTTCCAGTTTAAAACTTTCTTAGCAGTAAATATTTTTGTGAGATTTGAACGGTTTAAAAACAACTGCAATTGTAATTGATCATGATTTAATGAAATGGCTATATAAATTTAGAATTGTAATAACCTAACGTGATCATGAAATAAGGACTGACAAATTAAAACGCTAACCAAAACTGGACGACCAGGTTTGTGTGTCACGGATTTGAGAAACTTTTTTTGTGATTTTACACTTCAAATATCGGACACGTATCCGCCACTTAATGTGAAAAGGACCTGGTTCCGCCAAAAAATTAAAGTTGAAATTTACCGTTTTTTAATATTTTTATTTCGCCGCTCTTGGTTGCTGAAATCAACTAGGTAAATGTATCATCTTACATAATTTTTTATGTAGATTGCAATAAAATATACTAAAATCTGTCAAAGTTTATCAATGACCAGAAAAATTCAAAACACCAAATTTTATTCAAGTAAACTAGGTCATAATTTTTTTTCTCTTAAAACTAATATAAAATTTCGTTTTTGCACCCCTAGAGACCCCTAAATATAAATTTTTGTTTGAATTTAAATTTATTAATTTTTTTACCTACGATAATTTTCCGATTTTTAAGAAGTCGTTATCGAATTGAAACGGCTGTAATGAAAAAAAAACGGCTAAAAGTATTTTAACGTCAAACATACCATTTGAAAGAAGAGGAACGTAGCTTTTTAACCACGCATGTACCATAAAAATATATAAAAGATTTCTGAGAAAATACTCAAAATAGGAATATTATTTACCTTCAGTAAAACTCTCCAGCACATTCTCAACAAAATTCAAATTCATTAATTTTGTAACACGAGGGACCAAATATAATTGTGATTGAATGAATTTATTTATATTGTTCAAATTAAAATGGTAATAAAAATTATAAGTTTGAATTAAATTTAATTAAAGGATAAGTATAAATAAGATAATAGAAATGATGAATGATGAAGTGAGTGCGGTGTTCAATCCTTTTTAAAAAGATAAGGATAAATCGTTATTTATAGATTAAAAAAATATTTTTGGTGTAATAATTTAATTGTTGGTTAACATAAAAGCAAAAATATTCTATTACGAAGAATATTGTAATTTGGTATGATTTAAAAAGATAAATCAACAAAATACTTTTTACCTATTTTAACAATCATTCTGTACTTGTAAGCAAAGTAGATCAGCAAATGGTCAAAATTTGGATTTGACCCATTGTCGTGATTCTATCGTTATAAAATTATTAGATACCGACTTTCGCGGAAGTCGGTGTAAATTAATTTTTGGACTGATAATTTCTACGACCTTTTCTGCCTGACTGACATTCCTAGTGCAAGCACTAACATCGTTTTTGTCAAAACGTAGGAGACCGATTTTCATGGTTGATAATTCTTTTTAAAAGAATTTTCACGTGGGTTTTACAACTGTATCAAACATTAACATTGGACGATTATTTCCGTTAAAAAAAAAAACGAGGTTAATTTTTAATAAATTATTTTCCTATTTTGAGAATTTTCTTATAGAAATCCTTTATATATTTTTATGGTACGTACGTCGTTAAAAAGTTAAGTTCCTCTTCTTTCATTTGGTCTGTTTGACGGTAATTACCCCTGAGCCTTGAAGATGATCTCAATAAAGATCGAAACGTTGGCACGATAAAGAAAATGTTTTTGTAAAACCTACGTCACACCATCCCGCATCTCACGATCTTCAAATAATCATTAACTAACGGTCACTAAACACCACACATTATTAATTACTTTTATCTTTGTTTTTATTGTGTTCGAAAATCTTAAAAAATCACCATTAAAACAGAACATTAAAACGTCGAACCTATATTTAAATCACATGTTGTTATACAAAGGTAGTAAACCTGTTTATTGATTTTCTAAGAAGTATGCTGACTGTGGGCCTCTTCAGCTTATAATTTAATTATACGGTGTAACGATAGGAGTTAAAACGTGTTTACAAGGATCTGGTAATATTCAATAAATAATTTATCCAACTGATAGTCGACAGATTATGCTATTCTCACTCAACAACTTCTTATGTGATCTGGTTTTTACTATTGGCCAAATTTTTCCAAAATACATTTGCACTTCTCGTTTTACACGCGTACAGTTATGGATATCATCCGTCTTTTTTTTACCGATCGCGAAAAAAGTTAAATTTAAAAATACATTTAAAATATATTCATGAAAAGAGATTAAGTGGGCTCCCTTGGCAAATGTTTTCCCCAATTTGTCTATATCCTCAAAAGTAAAGTCCTGTCAAACATGATGGCTTATCGAACAACTACTCTTTCGGCGTCGCGGAGGGGTCAGATCAACTTTACAAGACTTTTTTTCTTATTATTCTCAATTAATATAATGTAGTGAGAGTTGTGGTACCACTTTTTCGTTGACGGTCGCGGGTTCGATCTCTACCTTATCCACTGGTGTTTTTAAAAAAAGCGTGGTCAGTACATTCTTACCAGGCAGCAGTTGAGTTTAATAATTTTCCGGCAGACGGTTGAGCATACATATTTGTTTATATTATACTTTTTTTACTCATTCATAATGTAGAGAAGGATGCGATGAAAAATTATTGTCACGAGCGAGACTCGAACTGACGACACAGATGGTTGGTGGGCTCGACCCATTCATGACCCTAATTTTTCATCTCAGCCTTCTTTACATTATATTGAAAGCTAGTTTACATAACTATAATAATAAATAATTAATAAAAATAAATTAAAATGATGCCAGAATTCGTGCCTAGAATCGCTAGCGTGTCAAATATAATAGTTAATTCAAATAGTATAGTGTTAATTTTTCAAAATACATAATCGAAATTTACATTTCTTTTATGTGCAATGAAACAACTAAAATACGCATACACGCACGCAACAATTAACCATGGTGTTTCGATATTTCTCTCGTTTCAGTGTGGTATCTGTCAGGATAGGCATATCAGGATGATCGACAATCTTCCAATTACAGGTTCATTACCCGAATATAACAGTATGGGACGTATAATTGCTATGATTCTGGCCGAATCTGTATCACTTAAAACCATCATTCAAAAAAAGAAGCTTCAAAGAAAAACCAACAAAGACGAGATTAACTATTCAAAGATTTATTTACAAAATCCAGTTGTAAACACAAGATTTTATCTGTGTTTTATTTACCTTCAATCCTTTAAAATATACCAAATATTGGTGTAAGATAATCAATGAAGGATTTTCTATGAAATAATTTAAAATATTAAGCCACTTTTTTGGCCTCTTAGTGTATTTATGGTAACTTGATGAATCTGGTACATATTGCCGGATATTGACATAAATAAACTTAATTACTATGAATAAACAAATGTAATTAACTGGCAGCATATCAGAATGAATGTTTCGCCTTTTGTCAAAAATCCACGAGCTTTTCGTCTTCCGATTTTTCAATCGATTCTCATTTTCACGAGATAGCTTCCCCCCTCGTGCAGAATGTCCCATTCGCACGAACGTAGCAATTTGCATAATTTGCATCCTGTTTCTCCGTGCAGTTTTTTCAGGTCGGAATTCAAAATTAAAACACAGTTATCTTTATTCCTGGGTAAAATTGGCAAGTCTTAATTGGCAGTCGGCTCGTACGGATGCAACAACGTTGAGGATTTAATAGGACGTGGATATTCTTAAAATAGGTCTCGACTATGTATGAGTCTTCGTTGTTTTAATTGTTTTGATGGGCCTTTTAATAACAGGTCAGACCAGTTGGCCAATCGTATATCTTCGCCTGTGAATCAAAGGGGAAGAGCCTTTATTCAATTAACCGGCCAAGTTGTGCTTAAGTCATCTATATTTGCTTGAAAAGCGACTAATATAAACGAAGGTTCTTGTAAAGTCATAATGATTAGTTTAGGGCGTAATATATAACATGGATTTCATATATTAAATTCTTATTCAAAATATAAACTTTGTCTTAGGACCATAAAACGAGTAATTAGCTTTTGTTTTCGACTGCCGGGTTATATAAGGAACGAATTACATATTTCCGCTCGCATCGGATTGTCACGGCTTTTGCTCCGATTTTCCAGATGTTACGTTGTTCCAAACCAAAACATAACCGGTCTACTTCAAAATCTACCTGTCGTTTTTCGAGATGAGAAGAAAAAATCTGGGTGAGAAAATAACATGTATTTTTACGGACATCTTGACAAAAATGATACAAAGATGTAAGAATGTTCATGGTGTCTTTTGACAGCTATTGTATCTCCCGTTCTGTACCTATAGCACACCGGTGAATCCTAATTCATCACAGTTTGTTAGTAGGCGTAATGGTTTCCTCTCTGCTTCTTTGCAGAATCTGCAAGTGCTATGTTGTGCTAATTCTTCAGATTCCCTTCAGGCTGCAGGGTCCTTGAAGTTTTTTCTTCCTTTAATGCATTCTGACACTTTACTTACAACATTTTCTAGAAGGTTCTTAGATTGTTATTATTTTATTTTATCTTTTTATCAATTTATCTTATTTCTATATTATTCACCGTGAGTGTGAATCCCTATGCCAAGAAGGGCTCAGGACCTATCAGCGGTATGGCAGCCCCTTTCCTTGTAAGGTTGATCTCTGCTTCCACATGTCCTGAGACCCAGCAGAGCGTGCCTTTATTTTGCGTACCTAATGTTTAGTTTTGTAACTCAGCACATGTTTGAATTCGTGCGTTGATGGCTGCTTGGCTCCGACATGATAGGATTATTCTTGTTTTTGTACACTTTGCTTAAATTGAACTGGGTACAGTTCTCAATTGCATGAACTTCAGCCTGAAGATATTGATAATTTTTTTAGGATTATTTTAGTTTAGGTTTGCAATTCAGCACCAACTTTAAGGTAACGATGTTTGCACTTACTGCTGTGGCCGCTGGGCTATCTGACTGTATAGCTTTATTCTTGTTTTTATACACATTGTTCAAATTTAACTGGGTAGATCTTTCACTAGTACGGACTTTAGCTTGGAAGATACTGGTGTATTTTCCAATAGGTTTTGAGTATTTGGTTCTCGTACCTAACACCCCAAGACAAGAATTAAACAGACGCATCAGACTTTATAAGACACTAGTGAAAACTATTTGGACTATGGGGCACCGCTAAGTCTCCTAGCGTCAAAACAATACATCCCTTCCAATGCAAAGTCCTCAGAACCATCGTCAACTCTACCTCCTACGGTTCCAACCTTACCCTTCACACTGACCTCCAAATACCATTCGTTAAGTCTCCAACAAATTTTCCACATTCCACATTCAAAACTGTCCTCACATGCTGGCACGTTAGCCGGACTACAAACCATTAAGGCGATTGAAAGGTAGATGGCCATGGGACTTACGAATAGTACATGACTTGCTATTCAGAATGCTGCGACAGCAACAATGGTTGCTGGCTCCCCTCAGGAAGGATATAAGGAAATGATAAATATTCTAGCTCATTACATAATGCAGATGGTAATAAATAAATATTCCAAAAAAATTAACACTATTTTTGTATGTGCTATTGCTATTAGTGACATATTTATATATATTCAGAACATTATTGACAGTAATTTGTTTTTTTAGTGACCGGTTGACAAAATATTGGTAGAAATATTCTTAACTTAAACTTATAAATCTTTCAAGTAAACTCTCTCTCTCACTGTCTCCCTCCCTCCCTCCCTCCCTCCCTCTCTCTCTCTCTCTCNCTCGCTCTCTCTCTCTCTCTCTCTCTCGCTCTCTCTCTCTGTCTTTTTCTCTTTTTCTCTCTTAAAGTAAAAAAAATCACCTCTTCTCTAATTTTATTTCCCTGTTAGATTATATTTTAGAGATTTTCCATAATCATTCTTCCACTAAAAAATGACTTGGACGTGAATAACAAAAGTGAGGAACTCATTTTTATCGCTCCCTTTTTTCTTACTTTTTATCATACGGGCTGGATTATTTCATTAGATGACTATCTTTTGCATCGAATTCTTGATCCGACATATCACATTTATTGTTTTTTTGTTTTTTTTTCAAAAAGCGACAGCCGGCTCTTGTCATATCTTGTATCAATTACAAATCAATGATTCATCATTATCTGACTCAACACGTAACTGACAATTGGATTTCTGTTGAAAGAAATTCTATCTATCCAGTGTTTGGCAAACACGAGACGAAAATTTGAACAAAAAAGAAGTTTTTTTTTATGTCGTTGGTTTATCTGTTGAGCTTATTTTTCAAGCTTGTGATGAATTGTATAAGCAGTAGTTATGTGATATAAACAAAGCGAGACCAGGAGGAACAAATACCATCGTTTGTCATGTACTTATGAATTCGTAAAGTACGGTTCGTCCTTGTATGCTTGTTTATCTTCCATTATTCTGCCTGTTCGAAATTGGTGATTATGTTTAAACAAATATAAGAAAAATATACATTTATTTTATTTTTGATTATGATATTCCTGGACCTATCCATTACATCACCTACACTGCTGATGATAGCGCAATTTTGTACTGGAATCCTATCCAAGCTACCCCGAACATCCAAGAACACTTGAAAGTATGAAGAAAAATGTACTCTACGTTCACATTGAAAAAAAAAAACAGCCTTGACTTCCACTGTACATTAACAACAAAAAGATATGAACTTCCATTCAAGTCAAATACTAAGGAACACTAGAGAGCAGACTGACGTGGAATCCCAGCACAAGATTTAAGAGACTACAACTTAACAAAAGACTTGGACAAGTACGATGTTTCTAGAACTAAAATCAGCCTTGACCGTCAAAATAAATTACCTTATGCAAAGCATTATTGCTAACACTTTGGAGCCATCCAGCTTTCAGCGAATCCAATCCTTCTAATCAAAAGTCCCCAGGCAAATCGTCAAAGCACTTTATTATCTCACTAACATCACGATCTACAACGACCTCAACATTTTTTGTCATCGAAATGATCCGTTCCCGATTCCAAGTTTCCCACCGACCACCAAACCCTACTGCTCGAGCCCTCTACACGTAACTATTCTGACGACGATGGCCTCGAGACCACCTTGTCCGTTAATCCCTCACAGTGAGTTGTATTGGCTGGTTTCTCATAGCATATGTCCGCGCAGTGCTGGCAATAGTGTTAGTTCTGTGACCCCGAGAAAAAATGTACTTTCATCAGATTTGTATATAATATTGTATAATATGTACAATATGTATAACCTATAATTTTTTTTAAAATTTATTATACGAGTCACGCATGGGATATTGCGGTTTTTCGTTATCATCACCGTCCAAACAAGATTGTTGAGCAGCCTGATAGCGAACATCCTTTTGATTTTTTCACCTACCAAAATTTAAAAAAAAAAAAAGTATCCACTTCTGCCTAGTTTGTATTTAATTTGAACAAGGGTCTTCCATTTTCTCGATGGAAGGCCCGTCACACTGGAACTTTCTTGAAAATGATTCATATCGGCTTTTATCGTCTCCCACCCGCTTCTAAGACGTTCGAAATAATTTCGAAACAGTTTATACTTCGCCTCTTAGAAACAGGCGTTCTCTTATTAAATTTGAATAAAATAAAACAATCCCTTTCGACCCCATTGCACTCTCAGGGGCGAATCTCGTCACAATGAACTTTGGGGAAAGTTTCAAGGGACGAGTTAGACATTTTATCGAGGCTCGTTGAGCTGAGGAATGTAATCAGGAGAAAAGGGAGAAAGGATGGGAAGAAATTCAGTTGTACGATGATCCGGTGATGATGTTAGTACCCGTTTTCGTCTTAGTTGACAACGATTTTGAGCGATTTCTGAAAATTAAACGTCTTAAATTAAAACAATCTCTCCTAAAGCTACCATTTACTAATTGATTAATTTAAAGTCTCTATCTAAGTATCTAGTTTTATATTGAAAATGAGGGTACATGAGTTCTGAGGCATGACAGCGACTATAAAGATAATCTCATTGCATATTTAAATCAGTAAATGCGTATGGGCACGTAAAAACAACCACGCATTATATTCCCAACTTTTATTATGTGTGAATGTATTTATTAGCGCGAATGATGAAGTATGCGTGGATGAGGCTGTGACGGAATAGTGAGTACCCACAGCCCACCGAATTAGGTTTAGGTAATTTAATATCTATAGAAAGATGTGTTGGATGGGCTCGACGGCATATGTTGAACCCGTCCAGTGTGAATGTATTTATTAGTGTGAATGGTTAAGTATGAGAGGACGGATCTGCCGAAGAATACTGAGTACTCCGCAGGCTTGTCGAAACCTTAGGTTAGTTAGGTTAAGGAATAAGTGGAGGGTGATAAGGTGGCGAAACGCTGGGCAATAAAACTGCACGGTGTCTTGCCAATTTTAATTGTAAATACGGCATGAGCAGAATGATATTATTATTGGCGTGAATGACGAGGGGTTGGCGTGATGACTCTCACCTAGCCGACTCCCAGCTAGTTATAGGAGGGGTACTCAGGGTCATTTGTACTCTGAGACCGGCGAAATATAGGTTAGATTAAAATCTTTTAGTAGCATGGTATGTGTTTTAGGAGTATTGCGAGTGAAAAAAAGGTAAATAAACATAATAATAACAAAATACTAATAAGCATATGGATCGTCTTGCAACCAAAGGTATATGACAGAAAAGTGAGAAGGACAAATATGCGAGGTGCCATCAATGACCACAGTAGTTAGCTGGTTAGCTAAAAACTATTTAGTTAGGATATCTCAATATTGGATTATATAAATCTTAACTCCATTATATTTTGTGGTCCGATTGACCAAATAAATTCTTTCAATTAATTAAACTTTTGTAAGGTATTGGTTGAAATTAAAAAGTTAGTATCACGAGCGGGATTCGAACCAACGACCTTCGGCTCAATACGCCCTGCTCTAACCACTCGTCATGATAGGGAATATAACCTCCATCTTGTCTTATACAGTACAGCCAATCCACCTGCCATTTATCTTAAATTTGCCATAATTATATCTGCCATAATTTTCATACATTGCAATTAATTAACAATTCGAAATGATAATATTAATATCTGTGATTAGTATAGAGATAATAGGTACAAAATATGAGTGAAATAATGTATATTTATGCAAATTACAGTAAATATTTAGAAGCCTTCTGCCATTACATTGGTATATCACAAACCACGGATGTAAAAAACAGTCAAAACTTTGGTCCTTGTTTCTGACAACACACTGGATTTCTTTTGTCAGATTTGTTGTTTAATATAAAATTAAATTTAAAATTAATTAAATTATAATTTAAAATACACTTATGTCACTCCAAATGTTCACTTATTATAATCATCTGAAATTTAAACAATCTGGCCATAAAGCTATCATTTAAACAAATTTGAAAGTATCTTGTTATAATTAATATCAGCAATAAATATTTTATATTTTATATTAAAAATCAGGGATAAGGTTGGTTTTGAAAGAAAACTCTCAGTTCCTTCTTCGGACTTCGAGATTATTAGTGACATTTTTCGAAATTAACAAATATTAACATCTATTTTCAATATTTAAATCTAAAATTGCAAGTGTAATGAAGTTAAACACACGTTCGTTGTATATGGGGAATATAACCTACATCCGGTTATCCTATACAGTACAGCCAATACTTTTATACATTTATCCTAAAGTTACCATGATTATTTCCGCAATAATATTCATATAATTGAACCGACAATTGTTAACAATTAAAAATAACAGGTACAAAATGTAATTTACAGAATCAGTTACTAACAAATAGACAAAATTACGGTAATATTTAGTTAAGGTTTGAATATTCGACTGTATAATCATAACACTAATTTTTTTTGCTATATAGTTAGAAGAGAAGGTTATTTAAATGTATAATTTTTTGATTTGCCAATTTATCATATGTAAGTCATAAACCGAATCTTTTAGCCCAATAAAAACT
The DNA here is from genome assembly GCF_000648675.2 of Cimex lectularius. Taxonomy (NCBI): domain Eukaryota; kingdom Metazoa; phylum Arthropoda; class Insecta; order Hemiptera; family Cimicidae; genus Cimex; species Cimex lectularius. Next base: position 494,487 of record NW_019392789.1, on the reverse strand, counting down.
TTGGCTCGTGTTGTTGACATCAAACGGGATTTCTAGTTTTGTTTTAGTATACAATTATAATCCAAATGACTAATTATGTCTTAAGGGTCGTTTTAAACAGAGATCCCCCAAAATCTTTATGTGTGCAGTTGGCCTAATGCAAGTTAATATAAGAATAAAGGTTAGGGATTCAACTTTGGACTATCTTTTATTTATTTTTCATTTTCACTTGGAATGATAAATAAAAAGTTGCCAGTTCAAACGTAATCTATTCGCTTTTTTTGTTCTATTTTTACTAAATATCTCGAAAAATAGTTGTTTGTTTGGCCAAGGGGAACTTTAGATATAATTTTGCCCGAAATCGATGGCCCCCGGTCCGCAGGTCCTCGCTGTTGGCTTGTCAGACCGTTTCGCCTTAAAGCCAGACGGCAGAAGTTAGCTCAAGATCGATTATCTATGACAAGCGAAAAACTCGTCGTCGGCCCGTTGACGGTGCGTTTCGACTGAGCGGGATGATTAGTGATATCGAGCCGAAACCGGCTTCCAGCGAGCCGGATCCAGGCGGACCGGGGATTGTGATGAAACCGTCGTCCCAACAACGGCAAATTCTCAATTTGAAGGTTGCTTTCGAAATTCAACCCGCTTCGAATCCAACCAATATTTTTTTTCTAATTTCGTATTGATAGATACGGTAATCATTTAGCGCGATGTAATTACATTTTCATAAAGGAATCCAGGCAGGACTTAATGTAATGCACAGTTATCTCGCTAATCGATTTAATCGTGCAAAAACATGCATTAAAACATGCAAAAAATTGCGATTAGCTGGAAGCAATATTTGCCAGTCATGCCCTCTCAGTTAAGATAATAGGGTAAGATAATAAAAAGAACATTTCCGATAGGATCAATTATTTATTCTTTCTTAATTGTTAATCATTTAACGCGGATCAGTTGGCTTCTTTTTTTATGATTCAAATTAGACCGTCTTTCGAAGGCAATCGCAGTGGAAAGTTAGAACGAATTTGTCGTCTCCTCGTTGGCCCCATTCCCTATCTTTGCGTCTCCCACGTAAAATCCCAGATTTTAATTCCCCGCCGAATTAGCATCGTTCGTGAAATCGTCGGCTTATACTTAGACAGAAAAATCACATAGGGTCGTGCTTTCTAAAGATTTCGTTTGAATGTTCTTAGTTAAAAATCCGCCTTTTCTTTCCTTTTCTCTTTCAGTCCTAACTGTTTACATCCCTCTTTTATTAATTCGGGGGCCCTTCTCCCTATCGATCCTCTTTTTCTGTAATGAGTCGGTCCTGAAAGGAAAATAATGGCCGTCCCACAGCCGCTCTCCTCGCCCTCCAACTGCTCCAATTATTATTCACAACCGATTATTAACCGTAAAATGCCTCACTTCTCTCTCTTAGAATCAAGGCGATAACCATCGGTATTAAGATAAAAGTTATCTCATATAACAAAAATATATAACGATCACATGGTATTTGTTGATTTATGAGTCTCATTGAGGGGTGATGCTTAGAAAAAACAAGTGCAATAGTCAGAATGTCCATGGCAGATTATTATTATTTGTTTAAAACTAATCACGACAATGGGGGAGATTGGGTCAAAACTGTTTGAAAAACCCTTCCCTCAAAATTGAAGAACTTGATACCACTTGCAGCACAAATGGGAAGAATTTTCTTTGTTGTTGGTTGAACCTTTTTAAAAATCTAAATTTTAGAGGGGCTTCGGTTAAAAGGTTGACGACTCATCAATGTAAACTTTCAGCTTACAAATAGACATATAAAACAAACTGTAAATAATAAATAACTTTTAGATAAACCAGATTAGATTTACCACGAGGGCAAAAATATGAAATATTATTCATACAATTTGTTACCTGTAAACAAACATTTTGGTCTACTTCTCTTCCCTGTTTTTTTAGCCTATTCGCCAATTTTATGCTGGTCAAGGAGCCTGGATAGGAAGAAAAAAAACTTTGTATTTCGCCATTTTTACCAGTGACTTGCATTTCGGCATACTTAGTGGTCCTTTTCTAACTAGGGGTTAAGTAGAGAGAGGTGTGGAGATGGAAAGAAGCCGAATTGATCGGAAAGAGACCAAAAAGTCGTTCACCTTCCCTCAGACCTCAGGAGGAAATCTCACAAACGAACAAAACGCTGGAATGGCCTTATTAAAATAACTCACTTAGTATTCTGTCACAAATGCAATATTTTATTCATACACCCACCCGTGAATAGTACGATACAATCAAACAATCGATATGTGTAAATTATCGAATAATTTCTTTCGATACCAAGTATTTTTAGTACCGAATCTCCACTTTCGACATCAGTACTGGTATCGTGTACTTTCTTTGGTATCGGAAAAAAATACTCGAATGGAAAATGCTTAAAATGGAACCGAAGTGTTCTTAAAACATACCCGAATAGAAAAAGAACTAAAATAGAGAAACAATTTCGTTGAGAGGTTTGCTTGGGAGCACTGGCTGTGCAGTGAACCTTACTCCATGGTCACTTCTATCACATCTAAATTACATTCTCAAAAGTTTAAAAAAACAAAAAAATTCATTCTGTTAATGTCCTTCGTGTGAGAAATTGTACTCAGTAATCGAAATATATATATTTTTTAAATTTTTATTCAATTTTTTAATTTAAAAGTCAGGAAAAGAAATCGATGTCTTAAAACATTAAGTCAACAACTTCAACCATTTGAATTTGTCACAAAACAAGTTTCTGAAGAGAAATATTGCACGCTCTCAACAGTAATTCCAATGGTCGACATATTGATTCCTGAGCTGCAAGCTGTCACAATTGACTCGATTGTATGAAATAAAAGAAGTTCATCTAACCCTAACGGATACCCGGGCAAGATTTTCAAATTTATAGGAAAATAACAACATAGCTGTTTCAACCTTTTTGGACCTAAGGTTCAAGAATATTCATTTTACCAAACCAGGAGCTTGCGCAAAGCTTATGAGCATCATAAGATATGTGGCAGTCTTATGAGCAAAAGGAAAAGTTACATGGACAGAAGCGAAAAAAGTGGTCAGGTTCGAAGGATGAGCTGTCCTTATACCTCAACAACCCATTAGTTTCTCTAAAAAATGATTCGCTAAAGGAATGGGAGGATATGAAAACCATTTTACAGACAAGCAAGGGTTGTTTTTATATACCGGCGACCTCTGTGCTGAGTGATCGACTCTTCTCAAAAACTGGACAAGTTTTGTGTCATAAAAGAAACAGGTTGTCCCCAACATAACTTAAGGGATTTTGTTCTTCATTGTGTAGGGGAGGAATATTGGGGTATTTCCCAAGCCCCAAAATGAAAATATATTGTATGTAGGTACATGAATATTTTATCTTAGTAATTTCATTAATAAATACTGATTCATTTATGTTTTATTGTCCAATTGATCAAGTTACATGTTTCAATTAGTTATTCTTTCCACGTAAGTTCTAGGTTGAGATGAAAAAAGAAAATTGAATATGGCAAAATGAGGGAAGGTTCGAACGGTTGTAGGTTGAGATGGAGAGTTGGTGTCCGAGTGGATCGACAGCTCAAGTGGTAGAGCAGCGGCGTATTTAGCCGCTTTAGTTTATGGTTATTAGGTCATGGGTTCGAATCCCGCTCGTGACACTGACTTTTTTTTATCTCACCCAAGACGTTACATGGAAAAAATAACAATTGATTAATAAATACGTTTAGTTTTCAATATTTTATCTGTTACTACCAAATCACTCGTCAATTATTGTACATAAATAAATAAGTTTACAGTTTCCTAATTTTTAAAAATCTATTATTGTCAAACATAACCGCTCGTTACGCTAATGCCATACTCATCAATATCGAATATTTTCTTTCGTTACTTGAATAGGATAGAATACTTCTTTCGATGCCAGTATCGAGTACTGTACTCTTTAGTATCTCACGTAAAATGTGTTCATTTTCAATTTGGTCTAAAATGAATTGTCCTCTTGATTGTATTGATTGCGTAATTCAAATTAAAGTCTAGTTAGTTTCAGTCCAGTTCGCAATATTTGTTTTCCATTGACTATCTCGTCGGCTACGATTAATTTGTTTGTTAAAGGGAATCTGGAACTTATCGAATTAAGAAGACCTTTGCACACTTTGGCGGCGAAAAGCCCGAATCCGGGCCAGGATGTAAAAAATTCCCACCTAGCAGACGGAATGATTTATAGAAATGAGAAGGGGATGTTTAAAAAGGGGGAGGAAACCAATACGAATCGGATGCAACTGGCCCCCGTTGTAAAAGCTTCAAGCTCAATCTTACAATTTTAGAAACACACCATCAAAAATATAAAAATACAGCTCATAAGTAATTAAAAGAAAAAAATACAATCTTTGGAATTAATTTACATATAAGTGTCCCTGCTGGGTTTCGTCGTAACGGGCCGAGGCGAAAATCCCGCCGAGTATTAACGGCCGTCCGGGTGGAAGATGCGAAGAAACAGAAGAAGCGGATGTGGTGATGGCTCTTGAGATATTAACTTGAAACCGTGGCGATTCTGTATAATTCGCCTCAGCAAGCGGATTGCATTCAATTCTAGCCGGCAGATTTTGAGGGAGTTCAAGGACCGTGCAATCTGTACAAATTAACTACGCCCTGTTGAAAGTTTCGTGAGTAAAGCAGACCTAAAGGACTCTGCTTTTAAAATTTCCCGCACTCTTGTTATATATTAAAAATAACTACTTTATGATAAATGATAGAAAGAGTATGCGATGTTGAAAGAGTTCTTTAAGGGCTCATAATCGAGCCTTGACAGATTGTTGCAAAGTTAACAAAACTCGCCGTTACGCTTTTCCCGTTGGGTATGTTGATTTTTTTTCATTGTCGGAAAATATCGTACATTCATCATTATCGCACCGTCCTGTCTTTTCTAGTCCATTAAGCACAATTTGAAGCATTACTCGCGAACGTAACGGCGTCAGCAGAAAATAGAAGATGAATCAATCCTCCTGTCCTGTCCCCTTTGTAAATTCAGTATGCTGGAACTTCAGCAAACACACTTTAATAATTAATAATAATTTTGTAAAGCCATTAAAATTAAATAACATTTTTATTGTCGTACACATTTCTTAACAAACCGATGAAACATCTCCAAAAATTAATGTAAACCCTCTTTAATTACTATGTCATTTCAATCATTATTAAATGGTAAATCTATGTATTATTACAGAAGATGATTGTTCGTAATAAAAATTGACAACAAACGTGCTTTTGCAGTCAAACAGTGCAGCTTTTGTGGTAGAATAATGAACTTCGTTCCTATGATGATGCTGAGGGAGACTAGGAAGTGTGGATTTTTGTTCCCTTAGTCTTCTCACTTACTGTACTTTCACAGTTCCCCGGTTTTCTTTGTATCTCAGGTTGTATTGAACTTGAACGGTTGCCTCACATTAGAAAATGATCTTGGTGGCTGTTTCTTTCTCTTTATTGCATAATCTACAAATCGGGCCATCATTGAATATACCTTTGTGGTTTCCCTAGATGCCAGTGACCGGGAAATAGTCCTATCACTCCTTACATTATTATTATTATTAATAGGAGGAGGAGGATATTAATAAGAGTAGGGTTGGTTTTCCCAAGTTCTGTAGCCTTTTAGCATTCCTTAGTTCAGTGCAATCGATCCGATCCTTCTAAGAAGTTCGAGGTTTTGACTGTCGTTGCTAAAATTACTTTCCCTGGGTTTTCTTTGTATTCAAGATTGTCAACATTGTACGGTTGCTTCACATTCGAAGATAATCTGGGTGGCATTTCTTCCTCCACATTGACTAATCTACAAATCGGTCCATCATTGAACATGCCCATGTTGTGTAGATGTTTTCTCAGATGGCAGTGACCGGAAATTGTCCTATCACTTCTTACATTATTATTATTGTGAGGAGGAGGATATTGAGAAGCGTAGTTTTGGTTTTCCCAGGTACTGCTGCTTTTTGGCTTGTTGTGCTTTCCCAGTTCCTTAGATCAGTGCAATCGATTCGATCCTTCTCCTAAGAAGTACGAGGTCATTGGCTGTCGTTGCTAAAATTACTTTCCCTGGGTTTTCTGTGTATTCCAGGTTGTCAACATTGAACGGTTGCTTCACATTCGAAGATAATCTGGGTGGTAGTTTCTTCCTCCTCATTGCATAATCTACAAATGGGGTCGTCATTGAATATACCCATACGTCAATCTGTAGACATATGTAATATTGTTTTGCCCTGAAGTTGACCTTAAAATAGGTCGAAAGCTTGGCAGTAACAACTGAATTTGCTTTCTTCTTCGAGATCATACCTTGATCCAGTGTTCGTAGATGTTTTCGCAGATGCCAGTGATGAGCAAATAGTCCTATCGCTCCTCTGAGTTTAGCCTTCTCTAATTATAGCAGTGATTTTGCCAGCCTTTGTTAGGGTTGTTTTAACATAAGTTTATTGCAGCTCGTGCCCCTGGAGTTCATCCATTTCTCCTTTTATCTTTTTTGATCCATTCTATGACGGAGAATTCAGTGTTTGTTTTTATTAACCCAACAATAGGTTCAGGACCTATATATATGTGGTCTTGCAAATCCTTCTCTGGCCACGTGTCTGCTTTTTCGTTACCCAAAATTCCTTTGTGTGTTATCACACAAGATATCAGATTGAATCTTTCCGCAGTTTTTGGAGATTTTGGATGTATTCACTGACTAACGTCGATGTTATGGTTTATAGCTGCTTGGATATCCGACCTTGCGAATAATTTTTTTTAACAGCTATTAAGGCACAAGCATTGATAGCATTTCCGCTTGAGAGATCGAGGTGTACTTCCTAATGAGTTTGACTGCTCATCTTTCAGGCCTGATCTGGTTCGTTCATGTGTTGTAGAGTTCTGTATGCCATACAATGTATCTTATGAACTCCTGAATTCTTCTTATCCTAGTCTGTTGTAACTGGGAGTGTTTCTGGGATCATGTCGTTCCTATAGATTTTCTTCAAACACTAAATATACAGTGATGCCAAATAGAATTTTAAATAGGCAAATGGCACTGATAATGAATTATTGAAGATACTCTTCAATTGCGGTAGTTCAAGAGACAAAGAACCGTATCGATTGAACTGCATTATTGTTTACACAATGAAATTTTATATCAAATTTATTAAAATAACAGAGAATAGGAAGGAAATAAATTTCGTCCTTCAGCATTTCGTATACATATGCAAACTTAATAAACAATTGGACAAATAGCTATTTTTCATATTTAAGAAATTCAGGGTCAATATATTTTTTTTGTATATGGATCATCTATTCGAAATCTTAGTCAATTAGTAAATAGCAATTATTTTCTTTTTTGAGGATTTCTAATTAGTTGAGAATTATTCGTGTTAAAGCCATCATTAGGTCTTTTATGACGTGTTCTACTGTTGAACATCCACAGGTACAAAAGAATATATGTAGGTTTTATCTTGACAATAATGCGCCAGTACTGAACGGTTTATTGCGCTTGAGGATAAAAAATGATTTCTATCGTTGAGTGTAAAAATGTCTTAACTGATTGAATCATTTATAACTACGATTTCCATCCTTTCTTGTATTTATGATGGTGTTCAAATGTCACTTGGAAACATTGAAAACCTGTTTGGACAGTTGTTGTTTTTTCTCAGATTGGTTGTGACGGAGCTGGCAGGAGGGACGAGGGAAAACACGATCTTGTGTACTAGGGCGGTTTGAAAAAACAAAAGAATACGTCGCAAATCTGTAGGGAATAAAAACCAGTATTTTGTGCAGATAAACCACAATGTTTCACATTCTGTACGCCCAGCGGATTTAAGGCTATTACAGTTTCAAATACTGTAAAAGAAGAATGAAGAAAACACTGGGCTTGGAAAAATAGAAATAATGATTATTCTGAGATCATGAAATGCGGTCTGGTGTGACGTAGGTTTTAGAAAAACATTTTCTTTATCGTGCCAACGTTTCGATCTTTATTGAGATCATCTTCAGAGCTTGGGATTTATAAACATTGTTTAAATTTTACAAATACATGTAAGAGGTGAGAAAAAAAAAACGAATTTATGCAATGCTAGACAATTTTAGATTAATCTAAAAAAAATCTAAAATTTTCCAGCATTGTATAAATTCAATTTTTTTCTCACCTCCTACATATATTTGTAAAATTTAAACATTTTTATAAATCCCAGGTCCTGATGATGACCTGAATAAAGATCGAAACGTTGGCACGATAAAGAAAATGTTTTTCTAAAACCTACGTCACACCAGACTGCATCTCACGATCTCCGAATAATCATTGACTAACGGTCAATAAACACCACACAGAATAGAAAAAGGAGGGAAAATTCAAAAGGTGTGATTGAGATGGGAAGTTAGAGTCCGAGTGGATCGAAGTCACGATAGCTCAATTGGTAGAGCAGCGGCGTATCAAGCCGAAGATCGTGGGTTCGAATCCTGCTCGTGCCATTGACTTTTTTATCTCAACTGTAAACCTTAATTAATTGTAAGATATTAATTGGTCAAGCGGACCACGAAACTAGTGAATTTAATAGAAATAATCTTGACAAACTGTGGTAGAATGGAATTTGTAATAAAATAGGCCCTGATGATGGCTCTATAAATTACCGAAAGCTCGGTGAATCCAGGATTTAGTCTTTTTATCACTCGTCTAATGACCTCTACGAAGATCGGAATCCTACGTAGATTATCTGCAGGTCGATCAACGAACATCGTATCTTAAAACTGTGGCACGTTAAGAAGAACCTCGGTCCCTCGACCACGATGAACGGTTCGAAAATGGGAAAGGCCATGACAAACACTACAACGAACTGCCACCTTCTGGCCGGAAAGCGTAGGTGCCCGTTATGCAAGGATAGAATAACGGTCGAGCACCTTATCAATTTGGCATATCATCGGACAGCTGCGTAAGCTTGGGGCACAGATCGCCTTTCCCGGTATAGGGATTTGTAAATATATATAGTTTTATCTCAACCAAGTCCTTACATAGAAAGAATAATTAATTGATTGAAAGAAGTAACTTGGTCAATCGACCACGGAAACGTAAATGAATATATATTGTGTTTATGCTTGTGTTGTGCCTCTTGTGTTTATGTTAATTTTTTGGAAAGATTGCAAGTTATTAGCGTGAAGGGATCGGGTTGCTAACTTAAATCAACTGCCCAGGGTTGAGTGGGTGACCTCTGAAGGGCAGAACTACGTTATTAGGAAGGAGTGGGTTCAACTACGCCCCGAGGAAACCGCTGTTCTGAAAAGTCAAGGTGTCATCAACAAATGTGATAAATCTTAGTCAGAAAGAGAAATATTGTCAGTGTATATTGTCTATAACAACGGACCTAGGACGCTACCCTGACTACTCCGATAACGTCCCTACGCAAAGGAGAGAAAGAGGATCCAACTGAAAGAAATTGAAGCGAAAATTTAGAAATCCATTAGGTGGTTTAAGCTAATTATATATTACTTATATAATTATTTATTATTATTATATTTAATTGGTCAAGCGGATCACGAAAAATAGTGAATTACTTATATACTTACATAATAATACATTTTTATCCATTTACGTTTTCGAAAATTTGAAAATGGCAAAAAGAGGGAAAATTCGAACGGTTGTTGGTTGAGATGGAGAGTTGGTGTCCGAGAGGATCGAAGTCACGATAGCTCAAGTGGTAGAGTAGCGGCGTATTTAGCCGAAGGTCGTAGGTTCGAATCCCGCTCCTGACACTCACTTTTTTATCTCAACCAAGGCCATAGAAAGAATAATTAATACATTTTTATAATAAAGTGTATCTTAATTTTACGGAAGTATGATGGATTCCATATTATTTTTGCAGTTTTATACATACAAAGTTAGTATTTTTCGTCTGCTCATAAGGGGCACTATGGCAATGAGGAGGCGGACAGTCTGGCCAAGGAAGGATCAAATACTGAGTTTGTCGGACCACAACCGGTATTACCCCACTCTTTAAGCAAAAGAGAGTATAGGTAGCTGGGGCATGAAACAATTCCTTAAGGAATGGAATATGTCCCCCGGATGCAGGCAATCGAAGGAGTTTCTGAAGGAAATCAAACCTAAAGAAACGAAATGGCTACTCTCTAACTCTAGGAGGGGAATAAGGAGGCTGATAGGTATCCTAACGGGCCATTGCCCCTTGAGAAGACAACTCTTCATAATGGGTACTCTACCAGACCCCTTCTGCCGCTTCTGCGAAACAAAAGAAGAAACGGCTCGACACTACCTCGCAGAATGCGATAGGTATGCTAGGGAAAGATTTAATACTTTCGAAGGAGAGGACATAACCAAAACACTCCCCAGGATAAAATGGTCCACAATCCTGGGGTTTGTGAATAGGTCCAAAAGGTTTATACAGGACTGTGAGCCGACCAGGTCCCGGACCTTTTAGGGATGGGGTATGGGCCTACTCAGGCTTTTAACCCCTCGGGTCCTGGTCGCCCGCCCTGTGTGATATATATATATAGTATTTTTCGCAGCAATTTTGATTTTAAAATCTATCATTTTAATATATTGTACCTTCCAGGTAATGTAGTTTTCGCTAACTTGAGGTTTCACTGACAGAGGACTTACATAAAAATCTGCACACACGACTCAAAAGAGATGAACTAACACTTTTTAATCTCGGCCAAACGATCCAAACTGACTCAAGAAAACAAATTACTGTATGTTACTATTTGAGACTCATATGAACGGCATAGAACTTCGGGGTTCAATTAAACGTTCCAACCTCCGAAGAACCCAATCCCGACAATCGAATATCCTGCGAACGAGCATCAACGCTCATTTCTATGTATCCTATGTTACCATTCACACTCACTTTAATATTCAATATGACCTTGAAGTAGCGAAAAACCGCTCCAAGAAGTTTCAGAAAAATTATCCAGCCACATAAAATCTCATGTAAGAAACCTTTAATCCCGCATCCTTCCAAGGATTCCTTCCCGATGGCTGAAGCGTCAATGGCCTCGCGACCTCCTAAGTGACAGTGAATAACAGTGAAAGTGATTAATGCTAAATATAGGAGTGACTACTCATAATTCATTATTTTTATTTATGTATATTTTGCATGTTTATTTTGTTTAATTTTGTCCTCTAATTTGTAATCAAATTGACTTTAACGCAGCAGTTGGCGCAGGTGTAAATAAACAAATTAAAAAATATATATTATAATTTCGACCTTAAATTATTATATTTTATTATCACATTAACACATTTTTGACATTAATTGGGTTTTGTTTGTAAATATTCGTGTATTAGGAACGTGTGGGAATTCGGTGGACGGTCGGATAAATTTAATTGTGGGACCGGAGCACAGATGTTTCTCATCTACCGGATGAAAATTCATTGAAATCCTTGACCCCGAGACGGAGCTGGCCACCTTTTTTGTTTGCACTTTAAAGGGTGGAAAGAAGGGGTGGTAACATTGATTTTACCCCCGTCTGTATTCGTGTGACAATTGTAAATTTGTGAGAAACCGGATCACCACTGCGGTACAGTGTGAGGCTTGGTCAAAAATATTCAGAAAAAAGCTCCCCCTACATAAAAAAATCATAGATATTTAACTTTCTGCTATTTAAAGCATAAAGGAGAAGAGCTTTTCTTTATTTAACTTTAGAATTTAAACTTAATAAACCAGCACATGGTCGAAAATATATAATCTAACGTTTACTCTTCCAAGTTCTTAGATGAATTATTGCAACATTAAACAAAGATTTTACGACATATATTTGCAATATCAACATATGTATGTAAATCCATGTATTATTTCGTACATCTAGATTGATTCAAAAACTTGGAATTAATTTATATTCACCATGTTTTCAACTTTCATTTTGGACATAATATCGCACCCAGATGATTGCAGGTTATATTTTATGTGTTTCTGTCTGTCTGTCTTCTGGGCCAAGGCTGATACTTGGGAACGTCTGAGATTTGTAAATTGATAAGAAAACCATTTAAAACTGAACCAGATCAGCTTTTTGCTCTATTCTCCTCGAAATATATATATATATATATATATATATATATTCTTTTATTTGAAAATCAACCATGTGTGATGTGAACTTGGCCAAAAATACCCATAATAAGTTCTCCGAGTCAAAAATTATCCAGAAATTATTTTAATAATTAATTACCTTATTTATACAGGGTGTCCTTTTTATATGGCCCGGCTGAATTTTTCTTGAACCAATGACTTAGTCTTGTCTAGTTTCAAATTTTACCTTTTTGGAGGAAAATTATACAGGGTACTTCAGGCCCAGTTCAAAATTACAAATACTACCCTACACATACTAATACATCATTTTAAAAGTTTTCCTTTACGCTGAAAAGAATCGGATTTTAAATTGGTGAAAAAAATTATTCCACTTAGTTGTAGGTATAGTTATTTTCTATGGGGCCATTTAAAAAACAGTGTCTACGCCAAATGACACCTCATTTGAAGAGCTGCGGCAAATGATAGAAAAATGCTTGTCAATCCATTTCATCGTGAAATTTGAAGTTGATCTAGGCCTGAGGTACCCTGAATAATTTTTCTCCAAAAAAAGGTGAACATTTGTAACTATACCTAAAATATTAAACATGTAGTTTTGATAGCGTCATTAGTTTAAGAGAAATATAGCCGGGCCAACTATAAAGGACACCCTGCATATGTATAATGAGGGAGGTTTATGGGCCGACAAAACAGTAGAGATCATCGCTGGCCCTCTGCCTTTTCCTTCTTTTTTGGTCTTTCACGAGAATTTTTCAACCTGCAGCCATTTGAACTTCTTAATCTGGTTACTGACCTTCTGCTTTTATACTTGCATTGTTGAAATTCTAAAATTCTAGCCTCGTGTTTGTACCTCAGGTTTTCAACTGCGGAAAAGTCGTAAATATATAATACATATTACATCACAAACTTAGAGGTCTGCTCAATTCACTCCCCCAAAGTAGTCGTTACACCAAGAGGTGGGGTTAAACTAACTCCACTCTCGCTAATAATTTAAGTTTTCTATCCAGACACACTCGTTCCAAAGTACTCGATATTCTTCCAATAACCCCTTCTTTTCACACTAATAAATTACATTCGTTCCAATAAATTAACATAAGGACATTACAGACTCAACACAAACATACACATACACTATACACATTTAAAAATACCTACAGCCCTGAAGGACTGAGGAACAGCGATCTGTGATCTACTAATAAACAAAAATTTCATAATAAAAAATGTCCTGAAATTTCTAAATTAAGCCAAATAAAAATTTTTGTACAAAAGATTGTTTTGTTTCTCTAGAAGTATTAAGAAATTTATTACCTTGGTATTTTCGGCTAATTTTTTGCCTGATAGATAAATAGATTTTGTATGTGACAGTAAGTATGCTAATAGTCATCCCTTAAAGTTAAATCCATTATATTTAGTGGTCTATTGACCAAATTACTTCTTTCAATTAATTAATCTTTTTAAGTAAGGTTTTGGTTGAAAAGAAAAAGCTAGTGCCTCGAGCGGGATTCGAACCCACGACCTTCGGCTAAATACGCCGCTGCTCTACCACTTGAGCTATCGTGTGACTTCGATCCAACGATCCGTGGGTTCGAATCCCGCTCGTGGCACTAGCTTTTTCATTTCAATCAAAACCTTACATACAAAGATTAATTAATTGAAAGAAGTAATTTGGCCAATAGACCACTAAATATAATGGATTTAATAAGTAAAACAAAGTATAACTTCACTAACAGCTCCCTGTGGCAACTTCATATGTCGCCGAGAATCGAATCTTGATTACACGACATAAAAATGGCAAAAAGGAGGGAAAATACGAAAGGTAGGTTGAGATGGGGAGTTGGTGTCCGACTGGATCACGATAGCTCAAGTGGTAGAGCGTGGTGCCGAACGTGGTGGGTTCGAATCCCGCTCGTGGCACTAGCTTTTTCATTTCAACCAAAACCTTGCCTAAAAAGATTAATTAATTGACTTAAAATTAAATTTGTTTTTGACTTAATCATAACATGCCCATTTTAGATCACTGTACTTCAATGATTATATTTGTGTTGAGCTGGGTTTCGTGATTGTGTTGTCTTTTGATAAATTCCCTTTTTAATTTTTCTTTGTGTGTTTGAAATATAGATCTTGTAAGAAAATATATTTCTCCTTTATTTATAAACCTAAGGGCTCTCTTACAAATAAATTTTTTAGTTTGGATGTTGGTTTTTATTGGTACGTACAGATATTTTCATGCTTTTGAACATGAACGATTGTATAAAAATATAGTTTAATAGTTGTTTATACAAAATATGGGAAAAATTCTTTTCTTTAAATAATAAAAAAATGGTTTCTAAACAGAAAACTCAAATAATTTCCCTTCTTCCTTGATGTTTGCATCCTGTTTCATTGTATTAGGAAAGACTTTACATTCTAACCCAATGCGCATGAATTTGTACAAATTCCCGGGTCGAGGCAAAGGCTCCTCCTTTTCTATCTTCAGATAAGGATTTATTGCCTCCCTCCTCGATAAAAAGAAGTGCGCCAGCTTTTCATGCTGTCCTTTCGGTTCCAGGTGGCGGGTGTGATATGGAGAAGGAGAATGCCTCGGCTCCTGCAGAGAGAGACAAAGACCGACCAGCACCCAACCTACTCGACGCAGCTTCGTTATTCGGTGGAGGTAAGTTAAATTAAGATGTGTATATTTCACCGTCTAGAAATGCTTAAAAATATACAGTATATTTTTTGGTGTAATCACCCAACAGAATAAATAAGCCAGATATATGAAGAAATACACTCAATATCCACGATAAATTAAACTGTACAACGTAGCTGAAGTCCAAATTGCACTCATATTATTGCAAAGCAGGGGGAGCCTGCAGGACTTAAAACTTTCCAACATACCACAAAACTGGATATTAAATTTTTTTGGATGCTGCAATATATGCATTATATTATTATTTCCTGCCTCCAATTCTTGGTCTTGAAAATCCATTTACTTATTTCCCGCATTTACTTTTATTTTTAAAACCTAAATACATATTGCGAAAACCATTTTGAAGGGGATTTCTCTCTCTCTCTCTCTCTCTCTCTCTCTCTCTCTCCTCTCTCTCTCTCTCTCTCTCTCTTCTCTCTCCTCTCCTCTCCTCTCTTTTCTCTCCTCTCCTCTCTCTCCTCTCTTTTCTCTCCTCTCTCTCCTCTCTCTCTCTCTCCTCTCTTCTCTCTCCTCTCCTCTCCTCTCTTTTCTCTCCTCTCCTCTCTCTCCTCTCTCTCTCTCTCTCTCTCTCTCTCTCTCTCTCTTCTCTCTTCTCTCTTCTCTCTTCTCTCTTCTCTGTCTCTATTTCTCTATCTTTGTATATCTATCTATCCATCTATCTATCTTTTTGCATGATTTACATATTCAAAAAGGCGTACTTGTTGCTCTCATTGAGCGTCCACTTTGAAAGAATGTAACCTTTTTCATCACAGTATTATTATTTTTTTTAATGATGAAAATTTGTTATTGGACTTTTCTCCTGAAGGATGCTACCCTAGGGTCTGTCTACACCTCAGGAGAGTTTTCTACCGTTAGCCGGTTGGGTCGCTCGTATACCCCTTAATCTTGATGCCCAGGAGGTCGTCGCCTCCCAACCAACGGTGTTAGGCTCCAACGGAGAATTTCGACTGTCATTTCAGCCCACAACTTATGCAAAATATATTCTAGCATAAAACTAACTACTTCTAAGTCGCACAAATAAATACATTCACATCTATACATTGCACGCAGTCTGTTTAGTCGGTGGAGTACCCCATACGACGTACACACAATATTAATAATCTAATCTAAATTATCGTCGACGGATTATTTTTATAAATATTCTGCCATCGACCTAAACACACATTTTGCGTTGGAGGGGGATTGTGACGCTATATTTCATCATCTGCCCTTCACCACTCACACTAATAAATACACACACTAAAAAACCATAACCGCATAACACAAACAACAAATTGCTATTACATTCGTGAATATAACCTCTTCATTAATATGTTCCCGAAACAGTGCCAACCATCGTAAATCAGCACATCAGAATCCTGGCATCCCGACGAATTCCTTCGAACCCTCCTCGCCAACTGAACAGACGATGGCGCGGGATCTCCTAAGAAGTGATGGTGGTGATAGTGAAAGTGATAATGACACAAATATTGTGTGACACAAGAGAAGATCACGTTTTTTATCATTGAAGTAATACCAATGCGTATTTTCTCCACTCTTGGTTTTAATTTTGTATATATTTCATTTTTCTACATGTACCTATTTGACGGTATTTGAAATGTAGGACAGTAGAATTAAAGATACTTTGTAGCATATTAAAATTTGTTACTGTTTTAATTGGACTATAAATCTTAACATCATCAAAGGGGGAGCAAGTAATTCGAATAAAAGTGGGGCCAAGTGTCAACCTTGAGGAATACCTGAAGTTACCATGGTTGTGAACGTGTGGAAATTCCACACTACTACTTGACTACGACCCGTGATAAGCTAAGTCTATTTATTAGCATGCTGTGATTAAATTTGCTGAATTAAAAATATAAATACTATATTAAGCTAAAGAAAACAGGGCCAAAAAGGCACTATTTCGTTTTTTAAATGAATAAAATTTATTGGCTATTAACTTTTTGGACGAGGGTATTTCAACTACGAGGTTATATGAGCCCTCGGAATGCCGGAACTTTTGAAAAAAGCCCATTTGTAAGTATGTCGGGTTCGAATGTAGAGCCGCTCGATTCGAACCTGGTTCCTTTACAGTACAGTGATGACCGCGTGTCAACGCCTAAACCGTTGCGGCCACCCACGCACCTTATTTACTTTTGCTTAAACTGACAAAAAATGCAGTTTTTGAGCATTTCATAGTACATAGTTTACAATTTATCACTGACTAAATCACGCTAATTTCAATGCGACGTAAATTGACTCCTTATCAACATTGCAATAATGAACATTTTTTCATTATTTTATTGGTAAACTATTTATCCTTTTCATATATAAACTAAATTCATGCCATTTTATAGGGAGATTATATTTGAGCAACTACGCAATAAAACCCTGGTTGTCGAAAGCTAGGAAAGTTGTCGCAGTTTTGTATTGTTTTTTCCCATGTAAATCCAATCTGACCAGAAACTTGATCTCTAAATTACATTCTACCCTTGGTCGATCAATGTTGCCTACATAAAACATAAGGACAGCCGCCCTATAGAGGCCCTAAAGGACCAAGAGTATGTCTGAAAAAAAAATTTTGTTTTGTTCTATTGCTTGTATCGATGGTTCTGTATTGTTTTTTCTAGAAATAAATATGGCATAAATAGAGCTTTAGTGAAGTATACTTCATTTTAAACTTACTAAATTCTTATAACTATTAGGAAACAATAAAGTTGAGTAAAGGCATTTGAAATCAAGTTATTTCCTTTGCTTTTTGATGTCTGCTTTCCAATTTAATTTTTAATCTATTCTCATACTTAAATGTTTTATTGATTTCTGAGAAGGAACTATTGTACTTTATATTGAAGACGATTGGTTTGTCCACTAATTTTCTAAATGTGAAATTTTGACCTTCCAAATATCTGTCCGTTCATGGAATCTGTTGGAATGCCATGTACAGTCGGTTTGTGTATACATGGGTACGTTTTTGGACGAGGACAGCAAAAACAGAACGGCGCCTAGGATGCTACCTTGTGGTATGCCAGCCTTGATTTCAAAACTCAAGAGTATTCGCCTTGTTGTTTAACTTGGTCATATAACAGTCTTTCGGAAAGGTATGAGGTCAAAATTGTTTGTTATACTGTTAATTTTAAATAATTTTTGTTAAAAAGCGGTCTCTTTTATGAATTATAATGTCAAGAAGGCACAACTTAATTTTGTTTAAATGAATTAATTATTTAGAAAAACTATTTTGTCTTGAACATCTCAGAAGAATAAAAATAAGACAGGTTCTTTTTATCAAGTCTAAATAATTGATTTTTCTGGTTAAATTTCTTATTTTTAGAGTTTTTAGAAATAAAGAAAATTTTGATATTTTGTTGAGCTCAATTCTCCTACTGTAGGAGTTATGTTGTAGATTACAGTCTATATATGGTAAAAGTAAGTATGTTTGCGCTGGTTCGGATGAAACTTTATGTTTGCCAGTCTCTCCATAGTTTGAGCATAATTGGCCCATAACTGGTTTCCTCCGCCCTTCATATTGGCTTTGAGAGTTTCGAACAGGAATGTCGGGACGTCTGAGATGGTCCGACAAGCGTATCGAAATCGTGTTGGCATCATTCCAGATGATCCGCCTGAATAAGGAGGACTTGGGATGAGGACGGACGGCGGACTCTCTCAATCGGATAAACATTCCGAGGGCTTCAAGCACAACTGCGCATAACATAAATTTATCGAGCTTTTCCCCCCGGCCGGCCTATATTTTCGGCTAGGTGCCGGCCCCGCTCTTCGGCCTCCATCGTTCATGGATTTCCTGGGACGTTCTCCAATCGATTAATTGCCAATTCAATGGCCATATCGATCGGAAACCACTTGAAACCATTTCCTGCACGTCTTCGTCGGACAAAAAGCTACGTTGACAGGTCGAACATAAATTTTATAATGACCAATCTTTCAATTCTAATAAAAGACATCAAAATATTAACAAATACTTGTATAAGATACTGAAATCCTCCATTTTACAAATAACTTATTCATAAAAAAATGATAACTAAATGGCTTTTTGTACTAATTATTTAAAGTGTCTACAGATGAAATGTTAAGTAAATGATTAAGATGATTACTCTAACATTCTCCAGAATAAAATACATCTGTTGATTAAGTGATAATAAAAACAAAGAATTTGCTGATTTTATTGACTATTTAAATCTAATTTTACGCTGAAATATTAAGGCGAATTATTTGTTTTATATTTTATACCCTCTTAAAACACGATGTGATAAAAAAAATCATCATGATAAAATGATAGTATAGTGATTTGTGTATTTATTTATTTAAAAAAAAAAATTTATGAGTACACAATGATGTAACTATTTGAAAATCATTAACCGACCTATCTGAGATATTTACTGATTAACCGAGTAATATTAAATAAGTTGTAGTTTAGTTTCGAACTTTCTCGTACACCTCTCGTTGCTGTTTTGCCTGCCAGAATGCGTTTCGGCACCTTCGGAGGTGGGTTTATGTAAGGATTACAATAAGGACTTAGTTTGGTAGTCTTGCCTCATTCTGCCTAGCCTGACCTGGCTACCTGACTAGCCACTGATGCTTTTTCGACTTGGTCTGCCTTGGTTTACTAGTTTGGAATGGCAGATGGGTTTCGTGATCTTTTGGTAGTTTATGTAAGGACTAAAATGAGGATGTAGTTGGGCAAGCTTGCCTCAACCTGCTTATAGATCTGACCCAGGAATCATGGATTTTCGACTATTTGGTCTGTCATGGTCCGTTAGTTTGGAATGGCAGATCAGTTTCGTCATTTCGCCATCTTCTGTGGTTTCGGGCAAAGATTAAAATGAGGACGTAGTTGGGTAAGCTTACCTCAACCTGGTTATATATCTACCCCGGGAATCATGGCTTTTGGACTGTTGGATGGCCATCCGTAGTAAGGATTGGTTCGCAAGTTTCATGTGTCATATGAGTTTTGGCTTTTAGCCATCTTCTGTGGGTTCGTGTAACTATTAAAATAAGATTGTAGTTTAGATTTCTTGCCTCACCAATAACTGATGGCTTCTTTTTGGCAAGAGGTCATTTTGGTATACCTTGGTTCGCTAGTTTGATCGGGCAGATGAGTTTCGTCACTTCACCATCTTCTTTGGGTTCGTGTAAGGTTTTTAAGCCTTACTCTGTTTTTTATCCGTACAAGGTGATATTTTTTAGACTATTTGGAGGTCAGTCTGGCCTTCCCAGTCTCGTTGGTTTGGTCTGTCATAAATGTCTCAGCATGTCGCTATCTTCAGAGGTGGTTTCTTGCAAGGACACTGATTATTTGCATTAACTTGCTTATAGTTCTGACCAACAACTGAAGATGGGGATTTTGAAACGCACTGACAGGCCAAAATAGCGAAGAAAAGCCGACCAGGATGCTATTGATAGCTTGGTAGGTAACTGAAAGTGGTAGTTTTAGATGGGTTTGTTACAAGCCTTGTTTGATACTCCTGCCTCACCCTCCTGATATACCTAACCATCTACTGACGTTTTTTTGACTATTTGACCTGCCTTGGTTCGCTAGTTTGGGATGTTAGATGTTTCGTCATTTCGATATTTTCTGTGGATTAAAATCAGGTCTTAATTGGGTACGCTTGCCTCTGCCCCCTGCTTATAATCTTGACAAGCCACTGAAGATGCTGAAATTTCGAAACATTATTGATAAACCAAAACAGGTGTGAAAGAGAGACCAGGATTATATTTTCATACGAAGAACCATGAATATGGTTTGTGTAAAGATTGAAAATAGGGACATATATGGGTTGGAGCTTTTAGGCTATTTAGAGGTTATCCTCGTCTTCCTTGGCTCGCAGTTTGTCTGTCTGTCATATGAGATTCGGCATTTAGCCATCTGCGGTCGGGGCTTGTACAACATTATGGTTAGGAAGTCTTGCCTTGCCTGATCAGTCAGTTTTCATTCTGCTTTTTCTTAATTTGTGGTGTTATCAGCCTCACTCTGCTTATACCCCTGACAAACCACCAACTACTGGTTCATCGCTCCACAAACTTAAATTAAGAATCTCTCAATAAATTAGTTGACTATTCATTCATATTAGATAAATTATAGAAAACATTAGTTTCGAAACTATTGGTCCACCTGATACTGAACTCCTCATAATGTCTTTAAAAAAAAAATAAAATGTTTTGTTTCAATCAATATTTGCATATGATGTCAAAGATTGTTGAAAACAGCCAGTGAATATTCTAAGATTTATTGTTGTCTGCGAAAAACCAACCAGTGACGATGGACCTGACAAAACTTCAGGTTCTCAAGGTTCATCGTCTCACAAAATATTAGTTGAAAAGTTTGTTCAAGTAATAGTAGAAAAGTTTTAGTCATTAGGTCGGAATGTAATGTTGATAATACAAGCTTCTTGTATCTGTCTCATTTACTCATTAACCACCTACTTAGAATACGTTCATTGGGTTATAAAAAAGGTAATCATAACAGATTCTTAGTTGAAACACAAAGTTTAAATGAAAAGTTAAAACTTGTTCTACTTCTCTTACTTAAAACTAAAAGCAAAAGTGATGATCATGCGCTTACATTTGGTGCGCAAGTTAAATAAATCAACTACATAAAATAACAGATCCAAACGTCAATACAAAAAACTTTTAAATTATTTAAAAATAATAATTTAAAATGAAAATATCTTCATTATTAACAGTGCTTTGGAGACTCAATGACCTGAAAATTATAATATAAACAATGTATTAATTTCGAAATTTTCCGATAACTGGGCCCACAATCTAATTTTGTGATATTAATAAATTAATCGCTTAAATGGACCGGGTTACTATTTTAAAAATAGCACGCGCCAAACAGCAAATACCTTTTTTTACATCGCTGTTATGAATGGAGGTGTCGCAAAAGCTAAGAACAGATGTGCCAAAAAACATTCCCTTTTATTACACGTTCTTTTAAATCAAATTTTTAGAAATTAGCTCCGACAAACGATTAGTTATACTTTGGTATATTTGGCTTTGGTGGTCGAGTGGTTTAGGCCTCATACCTGCCACACTAGCGTTTGTGAGTTCGAATCCCGGCGTAGCCCATGGAATTTTAATTGGCAAAAGTATGTAATAGGTAAGTGGTTTGTTGGACCAATTTTCCGCGATACCCATCGGGTAGTTGGACGTTAAGCCCTCCTTTATGAAAGGAATTATTTTACTTTTTTATATTTGTCCTTTTCAATTTGTCGTTCATGAACTTATTATATGTTTAATCTTCATTGTTTTTAAGAGGGCATTTTGCTATACAAACTTATTCATTATAAACCTCAACGCTTCCTACCCACTCCTTATTACTATATCCTAACCGACCGCTGCTTTAGAGTGAGGTGCGTCAACGACTTCTCAGAACAGATACAAGCCGGCGTCCCACAAGGGAGTATTCTTGGTCCCATTTTTTTTATATTTATTCTGCTGACCTACCTACACACTAATACCATCCTCACTACCTACGCGGACGATACCGCAATTTCCTCTAACTCGAATCCTATCCAAGCCTAAAATCCAAAAACACCTTGAGCTTATCGGAGACTGGTGAAGAAAAATGCACTTAGTGCACGTTGGCTTAAAAAAAATAAATAAAATAAAATAAAAGTGTTCACTGTATATCAGCAACAAAGCGAGATAGACTTCCAGCGGGAGGCACAAGCAACTGTGGCTTAGCATCCTGCCTCAAAAGAGGATACATCTTAAAATGGAACCTTAATAAGTCCAAAACCTGATGGATCAATCGAACAGGCATGAGGCTGCGAAGAGATTCATAGAAGGGGCATCCGCAAAACTTACAAAGGAATTATTGGAAGGCAACCGCAACCGAACCAGGATTCTGGTTGGACTCCTGGCAGAGCTCTGCCACTTAAGA
Organism: Cimex lectularius; assembly: GCF_000648675.2. NCBI lineage: Eukaryota > Metazoa > Arthropoda > Insecta > Hemiptera > Cimicidae > Cimex > Cimex lectularius. The sequence goes on along the minus strand of NW_019392789.1, from coordinate 471,914 downwards.
AAGCACATGCGGTCAGGAAGAGGTGCAGACCACTGTTGTTTCTGTGAAGGTTTATGTAGGTGCAGGTTCTTGCCAGTACGACAGGAAAAAACACGCAAGGTCCTACACTAAGGAGCCGCTGTCATGGCTATGGAGGTTAATTAACAACCTACAGCTGGCCAGTGAGTTGTAAAAAACAGGGGAGCACAATAGATCTACCCAGATCGAGGTGTTATCTCTATACCTAGGCAGCAGGCCCACACAAGACAAAAGAAACAACAGAAGACTCGAACAACTACGAAGACTTTAAGGACCGAAATCAAACTTGATTTAAAGTTGAAATTAAACTAACCTTACACAGAGACTTTTACTGCGACCACTTTGGACATATGGAGTCGAACTGAGGGGTTTTGCCAAACCATTCAAAATACCGTCTACATCATCTAAATCATCCTAGTCGTACTGCTCGAGCCCTATTCCGAACCGAAAACCGCCACGTTGGCCTCAACACAATCTTGCACCTTAATCCTTCACAATGAGTGTCAGCATTGACTGGTTTCTCATGGCATGTGCCCTCCGGGTGTAGTACTGGCATTGCAGTGTTAGTGCTCTGACCGTGGGAAACAAACGTTTTGTGTTCACATTATGTAAAAATATTTATAGAATAAATATAATTTTAAAAATCTTGATTGTACGTTTTGTTAACAAGACAGTTCAAATTTTATGAGTGCCGTAAATTTGTTTAAATATTGTACTCTGGGTAATCATTACCAGTTTTCTTAATTCTATCGGAGGCTTTAATATAAAGAACGTCTTAAAAAGAGATTCCAGAATAATATAATTATTCGTAAAGATTTTGTGAGGAAAAACTTATTCTAATGTGATCACCTTCCATAACCCTTCTCGGATTTGGAATTTGGGTTTGAAGGGTTACTGAAATCTTTGTGCAAACGGAACATCAGCCCCGGCAGAGAATGGTTTGACGGATTGAGGCCGCTCCTTGTTTAATGGAGGGAGCGTTTAGGCAATTGCAGTGGGATAATTAAGACGGGAAAATTAATGGGCCATATCTAACAAACTTTGTCCGCTGAGGTAATTTCTTAAAAGCAGAGAACTCGTCTCCTTTTTGAAACATGTTCAAATGATAGTGTCCTGCTAGGATTAACTACGAAATACCCTACTGGCAGGTATGTCGTCAATAGGAGAAGAACAGCTACAATAAAAGAACATTAGACCAAGAATGCCACAGATTGGGTGGGTCCCTATTCGAAAGAAACAGGGAAAGACTATGCCAAATATTCTATTGTGCCCTCTAGAGAAGGACAGTACAGAAAAAAGGAGTACTACCTTTACACAAAACTGAGCTTGTTTGGTACCCATATTGCCTATAATTGATAAGTAATAATCAGTATTAGTAATAAGTACGAAAATAAATACATTTTATGCTTTCGAACATTTGTACCAAATATTCAAATATTCAACCAAAAGTAACATTGTTGAATAACGCTCGGAATAAGGAGTGTTCGCAGCGATTGTTTTCCTTGGGTTCGAGGATGATGGATTAGACAAGCTATTGGGTTGTCCGGAAAATAATGCAGGATTTTGGTATTAAACAAAAAAAAAGAAACTAGTTACTTTAAAGCAATGTTCTTTAATCAAAATAATTTCCNATGAGTAATCCTGTAAACGTAAACAGAATATTTTATATAGATTTTTTTTAATGAAAACTTAAAATCCTGCATTATTTTCCGGACAACCCAATATAATCCACCCAACTGTAACCATAACCATCCGTCTTTTTCGGGCTGAAAAGCACGGGGTCGGCACTTCTACATTGGATTTCTATTATTATACAAAACGATCCGAAAATCTCTTGCATCGTGAGGAAGTAGTGATTTTTAAATAGTTTGGGCACTTGTCTTCGGTTTATGCTACTTTTCTTTTTTTAAGTCTTGTTTTTGATTAAAAAAAGTCCTTAGGATCGGAATGGTTCGCATATTTAAATGTTATCCAAATTGTTGGAACAAATTAAACAGTACTACCAATTATAATATAGTGAACTTAACGGACAGCTCTATTGATACCACCTTTCAATGGACAATTTTTGCATTCCCTAGCAAAAAATATAATCGTTTCAAACCCCTCTATAACTACCTCTCCATACCGCTGTCAGTCCACATCACACAGGTCTCTAGAACGGTCATAATCATTAACCAGTGTGGTGGATCAAAACCCTGCAGTCTAAGGACATCATGGTACTAAGTGAAACGCAAAGGCAACAATTGCTAAGTGTCGCTGGAGCCATGTGGGCACGCCAACTGCAGGTTGGGAAGTAATAAGCCTTCCACTTATCGGTTTGGTTTCCACTTAATGGTTTGGCAGAACCCCACAGTTCCACTCCATATGTCCACACTTACATCCACTATTCCTTGTATGAGTAAATACTCATACAAGTAATAGTTGGAACAACTTCTCGTAGGCTTCAACTTTCCAAGGCTGTTGCATGTTAATGGGCTTAGGGAGGGGTTAAAGGTTGACGCCATACTAAGTGTGCTGACTGATGCTACACACCCAAATACAACTTTATAATAGAATTTCAGAAAGGGAAGACTGACCTAAGGACCCCTTAGGCCAATTCTTTCTGGTACACCGACGGCTCAAAATCAAGGAAGCCCAAGCTATAGAACATGGGTCAGAGAGATAAAGAAAATCTTGGTATCCACTTAAGTTAGTCATACTCTCTGACAGCCAGGCAGCACTCAAAGTTTAACCTCATAGGTTGAAGTTAAAAGGTATCTGGAATTGCTTGAAATGGTGGGGGAGAGTAAATAATGTCCTGGCACTCCTGGATTCCCGGGTAGTCAAGAAAACAGGGGTAAGAGCAGGCCGACATATTGCCAAGAGCCTGGCATAGCGATAAAAAAAGTCACATAAAAAATGAATCCAAATCTTGAGGATCAACACCCACACAACGTACGCCAAAATTACCGGATGGGAAAAATTCACTAACCGGACTATGGAACCTGATTAACAGTCTAAAGTTAAATAATGAACTCGAAAACAAGGTAGACACTCCTGGGTAGCCACTTCTTCATTCCTGTTCCCAATCTCATATCTTAGCTATATGGACTTAGTAATGTCTTTAAATATAGTAAACAGCTGTCTTTGATGTATAGCCTATTATGTTCAATGTAGCTGTTTGAGGTACTTGCAGTACATCCGTGTGAACGTATAAACGATAAATTTACTCAACTGGCATAAGAAAAAAGAGGAAGACAACGGGCATTTTGTGTGTTATTGTTAGGGTCTGTAGTTTTTGCTAAGGCGAAGAAACAAACCTCAAGTAGTCTCCTACGCGAAACATCTGCTAGCCAGGCTATGGTACCTGATTAACAGCCTAAAGCCAATCAGTCACAAAGTAGGCTAACAATGTATAGACACCTATTTAGATCGAAGTACAAGAGGACATCTCCCATCGCTTTAGTCTTTGGTGTTTTAATTAATAATTTATATGTAGTTTTGAAATTCATAACTTATTGAAAAATATAATGTTCTATTTATGTGCTGGATTTATGTCAGTATGGGCAGAAGTTTTGTTGTCCTTTCTGTATTGTTAAGAAATGCCGTTCTGCTTCTCCCACTGTTCAACGAGGTCCATCAGGGTCCGTCGAGTTCAGCTGCTTCCGCTTCACGTTATGCAGTTTTGAAGGAAAACGCTCAACGGTTATAATTCGTGACAGTTACGCAAGGGTATGAAAAGTTGTAAGCCTCGTCTTTATTATGTGGTTAGAGGTCGTCTAGATTTTCTTTTTCTCTTGAGAACCTATTTAAAATCCTTGGTTCAATTAATTCTTGAGATTTTTCGCAGAACCATAAAATAATCGTTTTAGGCATATTGTGAAAGTTGAGGCAAATTATGAATGGGAGTTATACAAAAGTGTTTATTGCATTGAAGAAGAAAAGGATAAGAAATAAGGATTATGTTCACAGTACTAACTTTGATAGTCTACGTTTGTTATTGATAGATCAGTTTTGATCAAACCGCTGTCAGCAGACTGCCTGATCACTCAACGCATTTTAAGTGAATTAGAAACTTTAAAAATTGGAAATAATGAGATAAATAATGTATGAAAGATCACCAGGTTAAAAACTATTTCCTTACTTTTTATGACTTTTTATAATTTCTTTTAAATTTGTTTTATTGCTTCGTTGTTCGAACTTTACTGAAATATTATAGATTTGAATGTTTACATGACAAAGGTCGTATAAAATAAGGAAAACCATCAGCCTACCACACGGATTTGCGATCTGATTCGATTTCCGTTAAGCCGGAATAACTTCGGAATGCCTTGCGAAAGAATTTTTTAAAACCGGGTGCGATAATTTTCTAAATGGTGGGTTCGGTGCTTCAACCAATTATGACTTTGCCGAAAGTAAATGTCAACCGAATCGCTGCAGAAAAGTTCTCATCATCCGGTAAGCAGTTACGAAAGGAATTTTTTAGGTTTTAATCTTTGCTGTGTTTATAAGCTTTGACTAAGTTGTCCGAAAGGTCTATTGCGTCTTTTTTTACAATCTAATTGAAACATGATATTTGAGGATACGTATACATATATTAGCAATTATTTACATGGTCGTTTTGAAAGAACCAAAAAGCAATATTATTCTCCTGTTGCACTACATTTCACTAGTTGATTACTATTCCTCAGAAAGGAGGTCGCGGGGCCATTTCCGCCTGACCTTATAGAATTACGGATGGTATCTGCTGAACAGACTTGAAAAGACTATTGCGATAGTTTTCTATAGAAGTTGGTAATTTTGTGGTGTTGAAAGCATTCAGGAACATTGAGCAAATTAATCTAAGGATTTTTAGATCAATAGGAGACAACACATGTTGAGAGGTGTACCGGTTCCCCAGAGTTCTATACCATACTGCAAATCAGTTATAGTTGTATTTTGTATACTGTAAGTTTGTTTTTCATAATTGCCCCATAAGCTTGGAGGGTGGACCGTAGCTTCTGCTTAGTTCTGGTGGTTTTTGTCGCGTAAGCTGAATCCATCTTAAGCTTGAGAATATGAGTTGAACCCAAGATAACGCATGGTCAGATTAGGCGGTAGGAACATTGTTTAAATATATTATAGATCTTATTAGAGGAGAGTTGCTTCTCCTGCTAACATGGATGCCCTTGATTTCATTGATATTAATTTTTCATTGTCTACACCAGTCTGCTATACATCAGGTATGTCTCTGTAGTTTTTTCGAAGCAGTTGAGGGATGCAAGGTAGCTGTCAGGTCATCTGCGGTTAAAAGGATATCCGAAGAAGTTGTGGCATCGGGATCAGAGGATAGTATTGCCGTATCGAGCGCAAAGGATGCAACTAGGTGGTGAGATGAGGTCATCGGGGTAACAGCGATATCCTAAACAGCGTTAGCATCGGGGTCAGAGGATTGTACTACTGTATTAACGGGAAAGGATGCAAGAAGAGCGGTAGGTAAGGTTAGGAGAGGTCAGTACAGTCCGAGCACACTGTTCATTAAGGTAATGTTTGCTGTGTTTATAAACTTAGAGTAGATTGTCGCTAAAGGTCTTTTGTGACTAATCCTGACTAAACTTTCATGCGACTATGTGGCTCATACCTTCATTTCCAACAAAATTATAAATTTACCACCATATTGTCAATAAAAACCATGGTTTTTATTTGCACACATTGTGAATGAAGTTCGAAGCTGACTACAGGCGTCCAATGCACTAGAAACTGTGCCTTAAGGGCTTTGATAAAGATTCGGAATATGCTCTCAACAAATAACAATATTTAATAACATATAACACTGCACAAATTTGCGGTAAAAATACCAAAATGGCAGATTTTGGAGAAGGTTCCTAATAAAATTTACTTTGTAGTTAGAAGGTAATTTGCTCTGAGTTTTCATATGATAAGAGTGTGACTTTGAACTTTGTACAGTTCGATTGGAAGCAAAATAGCTCGTTTTGATAAGTACCTTTCATGCAAACGTCGAGTCATCCCTCTTGGTGACCTAGGTCGAGTCTTGCTTCTCCCTGCTTTTATCCCTGGCGGTATTACACCTACGTCTCCCCTCGTCTTGTCTTGAAAAAAGTCTTTGTGAAAGTAGGTCGCGAGGTTTGTTCCTTGGAATCATAGGCGTGGTCAGAAAATTCAAGTGCGCGAAGATGCGACAATTAACTGGTTTTGATTAACATAAATAAATTCGATTATTCTGAACTTAAGGTGAACAAATTTATCAAGCTTTTGCACTCAGATTGCATCAAGAATATCCAAATGGCTTATATGTAAAAATATTAATAGCGTTAACGAACAGAACGATTATACGATTATCTTCGCCGCATTGATAAATCAGGAGAATTCGCGAACTGGTCATTAAATATTAACACATTTTTGCGTAAATAATAAAAAATATCAAAGCAAATAAGTCAATGTTCAATTAACACTAACCAATACTTACAGTATTCTTGTCTAGGCTCTAAATGGCGATGGACATATGCTAATAATGTTGGCGATAATATTACAGCCTTATTTTTTCTTGCTTTTCTACTGTTTATAACATAAATCAAAACAATCATAGATACAAATACGACGAACATATCTCGAGAAAAAAATCTCGGATATTTTTTATGGGTCGTAAATCATCATGGCAGTAAAACGCAGTTCAAATTTATTATTGGTAATGTCTTTTGATTTTGGTCTGCCTAACTGGGTTGATCTGACAGACGCGTATCTTTCAGACTATTATATATCTTTCAGATTTCGTCACCTTTAGTGTCTTGTAATTTTTAAATTGTTAATTTCATCCTTTACCGTTTTAATAATTTTTATTTTCAATTTTGTTCCAGCTTCTTTCTGGCCTAGGGCTGAAGGTAGCAATGCAGCATCTAACACAAACTGTAAGTCTTTGATATTTTATTAATAGTACTTCTGTTGGTTATTTAATTTTTTATATGGCATTAACAACAAAAGAACATAGTTTTCATTGAAAATTTAACACTTTCCTGTAACGGAGTGATCAGCGTGTCTTTCTTTCGGCTTGTAGACGTCGTGGATTCGATTCCCATGAAATTTCTCATAACAATAGCAAATGAATAGTATGTAGTTTTATTTTGGCATATTATATCAGTTTGATTAAATCCATAAAACATTAATTAACAAAAAGTGCAGAGTGCAATTTTTTAATATATGTTTTTATAAATTTAATACATTTTTCTGTTACAATGTAAAGTGGAATTATTATCAATTATTATCCATTTAAGTTTAGTGGCCTAATTGACCAAATTACTTCTTTCAATTAATTATTCTTTTTATGTAAGATGCTATTACTTTAGTGCTAATAATTATAATAAGTTACCATTAGATACTCCTAACATTTACAACGAATTACTACTAACCTCTGCTTACCAATTATGATTGATTACTCCTAGTCACTTATGCCAATGAAAATAGTTTACTACTAGGAACTACTATTAATTATAAAAGGCTACTAATGCTAATTAGAATAGATTAGTACTAGGCACTATAATCAGTTATAATAGATTACTACTGACCCTTTGGCTAATAACTATGGTTACTATTAGGAACTTCTACTAATTATAAAAGGCTAATACTTGGAACTACTGTTAATTGTAATAGATTACTTTAGGCACTACAACCAGTTATAAGTGACTTCTGAGCACTATTGCCAATTATAATAGATTTGTCAGTATTAGGAACTCCTGCTAATTTTAAATGGCTAGTACTGAGAACTACTGTTAATAATAATAGATTACTGTTAGGCACTACAACCAGTTATAATAAGTGACTTCTGAGCACTATTGCCAATAGATTGGTTAGTATTAGGAACTTCTACCAATTATAAAAGGCCAGTACTGAGAACTACTGTTAATTGTAATAGATTACTTTGGGCATTACAACCAGTTATAATAAGTGACATCTGAGCACTATAGACAATTATAATAGATTTGTCAGTATTAGGAACTTCTATTAATTATAAAAGGCCAGTACTGAGAACTACTGTTAATGATAATAGATTACTGTTAGGCACTACAATCAGTTATAATAAGTGATTTCTCAGCACTACTTGGCAATTGTAATGGATTGGGTACTATTAGGAACTCCTACTAATTATAAAAGGCTAGTACTGAGAACTACTGTTAATAATAATAGATTTCTGATAGGCGCTACAACCAGTTATAATAAGTGACTTCTGGGCTCTAATTATAGTAGATTGGTTACTACAGTACTGCTACTTACAAACGGCTGCTGAGTACTAATGCCAGTTATAATTCAAACATTAAATATTTACTAACAGTGGTTAAGATAACTACATAAGAACAGATACTACTAGGCACTATGATCAGTTGTAATAGATTAGTACTGAGCATTGCTACATTTATATTTAATGAATTTTAATAGGTCAATTACTTGAGCCATTATTCGCTAATCATAATGGTTTACTTTTAGTACTACCGGCAATTATAATAGTTTGGTTATTGCAATCATTTAAAAATTATAATAATATAATTTGGTACGTTCTGGTTACCTATAAATATTAGGGTTTACTAATTTATGACTACCAGGTACTTCTACTGATAAACCGTTTTGTTTAGTTACTAGGCAAAACCATTAAATATAATGGGATACAGCCTTTAACAATCCATTTAACCGTCTTTGTTTAAGAAAAGAGTAGACAAAGCACAATATCAGGCTTTGATTAAATAGCTATGTTAATGAAAGTACTAAATTTTTGTGTGATGAGTGGGCGGAGTTTTTTCGAGTTTGGCTCTTTGCCTAAATAAGAAAACAAGGATGTGTTTGTGACTGAAATCGAGTCAGTGATCCACCGGGCGTGCCGGCTCTCTCAAAAGGATCGAGCCAAATTTGCATTCCAAAGTCTATCTACTTTAATCAATGCTCGCCGACTTAAACGGGAAAATTTTGTTGCCATGTGCAGGCGGGCGTTCACCTGGCGGGAGGACCTCTTTTTCAACCGAATCCCGGCGGTTGTTGTCTTTTTCCCAACGGGGAAAACGTTTTCGGCCGTTTCACAGTTGAAAGAGGTTTAAAACCAAAATAGAATTGGAGTTGAAGCGTCTTTTATGGAAATGGCCGTGTCAGCGGTAAAAGTTTTAATAAGCAATCACTGAAACGCATGTGTAAATGATCAAGGACATTATTCCACTGATCGAAACGTCCACAAATTGTATCGATAATAATAAATATTTTCTTTTAAAAGACACGAGTCGGAGGCCCAGAAATCGATTGGACACGTTGCACAGTTTTATATAATTGTTTTACATGACTATTAATAAATATCATGGATATATATAAAAGATGTAAACGTTCAGATTTTCCGTTAAAAAAAATAGAATTTGTCATGGTAAAATTTATTTTCTATTTACAGAACTAACTAGTCTACTACCATTTTGGGTTAAACGTCACATCACACAATATCGGCCAATACTTTGTGTTCAGAAAATGAAAAGTGCAAGTCGGAAGAATTTTCTTAAGATGGCATAAAAGACGACAAGTCATTGGAGTTTAATCGTAAATAAAGTTAATTTTACATAAGGAGAGATGGTGTAGTCGCCATCTCAATAGTGTAGCTTTTCGTTTCAGAAACTTGGGTTTGTTAGATAGCTTGTTGCTAGGAGCTAGATACACGGTGCTAGAAATTAACCGCATTTCTGTGATTTGTTACCAAAATCCATTTCATTCAGTTTATAACCCGATTTATATAAGTAGAAGAAAATCAATTTTATTCTGGGGCTTTGGGCTTTCTTACATAACAAAAAAGTACAAAATTTGGCATAATGTCAAAATGAATGTGTAAATAAAGATTTAAATGTAATGCATAGCATAAAAATAAATTAAACGTACTAAAATAAACAAGAAGGGCAAAAATTAACAGAAAATTAACCAACTTAGGTGTTGAAATGTAGGTTCTGTTTTCAGTAGTAAAAGTATCGACCACTTTTTCACTTACGAACGCTGAATCGGATAGCCAAGCAGCTATTACAGGATTAACATGTAAAAAAATAACATCAAAATTAGTCAGTGAATGCAACATCCCCAAAACCTGGGGGAACACAACAACCTGAAGATATGTTGGGTAATACACAATGGAATGTTGGGTAACGAAAAGGCAGACACACAAGTCCATAGATAGGCCTTGAACCTGTTCTTTGGATAACGAAAACACACAGAATGTTCCATCACTGAATGGATAAAAAAAAGGCAAAAGTACTCATAATAATATTAATAATATAAGGAGTGATTGATTGGATATCATACCATTTGTAGATTATGCAATGAGGAGGAAGAAACTGCTACCCAGATTATCTTCGAATGTGAGGCAACCGTTCAATGTTGACGACCTGGAATACAAAGAAAACCGAGGGAAAATAATTTCAGCTACGACAGTCAACGACCTAGTACTTCATAGGAGAAAGATCGAATAGAATACACTGAACTGAGGAATTGGGAAAGCACAATAAGCCAAAAAGCTGCAGTCTGTCACACTCATTCTCTGTCTGACTGGCCATATCTCCTCTCTTTATTTCTCTTTCGCCTCGTCCCTGTCTTAATGATTCATTCACTCACCACTTTTATATTTTTACGTAACGTGGCAGTCGATGACCATTCTAATTATACCGCAGTATTTACATTTTACCATAGTGTTTTCGTATGAATAAGCCGAAAATTACAATAAAAAACCATCAAAGTAAATGTAGTTTTACAGCATTATTTGTACATGTTTAACATGAAAAATTGTTTTCCATTTGTTTGACTGTAAACTGGGATCGGATCGAAAAAAACGACAACAATATAATTATTTATATTTTGTACAAAAGGACAAGTTTAAAACTGAAGGAGTCCCCCTCTCGCCTAATTACTTTTACTCATAATTATTGCCTAATTTTGTCGAACCGTGTATTAACCGATCCTGGGGAAGGCAGTTCGGTCTGTGAAGGGGGTGAATTGATTTTTATCGAGGGGAGGATGTAAAGACCTGTAGCTCTCGCTAATGAGCGGCAATTTTGTTAATTAACGATTACCGGCCAATAAAAATTTATTTGCTCAGTATTTTTCATTTAACCCAGATGAAATCAATTTCCATCTGTCCTTGGTTAAAGACAAACAAATACGGATTTAAATCACTGAGTATTCAAGTTAATGTTAGTAAATCCATTATATTTCGTGGTCCGATTGACCAAATAACTTTTTTCAGTTAATTAATCTTTTATGTAAGGTATTGGTTGAAATGAAAATGTTAGTGTCACGAGCGGGTTTCGAACCCACGACCTTCGGCTCAATACGCCCCTGCTCTAACCACTTAAGCTATCGTGACTTCATTAGTTAATGTTAGTGTTCAATCAAGTTAATTATGATTAAAAGTTTTTATTTTCATCTTTATCTCTTACAATTCTACTGCAGACTATATTTCCTTAACCAAGATTAGAAAAAACAAAACAATCCTTGTTTTGAAAGCGTAATTAAAAGTTTTAACTAATAAAATCCAACAAAGTCGCATAGATTTTTTTTTTCAACCGAAAACTAAGTTTTTTGTATTATCTTTATTAGTTGTAACAAAAGAGACCTTCATGGCTCACTGAGCCGTCAGATGCAAAGAAGCAATAACATCAATCCTTGGTCAATACATCGCAAGGGAATTAAAATGTAAGAAAGTACTTTACTTATTCGTTATTAAATTAAATAATGAAATTGTCTATTTAAAAAACAACTGATCACATCATCGCAAGAGTTCAAACAAGAACCGGCCATAAATCAAATTAAGTTTTGAAATGACAACAAATTTACCCAGGACATCATTCGAGCTGTTGGTTCAAAGGTTAATTTAACGCCTGCGTTCTGAGTCAATTAATTACATCGGACCGTTCAAATGTTTACAGATTTACCCGTTGACAAGATTGACAAATTCATTATTAAATAAAGTATATACACGCTGAAATTATTAACAATAAATCTTACCAACAAATAAAAGATCAAAGCTTTTTCTCGACAATTAGAATTGATATGCAGTTTTTTAATCTGGCTAGGCTACTGTACTGAATATACTACTACTGAAATAGGCTACTAATATAAGAGAACAATGATGCTGATCTTTGCATAATTTTTGTAAACCCGACGGCATTAGATCGATAAAACTATCAAAGAGGAATTCACACTCATACAGCTCACTAGGGAACGCATATAACTCAAAATTACACACTTCTCATTTTATATTGTTCCCTCACCCAACTCTCCACAACACAGACACGCTTACATAAGCATTTCCTCTCAAATCACTCTTTGACTCACATGTACTATCACTCACTCAGGAACATACTCATTAACGCTTATATAGTCAATTAATCTCACATGTACATTCACCCTCTTTTACTCACCTATTCACTCGCAATACACAATCATTCATTCATTCTCTTGCTTTGTCACTCAGTAACATACTCATTAATGCTTATATACATAATTAATCTCACATGTACATTTACTCACCTAATCACTCGCAATACACAATCATTCATTCATTCATTCTCTTACTTTCTCATTCAGTAGCATACTCATTAACGCTTATATACTCAATTAATCTCACAAGTACATTCACTCCTCATTTACTCACCTACTCACTCACAATACACAATCATTCATTCATTTTCTTACTTTCTCACTCTTTAACATACTCATTCACGCTTATACACTCACTTAATTAATCTCACATACAATCACTCACTCAATTACTCACCTATTCACTCAGAATAAACAATCGTTCATTCATTCACTCTCATACTTTCTCATTCAATAACATACTCATTACCGCTTATATATTCATATAATTATTCTCACAAATATAATCACTACTCAATTCTCACCTATTCACTCGCAATACATAATCGTTCATTCTCTTGTTTTCTCACTCAGTAACATACTCATTAACGCTTATATACACAATTAATCTCACATGTACATTCACTCCTCATTTACTCACCTATTCACTCACAATATTCAATCATTCATTCATTCATTTTCTTACTTTCTCACTCAGTAACATACAAATTAACGCTTATACACTCACTTAATTAATCTCACATATACAATCATTCTCTCAATTACTCACCTATTCACTCAGAATATACAATCATTCATTCACTCTCATACTTTCCCACTCAATAACATACTCATTAACGCTTATATATTCATTTAATTATTCACACAAATATAATCACTCAATTATTATATACTCAATTAATCTCATATATACAATTACTCACTGAATTACTCACCTATTCATTCACAATATACTTTCATTCATGGTCTTACTTTCTAGCTCAGTAACATACTCATTCACGCTTAAATACTCACTCAGTTAATCTCCCAGTCACTCATTCATTCACATTATGTACACTCACTCGTACATTCTCTTACTTTCTCACCCAGTAACATACTCGTTCACGCTTATATGCTCACTCAGTTAATCTCCCAGTCACTCATTCATTCACATTATATACAGTCACTCACTCGTACATTCTCTTACTTTCTCGCCTAGTAACATACTCATCAAGACTTATATACTTCATTAATTTCAAAGGTACCAATCACTCACTCATACACTTTCTTACTTACTCATTCAGTACCATACTCACTCAATTACACCCACATTCACTCACATATACCACCTCTCATTCATACATTGTCTTACTTTCTTATTCAATAACATTTTCACTCATTCACGTTCATATACTCACTAATTTATTCTTATAATCACACATTCACTCTCAACCTCTCAACGGCAAATAAAATATCAAAGTTTTTCTCGACTGTTAGACTGTTGCATTGTTTATCTGAAATAAAGACGTTGTAACATATTGTCACTCTCTTTTTCATTAATATATATTACTCATTGCAACCTTCACATTCAAATATTCATTTCTCTCACTCACATACTTGCTGAAATAATAACACCGTTTACTCTCACATAATCATTGCTCAATTTCTTTCTATATCATTCACACCTTTACACACACATACTCATTCCTCACTCACTTACAAAAACACATGCCTTCATCACTCACATCATCCTCTTTCTCACTGTCGTACTTACTAACATACTCATTCCCTCTCTTTTTCTTTCTCTTTCTCTCTCTCGCTGTAGCTTTCTTTATCTCCCTCCCTATCTCTCTCTCACCCCTCTCTCTTCCTCCCCTTCACTCCCCCTCTCTCTTTCTCTCTCCCTCTCTTCCTCTCTCTTCTGCTTTCGCTTATACTAACATATTTACAATAAATATTCACACTTAAAATTCATGCACAAGCTTACTTTTAATAAAAAAAAATTGTTCAAATTTTCCCATAATAGCAGTATTTGTCCCCAACGGTTTTATTTGTGACATCAACCTGCAAAATCGAAAATGTGAAGTGTTAGTAATAAATTAGTCATTGATTAGATCAAACAGCTTCTGATGACTGATACTGCTTAGGTTTGCTCAACGGCTACTACAACATTAGGAAATGAGTCAGATCATTAACATACAAAATGTGGTGAAGTCATTTTTTTTCAGGTTTTCTGATTTGTTGTTTTGTTGCAGCTCTGTTCGGCGCGTACACTGGGGCGTACGGTGGACTCCTGGGCCGGCCTGGAACCCCGGCAACCGGTGGCTACGGGGGCGCCAACCCTTACGGCACCCTCAGCGTAGCCGCATCGCAAGCCGCCAACCTGGGCATCAACCCTGCCAGTAAGTTAAATAAAATAACAGCTGCAAATATATAATATCACAAAAGTTGATTTCTACGTAAGGGTATATACAAATTGATTTTTGCTTTCCTTCAATAAGACAACACATGAATGTCAAATTTTGGGATTTATTCTTTGTGATGGTGAATTTGTTGTTTATGATAAGTCTTCAACGCTAAAAAATAGTTAATGACAATCCATTTATGATAGAAAATTAATTCAAAAGTTCGTTCAACACAGTTTCTCCAATGTTTTTACTTAATACATGTTTATTAAATTATTCATCTATACACATTACGTTCAGTTCCTTGGCTTGATTAAGAAAAGAAAGTTGTTTAATTGCCGAGGTTATATCACCGCTACATAATCTAGATTAACATGACGAGTTTAAATTAACTCGCAAATTTGGGCATGTTTTTTAAGAAACACTTCTCATCCTGGTTTTAAACCATCATAAAACCGGTAAATTTTATTCTTATATAAAAACGTCCTCGTAAATGTTGAAGAAAGTTCCATTTACCTTGGTAAGCTGTTGAAATTATTTTAAAATTTGTAGTTTCGTCCGGGATGTAAGCAGGGTGAGGCAAGAAACCAACCCATCGTCGTCCTTTTTTTAATTCCACCAAAAAACTCATTACTGGAGAGGGCAAAATGCTCTAAAGTGCTACTGAAAACCAAAACGAGATAAGGAAGGCCACTATAATCTGCAAATAGTGGAAAATGTATCAGTGGATCTTAAGGGATACAAGGGAAGTGAGGCAAGAAACCAACCCATCGTCGCCCTTTTTTTAATTCCACCAAAAAACTGATTACTGCAGAGGGCAAAATGCTCTAAAGTCCTACTGAAAACCAAAACAACGAGATTAGGAAGGTCACGATAATCTGCAAATAATGGAAAAAGTATCAGTAGATCTTAAGGGATATAAGCAGGGTGAGACAAGAAACCAACCCTTCGTCGCCCTTTTTTTAATTCCATCACAAACTTACCACTGTAGAAGTCTAAAGTGCTACTGAAAACCAAAACAGCGAAATTAGGAAGGCCACGATAATCTCCAAATAGTCTAAAAAGTATCAAACGTTTTAAGGGATATAAGTAAGGTGAGGCAAGAAACTAAAGCGGAGAAACACTTATCCGATCGCGACGCTCCTTGACCCCGACGATGGTTGTACTCATAAAATTTAACTAACAATTTATGACATGGTGTTACTGATTTGTGATACACGCTGTGTGACTGTACGTGGCGTGCGCTTGACGTCGAACAGATGTGCACACCCTACCGAAACGAGACGAGGTGTCGCGTAGCGTTGCATCGGGTGTGTTCCCTGCTTAATCTTTACACAAATTCACTCTGAAGCTGGCAATCGCTAACGTACCACTGACAGGCTCAAAAAGTGAGCTAGCCAGACTAGGATGACCGTTAAATTGTCGAAAAACCATCAGTGGCTGGTCAGGTATATAAATAAGCAGGGTGAGGCGAGAAACTAACCATCCATAAGTTGTTGCTAATATAATGTTAAAATCTGATAGATTTGCTTACGAAAAAATGAACATTGGTATTGACAGTAAAAAACAAGAATGGAGAGGTTTAAAAAATGTGTTTTATCGTTCCTCACGATGGATATTATTGGTATTGATATATTCCATTGTTGATAAAGTCACGCATTTGTATCGACGTGGACGTCTCTATTAAGAATAAAATTGCTCCCGAAACGACGTAGTTCCAACTTTTACTCCTTTCATCTCTGAGAACTGTCGGCTCGGTGGGAACGCATGAAAGCTGACAAATCCGGCTCTGGGGCTGTCAGGTCAGTGGGAACGTTTCAAAGTTTTGTGTATCCCAGGAAAAGAAAGGAGTGAGCGGGGAACCAAAAACCGTCCGTCGAGGAGGGGAAAAAGAAACGAAATATCACACGATTCCGTTTAGGAGTGGTTCCAGGCGAAGCTGAAATTTTTCTCCCAGGGAGGATGTCACACACCTTGGAATTAATGTTTTTGCAAGATCCTTTTCTCTTTTGTCCTTAAATACAATCAACTTCAGTTTTGACGCGGTGATTCTCACCCAATTCAATTCTGACCGACGTCATTTCGTTTCGATTGCTTTTTAAATGCCAACGGTTCTCGATTAATTGTGTCACGCTTGGTAATTAAGATTAAGTATGCTAAGTACTGCTAAAACTGTAAGCACGTGATTTTTGTCGAGCCATATTTTAATGTAAGCACTTTTTATGAACGATTAGACTGTTTTATATTATGCAATTAAAAACTAATTATAAGTCATTTTCAAAATGTTAAGGAATCATATGACAAAATTAGCTTTTACCCGCGACTTCGTCCATTTAATATACCTTTCTAATTCGATGCAGAGTGCTAGTATGTGTTTCTAAGATAATCCCTCATTTTTCAAATTCATCTCTTCTTCAGTTCACTTCGATCTACACATGGTAAAAATTTTTCCATTTGATCACCTTAGGATGGAATTTCAAAAATCCTTTCTTAGCGGATTATCTGTCAATATAGGAATGCTCTGTCAAAACTGCAGCCCCTTTAGATACGTTGTCTGTAAGTCAGTCAGGAACTGTTTTGTGTATATACGTAAGTTGAAGATGATAAGCATTACAAGCAATGTTCTTTGATAATAATTGATTTGTTTTATTATAGATATATTTTTCTTCAAGCTTTACTTTTGTAAAAGTCCATTTGACAGTAATCAAACGTTTAAGATGGCATTGCTGAGATTAAAATATGATTAGACATTAATGATTATGTGATGCATATAACAAACCCAATAAAAAGAGAAGCACAGTTGATACTTTCTCTATCCTTTCTTATTTTCTCAATAAATTAGACATTTTCTGTGCTGAACGCACTGTTTTAAATATTTGTGTTAGATTTCTACAGTGGGTGATGAACCGGTATTTTAGTCGGTACCGATCAGTTTGTCTATCCTCATTGTATGGTCTGTCTGTCTAACTGGGCATTACTTTGCGTGAGGCTGGATCTAGTCTCAGGATTAAAATGAGAACGACGAAGAGTTATTCTCTTGTCTCACCCTGCTTATATCCCTACCAAGCCACTGATATTGTGTTGTGTTTTTGGAAGAGGTCATCGTGGCCTTTGTCGTTTCACTATGTTTTGTCTGGATATAACACTTTAGCATTTTTGCAACATCAGTGGTGAGTTTGCATATAGATTAATATAAGGACGCCAATGGGTTAGTTTCTTCCTCACCCTTCTTATATCCCTTACAAACTATTAGTCGACATGGATTTCATCATGGTATTACCAGTCACTTTGTTTTGGTCTGTCAGTAGCACTTTAGAGCATTTTGCCATCTCCCAGGGGTGAGTTTGGACGACGATAGGTTTGTTTCTTGCCTCACCCTGCTTACATCCATTAAAAGCTACTGATATTTTTCAACTATTTGGAGTTTCTTAGTCTCTGTTTCTGTCTGGCATTTCTTATACAAGCTTTCCTTTTTTCTGTCTACACTCTCTTTTACGTCATATTAAAAATTTATTGTACGCCCTGTTTATCACATATTGATCTTAATAAGATCTGTATTGATATTAACTCATAATCAATTTTTCTGTGTGGAAATGTCTCATATAAATTGTATTTACTACTACTTCCTTGAAATTTGATCTGATCTTGACAATATGCGTTGATTAGTTCAAATTTAACTAGTTATAATAATCCTCGTTCTTTGATCTGTCAGACGAGGTTTCGGCGTTCTGTGGTTTGTCAGGGTTGTAAGCAGGGAGAGGCGGGAATTCAATCTACGAATTTATCACCGTCAGCAATTGAAACAATTCCTCATTCAGAAGGTTCATTATACTTAAAGGTCCGAAGTAGACAGATTATTCGATTAAATAATTTTGGTTATTTCTGTTTAATTTTTTTTTTTTGATTGTTGCCGAGAATGTTAGTGTGGATAGAAAATAAGAATGGTATCAGTAAATCTAGTGATTCCAATTCCATTGAAACCTCCTTTTGCATACAGTTTTCGGGAAGCGCGGTTTCGGTAGTGGACGCCATGACATCCACCGAGTGACTGACGCAATGCTTGATGAAAATTGCCCTACACTATCAAGCGGCTTGATCAAATGCTTGAGTAAATCGATTGTATCAAGCGTGATTGATAGTGTAGAAACCTGATTGACGCATGAAGCAAGCATTGACGGTGATTATAGGAAGTTTGAATGACTCAAGCAGATGATCAAGCGGCTTGATACTGTAGGGCAATTTTCATCAAGCATTGCGTCCGTCACTCGGTGGAAGTCATGGCATCCACTACCGAAACCGCGCTTCCCGAAAACACGGAGCGGGAGTTCATCAGTTTGTTGATAGATCTATATCGTGATTGTCCCGAATTGTGGAAAGTAAAGAGTAAAGATTATTAGTGAAGCGGTTTCTCAGTTTGTACCACTCCTTAGCCCACCGTCTTTTTTCTTTTGCTGTTTTTTCTGCTTCAGGGCAACCAATGTAGGAAGCCCAAATCTGTATTTGAAACCATTCAGCACCGAAACAAAACAAAAAATCAAACAGCGAAACGCACTGCTCCACTTCACGTCTTCCACTGATGAGGGTCGAGAGAGTTTTGACCGAAAGATTGAAGGGTTGATTGAAGCACGCTTGATCGTGTAGAGGCACCGTAAGAGTTCATCAGTTAATCGATCAGACCTTTTGTAATGTTTGTCCCACTTTGATCCCGTTTAGTGTTTGTATAAAAGTTCGACTAATCGTTTTTCTTTTACAGGTGCCGCCTGGTGGAGTATGGCCTCTCAGCTAGCTGCTCACGACTACCTCGCTTCTTTGCAGTTCGCTGGACTCACCCCCAACATGATTCCTCCGTATCCTATGATATCGACTCCGCCTCATCGTAAGCAACCTTATTTATTATTGTGTTTTGTTAATTTATCACTGGTATTTATTTACTCAATGAAAGCTTAAAAATTTGCTTTCCTGGAATCAACCTTTTTCAAATGGTCTATTTATCTTTGTGAGAAACATTTGCAGCATATCTAACATTTTGAACATCATAAAATATTAGTTATATTGCTAGCTGGTTTGACATCTTCATTAATAATAATAATAATTCTCTTATAATTTGGTATAATGTGATCGGATAAAATTTGGAAAAAAACTCCATTTTCAAGAGTGGCTGTTACATACACTTCTAAAATGTTTTCTCTCCCCAAGTTGATGATAATGGATGCATTCACTGCAGCCTTCTGGCTTTTTGTGCTATCCCAGCTCCTTAGTTCACTGCAATCGACTGGATGCTTTTGCTAAGAAGTATTAGGCCATTGACTGTCGTTGCTAAAATTCCTTTCCCTGTGTTTTCTTTCTATCCCAGCTATGCTTCGCATTCGAAGATAAAATGTATTGCTATTTCTTTTTCCTAATTCCTTAATCTGCAAACAGAATCATTGTGTTAAATATGTTCGTGTTGTGTAGATGTTTTCTGTTTTAAGTATTATAAGTATCGACCACTTTTTCACATACGAACACTTGTTGTTCGATGTGGTATGGTCTTGAAGAAGATATTAAATTTAATCTGTCTGTAATATGTCAATCTGTAATTTAAGGTTGTTTTGCCCTGATGATGACCTTAAAATAGGTCGAAGGCTTGGTAATAGCTACTAAATTTTGCTATCTTCTTCAAGACCATACCTTGATCCAGAGTGTTCGTAGATGTTTTCTCTGATGCCAGTGCATGGTTATTAGTCATACCACTCCTCTAAGTCTAGCCTTCATACACAGTTACACGCTCGCCATGCTCGTATCCACCCTTCTGATAACCTTCCCCTAACCCTGCTCATACAAATTCATCGCTTTTAGTGGCTTTTTCCTTATCGTTCCTACAACCTCTAGAATTCCCTCCCACCACAATTCGCAATGCCTCAGCCATGTCCACCTTTAAGTTCCGTCATTTTGACCACTCGACCCTACAAACGATCACACGACCAAGGGATTGTCTTGAAGAAGGAAGGAAAGTAGTTGCTTCTGCCAAGCTTTCGACCTATTTTAAGGTCATCACGGCAAAACAACTTTAACTACGTCAATCTGTAGTCATATTTAAGATCATTTGGACATGATGTTGACCTTAAAATAGGTCGAAAGCTTGGTGCTAGCTACTAAATTTGCTTTCTTCTTCAAGACCATGCATGGATCCAGAGTATTCGTAGATGTTTGCTCAGATGCCAGTGTCTGCTTAATAGTCATATCACTCCACTGAGTCTAGCCTTCTCTAACTTTAAGCAGAGTTTGACAAGCTTAGTGAATGTTTTGCTCTGATGATGGCTTTAAAATAGGTCGAAACCATGGCAGTAACAAGTGAACCATACCTTGATCCAGAGTGTTCGTAAATGTTTTCGCAGATGCCAGGGTCCAGTAAATAGTCCTACGCTTTCCTAAAGTTTAGCACTCTATAATTGTAGCATTGCCAATCTTGGTGAGGGTTCTTTTAGCATAATCTTATTGTAGCTTGTGCCCCTGCAATTTATCCATTTCTCCTTTTACCTTTTTTTGATCCATTGTGTGAGGGAGGATCCAGTGTTTGTTTTTATTATCCCAACAATAGGTTCAGAACCAACCATGGTCTTGCAGATCCCCATCTGGACAGTGTGTCTGCCTTTTCGTTATCCAACATTCCCTTGAGTACTGGTACCCAACATATCATCATGTTGTGTTTCCCCAGGTTTTTGAGATGTTGCATTCACAGATTAATTTTGATGTTATTTTTTACATGCTAATGCTGTGATTGCTGTTTGGCTATCCGATCTTGAGAAGATTTTTTTGTCAGTGTAACCACTTTTGAGATTTAAGAAGGCACTAACTTTGATGGTACATATTTCACCTTGAAAGACCGAGGAGTACTTCCCTAATGAGGTTTATTTCTTATGTTTTGGCTTTGTACGGAAAAGGCCTGATCTTTCATTTGTAACGGAGCCGTCTGTGTCCTCCTGATTTTTTTTTCTCCTTTGTAGTTTGTTAAGACTTTGTAGGATGTTATAAAGAGTTTTTCTAGGATCATGTAGGATGTTATAAAGAGTTTTTCTAGGATCATGTAGTCAATCTCCATTTCTAATAAGGGGTGCTTTCCATGATACTAAAAATAATCTACGCATTTGTTCTAATCTGACCTTCAGTAATTGTACTGAACGTTTATCGTCCAATCGTAAAGAATCAACAAATAAGCTTCGGTCCTTTCGAGATGTTGATATGCAAATTCAGCTATAAACATAAAATTGTATTTGTTTATCTCTCTTTTGTTTGGGTTTATAAACTTTTTTTAATCCCTTTTTTGATCGAGTACGGCGATATGTATTGTAGTTTTTATTCAGCCCCGGACTTAGAACAGTTCATCTTTGACACAGTCACTTGATGTAGGTTGATGATTTCACACATTAAGAAATTTTCATAACTTTATAGAAGAAAATTTGAAACCTAAACTGTTCCAATAGTCTAAAATTTACGAAGGTACGAGTTCATGTATAACATGTCTAGGAGCAAAAGGTTTTAAAATTGAACTTTTCTGATAAATTGAACTTCTACAGTTTGTAAATTCCTGTCTCATACGTCTCATCCCTCTGGGTGTCGCGGACGAGGGTGCAACCATTTATTAATCCATTTATTTTTAGTGGTGAAATTGACCAAATTACCTATTTCAATTAATTATTCTTTTTATGTAAGGTCTTGGTTGAGATGAAAAAGTTAATGTCACGAGCGGGATTCGAACCCACGACCTTCGGCTCAATACGCCGCTGCCCTTGAACTAACTTCAATTGATTAGAGTAGCGGCGTATTGGGCCGTGGGTTCAAATCCCGCTCGTGACACTAACTTTTTCATCTCAACCAAGTTCTTACATAAAAAGAATAATTAACTGAAATAGGTAATTTGGTCAATTTCACCACTAAACATAAATGGATTAATAGCTACTTTACAATTTTTTTTTCATATCATGCTCAATTAAGAAGCTGTAATCAATGCCGGGATTATACCAGAACCGCTAACATGTCAAATACTAGTCAGTTAATCAGTTTCAGATCTGTAAATAAATATGGACAGGCTATAACAACTATTTTCTGGTCTTAAAATAAAGGCAAATCCATTTTTGATTTTCGAGTTTTAAAGACTGCTTAATGTCAAGTACATAAGTTCAGGTATGTTTATTCGTTTTACTTGTACATTTTGTGATTTTGTGTGTAGCATATGGATTAAAAAGGTTCGTTTTGAGTCCAGGGCGGTGGCCACACGTACATTACAAGGGTGATTAAAATAGAGCAAGGGCAGAGGGTACTTTAAAACCCCGAACCAATTTAAACTCGGAAAAGTTAGAATTAAAAAAGTACAATTGTTTAACCCGGGAAAACCGCGTCGCAAGTGATTAAAGTCCTGATTGAACATTATACGATGTAAAGTTTGATTGAGTGGATACGTGGATGAATTTTCAATTTAATAGATTTTATGTATTGGTGTAATTATTAGATGTGTGTTAGATTGGGTGTTAGCCATTTCGACCAATGACAAACCAGGGCAGCAAGGTTTTCTATATGAAGTTCGGGTAAATTTTCGATGAAAGAAAAGTAAAAATCTTGGTAAATTAATTAAGGTTTTTAGTTGAGGTAAAAATGTCAATGTCACAAGCGGGATACGAACCCACGATCTTCGGCTAGATACGCCGCTGCTCGACCACTTGAGCCTGAGGTCACGATAGTTATCTAGCCGAAGATCGTGGGTTCGAATCCCGCTCGTGACACTGACTTTTTTATCTCTATTAAAAACCTTAATTAATTGAAAGATATTAATTGGTCAAGCGGACCACGAAACTAGTGAATTGAATCTTGGTAAACTTGAAGATGATAAATCGCAAATATTTTTCTTATAATGACATTTCAATTTTAGTGTATATCTATTTGTTGTAAATACATTTCCCATTGGGGACTTGTTATCTGAATAAACCTCTGAAAATATTGCATTTAGGAATTTTGTGAAATGTTTCGGATTAAATTGGATCCGGCGTACGCTATTAACAACCGTGAAATCTCCTTCTAAACCAATATTCACGGGGAAATTAATCCACTAATGCCCTGGGGTTACGTTGTTGGTGGGCCGAATTGCGATTATGTATATTTACCTGATAAAGGGGAAAATGGAGGTCCGATTTGATCAAAGGTCGCCACGCCCACGGCTGTCCGGCTGCTGTGGACGTTGCACCAAATATTAATTTCAACGGTGCAACCGGTGGCCGATCACTGAACCTGCCGGTATAATTCTGTTTGCTCCTACATATGCCTATCCGGTACCGGGTCGTACTCAGAACTGACCAAAACTACGAAGAGCAAACAACTGTTTAAGATGATTTAGAGATTGTTGTTAATTAGAAACTGAAACAAATAATCAGGAACTATGGGAATTGTGATTAGACTTGAGATACAAGGTCTGAGTGGCTTTAACTGAGGCCACCTATATTGCCATCGTTAAACATTTGTGTCGGCTTATTCCTGATGGCATCTAGTATACCACAGCTTCAGATGTCCAGGGTGTCGAGCTGTTCTTAGGTAGAATGGAGTGGGTTAGATTCTATGTTTAATAGATGGATATTGAATTAAGGCCAGGAGAATTTAAGATATCGGACGGCATGGACGATGGCATAGTTCGGTACAGATGGTGTGATTACTAGAGTTATTTACTAATGTAATGAAGACTTTGTACTCAAAGGACTGGATGCGATAAAATTCGGTGTTACGGTTTTTTCTGTTACGTTTGCTGTGTTCATTTGTTCAATTTGGTTATCTCCTATACACCCTCCCCTCCGCACGTTTTAGTAGATGGTTTCCAGTCTAATCGCCTGTCTGGGTACAATCCTATATAACATGATATCATGGATATAAGAATATTGCTGAGGTAGGAGGAATGGTTTTTTGTTTAAGGTGAACTTCATACGGTAGGATTTGTAATCATTAACCATGGCGCGAAGCCATTGTTCCCAGCTGTTGCAGTGAACGGGTAGCAATGAAATAATCAGTCAGCAGTGTAGAAACTGTAAACGAGGAGTGTCAAGGCCTTGAGGAACGTCTGAATACAAGTAAAAGCTATAGAGCATTTTCTTGGACAGTCGGTAAAAATTGGAGAGGCGTGTCCAGAAAAACACATGGACAGAATAGCTTTGGTTTGATGGTGGCAGCGATGGAATTCCAACTGATAGCCTGGAACATGTTCAGGTTGTACAGTTGGCAGTTATGTAAGAAACGTCTTGAGAAATTTTCCCAGGAAGGAAATGAGGTGATCTATTAGTATTTTGGTAGTCTTCAACGCTCAAAAGTAATTAAAGCTTTATCGTTCCTTCCTATGATCCTCTTGATCAGGAAAATTATTCAGGGATGACAATATGATTGGCAGTTGATGGATGTGAACCTTCTCGAGATGTTTTACTGGCATGGCCAGCAGGAAGGACGTGGGTGATCAGTTAGTGTTTTTTGGTGTCCACAACGCGATAAGCCTGCTAGTGATGAAAGCCGAATTAGTCAAGAATGTTCAGAATGTTAATACGGTCTGCAGTATGATAATCTTACAGAGAATTTTTCAAGAATGGAAGGTGGAGTGGACAAATGTTTTTGGTTGTGACCTAGCAGAAGCATTAGTAGCGTGTTATAAAATGGGGAAAACGGCTTCAGGCCTAATTTTTCCGTGTCCACAACGCGATGGAATTCGTAGTGACGGAAGCCTAACTGCTGGACAGGAATGAGTTTCAGGGCTGTTCACGCGGTGTTAGAAGCTTTTTAACTACTTTTCCAATGATGGGATTGATTGAAGTAGGGCAATGAGTTGGCTTTTGGATGACCACAACGCGAGGGGCTTCACGGAAGCCGAATTATTCAACAAGGAGGTTTAGGGTGATAATATGGTCTGCTGTTTGATAAGAAGCTTGTTGGAACTTTCCAATGGTGGATGAGGGATGGAATTATTTTGTTGTGTATCTACTACGTGATGCGATTGGTAGTGACATATGCCAAAGAACTGGATGTTACTAATGAGGTTCAGGATGTTAATATGGTCTGTAGTTAAACTTCTACTACTAAAAACTACTTCTCGAGCAGTTTAGAACACAGGCTGATGGAAACTGGGGCAATCAGTTAGTTCTTGTTGGGTCTCCATGATAGGCTTGGCAGTGGTGGAAACCTAACTGCTGGACAAGAATGAGGTCCAGGTATTCATTTGGTTTGCAGTTAGATAAGAAGCTTCCTAAGCATTTTTTCTAGAATGAGAGGTAGGCCGATCAGTTGGTTTGGATGGATGATCACAATACCACAGGCTTTAGTAGTGATGGCAGATGAACTGGTGGCCAGATATAAGGTTCAGGGGTGTTAACGTGGTCTATAGTTGTATAAGAAGCTTACTGAGTACTTTTTGAAGGATGGTAAATGGCAGAAGTGGATGATTGGGTTTCCGCAAAGATGCAGTATTGGTAATGACCGAAGCCGAACTTCAGGAGGGGCATGAGATTCAAGGGTGTTAACGTGGTTTGCAGTTATATAAGAAGCTCCTTGAGCACTTTTGCAAGGATAGGAAGCAGAATGGTGGTACATGGATCGATCTTTTGGTTTTTATGAGTGTCCAAAACGCGATAAGCCACAGAAGGCCCAGGTGATATAAACGATCACATGCTAATGCTGGAGGGTAGTAGTCGTAGTGTCGCGATGGGCTTGCTTGGTCTGAGACTAAATCCGAACTGATGGCCTGGTTCAGGGATGTGGTCGTATGGTAGATGGAGAGGCTTCTCGAAAATATTTCCTATGATAGGAAGCAGTAAGGAGAAGGGGGTGATCAATTGACTTTTGGGTTTGTGCATCTTTGGATGTCATAGTATCTAAAGCGTGAAAAAAATAGTTGTTTAAGGAGTTGTATAGGGTTGTCATGAAAACTATTACAGAGAAAAAAAATAATACGTTCCTGATTTTTTATGTTGGTTCTCTTCCGTGGTGGAACAAACTGGTTATGGTTCTATTTTATTTTTGTATGTTCACCTTGTTTTCAAATTCGGATGAAAAGGAGTTATTATTATCGAGTTATTCATACGGAATACCAAGGATTCTAGGGGAGAATCAGGCGAATCGGAAATTGCAACACGATGCAGTATGAGAAATATCCGCTGTAAAAAGGTCACGATGGAAATGTCAGTTCGGAGGCCAAAGAATCTACATAGATATTTCTAACGTTTTAGTACTGGTATCATCGAGCTTTCTGGTATTGGAAGGGGGATCGCGGTTTGTTTGTTCCCCACTTCGATCATTAAGAAGACGTCAACGGAAAAGTCCTGCTTATCCTAGCTTGAATTTGCTTGAAAACAGGGCCATTTCGACGTAGTATCGATAGTTGGTTCATAAAGCCGAAAATTAAATTTACCCACGGATTCCTATCACCTCTTGACCATAAATAATATCAGCTATTCTCAGTTTTTCCATAAACCAACTGCAGACATACAAAATTTTCAATGTTCTTGTCATTAACTTTCTTTACGCCTAAGTTTGGCCAATACTGGAGGTAGAACGATTTCAAATAATAATTATTTTTAACTTGAGAGATATCACTTAGTTATATAATGGATTACGATAACACCGGATGTATAGATAAGTTATTATGAAAATACGTTTGGAAATATGTTTGGCTTGAAAGGTTTTTATATCGTCAATTTGATATGGCCATCTTTTTATATCCAGCCTGTTTTTCAGTGAAATATTTTAATTTTAAAGGAGAAAATATTTATAAATGCCTATAAGAAGCTCGACGTGTTATTTAAAATCTATGCAATTTTCAAGATCAATATTAAGATAAAAGATATATTCTTTGTGTAGTCGAGCCCTTTGGAGATCATTCTACTTTCCTCATGATCGCCGCTGAATTTTATCTTTCTATGGACTTTCTCCTCTCGTAATCTTCTAAGAATCTCTTTATCGAGGCGCTTTTGGAAGACGAAAAAGAGAAATGCGACCTCTTAAAAAACGTAGCAAGTATAGCACATCAAAGTTTCCCTAAAAGGGGTGTAACATTCGTCTACGTTACGCCCTTCCCTCGGTTGTGTACGTTTTAAGGATATAAGTCGGCAGTCTTCCTGTTTAGACGTTGAATAAGGAACAATCAACTAATCGGATTAACCAATGATTCACTCTCCTTCGACATCCTAAAAGTCGTCGACAAATTCGGCACTCCTGGGTCAGCCATAGTATTAAAAAATTACCTTTTGGTTTAAAAATGGCTTAATTCGGGTTTGAAATAAATAACAATGTTCATTTTATGTATAAACATATAATTTACAATTAATTAATATTTAAGTAAAGTATTGGTCGAGATAAAAAAGTCAGTGCCACGAGCGGGATTCGAACCCACGACGGCTAAATACCCCGCTGCTCTACCACTTGAGCTATCATCCGATATAATTTACAATTGTTGCAAGTTTAAAATCATATTTTTTTCTAAGACTATTTTTCACTATTTTTCACCGCCTTAGTTTTCTCTTAAAAATAAATGTATAATAATCCTGATTAATATTCGAAGGAATAACATCATAGAAAAGTTACATCATAGTGTTATCAATTTTAAAAATTTTGAACCATAGCAATAGATTTTGAATATATATAAAATTATAACCAAGAAAAATCAGTCTTTATTGAAGTGAGGTGGAAAATAGCAATTCTGTCCAGAACATTACAGAATTCCAGCCATGAGCCGCAAACCGAGGAGGGCTTTGATCTCCAGTAGATCAGCCGGACCTAAATATGACTGTTTTCATGGATTTTTTTATAATTTCTTCGTTGGTATATTGCTTCTGATAAGACATTTGGTTAGTAATAAAAAAAGA
This sequence comes from Cimex lectularius, assembly GCF_000648675.2. Classification (NCBI taxonomy): domain Eukaryota; kingdom Metazoa; phylum Arthropoda; class Insecta; order Hemiptera; family Cimicidae; genus Cimex; species Cimex lectularius. Next base: position 443,296 of record NW_019392789.1, on the reverse strand, counting down.
AAACACTCTTCCTCTGGCTCTCCCCTTAAGTCCTGGCAGAAGTGTTATATTTTTAGTTGTCTTCAAAGACATCACAAAATAGCATAGTGTGCGTTGGAAGACTTACCTTTGGCGGCTTCTGGGCAACTGGTCTTATGCCCTTCTCTCAGAATTCGCAAGGGTGAGCGTAGGTACAGAAACATGTTCTGGGTCGTCTGTGACCGGACAATGGTTAAAAAGTATTGTTATTTATAGTTAGGTTAATTATAGCGGTTGACAGTTGTAACTTCTACGTAAAGTCGTAAATTTAAAATAAAAAATCATGATATCACATATAAATGGCATAGTTATATACATAAAAAGAGAGGTTTGGAGCCAACAAACAGCTGAGGTCATCGCCAGCCCTCTTTGAGTTTTCCTTCTTTTTCTGATCTTTCTGGCATATTTTCTTTTAAACTGCAGCCATTTGAGCGTCGATATCCTGCAACGCTAGCCTCTCGTTTATACTCAGGTTTTGGGATACAGATTAGAAATAAAGCATACAATGCGCCTTTATACATCAGTACAAGCATATAAGTCTAGTCACATTCACTCCTCCAGAGTAGATGTTCCTCGAGGCGGGGTAAGACTCATTTCATTCACGCTGATAAATTACTTTTCTCTCCAGACGTCGCACACTTACCCCAGAGTACTCGATATTTCTCAGGACGGGGATATAAGCAACCCCTTTCTTTCTCGATAATAAATTACATTCCTTCTGACAATTTAACATAAAACAGCGCCCGATGCATAGATTGATCACTCCGCCAACTGGTATCCCTCGAGGCGGGGTAAGACTCATTTCATTCACGCTGATAAATAACGTTTCTCTCCAGACGTCGTACGCTTACTCCAGAGTACTCGATATACCTCAGGACGGGGTTATAAGCAACCCCTTCCTTTCACGGTAATAAATTGCATCCATTCTAATAGTTTAACATAAAACAGCGCCCGATGCATAGATAGAAGTCTGATCACTCCGCCAACTGGTATCCCTCGAGGCGGGGTAAGACTCATTTCATTCACGCTGATAAATTACTTTTCTCTCCAAACGTCACACACTCACCTCAAAGTACTCTACATTTCTCGGGCGGGCATGCTCTAAAATCTAAATATGTATGCATTCACAATTCCTATTGAGGTAATTTAAACTTGTATGTTCGACTTCTTTTACATAAACTTCAAGCTTGTAAGCCTAACAGCTTTGTTGATAATTGCTAATTGGTTATAATTAGCTTTCTTTGTTTAAAAGCCCTTTGAAAATAGAAATTTATCTTGGTTGAGGAAACTTGAAACTTCATAAATTTTGAGCTGGTTACGTTGATTTTCAGCCTTTCATGTCAAAAAACAGCAATTTGAGACAAGTAATAGTATATTCCAGAAAAATAAAAGGAAAAATATCGTTCGAGGCGATAAACTGCTGACAAGAGTTCATCAACATCTATTTAATAAACTTTCATTGGGTAAGAATTCCATCGAAACTTGCAGGGTTTTTTAAATTTATTTTGACAGTACACTCGAGGCCCGTCTTCCTCTGGGGAAGTGTTTTCCGTTATTCAAGAACTCCGTACACGTCCTCAGAAGTTTTCAGGAGGTATTTCGACCTTTCGGGGATTGCATAAAAATATCCCGGACCCAAGGACGAGCCTGTTGCCTGGCTAATTCTTTTGTCTTTTCTCAAAACACCACTTGGACTTCCGTTCCTTCATTACCACCGTTGGCCCAAAAACATGCCGCATTCAATTTTGTCCTCAGAAACGGAAAAAATATATATAAATAGATGAAACTGAAGCAAAAAAATAAATAAATTTAGAAAAGTTCTTCTGTTGAATGCTTGCTATCACACAAAGACAAAAATGGGTTTCACATTTTCTAATCTTAAGTGTTTAAACATTTTTGCCCAAAATCACAGGACATCTCAAGTTTAAAAAATATATATATATAAATATATCAGCGATGATTTAAATCACCGTCATTCATTTTACGTAATGATAGTTGATTCCCTGTCAAATTAATAATAATACATTTTAGTTCACCATAATGGAAAATACAAAAGATAATACAGTTTTTGGATTCCAAGAATAAATATAACAAAATATAGGGCATGATTATGAAATTTTTTGGTTTTGCTATAAAACTAATTCCATGTAGGAAATGAAATATTTAAAAAAAATGATTAAAAAAATATAAAATGTAAATTCTCGACACGTCCAAACAAATTTTTAAATAAGTAATGGATTTACTTTTTAAAAAACTACAAGCTATTGTTTTTTTATCAATATTTTTTAAAAAAGTCTTAAAAATTTCCATGCTTTTAAAAAAACAAACATAATTATTAAGTAATTTGTTATTCCTACATTGCAGCCTGCTTTGCAAAATTAGTGATGTCCATATATGTTCATTAGTCATAATTGACTGTATTAATTATTTTAATTAATTATATTTTTTTATCTAAAGTCTTGGTTGAGATGAAAAAGTTAGTGTCATTGGCTACGTCTCAAGTTCGAACAGCGGCATATTGAGCCGAAGGTCGTAGGTTCAAATCCCACTCATGATACTAACTTTTTCATTTCAACTAAGACTTTAGTTAAAATGTTAGTCATTGGCTACGTCTCAAGTTAGAGCAGCGGCATATTGAGCCGAAGGTCGTAGGCTCAAATCCCACTCATGATACTAACTTTTTCATTTCAATTAAGACTTTAGATAAAAAGTTAGTGTCATTGGCTACGTCTCAAGTTAGAGCAGCAGAGTATTGAGCTGAATGTCGTAGGTTCAAATCCCACTCGTGATACTAACTTTTTCATTTCAACCAAGACCTTAGAAAAAAGTATAATTAATTGAAATTGTAAAGTAGGTTGCACCCTCGTCCGCGACGCCGAGAGGGTAGTTGGACGTATGACAGGAATTTACAAACTGTAGATGTTCAATTTGTCAATAATTTATAAATACTAAAATTTATCAATATAATTAGTAATGTCCTTGTATAATAATAAAACAAGTATAAAATATTATTAATTTAAAAGAAAAAAGTTGAGAAACTTCTTGAATTTCTTGAGTCAAAAATGTATGAATGTATACATTTGTTGTGACTAACTGAAGTTTCTGAAAGTACTTATATTAATTCTATTTTCATAAATATGCTAAGTACCCTGTTATAAGAAAAATTATGGTATTTAGTTGTATTTTGCGCAAATCATGGTAATAGTTCAATCTTTGTGATAAAGTTCAAAGATTTATGAAATAATTTATATTGAAACATATGAAGATATGAACATTTTAAAAATAACTGTTTTAAATTAATTTATTTAATATTAATTTTACTAATTTTGAATAACTTTTAGGGGGTGTAATATATTCTTATTAGTTCCTCCCCGTACCGTAATCCCATATCACAAATATTAACTGCCATGCTTGTACACAATTCTTATATTGGGTGGCAATCTTACTCGCTCCCTGTACTGAGCCAAGTAATGGCATTTTAATTATATGGGACTCATTGGGCAGCCTTTTTCTAAATGCAGGGCAAAAGTAAGTGTCCGAGAGTCAACTGTGTATGGCCAGTTATGAGTCTGCTTCAGAGGACCCAGACCACTGATACTACCACCTTTTCTTTACTTCTTTTCTCGTTTAGGTCAGCGGGTCGGTTCACGATAGTAGGTCTGGAGTGAGAGCCGTCCTGGCTTTTGTCCCATTGACTGCTTGTTTCTTGCCTTCCAGCCTGACACATCCAGATACCCAGACAAGTACTACCAATTTCGCGAGACACTTCAACTCAGTATATCTTTTGAAACGATGAGAGGATCCACCGAGATCTGTCTCTTAGGGTCCACAATACACTCAGGGAATGAATTCTCCCTGCATGCGCTAGTCCAAGGGCATGTTAGATCACGTGCAGCTCAGCGGTGTACTCACTGCAATTTTGTGGGTACTCCATTGCTGTGCACAAACCCTTCTCTGATCTTAGACCCATTTGAAAACTGGATGCTCAAAAGTAAGTGTGTCAACTGTGTATGATCAATTCTCAGTTGGATTAGGATCATTCTTGTTCTATGGTTTAGATTTTCCAGGGACCACCTACCAATCACACTTGTGACATGCAATAGCTTCTCCCAGCCCTAGAGCCCGATGACACAGTTCCAGTATAGATATGGTGGTGTAGTCGATATGGCCAGGGTTGCCAAATTATCTTGGACGTGTTTGGTTAGAAGGACCTAGGGCTATACCTAATGCCATTCCAGCCTAGTTTATTCTTTCCATTTAATTATTCCATTCCACTTCATCATTCACTTCAAAAATGTTATTGTAACATCTCCAATAGTACTTTAACAATATTTACTTTTTGATATGTTTATATCAGAAATGTTTCATTGTTGTTTTAATTTTCAGTGAGTGGGAGCAAGACTAACCACTCAAAGTCATCATCCTCTTCTTCAACGCCGCCTTCGGTACCGACTGGCTCACTTCCGCCTACAACGGCATCAGGGTAAAGACAAACATTTCATTAGATGAATTGATTTTTTTCTTACGGGAGGATTTTTTGACAAGGGTTGTTTTGTTCCAGTGATGGCCTTTTGGGCGTGAGACTGCCCCCTGACACGGAAATAATTAAATACACATCGTCCATGATCGGGCCCAAGGTTCCTGGGACGACGAACCGAGGCAGGAAGAAGACGATATCATTAGACGTGCCCAACATGGGCCACCACTCACAAAAATCCAAAAATGTATGTTTAAAGAAACAAATCCAAGCGAAAAATTATGTCTGATATATTTTTGTTTTATTTTTAGTCAAAACCATTTGTCGGCTTGGATCTGAGTGGTAAAAGCAAGGAGTCTGCTTCATTGGAAGACTCTTTTTACAGATATGTAAGTAAAATTATACAAAATTAATTATGAATTACATTGAATGTCAAAAATTACGTTTATTTTAAACTATATTTTATTTTTGAAAACTTCACAAACACTTCTTCATTAAATTCATTAAATACATTTTAAGAATCAAAATTTTATTAATTTTACAGGCAAATTTGAGTTAATTAACAACTAATTATTTGTAACTGTATTAAAATAAAAAAATAAAAATTTAAAGACTTTTAAACAATGATAGGGTAATTGTTTACAGGGAATGGAGATGTCTGAGCGAGCTGAACTGATTAAATTGGGCCAGACAAATGGGAGATCGTCGCCCTTGTCCCAGACGGACGACGGTCCTCTAAACTTGTCATTGAAGCCAGACACACCGACTAACCACAACAACAACAATTCTGCCCTCCAGTCGTTATCAGCCCTTTCGCAGAACCTGGGCCAGTCTGACAGAGGTAAGTTGGAAACGTGCTACCGATGGCGAAACGATACTGATTGTTTTGCTCTCTAGTCGATCGGAGAAAGCCTGGGCCCAAACCTAGGCGAGTCCCGCCTTTCACGGCGTCTGAGTCTTCACATCCTTCCAGCGGCAGTGAGGAAAACGATGCCTCTGTTCCTCACAAGGTAAGCAGAACAAATTTTCATTAGTTTGTTGATTATTACACCTTTAAAAATATTTTATTTTGAATTGGCCTAATATAAAGAATAAAGAATAAAGAAAACCATGATAATAATATGGTAGGCGAACTTGAATGGCATATATCATAAGAAAACCTTAATATTTTACAAATTTCTAAAGTCTTTTTATTTTTAACATTAGCCATTTAAAAGGTAAATTTTGGAGGTTTTTATTTGTACAATGTTGGTTTGTAGGATGGGCGGCCAAGAAACCTAGGAAGAGGCGTTTCAAAACCAAAGAAAAACACAGTCGCCTCTCTCCTTGCTCAGAGCAGGGCGCTCGGCCTCAAACCTGGGTTGGAAATCAGCCAGCTCGCCGCTTTGGCCAAATCCGCCTCAAATTATGGTGAAATTTTCAATGAAAAAGTGGCAAAACCGAAGAGTACAGCATTGACATTTTCAGATAAAGACAAGGATGAAAGCAATGTCTCCGGGTCTCCCAATTCACTCCAGGACCATCTTCTTGGCAAAGACCACCCGCTTTTGGTGAGTAGGCAATTATTTTGGGCAAATTTATTTGAATTAAAGTTATTGTACGGTTTGCAGAACTTCAGCAGGGGCTTCGAAGACCACAAGCAAATGAGCACTGATGGAATGTCAGAAGACAGCCACTCTGATCTTTCAGAAACTAGCTCTGAGAGCGAAGGTGAAAGAAAAAGAGATAGGGATAATATGTCCAATGGTACACTAATTCTAAAGATTTTACTTGAAACCTGTCCTATCTACCTTCCATTTTACCTAGGACTAAAAAATAATTTTATTTGAATAAAATTCTTAGTTGTCTTATATTGAATTAATGTTTAAAGATGGAGGACCTGGTGGAAAGCGGCGGAAGGTTGTGATAGATGAAATGAAACTGCGTGAAGCCCTGGAGAAGGGCTGGAAAAGGGAGACATACATAACAAGCGTGGGGCGAGCGGGTGTAAAAGGGGAAGTCGTCTACACTTCGCCCTGCGGAAGAACATTCCGCCATTTCAGTGACCTAGTCCGAGTAAGTCATGATTCAAATATTAAAGACAGAATACTTTATTAATATATTTTCTCATAGTTTCTAGAGAAGCAGGGATCAGAACTTACGAGGGAACACTTTTCATTCAGTTGCCGAATCCTGCTCGGTGATTACATCGAATCTGGCCAAGGAAGCAAGGAGCCGGTGCGTCTGAATGAAGAGACCCTTGCGCTCAAGCTTCAAGAACTAGTAGCGCAGCACAGGTATGTTTTAAACTGTTTTCATGTCTGTAAAGTATTCAAAAGCCTTTATTTGTACACCAGGGCCGCTCTGGACCAGAATAAACAAGAGCGAGACCGAATGGCATTCGCCGCCAAAGAAGCAAAACGCCTCGCACGAGAAGAAGCTGCCAAACAAAAAGAGCATTTACGGTTGGTTTAATATTTTAAAATTTATATCGATTTATTCAAACTTTTTAATTTTATTGTTTTTCAAGACTGCTGAAAGAACAAGAACGATCAGAAAGACAGGAGCAGGCGAGGAAAGAAAGAGAGCAAAGGAGCCAGCAGTTGCTTGAGGTAAACAAGAAAAACTTTTCAGATTCAATGCATGTTTTATTTTTATTTTTTTCTCTCTCGACCCTGTATGTTTAATAATAAAATTATATTTTTTCTTAATATATATTTGTAGAACCGTTATTTGTGCAAAAAGCCTGAATGAACACACATTCCTGTCTCATATGTTTTTGTTAGTTTCATATACATTTTGTGTGCTAAATTGGTGATGGACTGTACAAAGTTTTCAACTTTGTTTATTCGTATTCTCTAGTCAGATAGGAGACTTGTAAATATAAGTACAATTAAATTTTTGAACAAACTCGCTCATTTCTTCATCTGTTATTAATAATGGTTTTATTAGTACTGAAGTAATTTTCTCCCCTTAAAATAAAGGAGTAACTTTTAAATTATTACTTGTTTTCCTAGAGTAAAAATCACAGATTTAAAATTCAAAACATAGCATTCTTGTTTTTAAACAATTTTTGTGTGCAATTTATTATAATTTGTATTGTAATTTTCCTCATCAGAATTAATTTTGTTTGATCGCCATTTAAGAAGGGTGTAACAAAAGTTCATATTTTTCTTTTGTACATTTACGTAACTACCGCTTTTATTTACACAAAGATTATTTATTGATGTACAATTTGCAAGCGATTCCTTGGTACAAGCAACAAAATCAATATCAATTCTTCATGCTGGCTTGCTAACAAATTTATATTGGGTTGTACAATAAATCCGAAGTACTTTTTGATGCTAAAGTCAACAAAAATTTCAAGTACTTGTAAACACATTTAATCAACAATATATGAATCAATTTGTTCCACTACCTATTGCCATTTTTAATATAATTTTGTTATTTCATCCTCCCAAAACAACTGGAGTTTTTGAGTGATGGACTCGACATGCGGATTTTCGGATTTTTCTGCAGTCTTCAAGTAAAGTTTTACTATTATTAAGTTTTGCAGAGACTGAAATAAATGACAAAGTGAAGGGGCAATGTCCAATTTTTTGGTCAATAGCTGACATGTACCGCTGTCGAATTGACGGTTTGGTTGGAGGGGTGAAGCTCGTCCTTCAAATCCCACCATTACTTTCTTGCCCTGCATTTCTCTAATATTTTCATCTCTGAATTTTTGTAAACTTTTCATTCCATCAATCTTTTTAAAATTAGTTTATTTTCTTTGCGTTTTAGTAGGGAAGAGTGTCTTGTGCCTCTGAGTGTGGATATTTGTGACAAAAGTTTGAATTTCGTCAATGGTTGAAGGATGTTCCAAATGAAAATTTCCGTTTCTAAACCAAACAAACCACTCATGGACACTGCTTTCTTCTAAAGTGTCTTATTGAAAACCACTACGTACTTTTACAAGCAAATAATTTTTAATAAAACCAAATTTTGTATTTTTACTGATTTAAAAGTGGTTTAATGATCTCGGTATGCAGTATGCAGCCTACTGGTTAACACAGTGAATATTCTTACTTGGTGGTACTACGTGGTACTCACATTCACACAATGAGTCACATTCACTCCCCACAGTAGTCGAGAATCATCGGGGTGTGGTCGAACCAGTTTATTTTCACTAATAACTTATTTTCCCAGAAGTCACACGTTCATCCCAGAGTACTCGATATTCCTCTGGGTGGGGTTAAACAACCCCTTCCTTTCACGCTAATAAATTACATCAATTCAAAATACAGCACCCGATACATACATAGAAGTCTGATCACCACTCCTCCAGAGTAGTCGATATTCCTAGGGGTGTGGTCGAACCACTACATTTTTCCTAATAAATTAATTTTCTCTCCAGACGGCACACACTCATCCCAGAAGTACTCAATATTTCTCAGGGTGAGGTTAAACCTTTCACGCTAATAAATTACATCAACTCAAAATACAGCACCCGATACATACATAGAAGTCTAGTCTGATCGCCACTCCTCCAGAGTAGTCGATATTAGGGGTCGAACCACTACATTTTTCCTAATAAATTACTCTCTAATAAATTCTCTCCAGACAGAACACATTCATCCCAGAGTGCTCGATATTTCTCAGGGTGGGGTTAAACAACCCTTCCTTTCACGCTAATAAATTACTTCAATTCAAAATAAAGCAATAATCAATAACTAATAAATTACATTCATTCTAACAATTTAACATAAAACACAGCACCTGATACATACAAGAAGTCTGATCACCCTCCCCCAGAGTACTCGATATTCCAAGGGGTGTGGTCGAACTTCATCTTTGCTAATGAATTACTTTTCTCTCCAGACGTCACACACTCCCCCAGAGTACTCGTTATTCCCCAGGGGCAGAGTTAAACGACCTCTTTTATAAATAAATTAAATTCATTCCAATAAATTTACATAAACTCAATTTTTTATAATTATTTTATTAATATTGAAAGACTTTTGTTACACCTTGCGTCAAATAAGATATATTTTTTCAGTAATTTCTGTTTTTGATCTGCAAGTCTCCTATTTTATAAAACCTGATTTTAGTTAACATTTTGTCTCCAGTGTTGAGAGCAACTAATCTAATTATACCATTATTTGTATCTTTTATCAATTAAATTTGTTTGTAAGATAAAACTTAAGGCCAATTTATTTGCTTGTATGTTATTATTTTTATGTAATGAAATTTTCCTTAATTTTCATAACTGTTGAGTATAATTTTGTAACTAGTGCAGGTATTTGATGTATAAACTTTTCTAAAGTCCAGCAAAACTCGCAATGCACTTGATTTTGTTTTCAATACACCATTAACTTTTTCAAAAGCGAAAATTCTAAAAATAGTAAATAATATTAAAATTGTTTGTACATTGCTTGATGGTGTGGCTAAAATATTGGAAATCACTACACTTTATGTTTTTTTTGTTGCACCTTAACCATCTCATCTGCACAATATTTCTTTGTTTTTTTTTGTTTCCTCCCCATTTGCCTGTGACGGGTTCGGCTTTTCAATTAAAAAAAAAAAAAAAAAAAGTAAATAAAATAAAACAAATAAGGGAAAACTCTTGAATAAGATTAAGGGATAAAACTAGAAAGACGGCGGAGAATCATTGAAGGCAGAGGCTGAGATAGTTAAACTATATCTTTTGTGTAGGGTCGAAAGAGACTAGCTTTCACAAGTGAAGAAAAATGGAGAATTATTAGGGAGATTGAGTCGGGGAAAAGCAAATCCGACGTTAGCAGAGAGTTGGGTCTGGCCAACTCGACGGTGGCTACGATTTGGAAACAAAGAGGCAATGTGATGCCAACCCCTGGAGCCAGCCCGGTACGAACTCCCTCGACAACCTTAGTTTAATCTGCTCGGTTTGCAAATATATCCATCATTTTCACCCAGTTTAAATTTTATTTGAAGAAATCAAATAATGACAAATAGTTAACACTAAAATAAAAAAAAAAAATACGTTGGAAACATTTGCATACCTCAAGCAGGACCCTATAGATTGCCCAGTAGTCTGCATGAACAGCATTTGCAGAACTGTTAAATAATCGCAGCGGTATCAGTCTTTCTAGAAAAAGTAACTCCTGCATCATCTGCTGTGAGGGAACATCTTATTTCAGTTCAAGTTGTTCTCAGCTGTGCCTACTTTTGACCCTGCCAAACTTAACATTGATTCAGGTTGAATGATAGGTATTTTGCAGTTGGCCGTAGAATTGGTGTTTTGTGAATTTGCTGTCTTCACACGCATGGAATGCACACTTTAACAATTTACGCTTAATAGTTGCATGAGATCTAGTTTTTAAAATTATAATTATATATCAAATTTTTATTTTCTTCAAAAAGGGGTAATAAAAAGCTTTATAATTGATTTTCAATTAAACAATAAAAAAATAAAACAATTTGTCGATTTAATACTTTCAAATATTGACTTATTTATTAGATTAAAACAAAAACAAATAAAACCGGCTTTACTAACTTATAATTTGTAGTGAAAGCAGCTTTAAAAAGAATTGTTTTTAGTTGTTAACAATTTTGTTTATGATTAATGGCTGCTTGTCAAACTAAACAGTTCCGTTCCACTTTGTTAGAAGTACATTTATTTATGTATCTCTTTATTTATTATTAGTTATATGTTTATTGTTTTTGTGTCTGCATGTAAAGGCTCGCAAGAAAAAACAAGAGGAGCTGGAAAGACAAAGGTTAGAGGGGCAACAGCGCAAGCAACAAGTAAGTTTGACCACCGCCAAATAAAAAAACAAAAACAAAAACATGGTTTTTCTGCTTTTTAGTTGAAATTTAATTATTAACCAATTCATTATTCGATGGATCTGAGCTGAGTTTTAGATTGCATTATTATTATACATTTTAGAATTATTTTGACTCGAAAAACAGAAAACTATGCACAGAAGTAAATTGGCCAAATGTGCGTTTAAAGGATGTACCAGGGCCGTTGGTGGATGGAGCGGTTTAGGCTTGACACGGCGCTCATCACTGTACGGTAATGGTCTCAGGTTCAAATCCAACAGCCCTGCATTCGAACCCGACATACTTAACAAATTTTTTTTTCTTCAAAAAACGCACCCCAAGGGTTCAGATAACATCATAGCTGGAATATCTTCATTAAAAAAAAGTTCAACATAAAAAAAGACCAAATTTTAAAAAATCTTGTTTTGTCACAATTTTTAATTCGAATTAGATATTGTTTAAAAGAAATTTTGGTTTTGAGTTTTTTCCCTGACAGTCATTTAGCTAACAATTTTGAGAATAGGTAGAACAAATAGTAATCAAATTCAAGGTTTTTGGTTCTCTTAAGTTTTATTCATTTTCTCTCTCTATATATAAATATAAGTACAAAACGTTCTTTTGGTGGTCTAACCATGTGGCCATAACAGTTTAGGCGTTGATATGGCACTCATCACTGTAAGGTAAAAGTCCCGGGTTCGAATCCAGCAGCCCTGCATTCCAACCCTGCATACTTACAAATGGGATTTTTTTTTTTCTAAAACACCAATCCTGGGGTTGATATGAGCTCTGCTCTTGCGAACCTCCATTAAAAAGTCTAATATTTTTTTAATTTTAAATAAAAATGCATTTTAAGCTTTTTATCAGCGCAAACTTAAAAATTACATCTTTTAAAAGTAGGTAATATTGTTTAATTATAAATCAGCATGGTGATCTTATTGATGAAAGACTTGTCTTTAATGATTATGATGGGAGCAAATTAAAGATTAGGTAGGTATTGAATTTTAATGAAGCATGGCATTAATAGAGTAATTATAATTTTTTTCATTTTTCTTGAAATACCATTTTTATCTTTTGTATTGCTGTTGAGACTAGTTTATTTTACAATATTTTAAAAATAAAATTTCAGCGCTATTTTTAATGTTTTTCCATTAACAAAATGATTGTTACAGTAGTGTTTAATTTAAAGCTCAGCTCTGCCAAAATAAAACATTTTAAAATTTAAATTTGCATTAGTCCTTTAAAACTCTAATGTTATATTTTGTTCCAGGAAAGGGAACTGAAGAGGCAACAGGCTGCAATTATAAAAGAACAGGTATGTCACAACCCCCCGATTGATATAATTTAAAGTTAAGTCCCATTTAACCGAATCGTCAGATATAGCTTAGTGTGTGTTGTAGTCGGTTGTGGACTGGAGCATTGTTCACTTCCGTCTTTGCAAATAGGCAATAGCGGACGAGTGGGGCTAGGATCATGACAAAATGCATGCCCGCACTTTGGTTTGGAGCATTCCAATGGTGTTTTTTTCCTCTTTTTCTCTCTTCTAATCTCTTCTTTTCAGACTAACCCTCCTCCAGAACAGCACATTTAAAGATATGCCAAAAGTATTTTTGGGTATGTTGTGTGCTAATTGAAGTATAAGTTGCTAATTGAACTTTGTGGGCTTTTTAGATATATCTATACAATAAAGAACAAAGCATAACAAAAAACTATAAATTCATAAACTTAATAGGATTTAAAACGTTAAAAATTAAATTGAACTTTCAACCACTCACCTAAGCAGAACTACTGATAAAATAAATTTTTCTGACTAAAAAATTAAGTTCTAACTGTGAAATAAATAGTAGTCAATGTTTTAAATTTTAAACCAGTAAATAGCATCTTAAAAGTAAAGTAAAAGTAAGTAAAGTAAAGAATTCCTGTCATACAGGAGGGCTTAATGTCCAACTACCTGGTGGGTGCCCAAGAGAATAGGTCAAACCATTTTAGAAAAGTTTTTACATATTACTAAAATTTAAAATTTGATGGGCTGTGCCAAGTTTCAAATTCAGAACCACTAACATAGCAAATACGAATCGAATATCCTAACCACTTGGCCACTACAGTCCCCCATGAAAAATATTATGTTACAAAAATCACCTATCTTATCATCTCGTGTCTCACCGATGATAGGTGGTTCTAAGTCGAAAAAGAAGAGTAATCCTCACCCATTTAATGATAGGCCGTGCAAGGTTGACATGTGGACACTTACTTTTGAGCTCTAGTCTACGTGTGTGACTGCAAACAGAGAAATGTTGATGTGTCCTACCTAGTAAAAAGTGTGATTCTTTGACTCTATACAGGGTGTCCCAGTTCCTTCTGACGAAACTCAGGGAATTGATTCTACTCTTCGTTTGGAGCAAAAAATGCTCAGGAGAAACTTTTCGGAAAGTTCTCTATTTTGAAGATATTAGTCAATTTAAGTTTTTTCAACTTTTCTCTACCTTACCACATAAAAACGCTTACAACTTCCAAAATGTTGAGACTACAACAAATCCAATTACACCATTTGAAAGAATGCTAAATTTGCTGTAAGATACTTCTGTTTGCAATAATCTGAATGACATAAAATGTTAGCCAATATCAGTTGGAACATGTCAAAATTACAAAATTTAAAATTTTGGTCATGATTGCACGTTCTACTGAGGTTACAAAAAATACCTAAAACTTGTCAAATTTCACAATAACTTCATCTAATATGCTTTACGTTGATATATCCAGGTTTTTAAATAACTACAATTAATTAAGGTTTTTAGTTGAGATAAAAAAGTCAATGGCACGAGCGGGATTTTAACACACGATCTTCAGCTAGATACACCGCTGCTCTACCACTTGAGCTATCATGACCTAGATCCACTCGGACACTAACTTCCCATCTCAACCCCACCTTTTGAATTTTCCAATTTAATGTGAATTTAATGATTTAAAATGAAGTATACTTTTTTTTACTGAATTTTCCCTCCTTTTGCCATTTTTCAAACGTCGTGTAATCGGATTGGATTCTCGACGACAAATGAAATGGCCACGGTGAGCTTTAATGACGTATACTTCATTGGAAAATTGGAAAGGTGGGGTTGAGATGGAAAGTTAGTGTCCGAGTGGAACGAGGTCACGATTGCTCAAGTGGTAGAGCAGCGGCGTATTTAGCTGAAGATTGTGGGTTCGAATCCCGCTCGTGCCATTGACTTTTTTATCTCAACTAAAAACCTTAATTAACTGTAATATATTAATTGGTCAAGCAGACCACGAAATTAGTGAATTTAATTTTTAAATAATGTTCTAGTAGAGTTGAAAAATCAACATAAAGCATATTAGATGTGAAGCAGTTTTTGTGAAATTTGACAAATTGTAGGTATTTTTTTGTACGAACGTGCAATCATGACCAAAATTTTAAATGTTGTAATTTTGACATGCTCCAACTGATATTGGCTAACATTTTATGTCATTCAGATTATTGAAAATAGAAGTATCTTACAGAAAATTTAACGTTCTTTCAAATGGTGTAATTGGATTTATTGTAGTCTCAACATTTTGGAAGTTGTAAGCGTTTTTATGTGGTAAGGTAGTGAAAAGTTGAAAAAACCTAAATTGACGAATATCTTCAAAATAGAGAACTTTCCTAAAAATTTCCCCTGAGCATTTTTTGCTCCAAACGAAGAGTAGAATCGATTCCCTAAGTTTCGTCAGAAGGAATTGGGACACCCTGTATAGAGAGCGTGCAGGAAAGCCACCCTGCTATGAGAATTGTGCTTGAGCTTGGCAGCGAGTATCTGGGTCCCTGTTCCTATTTTTTGGAGAAAACTGGGTTGTTTTATTGTATGTAGTACTGATAGTTTTGTGTGGCTAGCATATGAAGAGAATAAATGTATTTATTAGCGCGAATGTGTAATGTAAGCAAGCCATTGGTGAAATATTGAGTACCCCTTTTACCCACCGTTATATTAGTTATATAATAGGTGTAAAGGGTGATGGAATATCAAGTACTCCACCCCCTAATTTAGTGAAAAAGGTTGAAGCTAGACCGAGGCACTATTCTTATGGTTGTTACAGAAGCCCACCGGTGAATAGTTATTCAACTCCCCCTAACAAAAAACTACCATGAACCCTTTACAATACTGACAAATTAAAAGGTGGATCCTAAATAAGAGTCTGGTCAGGGATAAAAGTAGGATGATACAAGATAATCTACCTGCTTCCTTATTTTAATCCTTACACAAGCTCCATGACTGAAGATGGCAAAAAAGAGTGTATTTATTAGCATGAGTATATGGCCAATGGCAGAATATTGAGTACCCCATCGACCCTCAATTAATTTATTTATGTAATGGGTGTAAAAGGGTGGTGGTGGAATATCAAGATTCCACCGTTCTAATTGAGTGAGTGATGTGTAAATAGGAAAGAATGTATTTAAGAATGAATGAGATTGTGAATGGGTTTGATTTAGGAACTCATTGCGTTTATTGATAACTCCTTGAGCCTTGGACAATGACGGCCGAAGTCTGACCATGACTGCCAAAACCCCAGGTTTTCAACCTTTCTGGTAAATTACACTAAAGTTGGTGAAGTGATATTTATGAACTGATTTTTATGTAATTTTTGGCAATAATAAATAGAAACTAGTTGGTCTTTCTTAGCAAGTAGATCAATCTTTTTCCATTATTATATCAGTTTTAATTCAATTTGTACACTTTCTTTAGAAAACATGTACTACGTGTTATGATTAGTCGGCAACAATCACTTTGGACATTGTTAAAAAAAAAGCTATTTGAGAAAAATGTAAACATTAAACTTTTACATTCAGTTTTAATGTGATTGTAAATATTCTGCCGCTTGAACAAGATAAATAAAATTTTGAATGTGAACAACAAGGAAAAGGATTATCAGACAATAATTTCACAAGTGTAATTTATGGTAAAGTTAAGCTATGTTATGTCAGGTTTGGCCTGGTTTGGTTAGGTTAGGCTAGGTTAGGTAGAATTTGGTACAAAACAAGATGAATAAAATTTTGAATATGAACTATTAGGAAGAGGACTATTAGACAGTAATTTCACAAGTGTAATTTATGGTTAAGATAAGCTAGGTCAGGTCTGGCCTGGTTTGGTTAGGTTAGGCTAGGTTAGGTAGAATTTGGTACAAAACAAGATAAATAAAATTTAGAATATGAGCAATTAGGAAGAGGACTATCAGACAGTAATTTCACAAGTGTAATTTATGGTTAAGTTAAGCTAGGTCAGGTCTGGCCTTGTTTGGCTAGGTTAGGCTAGATTAGGTAGAGTTAGTGTCAGGGGTAAAAAAGTTCAGATTTTGTGGAAGTTTGGCTCCTAGTCTTGAACCTTTTTAGCAAAAATAAAACACTTAGGGCATAGAACATTTCAAATAAGTACAAATCCAACTTTAAACATTCAAATATTAAAAGATATGTAATAACAATTAGAAATCGTGAAACGACAAATTGTATAGTGCAACTGTGAAAAACCAGGTTGTTATTATTTTACTCTTGCATTGAAAAATCAATTATGAATCACTTTCTTCCTAGTCACACAAAACCTTTTTAACTGTCTGTATTACCCTAAAAAATTGTTTAAATGTCTGTGCTTCGATGGACCTTATGAAAGTCTTTGTAAAGCGTCAGCTTAAAAATGTATTGTGATAAAGAGATAGGCTTAAGATGAAGACATTTTATAATTACACTTTCTTATTTTTAACTTGTAAATTTTGTTGCCATATCTGTTGTGATGTACCTTTCCACCAAGCTTTAACAGCAAACCTTGTACTTTTCATACTCGCCCAGTTGAAGGCGAGTTGTACTGGTAAAGTGATCCTTTGTTCAAGGACATGTGTGTTTCTAGATGTATATGCAAGAACTCAGCAAGCAGAGGGAGATACTGTACACAGTAGAGTTGGTACGTCGTTGATTCTCGCTTTTTTTCACCCGCTTCTCTCCCCTTCCTTGTTTATTTTCTGTGCCAGTTTTTTTTCTTTTTGTTTTGTTTTTCAACAAAACACTCTGCTGAAGGTGCATGTCTTGCAAAATTGCATGACATTTTGAGTTTATTTTTTATTTTGTAACTAACTTAATACGAATATTGTATAGTCAAATCCTACATAGCATGTAGACGGCATGTAAAACAAGTTAAACCTGCTTAAGTTTTGACCCTTCCATGTCTTTTCTTTTTAAAGAAATAATGTTTTGAATATTCTAAATACAAAAGAAAATTTGTCTTCAGTCTTAACCAATTTAGATTTATTTTGAAGGGTAATTTTTTTTTCCAGAGATATTTTGGTTTCAAGTGACATGTCACTTTTCCAAACCCTCATTGGACTATCTTTGATTAAATTCAGTTAAAACTGCTTAGTATACTTTTGAATAACGTTTCTATTTCACAATGACGCCTTTTTGTGATTCACGAGGATAGTAATTCAAGAAATGAAATTGTACTAAAAACACATATCTTATGATGTGAAAATGGCCATTATTTATTTGACTTATAATTGTTGTTCATTTATTAGCCGTAACAACAAATAAGTGTGGTTTATTTTGCGTTCAATGAGTATAATGGATAAAATTTTGAACTTATCCTGTCGGTTATTTGTTGTTCAAGTTTTAGGGTTATTTATAAAATTAACACTATTTATTTGTGCTGTATTTATTAATTAATTTAATTAATTAAAAACAATTGAGAAAATATCTATATTTTAAATATTATAGGCTGAAAATGATATTTTTATATTTATTTTTTGTTTTATTTTTAACTGAATAGATTCTCATTTTGAAGCATGATCAGTAGTGTTTATTTTTTATCTCAATGAAAAGATTTTAATTTTCTTTAAACTAAAAGTTCATATGTGTTTTTTCAGGAGAGGGAAAGAAGAAGGCAGCATATGGGTTTGGTAAAAGCTTTAGAGATCAGGAAAAGGATGGAAGAAAGAGAGAAAAAACGTCTGGAACAGCGAGCCGAAAAGCTCGCAACACGGGAGAAGAGGATAGAACAGAGGAAAATTGAAGTCGAGCTGCTGCGTGAATTAAGAAAACCGGTTGAAGACATGGAACTGACTGGTAAGGTTTTATATTTAAAATAACTCTCTTGGAGCTTTATAAAAATTCATTTTTCCCTTTTAGATTCCAAACCTTTGCCCAAGATGTCAAGGATACCGGGTCTGAAGCTTAGCGGTCAAGCATTCGCGGATACGCTTTTAGTCTACGAGTTCCTTAGAAATTTCGGGGAGACTTTAGGCTTTGGTAAGTTTCCTTCTCGAACATATTTTACCAGATATATTACAATATTTTTGTCTTTAAAGATATGGAGTCTCTCCCAACTCTCAACTCTCTCCAAGACGCCTTATTGGGAGCCAATGAAGACGCCGAGGAGGAGTTATTGTCTGTGATAACCCAGCTTGTGATATGTGGAATCGAGGATCCAGGAATACCTCATCCTGCCAGGCACACGACAATACTCTGTCACAGTCTGAAGCAGGCCGACATTTCTCATAGTAATTTAAGTGAAATTCTAAGGATATATTTATATGCTAATGCTACAGGCGAACTCAAAGCAACGACAGGTAAATTTTTATAATATGCCAGTGTGTATTGTGCCACTTTAATGTTGGTTTTATTGTAAATAGTTCGTTATAAACTTGAAAATATTGTTTGATACTTCAGTAAAGTAAAATATTTGAAATGGTGTGAAATTTATATAATTTACAGGAGATTATTAGATCGTTATTTTTATGGATAATTCTTGTATTTTGATGTTTAGGTGTACATTTTGAAAGGGAAAGAGAAAAGAGAGTAACAGAACACCATAACAACATGAACGAGCTGGTGGAAGAGACCTCTGGCAAAAACTCCGCCTTTTTTGCCCTCCTTAAAGAGAACACGACATTCAAGATGTCTGAATGGCTGAAAAAGCGGCCTTTCCTTTCGCTCAACCCCACAAAGAAGGCGGCGATTTTAGCATTCCTGTGCCATGAACTACTTCAAAACAAAGCTGTGATAAGGCAGATCGATTCTGCGATTGATACGGTAGCTCAACTCAAGAGAGAAAGATGGCCTATTGAAGCTAACCTGAGGAAGTGAGTCTTAAATAACATTAAAAACCTACAATGTCGGATGTTGAAATATTATCTATTAAATATTTTCAGATTGAAACATATACAAGCTAGAAAGAACAAAGCGATCGGGTCCGTGGGTGAAAAACCAGAAGTGGTCAATGAGGAAGAAGCCGAGGTTGAAAGCTGCAATGAGAGTGATATCACACAACCAGAAGAGGTTGGTAGTTATTAATGTTTAATACTGTTGGGCTGCTTCTCACATTTGATTGCAGTGTTGGCCCTAAAAAGGGCACTTGCTTTTGCAAGAAAGTCCCAATTTTTTCACCCTACCAGGAGCCTGTTAGGGCTATTACACACATAGCAGTTTTGACCGAAGTGTTTAACAGAGCAGATTTTTTCGTAGTTGACACATGCTGCCGTTTCACTAGCAGTATCAGGTTACTTCAAAGTAGTTGACCAGTCTCGTTTCTGTCGTTTTCTTCCTATATTGCCAATTATTATAATGCACTGTGTGTGGTGTTTTGTGACCGTTAGGCCTAGTACGCACTGGGATTCTTTGAGTTGACTCTTTGAATCTCTGGAGAGTCTCGGCTGTGTCTAGCCTGAGTCCGGGCTGCCCCGACTCATTGTTGCAATGAATCTGGTGTGCTGCCGGCTAGCATTTTTGGACTCTTTTGAATCCCATTCGATGTGGGATTCTTTGACTCAATGTTGCACAACATTTGCCAGTGTGGACATGAATCGGAACAAGCGCTCTTGCTTCATTTGTTTAGTTGATGTTCTAGTGAATGTTCTCTTGAAGATTTTGATACTGTCTTGTATAAAGGTATGTTGTGGAGTACTGAGTTGACTTTACAGTTTATTGAAGACGCATTCCATCGGTGTTTGTGGGATATTTCATTTACGGAATACAGAAATCGGGAATTGAAAAGCCAAACATGGAACAGTTTAAACCAAAAATTCAGTGTTTCCGTCGCCGAAATTGAAAAAATGCACACTTTAAAAGGATAGTTTTTAATGCACTTCCGATTGGAAGCACTACATACAATGCCAAAAAGCACAAGGGAAATTTCTAAGAGCTAGTTCCCCCATCATTTTCGCAGGCACTGATGAATGTGAACTGAATCTTGGTCTGGTCACGGTTCTTTGTCATGGAGCAGAGTCGGGGCTGCATTGCAACAATGAATCTACACAGCCCCGACTCTGTCCCGCAACATGAATTGTTTCAAAGAATCTCAGTGCGTACTAGTCAATGACTATTCGGAGATCATGAGATGTGGTCTGGTGTGATGTAGGTTTCAGAAAAACATTTTCTTTATCGTGCCAACGTTTCGATCTTTATTGAGATCATCTTCAGGGCCTGGAATTGACAAACAATGTTTAAATTTAACAAATACATGTAGGATGTGGAACAAAATGAATTTATACAATGCAAATTTTAAAAAAATATATAATCAATCAAAGTATTTACACTCACAAACACTTTGAGTGATCAATCTGGCTGAACCATTACCAACGTTTTTTCCCTTCGTTGGCTCTTTTCACCTCAAAGAAGCCGACGCCATATACAAAAATGTCTTTTATATACCGACTTCCTTCCCCACCCCTTCAAAATCCAATGTATATAAACATAAAACAGCAATATCGCACTGGCACTCTCGACACGACACACAATAATGACACATCTACACAGAAAACGAATGCTTTGAGTGAGTAGAAATACTTTGATTGAATATAAAAAATATATTTTTGTATTAAATTCACTAATTTCGTGGTCCGCTTGACCAGTTAATATCACACAATTAATTAAGGTTTTTAGTTGAGATAAAAAAGTCAATGGCACGAGCAGGATTCGAACCCACGATCTTCGATCCACTCGGACACTAACTTCCTATCTCAACCCCACCTTTTGAGTTCCCTCCTTTTTGCCATTTTTCAAATGTCGTGTAGTCGGATTGGATTCTCGGCGACAAATGAAATGGCCACGGAGGTTGGCAGCCACATTTCTTGCTACAGGGATGAATTATGAAGAACTTAAGTTCTCTACTACAATTTCTGCTTAGCGCTTAGGGGTTATCAACCATGGTTACTGCATCACTCGTTGCATTTGTATCCTTTGTTTTGAAAAGGTCGACCAACTGGTCGAGGGCCGAATTTCTTTTATTTCTGCCGTGGTAATCATTGTTCACCACTACATGGTAAACTTTTATACAATTCAATCACCTCGAGAATAAAATCGATTGGACGTCATTGCCAGTAAAGAATAAACATTTTTGAATTTTTGAGAATATGCAACAAAGATGTTTGCTCAGTGACCGAAAGACGGAGACTGCGCCAAAAAAAAAGAAAAAAAAGTGTGTTTTCCCATTCACGAACACGCCATGCCGAAGATGTTTGGAGTGGTGCGATGGAGTTGAACCAGTCGAATATTCGGCGCAGCCCGGCACTCCAGTTCAGTTTTGCCATTGACGTGGTTTTTGGAACGGTGTTGCTCCGTTTGGACTGCTGGGCGCGATCGTGAATGGCCACCTTAATGCCCTCATCTGCCTTTATCCACATATCGTTCCAATTTTGTAAGCTCAGCTCTTCTTCCTGTATTTTAATGTAGGAAAGAGGTACTTTTAGAAAAGAAATAGCTATTAAACTATTATTATTAGCTAATAGCTTGTTTATTAGTGCAATTTATAAAAAAAGTACTTGTCCTGCTATATTATCAATGGATAAAAAAGAACAAAAAATAGTTGAATATGAGTTCACTCGATTGTAGGGGAAAAAAGAGCACTTCAATAATTTGTGTTTGGAATTGTGGAATCATCAAGGAAAAAGGTAGAAAATTTCAAAAGGTATAAGACAGGATTGGATTGACTGACAATATAATAGCAAGGCTGACAGAGACTCTCAGAGACATGGGCCCAGCGTGGAATATCTGCAAAAAATTTCAATGCCAACTTCACCGTTTTCGGCGATCAGGTTCAGGAGGTTCAGGACATGGATCATCTCTTGTTCCACTGCCCTACGCTCGATGCAAAAAGAGCTAATCTGATACGACACCTCCTGGTGAATGGATCGGACTGGCCATACACTCAAATAAACAATTCGCTACAAATTGTGACTTGCGATGAATAAACAATAAATATAATTAATTTTAAATTCTATTTTATAAATAAGATATGTAATATGATGTAAAAGTTAATAATGTATCTATATTACATGAAATGCAGTAGTATTTCATATAGAAAATAAATTAAAAAATAAATGCAAAAAAATGCAAGATAAAAACTAAATCAAAAACACAAGTATTACACGTAATTGGACGCAAAACAGATACGTGTGGCACCACGGGTATTAAACAACCATTTCAGGAAATATGCTTTCAAAACCAACTTGGGAGGGGGTCTCATAGACATACCAACTCTGTTTCAAAATGGCGGTACCCACTGCATTGTCTGTCATGTCCCACTCTAAAAAAAGAAACAAATAAAAGTTTTCCTCTTGGTAAACACTTCTGTCAAAATGCGCTATATGTGTCATACCCCTTATCATGAGCTCGATGGCACAACCCCTTCCAGGCTAGAGAGAGAGCACACTCCATAAGTGAGTGAGCTCCTTGAGGAGTTCGTTAAGAGGGAGTGGGTCCTGTAAACGATGTGGAAATTTCCTTTGTCCACCTGTACTGGGCACCGATACCGTGAACTCATACGACTCAAGGCCCTTTCAAAACTTTAGAAGAGGAATCCTGTGGCTACCAAGAGATGAGTGGATTCGACCCTGAGAAAGCTCTGAAAAGAGTCTAGTGCCAATGGTGAGCTGACCGGACACACACTCCAATGATCCGCTGTCCCGAGTTTGCAGTCAGCGGGAAAATTTTGCTTGCTTGCACTACGTAGGCCTTGTAGTCTTTTCTCTCTTTGAATGATATTTGTGATTTCAGTTTTTAGTCTTTAAAAAAACTGTTTTGTCTTCAGAGAGCCAGTGAAGGTATGTCTGGAAGGTTTCGAAGGAATTAGCTGGAGTTGGCTTCCTTAGATTGTTTGTCCTTTTTCTAATTGTTATGGCCTTATAGTGATTTTGTAAAAGGGAGGAACCAAGAGATTAGTCCAGGGAGGAGTTCCCTCCTGAGCACTGCGGCTGTACATCTTATTGTACTTTACCCCAGGCTCCATTTTTTGGGGGCTCACAACACAAATGTGAATTTCAGCCCCCAGTTCTTCCATCGAAAAAAACTCATTTTTAAAGGGGGTTAGGACCAAATTCAGGGTCGCTGAGATCTGATCCCGCCCCTTCCATTGATGAGTGCCGTGTCAATTTCTTTCAATTGCGGCAACCGGTCCTCTTAGGTGTCAGAAAAAGTCCAGAGGAGACGATGGGGATCGAACCCACGACCGCGGGATCTACTAACAGAGAG
Organism: Cimex lectularius; assembly: GCF_000648675.2. NCBI lineage: Eukaryota > Metazoa > Arthropoda > Insecta > Hemiptera > Cimicidae > Cimex > Cimex lectularius. The sequence goes on along the minus strand of NW_019392789.1, from coordinate 419,546 downwards.
TCTGACGCCTTAACCATTCGGCTACCGCGGCCCCCGATTAAAGTCTTACTTGTCTCCTTTTGAGAGGAATCTTCCAATGCCGCTCACCCAGGCCTGAGGATTGACACGACATGGTCTCTACCTGAAAGTAAACTCTTGGATCCTTGCTTGAAAATAAGAGGTCCAGCTGGTTTGATTGGAGAGAAATAATAAGTTTTTGCTGGAGTTGAAATAAATATAGAGAAAAACAGACACTGAAATAATATAGTGTTGCAGTCGAGATAAAGAGGCATACTAAGAAATTTTACAAGGGGGAGAGAGTTAATCCTCTTTTGACTCTGTCATAAACACCAATTTTATTCTATTTTTGTGCATTCATATTTACATGTTCACAAGGTTGCTTTATAATAGATTTACAATGTAATTTTGAAGAAATTTTGACTAATGAATGAATAGAACAGAAGAATAAAAATTTTTGTCTTAGACTGTGCCCCAATTGGTTGTTTCCTGCTAGGTATTGCTTTTCTTGAGAGTGGTATAGTCACCACAAATATATGACAAACTAATTTTTTTATTATATTTGATATTTTGGAAATTGTGAGATTTTAAACTAATCAATTTTTGACAGGATGAACTGGCGAAGATGAATATTGGTGAAACCTTGGCTGTTGTGAGTAAACAGTCTGAAGTGAATACAAAAGCACTAGCTGGTAATTTAAAAAAAAAAAAATCAATGATGATATAAAAAAATGGATATTAATTGCTGTTTTTCTAGATTACACATCCCAGTTAAGATCATCTTGCATAGGGCAGGATAGATTTTGTAGGAGGTACTGGTGCCTAAGTACCGGGATTTATGTTGAAGCTATTGAATCTGGTGATCCAGAACTATATTATGTAATGCTTTGCTATTTTATTAATTTCTTTATTCGGTTTTATTTTGAGGTTTTATCTCATGAGAAATTATTTTTAGAAACCTAGCTCGCCGTCAGTAAAAGATGAAGAAGAGGAGGAAGACGAAGACAAGAAAGATGAAGCGATGGAAGTGAAATCAGAACCAGATGAGGAACATGAATCAGTCGATAATGATGAACTTCATGTAGATGGTGATGAAAAGATGGACACATCGGAGACTGAACCACCTAAATCTGAAGACCTCAAGGAGGAACCTTTGAAAGAAGAAAATTCTCCAGTTAAAGAAGAAGTGAAAGAAGAGGTCAAAGCACCACAGCGAGTCCTACAGGTCTGTCCATTTAGCGTGTTTTATAACCTGTTACTACCTTAAGCATCTATTTATAGTTTGAAAGACTCGGAGAATGCATGGAAAAAGAGTCAAACGCTGTAAATGGAATCCACCACACCAATAATGTGAGTCATGATGACGTCCAATGGTTCAGTATCCTTCCCAAAGACCCTTGTGACTCGACAAGTATCACTAATTCACAACCGGGGTACAGGTAATGAATTAAAAGGGCAAAAATTAAGATGAGAATCAATGTTGTATTTATTTTAGGTGCTGGTCTGATACAAGCGGTGAATTGAGAATCCCGCAGCTGCAGTACGGCTCGCCGTCTCCATGTCCTTCTCCTCTACCGCTGCCTCTTTCTGCTGATGAAGTTGCATTGCTTGAACATTGTAAGACGCATGGCCTGCCTAAACCTGGAAAGCCGATACCAATTTCCCAAGGTATTGAAGATTAAATAAAAAAAAGTTTTCCTTTTTAAATTAATGTAAATTGTATTGTTTTCAGATTTGAGACAAGGTTGGTGGAAGATCTCAATGCCAATGATGAAAGAGGTCGTAGCCAACCTGGATCCAAGAGGCGTAAGGGAGCGCGAATTTATGGCCAGCATCACGAGACTGAGAACCGACCATACCTGGGATTCCACTCTATTGGTAACGTCCCTTGAAATTATGTACCGATTTCAAAAAATTAATTTTCTTTTCTTAGGCAAGCACAAGCGGGGACCCAACAAAGTCCGATTTCAAGCAAGAAGAAGACTGCCCTGAGGATTTTGTATCTAACGTGGACAGTCCGGATGACTGGAGTGAAGAAACGGCCCTCAGGATTGACTTGGCAATTCTCACTCAAGTCGAAGCGCTTGAAGAAAAAGTCGCATCTGCCAGTATGCAGCTAAAGGTAAATTGTTTGGTTGCAGCCTCTATTGTCAATTAATAGAAATAGAAACATTTTTAAAATCTTGTTGTATTTTTATAATGTCTTATTGTGAACATAGGGATGGAAAGTTCCTCCGAAAGCTTCGTCGAGTGGAATTGAATTTAAGCCAGCTTGTATAGCGCCAAGTCCATCTGTGAACCCCGTTGCTGTGGCGAAAGAGAGACTCTCTCAGCTGTTTGACAATATCGAGAAACGCTACCTCAAACCGCCGCTTGGCGCAAAGTGCGTATAAAATATTTAATTTATAATCCATTCCAAATAACAAAAATTTGTCATTTTTAGCACGGGAGACCTGAAACTGGCGGCGAGTTGCAACAATGTCGATGAAGGGGAAGGTAGCCGCGATTGCAAGGGACTTGTAATTTGGAAGGAAGCCCTTCAGAAATCGCAGACTTCGGCTCAGCTTTCTATGGTCCAGCATGCTCTTGAAGCCAGCATCGCTTGGGACAAGTCCATAATGAAAGCCGTGAGTCCTCAACAAAATGCCCCTACTGTGGGTAATCGCATGAAGCGCTTTATTTACCTTTTATTAGATTTACGCTTTTTTATAAACCCCATTAGTTCGTTTCTTTAGTTTTATAGAAAAACCAAGTAAACAATAGATAATTGGGGGCATCGGTGGCCACAATGGGTTAGGTGTTGACACAAAAATCACTGTAAGTTAAAGGTCTCGGGTTCGAATCCAGCGACCCTGCATTTGAAGCTGACATAATTTCAAATGGGCTTTAAAAAGCATATACATATATCACATTATTTCTTTTTCTTTTGAAAAAAAAAATACAATGGTTTATACATAAAAATAAAAGAATAAAATAATAAAACTTTGATTTAATGTAAAAATCTTTTATTTATAATTATGCAAACAGAAAGAGATTCAAACTGTCACAGGTTCCGTGGCAACCAGCCCAAGTTATGGGTGCCGCTAATAGCTCAGTGGAAAAGTTTGGGGGCTGTGTCAATAAATGATGGGTGCCACACTATTTTTTCCAAGGAATAGTGACCTTTAGGATAACAATTAACACTTGTTTATAACTTAAAACTTAAATCTCTATTGGCCAACTCACAGTTAAAACTAACATAAAATATCTTGACAAAATAAACAAAACTTCACTTTTTTCACCGTCAAACTTGACGCTTGGGATCTTCTGTAACTCTTGGTGATCTCTCTGGTTTCTTATGGCTTTCTCAGATTCCCTCAAGGACCTCTGGAGTCCCATGGCTTGATGAAAAACCGTTCAAAAAGGAAAACATGTTTTATTGCTCGCATCCTCAACAGGCCTGCCTTGGCTGTCCTCTTGGCGGCCAGCCCCTCTTCTCTCAATCGCCCCGCCCTGGTGGGGCTTTAGCAGCTCATCTTTATTTGCTATCCTCTGCTCCTTTTACCGCCCAGGAGTTTTGCATCATTGTCGCCCAACTTTCTGGTGGGCTCTTCCATTTCAAGTGGAAGAGTTTTACCCTGTTTACCTCATAGCTAAAAAAAATTTTTTTTTGTCCCATTACAAGATATCTGAAGATTGAAATTAAGAAACCTTAGAAATCTCTCAATTTTTCAATAGTATAAAGTTTCAACCCTCCTTGCTGTAGGTACAAGTGAAAATGGTGAAATACGTCTGACAGACCATACCAGTGAAGATTGCCCGAACCAAAACTGATCGGTAACGACCACAATACAGGTTCATTACACCACCCGATCACGTGGAGCACAACTATTGTTTATCTATGTTTTCATGAGTTTTTAGTTATGCTAAAACATCAAATTACTCATATATTTAGCGCAAAATATTCTATGCCCTATAAATAGGTTAAGAATCTGAAAACCTAAAGAAACTCGAATTAATGGGGTGTTTATTTCAGTAATTGTTAATATTTAAGTTTTAAAATCCATTTTTATTGCAAGATTTATAGCTTTCTAATAAATGTTCTTAATATTATAATTTTATTATTATAAGTAGTGAGCATTTTAACAGAATTAACAAGAAAAAAACCCCTTGAGAATTAACATAATATGAATATGCTTTAGAGGTGATTGACGCACAGCTAATTAAGTTTTAAGTGAGTTGATTGCATTTGAGACTTGTTTAATGTGCATACAATTTTATTTTAACTTTTATCTATAATCCCTCGCATCAAACATTTTAACACTGAGCATTTTGTATGAAAGTTCAGATTTATGTTAAGTAATTGAGCATGAACCCTAGCATTTTGTTGGTCATGTTCTTTTTTAGTTCGGTCAATATTGCATTTACTTTAAAACGTTAACATTAAATGATAAAATATTACAATTTAAAATATTCTAGGGCTGTTGTTTTCTTTTCTAGAACTGTCAGTTTTGTCATTCTGGTGACAACGAAGATAAACTACTCCTTTGTGACGGCTGTGATAAAGGTTATCATACGTATTGCTTTAAACCAAAAATGGAAAATATCCCTGAAGGAGACTGGTGAGTTGATTCGACCCGGAGGTAGACCCAAGTTTTTGGGCTGATTTCAACAGGTTTGGTTTTAGGTTTTGTCACCAGTGTTTGAACAAAGCCAAGGGCGAAAAGAACTGCATCGTCTGCGGAAAGAAAGTCGGGAGGAATCTCCTCGCCTGCGAAGCCTGTCCCATCGCCTACCACACTGACTGCATGACACCTCCGTTGAACAAGGTATGTGTGAACTTGATCCCCCTCATGTTAATACAAAATTAATGATGTAAATGTGTCAACACCAAATGATTTGAAATCCAGCCCAAAAAACAAACAATCCATGTAAAAAAAATGTTTAAAGGTTCCAAGAGGGAAGTGGTACTGTACAAATTGTGCTTCAAAGCACACAAAGAAGAAGACGAGAAGGTCGCAGAATACGCAGAACAACTCGCTTAGTCCTGTCAAACCCGAGGAGCTTACAAATTCGACCGAAAGCCTCCCTGTGTAAGTGAACAATTAAACATTTGTATAATTTTTAGTTTTGAATCATTGAAATTTGCAGGGCTCTGCCAGCAGAAGAAGAAACGCCTCCACCTGCTAAAAAAGAAAAATCGTCTAAAAAGCTGAACAAAGACCTGGCTCCCTGCCACCAGATACTGGAAGACCTCCAGTCCCACGATGAATCTTGGCCTTTTCTCCTTGCTGTCAACACAAAACAGTTTCCGACTTACAAAAAAATCATAAGGAACCCGATGGACCTTCAGACCATTGCAAAACGGCTGAACCACAACGAGTGAGTGTTTAAACACAGAAATAAAAGACATATTTTAGAAATCGTAAAGATAAATTACTTTATAAGCGGGCGATGGCCAAAATATCTCTCTATATTTGCTTGTTTTTCTCTAAGCAATAAGAGAGTAGTCAGCGTAAGCGCTTCGCTACTTATTACTGTGTAGAGCAGGGCTTCCCAAACTTTTTCCCAACAGACCCTTTTCACGGAACAAAATCCAGGGCGGACACCTCGCATTTAAGTATTTCAAATTAGAAACCTATAATACATGTCGTAAATTAAAGTTTTATTAATTAGCCAGTCGATTCCTAATTAGGTGTTGGAGAGAGATATTATGAAAACATTAGATTGACATACTTAATTTTATTTACAAAATCTGAAACAAAAATTAAATTGGACAGAACATAATCAGTAGGTATGTAAAACAAGCCAAATTCAAATGTAATTTGAACATTAATGATTAATGAATTAATGAGAAGAGTGAGGCTGTTTTGGCCAGCACAATTTAGATATGCTGGGTTTAATTTTTGATAGCTGGAGACAGATGTCGGGTTCAGCATCCAGGCAGCTTCAGGTTTTAGTTATGGTGGCTGTAGATAGAAAATTCGGGTTCGCTAGGTAAGTTTTTGCAAATGGAAGAAGAACACATTGTAATAGTGTACACACTATTAACAGTTCATCACTCGGACATGATACTAAGTAATTACTCGTATTTATTTAATCTCTTTATTCCATTACTCTTATTCTTACAATCAGTCCTTTCTCCCTTTTTAACCTTCCTCCTCTCCTGCCACTCCTAATAATATTCGGGGTGTAATATACTGCGCCCTTTAAGAACTATTGTATCCCCCGTTTTCTGCCTAAAGCACATCGGTGAGTCCTATTTCATCAAGAAACTTGATTAATAGGCCCGGTTTCAGTGGTTGAAGCTCTTCTATGGTGATATTATACATCCCAAAACATTTCCTCCTGCGTGCAAGTGTAGCTCCGCAGTTTGTTAGTAGATGTGTTTGGGTCTCTTCTGCCTCTTTGCAGAATCTGCATGTGCCATCTTGGATTATTCCAATCTTCTTTAATTATTCAGATATCGTGAGATGCGGTCGGGTGTGATGTAGGTTTCAGAAAAACATTTTCTTTATCGTGCCAACGTTTCGATCTTTTATTGAGATCATCTTCAGTCNAAAAGATCGAAACGTTGGCACGATAAAGAAAATGTTTTTCTGAAACCTACATCACACCCGACCGCATCTCACGATATCTGAATAACTATCGATTAACGGTCACTAATCTCTACACAATCTTCTTTAAGTCCTTTTAGGAATGCTATTAGGATTCGCAGTTTGTTCTGTAATTTCTTTTCTTCCAAAATTGGTTAGAAGATTCTTGGATTGTCTGCGTCCAATGAGTGAATTCCATAGTTCCTTCATTTTCTTTTTGCCTTCTGTCTGGCATTCCTATGCCACAGAAGGGTTCAGGTCCTGTCAGCCTTGCAAGGGTGTCTGCTTTCTCGTTGCTTTCCACTCCCATATGTCCTGGGATCCAGCAGAAGCTGACTTTGTTCTGTGTACCTGATATGTTTAGTTTGGTTTTGCAGTTCAGCACCATCCTTGAACTAATAATATTTGAGCTTAGTGCTTTGATGGCTGCTTAGCTATCTGACATGATAGCTATGTTCTTGTTTTTGTACCCTTTAAGCCAGACGAACAGAATCTTCTAACCAATTTTGGAAGAAAAGAAATTACAGAACAAACTGCGAATCCTAATAGCATTCCTAAAAGGACTTAAAGAAGATTGGAATGATCCAAGATGGCACATGCAGAGACACACTTACCCGATGCTATGCCATGCGACGCTACCCGATGCTACCCGACACAAATCCAAACTCTGATTTTCCATAAGGTTGCATTACCCCCGTGCACATCTACCCGATGCTATGCCACGCTAACCTACCCGAAGCTCTGTGATCCCCACTGTCTAGATTTTCATCGGGTCGCATCGAGTACAGTCGAAACAAAAGTACCGGACACTCATATTTTTATTCAAACTACATGTATTATTGTCGTTATATTAATTACAACATACTTATTGTAATATAAACCAAATTAACTGTGATTAAAAATTAATTAGTTTTTATTTAAAAAATTAATTTTAATGGTTTGGTAGAAAATGAATCAAAACACCGGAATACAATTTTTTGATATAATGATTTAACTAACAATTTATTGTACTCGCTTCGGATGTACATATACTAAAATTGGAACAATTTATTACATGGTTTGCTCATAAAATTTAATTAACAATTTATTTCATAGTTTTGCTCATGAAATTACACCATTTTGTAATGTCAGGTGGCATCAGAACAGGACACTCATATTTTTTTGTAGTTTATTTCAAACTAAGTACATGTAATTTTGTCGTTATATTAATTACGACATGTTATTTTAATGTAAACCAATTTAAACGAGATCAAAAATGCATAAGTTTTTATTAACATTGTTTAATTAGATGGTTAGGAGTAACTTTATTCAAAACAATTAAGTTTAACAAACAATTTATTAGATGGTTGTGCCCATAAAATTTAACTAACAATTTATTACAAGGTTTTGCTCAAAATAGTGCATTAAGAACAAAAGATGCGTTGCGATTGTGATAGTGATTATTGTGATAAATGCTGTGGACTGTACGCGACGTGTGCTTGCGTCTGATAGATGTGCACACCCCACCAAAACGTGGCAAGGCGTCGGGTAGCATCGGGTAAGTGTGTTCCTGGCTTTATTCAGGTTGAGTTGAGAACATCTTTCGATTGCGTGAATCTCAGCTTGGAATATACTGGTGGATTTTGCCATGGGTTCTGAGAATTTGGTTCCAGGACCGAATACTCCTTCCTCTGTACCTTCTTGTGTTCTAGATCCATCTGTGTACCAAAGGATGGTGCCATTCTTAAAGGTGTTTCCCTCTCATTCCCGTTCTTTTTTGGTACCTAGATTTATTTGGAAGTTTTGAGTGAATTCGAACATCCTGTTCATGTCGTCTCTCAGAACCATGAGTATCAGATTTCATTATTTTGTTGCTGTCTCTACATTTTAGTTTTATTCCTGTTGGAGATTTCTCTTTGATAATACTAATGATGGTTTTCTGCGCTGTCCTTGTTACCACATAGTGTAGGGGGATTAACCCCAATACTTTTCCCATGCTAATTGTGGGACATGTTCTCATTGCTACCGTTATGCAAATGCATGCAAGTCTGTATTTTTTTGAGTTCTTTTCTTTTAGTTACTTGTTCTGCTTTGTCGGCCCAGGCTACAGCTCCATATGTAGGTATGGCTCTTACTATCATCTACATCCCCAGTTCCTTCCTGCTATTCTTCTGCACACCATCAAACCTCGCGTCGCCGTGATGGTAGAGCCGATGTGTTTCTTAAATGTCAGTGTTTTATCTAGTGTGATGCCCAAATATTTGACTTCTTTGAGCTCTATCTATGTTATTTGCCTCATGTGATCTAGTTTTCTTTTCTGTGTAAAAGTGACTATGGTTGTTTTATTAAGGTTGATGCTTAAATCAGCGTTTTACACCATTCTTCTGTGATTTTTAATCCCTCTTGGATTCACAGAGAGTTTCCTCGAATTTTCCCCTGGCAGTCAGGACTCGTCCGCATATCCCTGACATTTTATCTCTTTACGATCCAGGGTTTCGAGCAGTTCATCAACTGTTAGGCTCCATAGAAGAGGCGACAGTACCCCTTCTTGAGGACATCCTTTGGTTGTGCTAACTTCTGAAATGTCTGGTCCTACATTTGTTTCAGCATTTCTCCAATCCATCTACGTGTTTTTTCCCTAGGGAGACTTCCATGGATGCATGAGATGCATTGTCGAAGGCTTCTTCAATATCGAGGAACACACAGATTGCTGTTAATCTTGTTTCCAGTGTTTCCTTTAGGTCACTGGTTCATTGGTACAGAGCATTTTCTGTTGATTTTCCTACTCTGTATGCATGCTGACGTTGATGGAGTGGTTTGTCTACCAGCGCTGTCGTTCTTGTATGGTTGTCTATCAGCTTTCAGGAGAAAGGATGTTTTAAGCTGATTGGTCTGTAGGATTTGGGTAGTGTAGGGTCTCTTTTCCCTACTTTCAGTATGAACACTACCTTTGCACTACACCATGTCTGTGGTATATAACGGGGACTGTAATTTCTTTTCAAGGCAGATTCAAAACAAATTGTCCTTTCCAATCCGTCCTACAAGACCTACACAAACCATGAAAAACTTGGTCGCATTTGCATATAATATATGTATTCTCCACAAACATAGAAATCTTGTGACATTCACTCCCCCGACTACTCCACATTCAGACGGGGTTGAACCCACTCCATTCCCAACTCCTTCCTTTCATGTTAATAAATTACATTCAGTCCAATAAATTAACTCAAACACAACACCGAATCTGGTCTCACATTCACTCATCTAGAGCACTCGATATTCCAGGAGCATGGTCGAACCTGCTTTATTCTTGCTAATAACTTCTTTTACTCCCTGAAATCACTCACTCTCCCCAGACAACTCGATATTTCTCAGGGTGGGTTAAGCAACCCCTCCTTTCATGCTAATAAGTTACATTCCAATAAATTAACATAAACAACACCAGATACAATATAGAAGTCTACTCAAATTCACTCCCCCAGAGTACTCATTATACCTTGGGATGGGGTTGAACCAACTCAGGTTTGCTAATAACTTACTTTTACTCTCCAGACGTCACCTCTTTTACCCCAGAGTACGAAAACTTCCTCACGGGGGAGTTAAGAATCCCCTTCATTGCAAGCTAATAAATACATTCATTCCAATAAACTAATATAAACATAACACATGATAGAAACAGAAGTCTGGTCACTACTCACCCAGAGTACTCGATACTCGCAGGAGCATGGTCGAACCTGCTTCATTCTTGCTAATAAGTTCTTTTACTCCCCGAAGCCACTCACTCTCCCCAGACTACTCGATATTTGTTCAGGGCACTAATAAATTATATTCATTCCAGTAAATTAAAATAAACACAAAACAAATACTACTTGCATTTAAAAATGCCTTTAATCTGAGGTAACGGAACAGCGATCTGGGCCCACTGCCATGTTCCAGGATTGTGTACAGGTCCGATGTTATGCCAAAATATTGATTATATACGACAAGCCTCCTACAGTTGAAAAGGTGCTTGACTGTTATTCTATCTCTGCATAATAGGCACCTGTGCAGTTGGTTCCAGACCAGAAGGCATTATTCTTGTATGACCTATGTGTAGTCTGGTCAGTATGGTCTTTTCCTTTTTTGAACTATCCTCCATGGGCCGTTTTTCTTAACCTGCCGCAGTTCTATTTCTACGAATCCAACGGTTTTTCCATTCTCTTTTTTTTATGTATTTGAAATTAATAGTTTTAGATCCGCTGGGCATACAGGTTGAGAAGCAATGTGGGGTCTTCTGGCGGTTTCTTTTGTCGCCTGTCTGTTTCTTCATTCCTGGCTATCCTTATGTAATCGGAAACTCATGCCAACACAACTTTCTTCCCAACTGCATCGATCCCTTTTACCTGTTCTTCTATCTTATTTATTAGGATAGCCTAATATATTCACAGAGGCTCTTCTCCTGAGTTTCTAGACTGCACTGAGTGAATCTGTATGTAACTAAAAGGACTTATGGCTTTTATTTTTGATCATGCTCAGCAAGAATGTGGCATTTAGTTTTTATAATTTTTTAATTTCTTCCCCTGTGTACCCATCACACCCCACACCCTCTGCCATTTTGTACTTGTAAAAACGGGTCTGGCATCTCTATATTCATCTTTTAAGCCTTCAAACATTACTTTATTACATAGTGTGGTATCTCATTTTAATTTTGTCATACGCCACCGTATGATGGAGGGGAATAGCTCTTCCATCCTGCCTATACAGTTGTCTAGAAGTATAATTTGTTTTGCAGATATAAATCTAAAGAGGAATTCGTTTCTGATGTTCGGCTGATCTTTGATAACTGCGAGACTTTCAACGAGGACAACTCACCAGTGGGCAAAGCGGGCCATTCTCTCCGACTGTATTTTGAGACGCGGTGGGCCGAGTTGCTTGCAGCTAAGAGTGCAACTTAAATTTTCCCATATGTGATATGTCCACTTAAGAAATTTTCTTGTGTCTTCAATGTATACTGGCATTTTTGTGAATTCATTAGTTTCGGATGCAAACGCAATATGTTTTTATCGTTACTTAGTAAATTTTGGTGTTCCGATATTTGATTATTTGCACTTAACAAGCACAGCGATGGATGTCGATCGTACAATTTTAACGAATGCAGTTTTGTTGTTAACTATTTTTGTACATTTAAGATGTTTACTTGGTGTTGATGAGATTTGAATTATTAATTATTGATAGTTTGTCTAAAATATTTTATTCACTAGCAATGGATACACGTTTCTTCAAAAAAGTAATTGTCGCCCACTTTGTCCACGATTAGTTTTTTTATTAATTAGCTATTACTCATATTTAGATCTCATCATGTCTATTTTTTTCAATACTATTCTAAGTGTTCTCATTCCATTTAAGTATTCGCTGTACTATATGGATGTTTTATCTCAGACGAGTCAAACAATTTTAAAAGATGTACAATGCCACTAAATTAGTAGTTGACAATTTGTAAATCGATGTTTAAAAATCTTTGAAATTTGGTGTTTTCTCTGAATTACATTTTTCTAGACTTTAGAAATCACTTTTTCTGGTGACTGTTAAATGTTTGTGATTAAATAATGCTGCCAAATGTAAGCCAAGCAAAATTATCATTCCAAATGTTTCTTTTTCAATTATTTCAATAAAAAATGTATAAAAATTAGTTTATTAATTTGAAAAGTCAGTATTTTGTATTATTTTTGTTGATTGTTCTAAAACCTAAATTTGGTTTATTCAGTTAAAAAAAGAAAACTTGTACATGAAGTATTAATGAGTATTGATCACCTTTTGTTGAAATATATTTCAAGACAGACTATATTTGAGTATAATCAAACTTTTATAAGTGAGTAAATATTTTGTAAATATAATTTATTTTTAATGTTGTAAGAACTGACTTAGTTTATTAGTAACCACAAGGAATAAAACTATTTATTACTTTTGTATTTGCTTTTATAGTCCCAAAGGAACAGCCGATGTTTCTTAAATTCATAGATTATTTTTCTGTTGTAAATTTTAATTGCTTTTACGCATGTATATTAAATTGGCAAATCACTTGTATTTTTTCATTGTACATAGTGGGTACTACCTCTGTAAAAGTTATGTGCCTCTAGGATAATTAATGTATAATTAATTGATATATATGTATATCTATACGATGATCCGGTCCGTCCTGAACTTAATTAAGTAGCTTGTAATTCACCAATTTTTTTATATGATTACACCCGAGTAAAAACGACTTTGGATTTTTTAAGTTCTTCACGGACCGTCTTACATTGAAAACAGGTATTAGGTCGTTAGTGTTCTCTTGATGTAAGGTTGATAAATTACTTATAGTTCTCATATTTTATCAAAGATTTTTCCATTTTTCTTTTTTTTTTGCCCTTTTTTTACAGTTTATTTTTTCATCGCTCTTGTTTTCCGTTTTGAATCACATTATCGAAAAGTGAAATATTTTTAGAGTGAAGCCTGCAAACAGTCTTTCTACCAAAATATGTTAAATATAGCAAAGGCCTATTTTTTTATTTTCTGTACAAATATTAACGTTCATTTTAAATATTTAATTACAGTTAACACTTGAGGGGTATTTTGAATACCCCTGTTGTACAGACAATATTCTATTTCAAAAAAATCACATTTATAGTTTTAAGGTAGTTTGCATACTACATAATATTTGAATGCGTGGTCGATGTGTATGACTTTTTGGGGCAAATGGGATTCACACGAACGGAGAGAAAAAAAATTAAAAAAACAAAAAAAATTATAAAATTCTTTTGGATGGAAAAAATGGATAAAATTTTAAATAATCTTTTAAACTATTATATGTAACCCATGACGTAACATCCCTCACTACACATTAAATATATAAGTATTTAATTGAGGTTTATTACTGTAATTGTAAATTAAAACATTGGGTTCATTAACATAGTGTGTGTCTATTTGAAAATACTATTGTAGCAGCCATAATAATAGTTGGAGCTATTATTATTATTTAAAAAAATTGTGTAAATGTTTTTGAAGTCCAATATTATGTTTGTAAAATAACATTGTAATTCATATAAAGAAACTGTAATAATGTTTTCTGTACATTTTTTCTTCCTATTTACTAGATATAATTCCAAATATCCCTTTTTTAAAATAATTAATCTATAAGAAATTATTTTATTCATAAGAGATGTATACTGACAGCAACCAAACAATTTTTGCAAAATTAAATGCCATTTAATTTTTATGATAATGTTTAATTTTCAGAATCATCTGGGGACTGCGGTGGTCGAGTGTCTAGTGTGTCCGTCTCAAATTTGACCACACTAGCAGTCCTGAGTTCAAATCCTGGCAGAGCCCATGGATGTTTAATTATGAATAATATGAAGGAAATATTGTAAAGCGGTTTGACCCCTTGTCTGTGACACAAGAGGAGTTGTACATTAAGCCCTCCTGTATGACAGGAATTATTATAATTATTATTTTTTACTTAAAATTTCAATAAAAGTTTTCACTCAATACTTTTTTACACTTTCAATACTCTTACTGCAAAGTTCATCAGGTGCTTATAAACTTAAATGCGACAAAAATGTTGGTATGAGCCACCGTGCGATTCTCAACCCTTTCACAAATATTCAAAGTTTTGTTATTTTCACCTATCTTCAGTTTTCATCTTAAATCGTAGCCTTTGATCTATTCATTTTCATTTCAATAAAGCAAAAGGTTTTTGTTTCGCCTATTTTTAGGCTTATCTTTCTGCTTTGGTTGTTTATTATTCTATGTTTATTCTTTTTTTAAGTGTTTGTTCAATTTTATTTTATTTTATTAGGATACAGTTGGGTTTTACAATTTCTGTATTTTTTTTTCTGTCCATGTTTAGTGTAGATATTTTATACAATTTTTCTCCTTTGGTTTTACTCTATGATTATTTTCTTTTATATGTGTTGTTCAGTTTTTTGTGCTCTTTTTTATTAGGTTAGAGATGGGTTTTACAATTTTTGTATTGTTCTTTTTTCTTTTTTGTCTGTGTTTAGTGTAACTGGTTTATACAATGTTTCTGCTTTGATTGTTCTGCTATGTTTATTATCTCATTTTTTTTAATGTTTTGTTTCATTTTTCTTTTTTTTTTTGCGCTTTTTTATCAATCTAAAGTTGGGAAATAAAATTTGCCCAGGACAAAAATTTGAATTACTAGATTAGCTTCACTCCCTTTTTTCCTCGCCATCACCACTTTTCCCATTTAGCATACAATTTCTGCTTTGGTAGTTCTCTATGGTTATTCTCTTTTTTATGTGTTGGTCAATTTTATTTTATTTGGTTAAAGTTGGGTGTTACAACTTCTGTATTGTTCTTTTTGTTCTGTCCAAGTTTAGAGTAGATATATTACCCAATTTTCTGCTTTGGTTGTTCTCTATTTGTAAAATTTTTTGTGTTCAATTTTTTGTGTGCTTTTTTATTAGGCTAAAGTTGGATTTTACAACTTTCATATCGTTCTTTTTGTTTTGTCTGTGTTTAGTGTAGATATTTTATCAAATTTTTCTGCTTCGGTTGTTCTGCTATGTTTATTAACTCATTTTTATATATTTTGTTCATTTTTCTTTCTTTTTGTGCTTTTTTTTATCAATATATCAATAGTTGGGAAATAAAATTTTGCCCAGGACAAAAAGTTGAATTACTAGGTTAACTCCATTCCCTTTTTTCCTACCGTTACCATTTTTCCCATTTAGCATACAATTTCTGCTTTGGTTGTTCTCTACGGTTATTCTCTTTTTTATATGTTGGTCAATTTTATTTTATTTGGTTAAAGTTGAGTTGTACAACTTCTGTATTGTTCTTTTTTGTGATGTCCAAGTTTAGTGTAGATACTGTAGATGTATTATCCAATTTTTCTGCTTTAGTTGTTCTCTTTTTTCATTCTTTTTTGTGTTCAATTTTTTGTGTGCTTTTTTATTAGGTTAAAGTTGGGTTTTACAACTTTCATATTGTTCTTTATTGTTTTGTCTGAGGTTAGTGTAGATATTTTAGCTAATTTTTCTGCTTCGTTTGTTCTGCTATGTTTATTCTCATTTTTATATGTTTTGTTCATTTTTCTTTCTTTTTGTGCTTTTTTTATCAATCTAAAGTTGGGAAATAAAATTTTGCCCAGGACAAAAAGTTGAATTACTAGGTTAACTCCATTCCATTTTTTCCTACCATTACTTTTTCCCATTTAGCATAAAACTTGTATTTTGTTTCAATGCAATTACCGAAAAGGGGATACCACTAGAAAGCTTATTAAACTAAGAAGTTACAAAATTTGCCAAATTCTACAGTTAATCTTTCAAATTTTAAATTAAGCAGGTTTTGGTTGGAAACAAAAAATGGGAAGTTCTAGAAAGGTGCCTTTTTAAAAAAAAAATTTTCAATGCTTTTTGGATTTTCCCAAAAATGAATACTTCAAGAACTACAGTAGATTTGTGTATGAGTAGATTTATGATGAAAACTGTAGATAGTTGAACAAAACATAAAATGTTGCTTATCTGCGAACGGGTTGAGAATTGGACCATGGTTCATATGAACTTTTTTATAGCATTTGATGGGTAAAAGCACCTGACAAACTTTTTCTTATGAGTACTGAATCGCCCTGTTTTCATCTTATTATAGAGTCAATCAAAATGCTGATCATAATTATAATTCAACCTCACTCAGCTTATTTATTAAAAGCCAAGGTGTGCCAAAAGTTTGAACAAAAGTTGAAACATTTTTTGTTTCTTTTAATATTTGAATTGGTAATATAGTTTAGGGCAGTCTTCAGTAGACTTTTCAGGCAATAATAGATAACATTGAACATACCAACCAACCAGAGTTGGTACCAATAACCAGAGTCTATACAGTTTTAATTTTGTTATTGTTTTATCGTTAATCAACATTTCTATATCCATAAAAGGATTACATGTTTACATCATATAATATCCAGAGGATAATGCGTCAGTTTGTAAAAAAGTGTCGAACCATTCACAGTAAATTATAAAATATTTTCCTTCTCATGGCTTCAAAACCCATAAAGATTTTTCAACAGAACTATATAGGTCGCAGTGGTAAAAGCATTGGAATACTTACTGTATACAAGAATCAATATTTAGCATTTTTTTGTCAGCATCTTGATCGCTATTGATAAGTAAGTTAATTTTTTGGCTGCATGCTATCCTCTAGGAACGAATGCCAAGATTATTGTAATAATCTGTCTTAATACTAAAGAATGTAAATGTCCAATGTATTTCTTTTTAAATCCACCATGTCATTAATAATAAATTAATTTACCCAATGATGTTTCAGGGCTGTAGAGCCAAATTGTAAAGTTCGACATAGACCTTCAAAAGGTTTGTAGCTACGTTCAGACAAACTTTATTAGCACATAATTTGTACATACACTGATAATAAACAATGTACATAAATGTACACAAATGATTTACAATGATTTAGAGCTCGGGTAGATATTTTTATTTAGTTTTTGTTCTGTACAATTTTTTTTTTTTTTTTTTCACTTTTGACATCTAATTTGGCACAATTTCACAAAACTAGTTAAGGATTTAATAAACAATCACAAAGATGCGGGCAGATATTTAGCTCAAGTTGCACAAACAAAAGACCCACTATCCAAAAAGGAGTAGTACACAGTTATTTTTAAAAAATATTTTTATTTATATTAATCATCAAGACTTTACAGAAGTTTTTAATTACACAAAAGAAAAATCACAAAATAGGGTTGATTAAAGTGATTAAAAGTGTTTAATTATATAAGGGTCTAGAGTTTTTTTAAGGTGAAAGGATGAAAATTAATAAAACGAGTTTCATTTATTGCTGCTAGAGATTTTTCATTGATTAATAATTATAATTTTAACAGAAATGACAGAAAATGTAAGCTTTTAAATTTTCAAACACAACATTAACTTACATCATCATCTTTACATTAATCAAGAAGATTTTATCTATTGCTGCATGGATAAAGAGGGTGAAAACTGGTAAACTTGCACAGGTTGGATCCAAAGTCTAGAGGCACCACATCTGGAAAAAAAAAGAGCAACATTGAAATTAGTGCAAACAGCGTAAAGGTAAATAATTGGCTATGATAACTGTGTTTCATTCTAAATATCAAACAAACAGAAAATCCTCTCTTTTGTTTGCGTATTACTTACTTTAATCTCCTAAAGAGTAAATCTGAAGGCAAACTCTTAAATCAAGATTTACCCTATTTTATTATACTATTGTGAAACAAAATAGATCATCCGGGAAATGTTTCTTCACTTAATATTTTTACTCATTTTAAATTTGTTCATTACATTATTTTCATTTGATTTTTTTTTAAAGATTGAACTACCAAATTGTAATTTAAACAAATTTTATCTTTTTGTGTTCTCATTTTCATCATTACTGACTTTTCTTTATACCTATTGCTACGTTATAAATTTTTCATTTATTTTCGATTTTATGAAATGTTTTATTTTTTGTCAGAATTGGTTTAGATTAAAATATTTTCATCTTGAAAAGAATAAATTATGAAAAATTGTTCTCACCTGTTCTCTTCCCGTAACGGCTACCAATGACGAACCTACTCTCAGCTCGTGTTTTGACCTTTTTCTTGGTCTCTTCTGATGATCCTCGCCTTGAATATCTTCTACCAGTCCAGAATATACCACTTTTTGGTTCCCTCACTGAAACAATAAATTAATTCCGTTTAAAATAAAATGAATACAAATCAAAATAGATTCACGACAAACATTTTTTTATCTCTTTCTTGTTTCTAAAAAAGGGAAAAATGTTGATGTTTACAATTTGGAATTAATAGTAGTAGTACACCCACAAATGTCTAATTGTTTCTATAAAAATCTCTAAAATTAATGAAATTCCTCATCAATTTTGAATCAATAATTTTTAATTATTGAAATCTAAATCAAATTAGCTTAATAAAACTCTTTCTTGATGGATTTTAGTAAAATTAGTTTTTTTTTCTTAAAAATGGTTAAATTTATTTAATTCTATAAAAATGGAAGGTTTATGGGCTGGCAAACAGCTGAGGTCATAGCCAGCCCTCTGTTATCCTTTTTCTGGTCTTTTATGCATATTTTTTGTTTAGGTATATTTTTATGTATATTTTTACTGCAGCCTTTTGAGCATCTTGATTGGTTACAAACTCTGCTTTTCTATGTTTACTACTTCGGTATCCTAAAATCCTAGACTTGTTTATGCTTCAGGACAATGACACAAAACATACAATACATAATATTTAATCACCATAAACATAGAAGTCTGGTCACATTCACTCCTCCAGAGTACATTACAAAAAGTTTAAAACACAAAGAAAAGGCAGATACAGTCTACTGAAAGTTCACTGACACCGATAAGAAATAACTCGACATTGAATGAAAATGGACAAAAGGTTGAAATAGTTATGAGAACAATACAACAGAGCCGATAATGTACAAGGAAATCAGAAAAACGTTTTTCATAAATAAAAGAGGTGTTGGTAGCTCAGCTTTCAAAGGTTGGAGGTAAATCGGTTGCTGTAATTCTCATGGAAATGAGACATGCATTGGCAAGTTGAATAATCTTTTTAAATCACGTATTCAAATAAGCAGAAGACAATGTTAGTACTAGGCATAAACTTAAAATCAACATTATTACTAGATGAAGTGGACAATTAGGGCAGTTGAGTTAGAAAAATGCAGGAAGAAAAACAGATAAATCAACAGTCTGCAAAAGAAAATTAACATTCTTTCTAATTAATAATTAATTAATAGCCTATTTAAAATGTATAACATTGTTCAAAAGTTTCAAAGCAAAAGGACAAAAGTCGATGTTAGCAGTACAGTGTGCAGATTTTGTCTTTTTTTTTCTTCAGAGGACTTTTTTCAAGAACTTTTTATCCTCTGTGACTTCCAAAAGGTACAATAACACTTCAGATTTTTGTTCCAGTGTTCAGCTGGAAACCTATCTTCTGGGACGTTCTTCACAGCATATACCTCATTCTTTTCATCCTACTGCAGGGGTTTATTTTATTTTGTGTTGATTTTAATGTTGTAATTAAACCTTATTCCCAAACCCGTTTTTTTCCAAAAACTGTTAACAATTCTGAACGAATGTGGTAGAAAATTGGAAAATATTGGGCTACATTCTTGTAGGATTTCTTCTTGAGGTCTTCAAGATGATGAACTTCTGTTCTTGTTGGTCTGTCAGGTCGGTTTTGGCGTCTAAAAAATTTCAAAAGGCGTGAAGCCGAAACACAGACTAAAACAATCATCCATACCAAGCCTGCTCGCGATCAGCATCCACTCTTTAGCCTGAGATAGATTTCGGTCTGTTACTGCTCTTGTCAACTTTTTAGTTAAGCAACTCACTCATTTTAGCAACCTTTATTATGTAGTCATGGTGGAGCTTTATTGTGCATTGTGGGATCCGCATCCATCTAGGTGAATCATGTATGCCGGGCAGTATGTTGGCAGCTTAAGGAAGCTCTTAATGAAGGTAAATTGCATATTACATTTTGAATATCTGCCCACTTAAAAAAATAAATAAATACTAATAATAATAAATAGTATGAATTACGTGTGGTGATTAGTGACCGTTAATCGATAATTATTCAGAAATCGTGAGATGGGGTCTGGTGTGATGTAGGTTTCAGAAAAACATTTTCTTTATCGTGCCAACGTTTCAATCTTTATTGAGATCATCTTCAGGGCTCAAAGTGTTTGTTTCTGTGTAATTGTGCCATTCTTGCGTGTAGTGTTGAGAGTGCCCGACACTGATGGCATAAATAATATAATATTAATTATATTATTTATTTTTGATTGCAAAATATTTGGTGTACTTTTATACACAGTTCAGTTTTTAATTTTTTTAAAAATTTAATTATATTTTTCTTTAAAAATATCCAGTAAGCAACAAAAAATAAATAAAAAATTAACAATTGCAAGTATTTGTTTAAAAAAAGAGGATCTTCACTTTTTGGCCTCGGTGTATTTTTGAATTCAAATGTTGGTACTTAAATTATGCACTATGTTATTATTTTATTACTGTCAAAATGTTTAAAATGTCAATGTTTTCCATGTTTCTTTGCCTTTTTTGTAATTATTGTACTGAAATGGACTATTGCCCATATAATAAATAAGTCAAGAAATATTGCATGTCTTTTTAAAGGTAATTTTATTCATACATAATTTAGGTGATAACAAACGTAGGTTATTTGATGAAATGATATGATCAAGTTTAAATGTGCACCACTTTTTACTACTTTGTTTAAATTGAACATCATGCAAATATCATAAAATGACAAAAAATTAAACAGTTTCTTACTTTATTTTGAGAAAGCAGTCTGATATAATTACAGTCTTAACCTAATTAAATTTTCAATTAGTAAAAATCATATTTGTTCAATAATATGGGTTTCCAACAATAAAATCATATGTGTGGTGATTAGTGACCGTTAATCGATAATTATTCAGAAATCGTGAGATGCGGTCTGGTGTGATGTAGGTTTCAGAAAAACATTTTCTTTATCGTGCCAACGTTTCGATCTTTATTGAGATCATCTTCAGGGCTCAAAGTATTTGTCTTCTGTGTAATTGTGCCATTCTTACGTGTCGTGTTGTGAGTGCCCCTCTGAGCCTGAAGATGATCTCAATAAAGATCGAAACGTGACACGATAAAGAAGATGTTTTTCGGAAACCTACATAACACCAGACCGCATCTCACGATTTCTGAATAATTGTAGATTATTTGGTGTTTTTAAAAATAAAAATATGATTTTTATGTAAGTAGAGAATGAAAAAAAAATATTGCAGGAAAACTTTATTTATTTATTCTTCAGCTTATCACAGGGTGTTCAGCTACTCGTGTTATCAACTTTGCCCCTTGATTCTAAATTCAAAATGGAACCAAAACGTCCTAATTAACTATGGTTCGAATCTCAGCAGTTTAGGAGTTATTACACTTTTTCTGACTTTTTAAGATTTCACGACCTTGCTTCCAATAAACAATGATAACTCCAAAACTAAAAACTTTTGGACAAATCCGTTGATACCATTGAAAACTAAGTTAAATTTCCAATATGATCTGATCAATCCCAAACTTGTAAAACCTTCGTGAAATAAGTGTCTTGGTAGCGAGAACTTTGAAAAATATATTTTTTTCAAAGTTCAAAAACTTACTATGGTTATTCTAAACTACTATTTCCAAACCTAGAGACCAGCAAATTTAAGAAAACGTATTGCATTTAATATTCTTTTTAGTGGTGGAATTTCATTTGTAATTACTTTTTTCAAAGATGAAGAAATTGATGAAGGAAAGGAAAAAACCGTGGTTGACGATTGGTAAGGTTACATTGCAGAGGGTGGAGAGCATTTAGAATCAAAATTAAAAAACATTTAATAAATTTATTCAAAATTTCCTTAACTTTTTTTATTTTTATTATCATTAATCTTTCCACCTTACCAATCCTTCAACCTCGGTTTTTTTCTTTTCTTTCATCAGTTTCTTCATCTTTGAAAAAAGTAATTAAAAAAGCAATTGTACCACTAAAAAAAGATATTAAATGGAGTACGTTTATATAAATTTGCTTGTCTCTAGGTTTGGAAATAGTAGTTTAGAATCACCATAGTAAGTTTTTCAATTTTGAACTTTTTTTTCAATGTTCTCGCTACTAAAACGCTTATTTCACGAAGATTTATAAGTTTAGGATTGATCAGATCTTATTGGAAATTTAACTTAGTTTTCAATGGTATCAACGGATTTGTCCAAAACCTTTTAGTTTTGGAGTTATCATTGTTTATTGTAAGCAAGGTCGTGAAATCTTAAAAAATAAGACAGAGTGAAATAACTCCGAAACTATTGTGATTAGGGCCATAGTTAATTAGGATTTTTTCGTTCCTTTTTGAATGTAGAATCTACTGGCAAAGTTTGTAACACGAGTAGCCGACCAACCTGTATTGAAAAACAACTTAATTTTTACAATTATTTGGAGATCGTGAGAATCTCCGAGAGGATCGGTCTGGTGTGACGTAGATTTAAGAAAAACATTTTCTTTATCGTGCCAACGTTTCGGTCTTTATTGAGATCATCTTCAGGGCTCAAAGTATTTGTTTTCTGTGTAGATGTGCCAGTGTTATGTGTCGTGTGGAGTCAGTCAATTTTTATGGCCGAAGGTCTTGGGTTCGAATCCCGCTCGTGACACTAGCTTTTTCGTCTCAACCAAGACCTTAGATAAAAAGAATAATTAATTGAAATAATCAATATGGTCAATTATGACCGCTAAATATGTCCGGCTATTGAACTTGTAGCGAAAATTGGAAGAGAAAGAGGAGAGAAAAGGGATAGGTGTCAAGAAATGGTAGAAGAACATGCGAGAAGTGGAAGCTTTATGTTAATGAGACAAGTGACAAATGTATTCACGAGGGCCGAGACAATAGGCGTCAGGACGCCCCGGGTCCGTAAATTCGTCGGAAAAAGTTGGAAAATACGCGAGTGGAAAAAAAGGGCCGGCAAATAGAAGAAGAAGAAAGAAAAAAAAAACCGTGACCATGGTTAACAATGTAGCGCTTGTTGATGGA
Organism: Cimex lectularius; assembly: GCF_000648675.2. Taxonomy (NCBI): domain Eukaryota; kingdom Metazoa; phylum Arthropoda; class Insecta; order Hemiptera; family Cimicidae; genus Cimex; species Cimex lectularius. Next base: position 396,427 of record NW_019392789.1, on the reverse strand, counting down.
TGACATGGCCTAGGCTACCCCTTTCCCCATTGGGTGGCCCCTCTAACGGACAGACGCCAGATTAGATAGGAGTGGAGTCGGTGGGGGAGCCGCTATCCGGATCGGCCTAGTGCCACCTTTCGCTTTCCTCGGTGCGGTCCTCGCACTTTTTCTTTATTATTTTTTTTTCTTTCGTTTGACACGGCGACATGGTGAACAACACGAGATGCTGCGTACCCAACTGCAAAGACTCGAGATCTGCCAAACGCGTCCTGCCGGTCTTCGACGAAAAGGTCAATTTTTAATTTTTTTTTTTTAAATATAAATTTTATACCATATACAAATTTTTTTTAAACATCAAAAACTAAAAAAACAAACAAAAAACTATATCCCATCATAATTTTCTTCTAAGATTTTTCTCTTCTTCAATTTTTTTTTCAAAATTCATCCAGTCATCTTTAAAGGGGCAATTTGTCGCCCAAAGACTTTGCGTCTTCTTTATTTGTTGCACCCGGCCTTGGAATTATGCACGAATCCCTGACGGACGGCGACGACCTCCTGAATTTATGCGCTATGCAAGTCCTGCCGGGCGAAACAATGTTGCCGAACGGCTTAATTGAATAGCTGTTTAAATTAGCAGCAACTAATTGCCAGGGAAAAGGAAGAAACATCGCACCTTAAAGAGATTTGCTTCTTGGCGATATGAAAGATGGAACATTCATAAAATTAATTCAAAAGAGAACTTAACGTAACAACAATTAGTTAAATAAACTGTGGTTAAATGCACATTAATCTCTTTCACAAACCCGATCCCATAAGACAAAAATGACAATACTTGTTAGTAGTTCGTTCTTTCAGATTTGAGATCGCATGTTCAGAATCGAAAACTTTGTTTTGCAGTATGAAGTTTGTTAGAAAAATATCAAGAATTAGATTTACTATCTTCCTTAAAATAACTAATTCATTCCAATTCAATTTCCACGAGCTTTTTTGAAATGATTTGGTCACATAAGGCCAAAATGACAATACTTTTTAGAAGTTCGTTCTTTCAGATCTTAAGAATCGAAAACTTTGTTTTGTAGTATGAAGTATGTTAGAAAAAATATCAAGAATTATATTTACTATCGTCTTAAAAAAAATCTATTCCAATTTAACTTCCACCAGCTTTTTTGAATTGATCTAGTCACATAAGACAAAAATGACACTACTGGTTAGTAGTTCGCTCTTTCAGATTTGAGATCGCTGCTGAAGTTTCAAAAACTTTATTTTGTAGTATGAAGTATGTCAGAAAAAATATGAATCATTATTTTTAGTATCCTCCTTAAAAACTAATTTATTCAAATTTAACGTCCACTAGTTTTTTCCATTGGTATGGTCGAGACCGCCCCTTAAGTATCGAAAACTTGCCTTGCAATATGAAGTTATCAGAAAAAAGTATCAAACATTATTTTTAGTATCTCCCTTAAAAAACTAATTTACACCAATTTAACTTACAAGTTCTTGAGGCATTGGTCTGGTCACATAAGACAAAAATGAGAATACTTGTTAGTAGCTTGTTCTTTCAGATTTGAAATCTCTGCTAAAGTATGGAAAACTTTGTCTTATAGCATGAAAGACGTCAAAAAGCATATATGTCAGAAAAATATCAATCATTACTTTTAATATCTCCTCTAAAAAAAATAATTTATTCCAATTTAACTTAACACGAGCCTTTTTGAATTGATCTGGTAACATAAGACAAAAATGACAATACTGGTTAGTAGTTCGCTCTTTCAGATTTAGGATCTCAGCTGAAGTCTCAAAAACTTTATTTTGTAATATGAAGTATGTCAGAAAAAATATAAATTATTATTTTTAGTATCCTCCTTAAAAACTAATTTATTCAAATTTAACGTCCACGAGTTTTTTCCATTGGTCTGGTCGAGACCGCCCCTTAAGTATCGAAAACATTGCCTTGCAGTGGTGATGTTGTCAGAAAAAAGCATCAAACATTATTTTTAGTATCTCCCTTGAAAAACTAATTTATTCTAATTTAACTTCCACGAGTTTTTTGAATTGATCTGACCACAAGACAAAAATGGCAATACTAGTTAGTAGTTAGCTCTTTCAGATTGGACATCGTACCTTAAATATCGGAACCTTTGCCTTGCAGTATGAAGTATGTCAGAATCAATTAATCAAGAAGTATCAATCATTACTTTTGGTACCTCCCCTGAAAAACTAATTTATTCCAATTTAACTTCCACGAGCTTTTTGAATGACGTGATCACATAAGGCCAAAACAGCAATACTGGTTCGTTCTTTCAGATTTGAAATCATTGGTAAAGTATGGAAAACTTTGTCTTATAGTATGAAATATGTCAGAAAAAATATCAATCATTACTTTTAGTCTCTCCCCTAAAAAACTAATTTATTTCAATTTAACTTACACGAGATTTTGGATAGGTCTGGATAGAAAAAATTACAATACTGGTTAGTAGTTTTTTTAAATTTCAGATTTGAGATCGCACCTTAAATACTGAAAACTTTTCCTTGTAGAATGAATCACATTAGTCACACGGATAAAAATCAAGCTTTACTTTCAGTAATTTCGTTTAAAAAAAACCTTATTCCTATTTATTTCCATGTTTGTGAGTTACTTTTATCTTCGCTGAATTTTGTATTTGTCTAGTTACCCAAAAATGACAATACGCGGTCGTCATGTCGCACCAATGAAGAAACCTAAATAAAATTCGCCCAAGAAAAATAGTTATACTATAGTACCTTGGTTAAAAAACAACTTTATTTCCAATTTAACTCCCACGAATTTTTTTGGACTGATCTGGTCACATAACACAAAAATGACATAATGACATTAAGCGGTAGTCATGTCGCTGATCTTTGTTAGTCAAAAGAAAAAAAGATCTTACCGTAAATATCGGAAACTTTGCCTTGTACGTTCGAAACCTCGATAAAATTCACACGGAAAAAATCAAGCGCTATTTTTACTACCTACTTTAATAATAATTAAAAAAAAAACTTTATATTTTAACTCCCACGAGATTTTAGCCTGGTCTGGCTACATAAAACAAAAATGAAAATACGTGCTAATGATGCTGCTGATCTTTGCTAGCCAAAAGGAAGAACGATCTCACCTTAAATATTGTAAACTTTGCTTTTTAGGGAATGTACACCAAAGACGAAACCTAAGTAAATTCGCGAAAGAAAAATAACGATCATAACAAATTGTAAGTTATTTAAAATGTGTGGTGATTAGTGACCGTTAATCGATAATTATTCAAAAATCGTGAGGTGCGGTCTGGTGACAGGACAACATCTCACGATCCACGGTTGTCCAGTCACCAGACCGCATCTCACGATTTTTGAATAGTTATTTAAAGTACCATTGCAAACACACGCTTTTTGGATTAATCTGATCAAATAATGTAAATATAGCAGCTTGTTTTTATTCTTGTGTTTGAAATAAAAAATGTAGACCACACATTGACAATAAAGATAAATAATTATTACTTTGTTAAACAATTTCTGAAAGTTAAACTGTCTCGCAAAATAACAACTCAATAAATACGTTAAATTGTCAATTGATTATTAAATAGAATTTGCATAACCTAGTTTAAAAATAAAAAAAATAAAAGTAATAAGAAAGAAAGTAATAAGTGGATCATAATAGTAGATTTGCTTACTAACGTTTTCTTATAAAACTATTACGTCAGAGAAATTATTTTAATTTAATATTTTCAAAGTTGTTTTGTATCGTATTTCCAATCTGTTTTAAATTTAGATTGTTTAGGTTGTTACAAATTTTTTATTTGTATACAATTCTACGGTCTCCTGTAACAATAGTAAATTTTTCAAAAGTAATAACATTTATGACATAATAATATTTACTGAAAGAACAATTAAATATTATGTACAATTTATTCATAGGTTTTTCATGACAATTATCTCGACCATACCCTACTAGAAAATCGAAGGTACATAAACATGAATAACCACATAAGTGATGGTAGGATAATCAACAAGTGCAACAAATTTAATTAAGTAGGTACCTTAAGTAACCTAAATTGAAAACTAAAAACTGGTAGCCGATTTGGATTCAATATTCTGCCATCGACGCACTCACATTTATAAGTCCTCCTGTATGAATAATTAATAATTTATTAATAATTTTTGTAGTGAATTATTAATTTTCGTATTAGAGAAACCTCCTCGATAGGTCTGTCCTATTTGTCAGGATATGAATTTTTTTTAACATATATTTTTAATCCTTTCAATTAATTAATCTTTTTTATGCAAGGTATTGGTTGAAATGTAAAAGCTAGTGTCACGAGCGGGATTCGAGCCCACCGAATGTCGTGGGTTCGAATCCCGCTCGTGACAATAGCTTTTTCATTTCAACCAAAACCTTAAATAAAAAGATTAACTAATTGAAAGAAGTAATTTGGTCAATGGACCACTAAATATAATGCATATTTTTAATGTTTTCATTTTGATCATCACGTTTTCTTATAATATGCTATAATAATCAATATTCTTATAAATGCGCCGTGGAAAAATACCGATTTATTAATGTACTGCTGTTCGAAGTCTGTTTTATAATGTACGACATCGGAACGTACGATTTGAAAGTGAAATCAATTTAAAATTTGTAATGCGTTTGTAAGGTGCTGAGAACGATACAATACAATCGCCACAAGTTGAACTCTTTTTCTTTCCTTATGTTCTTGATTCGACTGAAAAATATACAAAAATAAATATAATCGATAAATTATTAAAATGAAACGAAGGGACTAAATTAAATAAGTTAAAATGTTGACATTTCCTGTTCAACAGTCGTGTAAACATGCAAGTTTTTTAATTAGGCATAATGTAAAATACATTAGGGACACATCTTAAAACGATAAGTAATGAACAACAATTATTTTAGAATGAAATATTAAAAACAGACTTTATAATTTGTAGTAGTACAGTAAATCGTTAAATCCATCTAATGATATTTGGACGTGTACTGTTAATTTATAATTTTTGTCAGGTCTCCAAAACGCCGGAAACAAAATAGAAATAATAAATTAAGAATTTTTATTTTTAACGACACCATTAAAACAAAAATTAAATAAATTTCGTATTGTACAGATTATCGGCGAAAATATTTCATCGTGGCTCCTAGCGTGTTTTGAATTTTGGACGCAATTACCCGTTCGAACCGTCGGTTTTGTGCCAATTAAATAAAATTATTTTGGCGAGTTAGATACGTTGAGTTTTACCTAGCAGGCAGCAAAAAAAAATTGTATTAGATTTAATTTGTTCAAATGAGTAACTTTCTTAATTATTTCAGGTAATTTAGCCACATTTAAAGAGCATAAAATTGATTATTATTTCCTAAAGTGTTCTTTTTTTTACAAGTATTCCATCGGGTTTGAGTTGGATTTTTCAGAAAGATTCATGTAAATCAGCAAGTGAACAATGTTATAGCTCAGGGTCAGCACGCAAATAAAAACTGGTTTTTCCACTACATTATTGTCGTATTACAAATCGAATGTATAAAGCATGTTTTTCACCTTTCAGGATTAAAAAAAAATCGACTTGAATCCTGGTATAATTTATACTAGATAGAGAAACAGAGAGATAGAAAGAAAGTAAGAAAGAAGGAACAAAAGAAAGATAAAAATAAGAGAGAAAGAAAGGGAGAGAGAGAGAGAGTGAGAGAGAGAGAGAGAGAGAGAGAGAGAGAGAGTGAGAGAGGGAGAGAGAGGGGGGGTGAGAGTAAGAAAGAAAGAACGAAAGAAAGAACAAAAGAAAGGCATAAAGAGAGGGCGAGCGTTAGACTTGTCTTTAAATTAATTAACCAATGTTTTAGATATTTTCTTTTGAAAATGCTAAAACAACTCTCACAAGAAATACTATTTGGAACATTATTAAACAGTTTTATGCTAGTAATTAAGAAAGAGTTGGATTATGTTTAGATCTATGATTTGGAAGTAGGAATGTATTGTTTTTACTTAAATTCAATGTTTTAAACAAATCGTCATTATCATAGTATAATATAGAAAGACAGAGGTGTAGAAAGATTGTAAGAAAGAACAATAGAAGGATAGAAAACAAGAAAGAGAGAGAGAGAGAGAGAGAGAGAGAGAGAGAGAGAGAGAGAACGAAAGAAAGAACAAAAAAAAGAAAGAGAGAGAGAAAAATAGAGTGATAGTGAGGTAGAAGAGAGAGGAAGAGAGATATTTTTCACTCAGTTTGTATATATATATTTGAACATATTTGTAATGTCGAGTTACCTTTACTTGTCTTCCATTAATTTTTCTGCTAGCGACAACTCCTCTGACGGCCAAAGGGCTATGAGTATGTCGGTCAAATTATTATATTAAGAATGTATTTTATTTGTGTTTTTCTCTTCTAATAAAGACTTTTATTATCATTATTAAGGATAATACAGACAAACAGAAAGAGAAAGGTAGTGAGAGAGAGGAAAAAGAAAGAAAGATAGACTGGTAAGGGAGAGAGAGAGAGAGAAAGACCAAACGAAAGACGGAGAGAGAGAGAGAGAGAGAGAGAGAAAATAAACGAAAGACAGAGAGAGAGAGAGAGANAGAGAGAGAGAGAGAGAGAGAGAGAGAGAGAGAGAGAGAGAGAGAACAAACGAAAGACAGAGAGAGAGAGAGTGAGAGAGAGAGAGGAGAGTGAGAGTGATATGGAGAGAGAGTACAATATTTTGAGCGTTGACTCTGAATAATAGAGTTGTGTTCAATTTCTCAAAACTTTTAGACACAATTCGAAAAATATCTCAAGTTGTAGGCTTAGTAGCTTTGATGAAATAGCAAGCACTTACCCAGAACAAAAAAAAAAATCAATAAAATTTCAATCGATTGTTTAAATTAATTAAATTAAATTATAATTTTCATCGATAAAAGTATATAACATTAATAAAAGATTAAGTTGTTATTACGCGTTTTAGTATTGTTTAAATTGACTGTATTAGGTGGCCGATATATTAAAAATATATAAATGTAATAATAAAAGAAAAACAGTTCTTTTCCCAATTGTTACATGTATATGAGTGCAATGTTCGTTGAGTTTATTAAGGTCGGAAACTCTGTTGATACATTATCGCATTCTGATTTAAGAGCGTTTCGTTCTAACAGTGGGAGTAAATTTGTAGGAAAACTAGGACATATAAGTAATTAAATTTATGAGACTTTAAGATTAGCAATGCACGTTTATTGCACAGTTATGTTTCGAAATCTGTTTTTTTAAACCATATTCACCCGCAGTTTATTATATAATTGTAATTTCAGTAAAGGTTAAAATCTGTTGAAATTTATAAACAGGAGTTTAGATTGAGAACGAAAAATTTCATTTTGAACAATTTATTCAAGAATTCCGCCCGCTTGCCAACAATGTAGTGGAAACGTTTATACGAAATTACACGTATTTAAATGAGCCATTTTAGAAAATAATCACACAGGCACGTATAAAACTTATGATTTTAGCAGGAAGTCGTGATTATTTTTTTTTCACAATCAGTCATTATTTTCTCACTGCTGGTTTTTCGCCTCGGTCGTTCATAGTTCTTCCGTTATCCACGGGCCATCTCTTATTTATTGTCCAGTATGTTGCACAATATGGACATAAACCATACTAGAAAAAAAATGGGTTTTGTTAATTTTAAAATTTACCGTGATAAAAACAGCTATTCGCGGAACTTCTTTATCGTAGGGACATGGAACGTTAATAAATTATCGGCGGAAAGATTTAAACGCCTTATAGGGGGAAAAATTAAAAAAATTAAGCTTCTCCTGGTCGGATTGAAAACTCGTAGCTGTAATTATAATAATGTTTTAATGAAAAGCTGGTTATGAACTATGGGATTATTTTCCCTACACCTTTCTACCCGGCTTTTCTCACTGTTCATATTTATTCAGTCTTTATGCCGGACTCAGTTCAAATTCCATAAAACTTACTTGGACAAACAGCGCTGGATATTAATTGTTTCGTATTTTGCCAATTTTTTCCACTACAGTTTATTTATTAGAAAATCCCAGGGTGGATTGGAAAAAATCCTTTGAAAAACAAGCCAAGTCTCTTTTATTGCAAGTATGGCGAATCGGTTTAAAAAAAGACTGCATTTTCCTATACAAATCATTAGAAAAATGAAAATACCACTATTTCCTATGTAAGTAAAAAAAATATAGATAAAAAATCCATTAGATTTCAACCAAATAACCTCTTTTAATTAATTAATCTTTATGTAAGGTACTGGTTGAGATAAAAAAGTCAGTGTCATGAGCGGGATTCGAACCCACGACCTTCGGCTAAATACGCCGCTTGAGCTATCGTGGGGGGTGGTGTCCGAGTGGATCGGAGTCAGGATAGCTCAAGTGGTAGAGTAGCAGCGTATTTAGCGGAAGTGGTGGGTTCGATCCCGCTCATGACACTGACTGTTTTATCTCAACCAATACATTACATATATAAAAAAATTGAAAATTAAATTAAATTAAACCTATGTGTACACTGACCGGCTAGAAAAAGGTGATAACGGTTTTGTTTAAAATCACATAGATTATATTTCTTAAAACTATCAATTGAATTTAATTTTCAAAATATCGATTTTTTATTTTCCCTATTCTTGTTTGCCAATCAGACCAGATTATTAATTTCGCCATGTTTATTGTGGTTTTGTAAGCCGTGTTTACCCAAAAAAAAGGAATCAATGAGAAAATAACAAGCAGAGGCGTCGGTGGCCGCAACGGTTTAGGCGTTGACACGGCGCTCATCACTGTAAGGTAAATGTTCCGGGTTCGAATCCAGCGGCCCTGCATTCGAGCCCGACATACTTACAAATGGCTTTTTTTCAAAAACACGGACACCCCGAGGGTTGATAAGACCTCTGCTGTTGCGAACCCTCGTAAAAAAAATAACAAGCAGACAAACCACAGAAAATAACAGACGAAACGAACAGTCGAAACGTTCATTAATAGACATTTTGATGATAGTGCCCAATCATTTGGGCCTGTAAATGTTGGCTGTTTTAGTTTTAGCTTCTCGCCTTCTTCAGAAATCATTTGAGGATATTAAAGGAATGAGTGAGAGCTGAGAAGCCTTTTGAGCTAATTTCACTTTAGCTGAAAACTTCAAAATCCTCATCCTTTTTATATTCCTGAAGACTTGCACTGAGTATGGAAAAAATCCGAGATGTGCCTGACATACCAAACTAGTAAAAATAAAAATTTAGTGATTTCTTCTTTGGATGATATGTAATGCTTAGTTTCCTATAGTTTTGGCTAGCCTATGTTCGCTGTTTTCATCTGCCCGACCGTTTCGGCTTCTCAACATTTCAGCGGTCGTTCAGGAATATAATCAGAATGAAGTGAGACCTTTAAATCCCACTGAAAATTAAAAGAATACTGTATGAGTCAACTTTAATTTCCGCTGTTAAAAAATTCAAAATCTGGATTGGAAAAAGCCAAGACGTGCTTTGTCAGACCAAACCGTCAAGAATTGACAATTTGACCTTTTTTCGTGGCGCCTGTGGGTGAATCTGTAGTTTTCTCGTTTCCGATCGTTTTGGCCAGTTAGTCTTGATTTTGATTGTCAGGCGTCACGATATGTCCAGCGGTCGGTCGGGGATAAGCAAGGAGCGTGATGTCACACTGAAGACAGCGAGAAGCATTTTATGAGCCTACTTCATTTTTCACTGTTCAAAAATATAAAATCTCATTGGTTGTCTCGCCTCATCCTGCTTATAATCCTAAAAACAGACACTAAATGGACTAAAAAACCGCAGCACGGCGCCAGCACAAAATTGCTAGGTTATCCCCCGGCCATACAACTTTTTTAATATTTTAAGTTCATTTATTAAAAACAACTAAACTGAATTGCAGAAAATTGTTGATGATGTTGAAAAATATGAAAAAATGCGTAAAATTTGTTAAAATAAGATACAAATTAATCTGTGTACTGAATCCAGTAACGTCATGGATTCAGGTCAGGCTATTTTTATTATAAATATAATAGTACAAAGATAAACAAACAAAGATTAGTAAATAAAAAAAAAACGGTTTTATCTTCAAACCAATATCGCTCAGATGATTTTGGACAAGCACATATCTTTAAAAAATTAAGAAAAAAATTGCTGTACATGTTTTGATAAGATGTGTATTTTGTCTTTAATTTGTTGATCTTGTTTGAGATGATCGATAATTAACAATTGCTCATTATTTTCATTTTCATTATTAATTCAAAAAATCCTCTTCCAATCCGGTTCCGCTTTCAAGTTATATACTCCGTAAAAAATTTTCAAATCCTCCAACTCTACAAATTGTAAACTATAAATAAGTACAAGGGTAAAACTGTAAAAAAGCTTTTTCCGTGTTGCACGAACAATGTTCTCTGAGGTAAGTTAAAAGACCAGGCTGATACCTTATCGGTTTAACGCTTTTAAGGTGTTGCAGCATAATAATAATAAAAAAATGAGGTCCGCCTCAGTTGCGATATCACGTGAAAATCAGCAATAGTGGGCCTTTAGCAAAGTTTTTTCTGAGTTTTTATTGTTCTGGTATGTAATTAATACTCTTCTTTACGTGTGGTGATTAGTGACCGTTATTCGATAATTATTCAGAAATCGTGAGATGCAGTCTGGTGTGATGTAGAAATCGTGCTCACTGGCACTCTCAACACGACACGCAAGAATGGCACAATTACACAGAAGACCAACACTTTGAGTGAATAGAAATACTTTGATTGAATATAAAAAATATATTTTGCATTGTATAAATTCACTTTTTCACATCCTAAATATATTTGTTAAATGTAAACAATGTTTGTAAATCCCAGGCCCTGAAGATGATCTCAATAAAGATCGAAACGTTGGCACGATAAAGAAAATGTTTTTCTGAGACCTACATCACACCAGACCGCATCTCACGATTTCTGAATAATTACTCTACTTTATATTATAGAAGATAAAAATAAGCTTACTTATGTTGTATAAACAAACGGATGTGAATTTTAAAAAATTTTATCTTTAGTTTGTAAAAAAAAATTAACTGAACCTGATAGCATGCTGCTCTTTATCCATCTCCAATGATAATTTTTTATTTTATAAGAGATAATTGCATTTTTTTTATAGATATTAAAAACAGAAAGCTAAAACAATGTACGGTTTTGATAAGGGTTAAATGATAAATTATCTGCAAGAAGATAATAAAAAAAATCTTTTACGATTGCTGCAATATAAATGCTATTTTCGCTACAATATCATGTACAGTGCAATTGAATTAAAATAGAAAATCTACTACGTTAAAACAATTTAATTTTGCGGTTGATAATTGAATTATAGTGGAGAAAATGTTCAACCATTAAAGCCATCGTTTTGAATGGAGCTGCATACTCTTCACAATCCATCAGTGTATTCTCAATGAACAGAAGCAGTGTTGTTTGGATGTGTACTTTGACTGTAGCCTTCGACACGATTTGGCACGTGGGTGTTTGTGGAAGCTGAATGTTTACCCAGGACCTACTACCTAATCCTGTTTGACCGTTATTTCGGTCAGGGTATAGCGATATCCACTATCCTATCAATGCTGACGTCCCACAAGGGAACATTGCTGGAACTTATGGCTCATATCGCCTTAAAGATGATGACTTCGTTTTACTCCGCACCATGGGCTTATCAGACGTTTGTTTTAAGTAAGATGGGAGGCGTGTTTTTAGGCAATTATTCTTAATCTCGTAACTTCCCAAGTAGAAAAACGCCTTAATCCCTATGGATGAAGACGAGTTTCTTGCCCTCTTTCTTCCGAGGAGCAGGCAAGCATCAAGACGTCTGAAAACCGCAAGACAAGAATCTCAAAGAACTGAAATGATTTCTGCCCGGAATTTTTCCCCTTAATTCCACCGATTGATTTGGTCGTTACATTACCGCCGAGTGAAAGGACTCCTGCAGCTAAGAGCTTCCGACTGGCCGGCACTGGCTTTCGATTAAAGTAAAGATTTCCGATAAACAGCACCACCTGAACGCATCAAACCTTGCTCTACTTGACCTGCTAAGTACTCTCTAGGTCCTACGAATTCAAAACCAATAGGAAGCTATGAGGTTGGAACTTTGCTTGCGCCCGTACTTCATTCGGTAATGCTCCGTCTTATTAGACAGGAACTCGTAAGACTGATCTGTAAGACTGATCGCGCACCCGCCGCTGAAAAAGCGGAACATTGGAACATATCTATTAACTTGGTCAATTGTCCACTAAAACTTAAATGGTTTAATATTTAATAAGTAAAAGATGTATCACTTCCCTAAACAGCTCTCCGTGCCCACGTCATAAGTCGCTTAGAATCCAATCCTGATTACACGACATTTGAAAATGGCAAAAAGAGGAAAAATTCGGACGGTTGTAGGTTGAGATGGAGAGTTGGTGTCCGAGAGGATCGAAGTCAAGATAGCTCAAGTGGTAGAGTAACGGCGTATTTAGCCGAAGATCGTGGGTTCGAATCCCGCTCGTGACACTGACTTTTTTATCTCAACCAAGACCTTACATAGAAAGGATAATTAATTTAAAGAAGTAACTTGGTCAATTGACCACAAAAACGTAAATGGATTAATATCTAATAATGTTTGCAGGAGGGAATTTGGGGAAGGAAAAATTTATAACTTTAGCCCCTACCCAATATATTTCTGTAGATCTATTCAAACATTGACTTTTGCCACACAAAAAATGTACACTGTATGAAATTTATCTTTGTACAGATAATCGAAACAAAGCTCTGGAAACGTGCTCTTTTTGAGTCCAGATCAAGAGACAAACGTCAATTAAATTTTATTACAAATAAAGTTGACACAACTACGGCTTGATAAACCGGCCTGAATTTCTATTTAAAGGATCGGCCTGTTTCATAGTTTTTTGATAAAGCATTGAAAAATTTACAATATCGTATCATTTATAATAGGCTTTTTTAATGAGCACAATGACATTTTTTGTGGAACGAATGCATCACGAATCTTGATCGGCCACGGATATTCTTGTGTGTTGGGAGAAAAACCACAAGATATTCTGTCAATACTATCATATAGAAAAAAACAATGATTTCTTTTATCAACTTTATGAACCGGTTAATTATATTCTTATTTCGGTAAATAAAGTAAATATATTTCTTTGTTTTATATGAATATAATAGTATGAAATTAATTATTTTTACTAACCACCTACACGAAAACTCGTTGGAATTGATGTTCATTTTCTCTCCGTAAAATTTTCAAAATGTTTTCTTGCTTACTTTAATTTATAGGTTTCTTATATTTCATTCTTCGTTACTGCAATAAACACATCATTAATAGGTTTTTGTTTATTTCATAGCAATTCAGAAAATGTAGTATAAACAAAATTTCAATATTATACAGCTGAGTCATTATTTGCTGAGTTGTGAATTTGTTTCTCACCTATTTCACCGAATAAATAGATATAAATAATCTGCAATCTAGAGTTCAAATAAACCATTTTTAAGCCCAGTGTGCTAAATATTTAATAGTCCAATATTTGCTTATTAATCGACCTATACATTTACTCGAAAAACAAGGTTAAATGTAAGAATTGCTCATTAAACATTCTCTTATATTTGACTAGCTCTACTACAGTCGGGTTGTTTTGAATCTCTAAAGTTTTTCTTCATTTTTAAATTTGGGTTAGTAGTTGGATTACAACACTCGAGATGCTATTAAATACTCTAATCAAACTAAAGAAAGGTTAGTTTGCACTACATCTGCTATTGTTCAGGTTTTCTTTACTGGATTCAAAAACCTTCCTGTTATAGAGGTAGATTCAAGATAACTTTACCGCAGTAGTTATAAACAATACCCTTACTGCATTGGACTTGAGTCAAAATAATCAAGGCGAAAGAGATTCGAGACCACTGAACAAGTACTATGGGTTGAGGTTCCAAATAACCTTACTGTAGTTGTACTAGACACTTAAAATAACTGTTATATTATAGAGTTAAAGAGATGCAAGAAAACCTCACCGTAGTAGAGTAGGACCCTTGTTGTAGTAGGACTAAAGAGACTAAAACTAACCTTAGACCGTTGGGTCAAATATTCTGACAATAACCAGGGCTAGAGAGATTAAAAACAGCTGAACTAGTGAGGTTCAAAAGAACCTTACTGCAATTGAACTAGAGTTACTGAAAGCAACCAGGGCTAGAGATATTTAAGACAGCTTATCCGTAGTACGTATAAGGGTTCAAAATAACCCTACTGGAATTGAGTAGAGATGTTTAAAATAGCCTTAAAGCTGGAGAGATTAAAAAAAAACCTCACCGTAGTAAGTGCTGATACGTACAAAATTACCCTCGTTATAGTAGGACTAAAGAGGTTCAAATTAATAATCTTAGAGTAGTTAGACTAGAGAGATTCAAGATTAACTTCATCATTGTAGGTGCAGATACGTAGAAAATATCGGGTTGTCCGGAAAATAATGCAGGATTTTAAGTTTTCATTAAAAAAAATCTATATAAAATATTCTGTTTACGTTTACAGGATTACTCATTTGTATGAATGTCAACACTTATTAATCCTCTTCCAAATGATATTGTTTGTTTACCTCTGTAGCATTCCGCTACTTGGAAATAATTCAGTCATCCTTATAATGTCAAAGCGAGAATTTCGTACGATTTTCTTTTACGAGTTTAAACTCGGCCGAAGCGGAGCCCAAACGGCTAGAAACATTAACCAAGTCTGGGGCGAGGGTTGTGTTAATGAGTGCACTGTGCAAAGGTGGTTTAAAAAATTTCGGGAGGGAGATTTCAGCCTTGAAGATGAAGAAGGTCGTGGAAGGCCTTCCTCTCTTAATGATGATGTTCTGCGATCAGTGGTGGAAGAAAACCCCAAAACAACTGTTCGAGAACTTGCAGAGCAACTCAAAGTCAGTAAAACGACCGTCGCTGACCACCTCAAGGCGATTGGAAAAGTGAAAAAACTCGAAAATTGGGTTCCACACTCATTAAACGATCGCCAAAAAAATCAGCGCTTTGATGTTTGTGCATCACTTCTTTGTCGAAACAAAAATGACCCATTTCTGGCCAGAATTGTTACATGTGACGAAAAGTGGATTCTGGACAGTGGCTCGACAAAGGAGAAGCTCCAATACATTTTCCAAAGCCCCCAACTCATCAAAAAAAGGTAATGGTTACGGTATGGTGGGCTTCATTTGGTTTAATACACTACAGCTTCTTAAATCCTGGCGAAACCATCAATGCTGAATCATACTGTAACCAAATTAATACCATGCATCAGAAATTGGCAGTAATGAAGCCCTCTTTGGTCAATCGGAAAGGGCCCATTTTGTTGCATGACAACGCTCGACCACATGTGTCACGTGTAACGTCACAAAAATTATTGGAGCTTGGCTATGAAACTTTGCCTCACCCACCCTACTCTCCGGACCTCTCGCCTACTGACTACCATTTTTTTAGACACCTGGACCACTACTTACAACACATAATATTCAAAAATCAAACGGAACTGGAAAATGCATTTATTGACTTTATCAATTCTAAAAATTCTGAATTCTACTCAGACGGAATTAATAAGTTACCAACACGTTGGGAGAAATGTATTGAGAGTATGGGAAATTATTTTGATTAAAGAACATTGCTTTAAAGTAACTAGTTTCTTTTTTTTTTGTTTAATACCAAAATCCTGCATTATTTTCCGGACAACCCAATACCTCATTGTAGTAGGACTAGAGAGGTTCAAGATACTTCACCATAGTAGGAGCAGATACTTAGAAAATACCTTTATTGTAGTAGGACTAAAGAGGTTCAAAGTACTAATCTTAGTTTAGCTGGACTAGAGAGATTAAAGATAACCTCACTGTAGTAGGAGCAGATACTTAGAAAATATCATTATTGTTGTAGGACTAAAGTGGTTCAGAGTAATAGTTAGTGCAGTTGGACTTCAGAATAATCATGGCTAGAGAGATTTAAGACAACTAAGTAGTAGTACGTGAAGGTTCAAAATAACCTTAATGTTATAGAGTTAGATAACCTCACTGTACTACGACGGACATTAAGTATAGTTTGATTACCTTGTCTTACTACACTAATATTTTGTAGATGCCTACTACTAGATGAGGTTATCACGAATCTCTCTAGCTGTATAAAAGGAAGGTTATTTAATGTACCTCTAATGAAACTTCTGTAAGGTTTTGTTAAACGTCTCAGCCTATTTCTGTAAGGTTATCCAGAACACATATCAGCAAGGTTATTTTAAATTCCCTCTGCCCAAATACAGGTTATCTTGAATCCTTCAATACCATAACCATGCAGTTATTTTGAATAGCTCCAATCCAACTGTTGTCAGTTATGAAGAATTCTCCTGTAATCTGGTCGTTACAGGTCAGCTTGATCTGTCAGATGCGTTTCGTCATTTTGCAATCTTCAGTGTATCTTGCAGACTATTATCTCATGATTTCTAGTTCAATTACAGTAAGATTATTCTGTAGTCTTATTACAAATGAGGATCTTACAATCTCCCTGGATCTATCCAACAGGATTCTTAACAGGCAACCCAGCACGGCACGTGCAGATTTTGCTAAGAAGCAGAGAAGCGTTTAGTGCTTGAAATCGGGATCCTTTAAAAGAATAAACTGCGAGTAAAACGTATCTTTTAAAGAGATTAAACAACTTTATTATTTAAACAACTACTCACCCCAACTTTATCATTTCTATTAATAAACTAATTTGAATCTCAAAAACCTTATTACACTGAGGTTAACAAGAATATCTCCAGTTCAACTAAGGTTATTTGGAGTCTCTATAGCCTTCCAATATTGAGGTTTTTCGATTAATTATTCTTTTTTATCTAAGGTCTAGATTGAAATGAAAAAGTTAGTGTCTCGAGCGGGATTCGAACCCACGACCTTCGGCTCAATACGCCGCTGCTCAAAGCACTTGAAATCCCACTAAATCACGCTAGCACACGTTGGTAGAGCAGCGGCGTTTCATCTCAACCAAGGACTTGGATAAAAAAAGAATAATTAATTGAAATAATTAATACGTTCAATTATGTCCACGAAACATATATGGTTTGAGGTTTTTATTGAATCTTTCTACTTGAATTATTTGAGAAATAAATCATGAAAGCCGTCCAGGCAACTTTTTGCAGTATTTACTTTTTTATTTTTATTTTCAATTTAATTAGGTGATCACTTACAGTTTTTGGGTTGTAAGGATAAATTGCATTATAAATATCAGGAATAACATAATATCGAGAGAAGGTTTTTCCTTTTTTTATTCTGAATGCAGGCCCCCAAGGCTGATTTCGCGGATTTTTATAGATTTTCAGTTGTTTTTTTTCGCCCAGGCTCGCAGTCCATTATTCCCTTTTGCAGATTTCCAGTTTTTCTGGAAACAATTTCCATGACGATGCTGTCGACTTTTAGTCCTGTTAGCTAGAGAGTTCCTTCTCTTTATGTGTATATATAAAAAACGAAACACGTTTTATGTGCTAAACCAGACTGAACGAAACAATGTTGCCTGGCAACTCGTCCAAACGACCAATAGAAGTTATCGGAGTTGAGATTTTATAACGAAGACGCAAATTCTTTCGATTCATTCCGTGTGTCTCTGTATAAAATTAATTTGGATATGTTAGAAATGTTGATATAATTTTTTTTCTCTCAGCATTCTTTACATTTTCCACCATATGAGGATTATTGTTCTCGATTTAATTACGAGATAACTGTCTTAGAAATTTAAATAAAAATAATTTGTGATTTCCTTTATGTGTAGAATTGAAAATATAGGAAACAATTTAAGAAGACGAATGAAAATACTTCATTCGGAATTTTTTCACTGACTTTCTGGACTGGTTCCATGACTCTATCTCCTTTTTTATGCCTTGTTGACTCATTTTTATTAAAATGTATTAAAATAGTCTTTTAAATAGTCTTATCGAGAGCAATAAAATTTAGTTTCAATTTCAACAAATTGACCTTTTGCTCTGCCTACCTCGTCTTCATTGACTCCTTCAGCGCGGTTACTGCTGTACGTGACAGGTTCTTCGACGACTCTCTCATTGTGCTCTTTTTGAAAAAATACCATGGATTGGAAAACGGTGGTTGTTGTCTAGGTACCTGGACACATAGGTCTGAAGGGTAACGAAGTGACGGACGAGGCGGCTAAGGCCGGAACATCCCAACCTCCGGACATAACCACCGCGATCCGGCCTTCTGACACTAAAAATGCAATAAAAACATAAAAGAAAGTGGCAGCGTCGGGGGCCCGTTCAGCAGATAAGCTATCATGAACACTGTCGATAGGTGGCCTCGGAGGACCTGATTCGTAGAATAAGGATCGTCGTCACACGATCAAGAATAGGCCATGCGAGGTTGACACACGGACTCTTAATTGTGGGCCAAAGCTTATGAGTCCGGCATGTAGAGAAAGGTTACTTACCTGATTGAGGGATGCAATTCCTTAGCTCCATACTGAGAGCGCGTAAGAATGCTCACGATGTGAGCATTGTTCTTGAGCTCGGCAGCGGGTATCTGGGTGCCATGTTCCAATTTTTGGAGAATAAAAGGTGCTTTATGGTATATGGTACTGATAGTTTTGTGTCCATAGCATGTGTTGAGATTGAATCTATTTATTAGCGTGAAAGTGATGTGTAAGAGGACCGCTGGCGGAATATTGAGTACACCATCGACCTTCAATTAAATTAGTTATATAACCCTTCAAGGCCCAATGTTGTCTTAGTGCAAGAGGAATTAGAAATTTAGTTAACAGTTTAGCGTGAATTCCCTTGTGTTTTGAGTTAAAGATTAGATTAGCGAGAAATAAATTAGTGTCCCCGATACACGGGCAGAAACATAGGAGGGCCAACACTGCACCGGCCAAAAATTCATAGGATCAGCTAAGCTTCTGAAAATTTGATAAATTTGGTGTTACCGTTGGGCAAGAAAGGGGTAATAGTGTTAAGGGTGATGTAGAAATAGTATTTACTTCATTACCCTGAGTGAATTACATGTAAATAAGAAGGAATATATTTATCAGTCAGCGTGGGAATGTGACTAGGTTTAGAATTAAAAACTAATGCATTGGGGGTTGAAATGAACCAGCTGTTGATAGCCCCTGGGGCCCAACCTCGGCTGCAGGACGGATAAGAAAGAGGTCTGACTCGCCTGCCAATACTCGAGATGACCTGCCGGTAATTTGTTGCAAATTACAAAAGCGGAGTTGCCGGAGTACTGCGAGAAGTGATAAGCTCACTCTGTACATGTGTATGTATGTATACAGCCGATATATGTATGTACATGTGTGGATTTGAGCTTGTATAAATCCAAATCCAAATTGCCCTTATCAAAAATTATTGTTTTGCCAATAGCTGCCTGTAATGTTGTCTGTTGTCGACACCTGTTTAAAATTTAAAAGAACTGAGTTTGTCAGGTTCACGCAGGATTGTAAAATATCCGCTTTTATTTTATAAATTGATTTACGATAAATGAAAGAACCCATTCCTTCGGCCTGACAGGTGACCAGAGATACCGAACAAGTCGGTTGAGTGCGGCTATCAATTATCTGAGAAATGGGGTTCCGCTACTTTGAAAATTGCACGTTATAAAATTTTATGTTTTCTTCTTCACAGATTGAAAACCAAATTGAGGTTGTTTTGTCTTTCAATTTTCCTACCACGCTTTAACCAAGTGCTAATTAGGGAAGAAGATCAACTGTTAAAAGTGTACTATTATAAATATATCTAGAAGAGAAATATTAACCGATTATTCGTTAATTAAACGTAAAATAACAAAGTATACTTTAGCTTTTGTAAAAGTAATTCATTAGTCTATGTAGCTGTCATATTTAAGGTTTTAAAGTAAGCGTTTTTAATGAATTAACATAATTACATATTCGATTACATTCGGCTTCTGTAAAAGAGCAATTAAACTTTTTTTTAGAAGACTACTATTCGTAACGTCTTAATTAAAATAATGGAGGAAAATTGTACTCACGAATGGTTTATTAGGGTCCGCCTCGTCTCGTAGATTTTATCCGCTTCGACGCCTCGTCCAGCATCATTTTGCCGATATATACACAAGAGGACTTATTAGTTCAACTACGTACCTAGTGAGGAGTCTACCCATATTAGGAGATTTTGTATAACGTTAGGGTGAACGGTAACGCTAAATTGATTGAAGTGGGCGTACGCAGAGTTAACGGAACGCTATCTGAAATAGCGTCCTACGTTGTCTTAAGCCTTGTTCCCACGGGGTGTGACTTGGCGAACTTGATCAGTAGTTTGCCATATCTCATAGTTCAAAATATCCTTGTAAAAAATAATAATTAGACAATTCGCGGGTTTACACTAAAAATAAATTTATAGTCCCAGGACAATTAAACATACAATCAGAAGTATTTTATTATTGTTTTATGGGTCGTCCTACTGTCTGAAAACGTTAATTGCGGTAATGGTGAAAATTCTGACATCCAGTTTTCCTCGTACTTTCAGAGCAATTAAACACATTTACTGTCGTTCAAAACGCGCGAATTAGCTGTAGTGGTGGATATTTTGACAGGTTGATTTACTGAGATCCGCCTAGTCTCGTTGCATTTTCGTGGTCCGATCCGGTTCGTCTAGCAAATAAATCCGCACATCTTCTAAAATTAAACAATGATTGATTTAAAAATTGTAAATCTTTGTCCAAGTGTCTTTTTTATTTTTTAAAACTTTTAGCTAAGTAATACAATTCTTGTGAGGTTTCCTCGTAAGATCTGCTGCTTGATTACTTTTATTAGGCCATTTTCGATCGTTTTTGTGTGACTATTCTTGCTATTTTAGTGATAGACAACTGAACTAATAAAATAATGTGTGGTGTTTAGTGACCGTAAGCCAATTATTATTTGGAGATCGTGAGGTGCGGTCTGTTGTGACTTAGGTTTTAGAAAAACATTTTTTTTATCATGCCAACGTTTCGATCTTTATTGATATCATCTTCAATGCTCAATAAAGATCGAAACGTTGGCATGATAAAGAAAATGTATTTCTAAAACCTACGTCACACCAGACCGCACCTCACGATCTCCAAATAATAATAAAATAATTTTTACTCCCCTGTTATTTTTGTTTTTCTGAGCAATACACTCATATCTCATGAATTTTTAAATGTTTAGTCTTGATTAATATATAGGATTATAATATTGTAAATTTGTACTCTCAGAGCAATTAAACACTCTTACAAATAAACTGTGGTTCAAAACGACCTAATTGCAGTAATAGGGGAAAATTGGACGCCGGTTGATTTACTGAGGTCCGCCTAGTCTCGTGGAATTTTCGTGATCCGGCCAGGTTCGACTTCAAAATAAATGAAATCCTTCGAAAACTCACACTGATTGACTTGAAAATTGTAAAATTTACCAGCTTTTTTTTTACTTCTAAACGTTTTTGCTCAGAATGTGCTAATACATTTTAGAATGTTTGAGCCGTTTTAAAATCTTAAATTTGAAGTTCTGCTGCAGATGCACAGCTATCCAACCTAGTATGTCGGTCGCTTTCCGTCCTTTTTTTCTCTCATTTTCAATTCGTTCTACACACCTGGCCCAAAGAGTTTTCCCCTAAAGAGCTACGTTTAGAGAGCCCGGGTGAACGCTACGACTCCAGAAATAATTTATAGCTCCGTCAAGGTTCCCAGCTTCGTTTATGAGCCCGGGTGATTATGTGCCGACCAGGCGGAATTCTTCAATGGTGTTAAACGTCAGCAGGTTGACAGGGCGATGTAGAACTGCTGTTTCACGGTTTCCGGCCGATATATGGCCAAGAAGGGTTCACAGATTTGAAGAGCCAGGGGTATAACAAAAAACTGACAGTTTAAAGAGTTAGCTTATTAAGAGGGTTTTTAACTAAACAAACTAAAATCAAAGTATCTTAGTCAAGAGTCCTTTCCACGGCAATTTAGATAATAAGAAGGCCAACTTGTCTAAGTAGATTCGAAAGATTCGTTTCGTTAGTTTTTTCTAGGCAGCAACTTTCTTAATTGATACAAAACATTAATTTAAATGGATTTGATGTCATATAAGATTTAAACGTTTTTATTTTATCTTATTTGAATTTATTGCATTTTATTTTAGTTTTTCTCTCTTAATTATTTTCATTTTTTCTTTCATTTGTTTTCTCTTATACACTTTTTAAGCTAATTTGATTTAATTTTTAGCAATTTTGCTCACTGGCATAACCCCTGCAACCTGTTACAAGCACTGCTTTTGGGTGACAGTAGAAAATGTGCAGATTGGTTAAATGACTTAAATTTTTGTTATTGTTATTTGGCGATCGAGTGGTGCGGTCTGGTGTGACGTAGATTTTAGAAAAACATGTTCTTTATCATGCCAACGTTTCGATCTTTATTGAGATCATCTTCAGGGCTCAAAGTGTTTGTTTTCCGTGTAGTTGTGTCATTCTTGTGTGTCGTGTTGAGAGTGCCCAAATTTAGTTATTGTTTTATGATTTTTGTTTTTCTCTTTTTATGTTTTATTTTATTGCATTACTATACTTTTAGCAAATAGAATTATTATTATTTTGTAATTAACGTAACAATTTAAGAATAAAATTACTCCAGAATAAATATATAAGTGTGTTTACAAACATGCTAGGTTTTTATTTATATCCATTATACATAAATATTTTATTTGTTTGCATAAAAGTTTATTCGAACACTATTTTCCTGTAATTTATCGGGCAGTACTTGTCTGAACAAAATAATAATTTAATATCCTTGATTGTTAAAAAAAAGGTACAAGTAGATATATAAGTAGATATGTTAAATCATTTTAAATCACAATACACAATTTATTTTCATTGGTTATATTATGTAATAATAATAAATAAGAGAGAAATGCAAGTTTATTTAAAAAGATTTATCTCGTTTTGTGATATGTGTAAGCGTATAATACACAATCCTTTTATGAAGGGCCTTCACTGCTTTAGCTAAACGCAAATTTTGATGAAAAGATAAACTTCCAATTAAAACAAGGCGAACCTACACAACGAGTAATAAGCTAAAACCGTCCACTCAGAAGTCCTGCGCCATATAGAATTTACATGTTGAATTGTGATTGTATTTAACCGATTTGTACAAGGAGATCGCTATTGGACTGTTTTATTATTTTGTGAACGTTTTAAACCTCGGCGATATTGTTAACTCTCCATCTAAATCAGGCCGTAAATTTTTTTATATTGGGATCTGGATCGCCTTGTCCTCGAAAGGCACTTCGTTTCTTTTTATTAACCCAATGATATCATATAGAGTCAAATGTAAAGTAGTTAATAAAACATTGCGAATGGAGGGGAAAAAATTATGTCAATGTTCGTTAGTCTAGGAAGAATTCGTAATACTTTCTTCAGTTTGAATATAAATGGTCGACTGGTTACGGAGTTAATCCGTGCGCATATGGCTGTCAATGGGTTTTCAATAATTTCGAAAACTTAGGAAATAGCGTTTGTTGACACAAATAATTTAATGGCTTGCGTTTGCACGTTTAATCAATTTTAGTTTCACTTTTTTCATTGAAAATGACGAAATGCAATCTAGTTTGTTTTGTATTTATTAAAATACAAAAAAGGACTGCAGGTTAAAGGCAATTAAAGTAAGGTAAATGCTACCCTTTCATTTCTACCTCAGGTTGTCAACTAGAATAAACACATATATACATATGTATACAGGGTGTATCACATTCTATAGCCCACCCATTTAATTCGATTAACTTTAGCAAAAAATGGCCTTACACCAACCCCAAGTTAATTTTGGCTAGGAATGGCGTGGTGGTGACAGATTTAATATAATTTTCTCAGAGAGGTT
Organism: Cimex lectularius; assembly: GCF_000648675.2. Classification (NCBI taxonomy): domain Eukaryota; kingdom Metazoa; phylum Arthropoda; class Insecta; order Hemiptera; family Cimicidae; genus Cimex; species Cimex lectularius. The sequence continues at coordinate 372,608 of NW_019392789.1, read as the reverse complement.
GAGGTTTTGTAGGTAACACGAAGAAACGATATGATAAGTAGGATTTTAGGATGAGATAGTTTGAGGAAGGGATTTGATTTTCAGCATTAGATTTTGGTGTCAGACGCGATCGAAGGTTTGAGAGACGTCCAGAAAGATTCCGTGGCAGAACTGCTTATGCTGTAGGGAGCTTGGGATGATGGATTTTATGGATGACGGAAATTGGTCGTCGGGAACAATACGTTTGCGTTTGACTTAGGGAAACATTTGTGCTATTGTTAAGGATAACAACCTGCTTATAGACCTGAGTCCACCATCGAAAGCTAACTATTAGCAATCAACTGTTCATCCATAAACCTGTAGCATCACCAACTTGACGTTTGTTTCTCACGTAATTCTAGCATTATATTATAGTCATATTACATGTGGTGCTGTGCTACCATAGGCAACAATTATAGATACAGTTAAATATAAGAGTCTGTGTTATCTTTCCCCGCTTACTGGTCTGACGATGAGCCAGTGACTGCCTTTTGCCTGAATTATTTTTGAAAAGGGCAACAATTTGAAAACTTCGATTATGCCTCATAAGGGTATAAGGTGTGTATTATTTTATTGTTAAACGAAGAATTTTCTTTCGAAGTGAGTAGGGGTTGTATATACAGGGTGTTTCAACTTCTTTAGTCCACTCATTTAATTCGGAAACGATTAACTTTAGCAAAAAATGGTCTTATACAAACCTCACTTTAATTTTGGCTCGGAATCATGGGGTTCTAACAGATTTAACATCATTTTCTCATCTAGCTGGAAAATGAGACTAACTTTGTTATTGTAAATAAAAATCCCATATTTTTATTGTACAATTCGATTCCTGAGCTGATTTTATGCCAATTTTACTGAGAGGAAAATTTTGACAGGATCGACCAGTTCATAGTTATGCCTGATGGAAAACACGTGACGTTGTTATGCTTTTTGTAGCAACAAGATGGCCCACCATGTTTATTTCGGAAACGATTAACAAAACGATTAAGCAAAAAATAGTCTTATACAAACCCCAAGCTAATTTTGGCTAGGAATCACATGGTGGTAAAAGATTTAACATAACTTTCACATTTAGCCGGGAAATGACACGATCTCTGTTATTTTAAATGAGAATGCCATATTTTTATTGTACAATCCTATGCAAGAGCTTAGAGAGATTTTTTTTTCTTTTGGAAGGAAAAATATGTTCTCACTTAATTTGATCGAGTTATGGTACCTTCCATTTTGTTTTACCTTTCTTATCTAATTGTAAATATGTAATTAAACAATGTTTCGGTGTTCTGTTACTTCTGGTTAAATTTCGAATATCAATGACCTCTCTTATTGTATTATTATTATTATTATTATTTTTAAGGGCGTTCCCTCTTATTGTAATTTTTGTTTTTGTTATTTTCTCCAAGTGAGAATAGAAAAAGGCTCAAAGGAAGAATTCCTGAAACGAGCAGAGCTCTGCTCATCAAACGCAAGGAGCGTAATTATTTGTAATAACCATACATTTGAGTAAAGGGTCAAATCTGCAACAATACATAATAACAGCTGAGAGTCATTTTAAAAATGGACTCGATGATGATAAAAAAATCCTTTTTTGGAAAAAAGAGACATTTAAAAAAATGATATAAAGTAAGCGTACAAGCAACCCCATGATCCCTACCCTATTCTGTGAGGATTGTTATCCTAAATTAACTTGCTAATGCTAATCTTTTTCGAAATAAACGGGGTGGGTCATCTTGTTGTTACAAAAAGCATGCCAACTTCACGTGTTTTCCGTCGGGCATAACTAAAATTGGTCGATCAAAATATTCCTTTCAGTAAGAGTGGCATAAAGTAAGCACTAGAATCGATTTGTACAATAAAAATGTGGGATTCTCATTTAAAACAACAAAGTTAGTCTCATTTTCCAGCTAGATGAGAAAGTTTTGTTAAATCTGTTACAACTCCGTGATTCCTAGCCAAAATTAACGTGAGGTTTCACTTGAAAATAACAAAAACAGAAATTACTATAAGGGAGGTCATTAACATTCGAAAATTAACCAGAAGAACACTGTTTAATTAATATTTACAATTAGATAAGATAGGTAAAACAAAATGGAAGATATCATAACTCGATCAAATTAAGTGAGAACATATTTTTGCTTCCGAAAGAAAACAAATCTCTAAGCTCTTGAATAGGATTGTACAATAAAAATATGGCATTCTCATTTAAAATAACAGAGATAGTGTCATTTCTCAGCTAAATGTGAAAGTTATGTTAAATCTGTTACCACCATGTGATTCTTAGCCAAAATTAGCTTGGGTTTGTATAAGACTATTTTTTTCTAAAGTTAATCGTTTCCGAAATAAAGTAAGTGGATGATTTTGTTACATAAAGCTACCCCCTCACGCATCGTCGGGCATAATTCAGAAATAGTCGATCCTATCAAAATTTTCCTTTCAGTAAAAGTGGCATAAAATAAGCTCTAGAATCGAATTGTACAGTAAAAATATGGGATTTTTATTTAAATTAACAAAGTTAGTATCATTTCCCAACTAGATGAAAAAGTTATGTTAAATCTGCTACAACCCCGGATTCTTAGCAAAAATTAACTTGAGGTTTATATAAGACTATCTTTTGCTAAAGGTAATCGTTTTCGAATTAAATGGGTGCACCATAGAACTTGATACACCCATACTACTCGATATTATATTTAATCTTGTTTTGTAGTATATCTTACATACTATTTTCCTCTCCTAGATAAGGAAACAATCGAATATAATAACCTTTAAAATACATACACAACAAAGACAGAAAACTGTAATAAAAAAAAGAAGTAAATTACTTAATTTTTCTTCGCTCCTAGGTCCCATTGGCAAGAACGTAGGAATACGAGTCAGATATATTTAACCTAGTATCACCCGAAAATGTTTCATTGAAATCGATAATCCCACGACCATAGCCTCTCCTTGTAAGTGAAAATATTTGATAATAAATTAAAAGTAATAAGGTTTCAGCTTACAATTATTGAACGTTTATGTAATATCTACTAAACCACATACGCATTTAGTAATCATTATTGACCATATTAATTAATTAAATTAATTATGTCCTTGTTTTAGTCGGCCGTTGGATAATCAATTGCTAATTTTAAATTTATGTTGAGGTGAGCGGCCTCAACATAAGTTTAAAATTAGAAATAAATTAATTATACTTTTTATCTAAGGTCTTGGTTGATACGATATTTAAAAATATGGTTAAAAAAAGAAAATTAGAAAGGTTGTAGGTTGAGATGAGGAAATTGTATACGAGTGGATTGAAGTCATGATATCTCAGGAGCACCGGCGTATTGAACCGAAGGTCGTGGGTTCGAATCCGTCTCGTGACATTAGCTTTTTCATCTTAATGCAGACCTTAGATAAAAAGTATATTCAATTAGAATTCAAAGGAATTGTGATCTAAGAGTAACAAACGTGATGTATTCATTCAGTTTTTTGTTTATTTTTATCCCGGAACTGAGCATAAATTTGAATATTTCCCCATAAATATGTAAGTGGTTGCTTCCGATCAGGTCTATCCACTTAGAGGGCTAATACAAATTGAGTTTTTTCAGTGCTGTACCTTTGACAATGGAGCAATAGGTGAATGAAGTCTCACATAGTCGAAATTACTTAATCCCATCACGTTGGTGTCCATTGAATATACTATGACCGAAAAGAACCCAATTCAGAAGTTGAGGGAGAAAAAATTGTCTATAATTAATTGAGTATTTATATATTTAATAGAAGCTGATAAAATTTAGTATTAAACTAGAATCACGCCTGTAAATCGTACACAGTCCCGCTAATCTAGTACAATCGTTAATACAAAAGTGTTTCTATATGAAGCCGCGATTTGCTTACAATTAGAATAAAATCGAGTAGTCGAAATGAGAAGTTTGTGGTATGGGCGATCGAAGTCACGGTAGCTCAAGTGGTAGAGCAGCGGCGTATTGAGCCGAAAGTCATGGGTTCGAAGCCCGCCTGACACAAATTTTTCATTTCGAAAAAAATTGTGTATCATTAATTGAGTATTTACCAATTCAGAAGTGTTAATGAGGTCTTTAAAAAAATTATTGTAAGTACAAGTGTCATAATCGACACTGGGATTGTACAAAATTCCATAATCAAGATACACTCATTGAGATCGACAATTAATTTATTAATTCTATCAAATCGATAAAACCTGCAAGAAAAACATCACTGAAAAGGTTACGTTAAGGTGTAAAATCACTGAAATGCATGTGTTAATTTTAAAGCTTTAGCAAGTTAGAAATCATCTGAAGCTAGCTTTTTTCTCAATCAAGACCTTGGATAAATGATGTAATTAATTAAACTAATATCCGTTGTTCCAAAGAAAAAAGTAAGAATTTGGCTGACCTTTCGTATTTAAAAAGTATTGTTTGGGCTGCGAATTTTGTCGTTTATAGGCTTACATTTTTCAAGAAAGTTGAACCTATGAGGTCAAAAAAACCTTTGAGTAGAAATTTGTTTTAATAAGAAATTAACGGACGTAAAACTAAAAAACAAAAATGATGGTATCCTATTGAAATAGAATGTGCCATTAGGCGACTTATTTCATTAAGGAATTGCGAAAACACATGCAAGATATTCTCTCAAGATTAATGTTCATTGAGAAAAAAAAATCGTGAACCGTCTGGCCCTGAGAGCAAATATAGAGATCGGAAGAAAGGGCATAAATAAGCGACCATTTGCTTATCTTTAAACCATTTCCCCGTGGAAGCTTGGAACCGGACCAGTAGTAAATTAAGAATGCGACTTTGTACTGGGAAAGCGAAAGGACGGATGATTTGCGACAGGTCGCACCAACTCGTTTTCCCGATCCTGGCAACGCTCCCGTGCAGTCCGGCCGCTAGTTAATTGTCCGGTTTCTACAGCGGATTTGTCACAGTCTGAGAGCTTTTTGAACCGTGGACGGGTGCAATTGATCGATTAAGGGGCGTGCGGATTAGCACGTGTTCCCTGACGGATAAATCCGCCGGCGACACGGCGTTCGGTGGGAGGTCCCTATCGGATATCTTCAATGTGTAAAAAGAAATTGATCTGTAATGAATTTTTTGACCCCTCTTGATGTTGCCTCCGCGTTAAAAACCTTTCGATGGCCGTTTATGACCCGTTCTAAGAACTTCATGATAAGGCACGTCCCCATCTAAAAAATAATTCATAGTTGAGATTGAACCCGACTAAAGCTTTTTTTTTTTTATAGATTGTCGCTGTTCAAATATAGGCACTACGTGATACAACTTACAATCAGACATCACAATGATCGCATATTAGACTCACTGCAGTAATAAGCTCAGCAAGCCTTGTCAATTATTAACACCTCAGATATAAAAAAATGACAAAAATCCCATCTTAAACTTTTTTAATATTATCTTAAAAATAAACATTGATTAAAAATACCACAAATAAAAACAAACAAACTGCAATATTAAAATATAGCAATGTTAACAAAGTACTACAACACCATTTAATTTGAGCCTATAACCTTTATGGAACTTGAACCGCTTTTTAAATCCTTGACAAATAATACTTATAAAGATAACTTTTTAAATAATTTTGTTTTTAAAAGATTTCTAAATTTATAATTCCAGCTTTGGTGCACATTTTTGGTTTAGCTTATTCATTTGGTCAATGATAACGTGCTTTCCAAAACTCCCTAATAATACCATTTATTTAAATCTGGTTCAAAACTAGAGATTAATATATGTCTATCTGACTATCTGTCTAACAATAGGTCTATCTCATTAAATTTATCATTATCCAAAATTCTAGAAAAAAACAATTAAAATAGATTATTGGACTTCTTTATTGGAAATAAAATAATTTCTCCAAAACGGATCTCTTCCGGGCAGATCCACTGAGCAGTCTTAGCTCACAAGAAATCAATAAAGGTAATTATGTTATTGGATGTTTCTGGACATTAAAAAGGCTTTCGACTCATTTGACCATAAGTTGCTTCTAAAAATGCTTGAGTGTATTGACAGAACTTAAGTCGCAAAGGTTGGAACAGTTTATAATTCTTCTTTACGCGTTGAATCGGGAGTACGACAAGGAACAGTCTTAGGCCCAATTTTGTTTCTTTTATATATTAATGATTTAAAAAAATTAAATTCTTTGGAAATATTTATTTTTGCATATTTATATCATTTTCTCAGGTAATAATTTAATTAATTTAACTAAAACTATAAATAATGATATGAAAATTATTAATTTTTGCCTAAACTCATTCTATTTTTAAACACAAAAAATGTAATGTATTACATTTTTCATTAAATAAGTTAATAAATCTAATAAATTAAAATTTGTTTTTCATACTTATGATGTGTTCTTCCTTGGCTATACCTTTTACTTACAGTGCTAGCTGTGACATTGAAGTCAAATTTGAGATTTAATTTACATATTCTTTAGACTACCATCTGAGATAGCTCATTCATAAATTTTCAATTTTACGTAATTTTATGAAAACTGAACTCTTAAGGACAATACAGTTTTTTCCTGCTCAATCCATAATAGCGTATGGTATTGTTTCCTGGTGGGGGGTACTAATAAATGCTATACTAAAACTTACTGGATGTAATTATACTCACTCCTTAAAATTATTCTCCGTAAACCGTATAGATATAATATGAAAAAGTTATACGGTGAAAATTTTTTCTGTAATTAGTTACATTAGTAAATATAACACAAGACAAAGAAGGCAAAAAAATTGTAATTTCAAAAATTTTAAATTGTAGTAAAAATATTTTAAAGTCAAAATTTAATTGGGTCGATTTTTTTCCTACATGTTTATTCTCATGTATGTTTATTTGTATGTTTTTCATTATCCTTTTGTAAATATATAAATACGGTAAAAAAAAACAATCTTGTAATTAGTTACATCAGTAAATATAACACAAGACAAAGAAGGCAAAAAATAGTAATTTCAAAAATTTTAAATTGTAGTTAAGATATTTTAAAGTCAAAATTTAATTGGGTCGAGTTTGTTATACTACATGTTTGTTCTCATTTATGTTTATTTGTATGTTTTTCATTATCCTTTTGTAAATATATATTTTGTCTCTTTCTCTGAGGATCTCCAAGAAACTCTTGCTGTCTAGTACAACCTTTGCTTTTTGACAACAGGCAGGGATATACATAAATATTAATTTTTGTTGTAAATTTATACATTCTTGTAAATAAAGATTTATTATATTTTATTAAAGAAATATATCTAAGAGGTATTTAATTATTTTAATAGCGTAATTAATTATATAGAAGTAAAGTAGGTAATATTTTAAACGTGTTGGTTATTAGCCAAGTAAATATGCTAGTGTTGACCTTCTTAACAACGACAATGACCCCTTAACCTCATTAATTACAAACCATAATTTTAAAAAGTATATATTGATTATTTCGCTATTATAATCAATAAATAGCAGAATTAAAAAAAAATCGAGTGATATATCTATTTTTTCAATAAGTAAATTAATAATTAATAGGTAAGTATAAGTGATATCTGTTCTTTTACTCTAGTGTTTACAAATGCTAGAGTCAACAATTTTTATGTGTTTAAGTTGTTCAATTGATATCCACTTTTTTATACTGTCCACATAAAGTTACTTAACAAGTTTTTCAAAGGCTAAATAATTTGGATTTGGAAAAAATAGTTCTACCGGGTAGAGGCTAAAGTTATAAATTTATCTATCCCTAAATAACCACCAACGTTAATGGATATCATTTCTAAGTCTGTTTGAACCTTTCCCAAGTCAAGTGTGACCCTTTCCATACGAGTTGAAACCCTTTCCAAAGGATATGTAACTGTTTACAACTTATTCATTACCCTTTTCCAATTGTTCCATGAAAAAGAGAAAAAATATACCATACTGTGACATGGGTGAAGTTGGCCAGAATTTGTATTTGCGTTTGGATTTGTATTCGCTCAAATCCTCACATGTATGCACATACGTACTCACATGTATAGAATTGATATTTCTCACAGTACACCGGTAATTTTAGTTTTTGTAATTTACAATGAATTACCGACAGGCCTCAGATACACCACGGTTGTTGGCAACCCGAGGTCAGATCTCGGTCTTATTCGTCCAACCACCGAGGTTGGGTTCAGGATGGTTAGGGATGGATGATGTCAATAGCTAGGTCAATTCAGCTCCAAACGAATGGAGTTCCTAGATCCATTCACACTCGCATTCATTATTTCCTATCACATTACATTTACACTGACTCAATTAGGGTGGTGCAGTACTCTATATTAATTGATCACGCTTTATATCTAATATATAACTATTCTTTCCAGATTATATTAACAAAATCTATTTCCTGTATCTGCCGCTGTTCGTAACCTGTAGAGCGGGCTCTCCTATTTCATCCTTCTTGACTCGTGAGGTGCGTTCATTCTTGAAGTCCCATCGGTTTGTCAGGGTTCGTCAAGTTTGGTAGGCTCGACATCCAGCGCGGCTGGGTGGGTGGGTAAAAGCTGCGCCCTGATCCATATGACTGCAGGAAGTGGACAGTGACGACCTCAAGGCAGAGGGTGAGGAGCAATCTCGGCATGATCTTAATCTTCTTCGTCTTTTTTTGTAACTTTTTGTGCCTTGTGGTCTGCCACGGCGTCCAACGAGCCCGCAATCACATACACCACCGTTAGGTCTAAGATAATTACTCCATCCTTGTGGGTGGGGATCTTCAACGGCGGCATTCATCGTGCCTCCTCACTATCTTTGAATTATTCTTCGGGAAGGTCGAGAGGACGTGAGAGGACGTCTCTGTGCCACCCTTTACACCTATTATGCAGGGTGTCCTTTTTAGATGGCCCGACTGAATTTTTTTTGAACCCATGAAATACAATCAATAAAAAAAAGAATCGTGGAGAGAGAAATTCGCATTTTGTCGAACATACTGTAAAATATTCAGCTTCTCGTCGAAATGCTGCTGGTTTCTTTTTGCCATAACTTCGTCATTTTTGGAACAATATAAAATCAGATTGCACCATTGTTTTCAGCGTAAAGCATTCTTCAAAAGCTATTAGGTTTCGTGGTTCGATTGACCAAATAAATTCTTTTCAATTAATTGTTTACCAACTTCCCATCTCAACCCCACCTTTTGAATTTTCCCTCCTTTTTGCCATTTTTTTTATCTCAACCAAAACCTTAATTAAAGATTAATTAATCTTTAAAGTATGTATCAGGTTGTCTATGGTCGTATTTGAAATTTTGAAGTTGAACTGGGCGTGAGGTACCTTGTATAATTATTCTCCAAAAAAGTAAACGTTTGAAACTAGACCAAAAAATATTAAATAAGCATTTTTTTATAGCATTATTGTTCAGGATCATAGTTCAGGAGAAATTCAGCCGGGCCATCTAAAAAGGACACCCTGTATAACTAACCTAATTCGTCGATGAGGTAATCAATTTTCAACAGTAGGTTTCTCACGCTACACATTCACGCTAATAAATACATTCATTTTCGCCACATGCGGGGACACAAAACTATCATTGCTATATACAATAAAACAACCTGTTTCTTCCGAGAATCGGAACAGGGGACCCAGTTACTCGCTGCCGTGTTTAAGCACAATTCTCATATCGGGTGGCATTCTCCGTAGGAGCCAAAGAATTGAACCTCTTAATTACGTGGGTCACGTCGAGTAAAATTCCTCTCCATGCTGGACATTTACGCGGGCTAAATAATTAGTCGCTAGTTCGAACACAATATATCAATCTCAACTGGTAACGTAAGACGGCAGCGAAACAGGGCGGACCCTTATCGGTAAAACAACTGAAAAAAAAGTCTCATAAACTAAGCATGTAAAATGTACACTTAATCGATTTATATTTCGGAAAAATTTATTGGCGGTGTAATTTGAAACGCGTGAGGCTTTTGATCGAGAATTAATAGAAGGTTCCACAAGGAAAACAGGGATCAAAAGCGGCACTAAAAGCCATTTTTTAAACCCATAATAAAAACAAAACGAAAACGGGCAGGGAGGGTAAATTGGGCCTGTTCCACTCGAATCTCGCATAATTCGCAGTAATTCCGCGGCGACGAATCGGAGTGAGCGGAAGCCCCTTATTATTTATGATTGCCACCCGTTTTTTCATTAGGTCCAATCGATAAACTCTCGGCCCTTACGTTCGTACACAACGCGACGTGGTGTAATCCATTCTATCATTTTACAGTCAATAAAGACTGTGAGAAATTATAGAAGAAAGCGGTGCGCGGCTGACCTACCCGAGAGTTCGTAAATCGTGTTTGAGAGGGTTGTAAAAGGTCCCAGACGCTCGTAAGCGTTTACTGGAAATTTGGTAATAAAACCTAAAGCTCCTCGTCTCCGAATACTATCCGAAACACCTCTAATCTTGTGCCGTTTCGGAAAACGGAGGATATGGCACACTATGCACACTGCAAGGCGCAGCGATCGATCGGAGGTCGGTTCAAAGACATTTGAGGGGACATCAGATAAAATTGACATTCTGGTGCGTGTGTGGGGGTGTTATAATACCCGATGAAATCAGGAAATTAAATGTCACGAAAAGAAGTAAAAAAGCGCTAATGGGAGCAAGCAATTAGTGCAATTTTTCAAAAAGAACGTTTTTCTCATTTGCATTACAAAATTGATCGTATTTCACTCATAAATGAAGTCGTTCTTGCCTTGTCGATCGTGGTTTATGAGAAGACCCTTCTTATCCTAAATGTTATAAAAAAATCTCAGACATATTTTATCAGAAAAATATATTTTTAATAAGCTTCGAGCAACATGTTCTAGTCGTACTTCTTGTGCTTTATTTTGACAGTAATCTGTTTTTGATCGCCAACTTTATAGAACCATCTCTGCTCGATCAAGGACAAAGTTACATATTTTGTTTTACTTTTGTGTAGTCTACTTATCTTATTTGTGTTATATGTAAATCCATAAGAACCTTAGGAAAAACTATGAAGAGTCGCCATGTTCAATTTTTTTTAAAGTTATAGTCTAATATTTTAGGATCAAGTTGGTGGCGCAAAATATCTGAACAAGCCTGTGTATTTATAGTATAACATCCGTAATGTATTGCACGTACCAGCTGTCATACCTCGTGACGAGCAAGGTTACCACTCGAATAAAGTCGGATTATAGACGATACTAAATTTTCTTTGTGATCCGGATTCTATTTTTGGACGGCCTTACCCGCTGCAATTTTATGCCGGTTGGACAAGAGTCGTCTGAAACGATTCTTCAACCGAATGACTTCGCCAAGTTTGACAACCGGCGTCGCGGTGAAAGGAAGAAAAATTACCCACGCCATCTGTCCGAGCTGGTTTCCTATTAAGTTTTTGTCGCTTAGTGTTTTATTCATCGGACTGACCGGTTCTTAAGTACTTTTACCACGGTTGATTCCTAATTAGAGCATTTAATCTCGCCCAATGGTCTAAATTTAGTTTCTTGAAATGAGGGAGATCAAAAATTTCATTTGTATCGGGCCTCTTCATATACAATTGATCCACCAATTTCTGCAACTGTAATGCTAGTTCTTCTCTGTCCTATCATCTCTCTCTCTCACACGCTCTCTGTTTCTTTTTCTTTCTCTCTCTTCCTCTCGTTCCTCTTCTCTCTTTCTCCCCTCTCTCACACTATCACTCTCTTTCTGTCTACGTCTGACTGTCTCTCTCTTTCTCTTTCCTCTATAGTTTTCTCCTCCTCTTTTTCACTTTTCGCTCTCCTTCTTTTTCTATTCTTTTTTTCTCACTATCTCTCTCTCTTTCTGACTCTGCCTTGCTCACTCTTTCCTCTCTCTCTCTTTCTCTCTCTCTCTCTCTCTTTTACCTTTATATCTCTCTCTCTCTCTCTCTCTCTCTCTCTCTCTCTCTTCACTCCTTCACTATTTTTCTTTTTTTTGTCTGATTGTCTATCTCTCTCTCTCTCTCTCTCCCTGTCTTCTTTTCTCCTCTCCCTCATTAAATCTTTCTTTCTCTCTCTTCTCCTTCACTATCTTTCTCATTCTGTCTGTCTGTCTCTTTCCCCCTTTCTCTCTCTTTTTCCCTCTCTTCCTTTCTCCTCTCTCTCGCTACCTTTCTCTTTTCGTTTGTCTGCCTCATAACTTCCCTTTCTCTCTCTCTCTCTCTCTCTCTCTCTCTCTCTCTCTCTCTCTCTCTCTCTCTCTCTCTTAATAATACTCTACTACTAATAATGATAATAAAAGTCTTTATTAGAAGAATTAATTAAGGTTTTTAGTTGAGATGAAAAAAAAGTCAATGGCACGAGCGTGATTCGAACCCACGATCTTCGGCTAGATACGCCGCTCCTCTACCACTTGAGCTATCGTGACCTCGACCACTCGGACATCAACTTCATATCTCAACCGCACCTTTTGAATGTTCCCTCCTTTTTGCCATTTTTCAAATGTCGTGTAATCGGATTGGATTCTCGACGACAAATGAAATGGCCACGGAGAGCTTNATCTTTCTTTCTCTCTCTCTCTTTTACCTTTATATCTTTCTCTCTCTCACTCTCTATTCTCTCTGTTTTCGCACTCTTACCTTTCTATCTTTCCTTCTCTCTTTCTCGCACACTCTCTACTTTCTCTCACGAAGCTACCTTTCTACCGAGTTGGTGTCGCAATATAACGATATATCTTCCTCTGCTTTTACTATATATTCTATGTCTCTCCCTCTCTCTCTTGCTCATTCAATTTCATACTCACTCTCTTTAACACTATTTCGACATTTTACAATCTTAGGAAAAAATAAATTTCCAGCGTTTTAATCTTAAAGAACATTTTTATTTGAAGATTTTTTAAGAAGAACTACGTTTATGTACGTTATGCATACATATATTTTATTACTATTAGTAGTAAAACGAGGCCACGTAGATCGGCAAGTCTCATCTTCTCAAGCGGCCCCGTCCCGTCCGACAATTCTATTTTCCCAATAAAGAATAAAGGTCTTTTTGAATAAAGTGGAGATTGATCTTGTACTTGAGCTGCACCGAGGGGAGTATGGATTTTAGCGGCCATAAAACGGAAAATAAAAAATCCGAGTTTAACTGCCTTGCGCCGCCATGGCAACTCGGCGGATCGCCCCGCCACGTGTCCGTCCGTAAAAACCTCACGAATCAATGAATTTAATCAACGAGACGAAAGCCGTCCACGGATTTCCACTTTATGGGCAAATCCGTCGAGACGTTTTATAGACAGGGCCTTCCGGGGGTTTAAGCGTCTAGATGCACGCTAATAAATTCGCCGGGGTGCTCTTTTTCAACGGTTCCGGTGGGGGCGCATTTTAAAAATCGAAATAACACAGAACCGTCTTTTTATAATAGCAATAAAAGCAAATCGTCACAGCCCGTCCTACATTGTTCGCCGACATTTTAATTCCTGTGGTTTTAATTATCCATGCTTGGTAGAAACTGAATACTATATTGTCTTCAGTACTTTCGGGTTATGTAATAAAATGGCAAAGTCATAAGAGAGTCATGCTGGGTAAATCTAGTCGAAAGGACTATCCAATTCGAGATTGTATTATATTTGTGCACATCCGCTTGAGAGAAATACGGACATATAAAAATACCCTTTTCTGCAAATATCCTAAGATTAGAGCCAACGGAGCTTCGTCTTTGAACAAGTAAACCTCTGAAGAAGATTACTTCAATTTGTTGGCTCCTTTAGGGTGATGAATATTAAGTTGGTCGTTTCCGATTATTTTGTTTAGATTACATTAAACAGTTCGGCCTATTTCCACCTTCATGGAGTGTGTTCAAGGATAAAAAGGCACAAACCCCGGTTGATTATAACGTTTATAACTTTAATGAGGTAACAAGTAATTACATCATTTCTTATACAGCTGAAAACTCAATTAATATATTTTTGGTTGGTTGGAAACCTCTTAAGTCATCAACCAATTCTGGCGTCTTTGGAGTGATGAATCTGTAGTTTGAACGATTCTGGCCAATTCTGGTTTCTCATACCTGTGTGTATGAATTACGCATGACTTTCAATTTCTAAATCTTAGTGGTTTGTTCGTTGTCTCGCCTCACCCTGGTTATACCCCTGTCACACCATTCCAGCACTTGAAAAAGTATCGCTTTTGAAAAAAAAAACTTGCTGTTAAGTCAGAAGCGTATCTGCGTCTCGCTGTGTTTAGTGATCGGTCAAAACAGTTCTGCTGAAACTGCAAATATTGGCAAAGCCTTCCGTTCCTCACTGAAGATGGCACAATGCCGAAACCTGAAGATCTCAAAAAACCCACGAGTGGAGACAGACCCAATAAGTGACCCTGTGCCGGTTCAACATGAAGCCGTTTCAGTACAGATTTTGTAGAGTTGCCTCACCCCATTTATATTCCCGATCCATTAGTCAAGCACTTGACTGTTAATATTTGACACATTTGGTAACATTTTGGTAACATGTCTATGCTTGCTGTTTGATTCAGTCAGAAGCGTTTCTACATCTAGCCATCTTCAGCGGTTGGTCAGGGTTTAAGTAGGGTAACAAACTCACCACTAACATTGCCACATGTTTCTTAATTTAATTTGACAAAAAAGTGGAAATACATAGCCTGCACGATCAGAAAAAACAAAACTATAAGTTAAATATCAGTACCAAGCTTATAACCCTGATCAACACAATTCCATCACTTGCCAATTGATCTCTGACACTTTTAACAAAGTTTAGTCTGTCTAAGCTTGGTTTGTTCAGTCAGAAGCGTTTCTGCATCTAGTCGGCTTTAGGGGCTGGTCAAGGTTGTAAGTAGGGTGAGGCAAGGCATCAAACCCACCACTTACATTACGACATATCTAAACTCATTTAATAGAACAACAAAAGCGGAAATATGCAGCCAGCATGATCAGAAAAAGCAAAACTATAAGTTAAATTCACTAGTTTTCGTGGTCCGCTTGACCAATTAATATCTTTCAATTAATTAAGGTTTTTAGTTGAGATAAAAAAGTCAGTGTCACGAGCGGGATTAGCGCAACTATAAACTAATTAAGAGCACCCACATGTAACGTCCAATTCCAACAATTCTCAATTGATCTCTCTCACTTTTACCAATATTTTGGTCTGCCTTTGCTTGCTGTTTTGTTCAGTTAGACGCGTTTTGGATTTTACCATTTTCAGTCGCCTGCCAGGGATAAAAGCATAGGCAAAATTTAAAGATAAAACGCGTCTAACAGACCAGGATTAAACTATAAAATTATTAGCTTTATCGAGACGTGTTATGACCTGCAGAATGTCCATGTATCTGAAAAATTAATTTCAGAGGATGTCAGGGATATAAGCAGGGTAAAACACTGACACAGAACACGCACTCAAGCCGTCTAGATATGCGGACCAAAATCATGTGAAACAATCCAAACTGGAAGATAAAATCACCATGTACTTCCACCGACAGTTAATTTTAACGCGCGTGATCTCGGATCAAAACGCCCTGCATTTAATATACCGATCTATAATTTCACGTGGCGTCAGCATTCAAATCTCCGAGACGTTGGAACGTGAAGTAGTATGATTTCAACCTTACTTTTTTCCCCGGTGGTGGTACCGATTGTTTATGCGAGTAATGATCCTCATAAATAAGATCAAGGGCCGTCGGCCATCTCACACAAGTGGGCCCTCTTAGAAAAGTAATAATTAAAGACCTCGGGCGATCAAGCAGGACGGACCCTAATAGAGTGACGACGTCCATATAAAAAAATACAAAGCACAAAGTAGAACGTTTTACAATTTAATCTTCAATGGCCCAAGGGGAAATTAAACCTTGTAAAAGCGCCAAATTGCACGGTGGTAACTGAATAAAAATCAATCGACACAATCTGCCTATGAAAGATAATAAGCTGAGACATGACCGAAAGTTAATTACCAATAAAATCCTCACTCAATTTAAAATGTCAAAATCTTGTCTCAAAATTTCCGCAACCTAATTTGACTAAAAATCAATTCGTATTATTAAAAATATATTTTATTAAATGAATAGTACTGATTACTGTAGTAAAATAATCACTATTTCGAGTGAAATTTGAACAAATCGACGTAGTATGTCTTTACAAATGATATCATTAAAAATAATGTAAAATTGCAAAATAAAAAAAAAGAAGAAAAAAATTATAAAAATTCTTTTGTTTGCATATTTCTCAAATAAACTTTGAGAAATCGATCAAAATTGTACTCTAATCTTGTTAAAAATGTACAAAGGATCCTCAAAATTGTATTTTTCAATTTTAATATAATCATCTGTAACAGTCATTATTTGAAACTCAAGAAGTATTGACGTTTCTTTTCAGGTTGCCTGACAAGTCTTCTTTTTTGTAAAGTTTTTATTTGGTGTTATAAAATAACCAAGTACGCATTTTTCAAGATAACCTCCTGCTTTGAAAATACATTTTTCTAGCAAATTGGGAGGTTTCAGAAATGTAATTCAATTTAAGCACTCTTTCAAACCCTTACGAAGTTTATAAAGACAAACTGGATATTTTTTGACTGGATTCGCCGGAGGCCTTTTTTTTCTCTCCCTGATTTTTGGTAATCCACTTAAAAATAACCACTCAAACATTTTTCAGAATACTTCCTACTTTGAAAATATATATTGTTTCCGGCAAATTGAGAGGTTTAAGCAATTTGGATTCTTTTTAAGCACTCTTTAAATCCCTTAAATACGACATTTCTAGCAAACCAAAATTGGATATTTTTTGACTGGATTCGCCGGACACCTTTTTTTCTCTCCCTGATTTTTGGTGTTCCACTTAAAAATAACCACTCAAACATTTTTCAGAATAACCTCCTACTTTGGAAATATATATTGTTTCCAGCAAATTGAGAGGTTTCAGCAATTTGGATTATTTTTAAGCACTTTTTAAAGCCCTTAAATACGACATTGCTAGCAAACCAAAATTGGATATTTTTGACTGGATTCGCAGGGCGCCTTTTTTCCCCCCCTGATTTTTGGTGTTCCACTTAACCATAACCAATCAAACATTTTTCAGAATAACCTCCTACTTTGGAAATATACATTGTTTCCAGCAAATTGAGAGGTTTCAGCAATTTGGATTATCTTTAAGCACTCTTTAAAGCCCTTAAATACGACATTTCTAGAAAACCAAAATTGGATATGTTTTGACTGGATTCGCCGGAGGCATTTGTTTTTTAAAAAACATTTTAACATTTATATTTTGTGTGGAAGTAGGTTGATTCATCTTATTTTCCATTTTGTTAATTAGTTTTAATTAACACCAGCACCTGATTTCCTCCCAGACTTTGATCAGTGGCTGATCCTCGACTCAGTTATATTAATAATTTCAATTAATTAATCTTTTTGTCTACTGTTTTGGTTAAAATGAAAAAGTTAGTGTTACGAGCGGGATTCGAACCCACGACCTGCTTTCAAGCAAAACCTTACATAAAAAGATTAATTAATTGAAAGAAGTAATTTGGTCAATAAGACCACTAAATATAATGGATATATTAACAATATTAAATTTAAAAATTTGCTATTTTTCGATTTTTTAAAAATATTTTCAATACTTTTCCAAAGTAGATTTGTTCGAGTTTATTGGCTACCTCAATTAATTTTTTTCTGATTTTTCACATTGTTCTCATTTTTTATCATTTTGAAAAAGAATTGTTTAAACGTTTCATTTTATTGTTTTGCAAATATTTGTACAAAACTCCGGTCTATAATTTTTTGTTAATAATTTTTAAGAAATTATCTGTTGGGATAATTGGAAATATCCTCGCCTTAGTGACTTAATTTTTGACTAACTTGCTGAGCTCTTAGGCTCGGGGTCTAAACAATAACTGAAATTTTAATAACTTCAAGTCTATGGGTCTACGAGATCAGCTTCATTAATAGTTCATAAAGTGTATTAAGTCTGCCTTGTGCAATAATAAAAAATAACTTGCTTTGATCATTAACCGGATTTGTATTAAGCAAGCATTAAAACTCGCATAAATTGGCTGTAAAATTTATTAAATTTTGAAGAGCGATAGTGTAATCTGTGCACCGTTAAAAAATCTGCGGTCTGGTGGGTGTTAAAATTTAATCGACAGATATGGCACCATTGCTTTGAAAATTATTGAGTGAATTTTTGACATTTTTTCTGCCAATCGGACAAAACAAATAAAATCCAGCCACGTCCTCCAAGTTTGTAGCGGTCTGCTATGTCAAAGTAATCCCACGAGTGTTGGCATTAGTTAAATCGAAAAAGATCATCTCTGGTCCGCGTATCTTTGCTCTCAATCCCTTGAGTGTATCGAGGTTTATACTCCTTTTAACCTTCGACAATAAATCGCTTTCTGGCGTCACAAACGGCAATTGGCGAAGTGCTGACTTGTCATTATTGCCCAGACGCCTTCTTCCTAATAGCGGCTGTTTCGTGGCTGAAGGTCTTAACCAATCCATTCGAATCATTTGCAAAACATCGACTAAGGCTGTGCTATTTCGTGCTATTTGCTAGAATCGGAAGCTCTTTTGTTATTTGTTCGACAAAAAAACCTATAATAACAATTTGTAGATTAAATTCTAGTCAGATGAATTAAACGTTAATGTAGATAATATTTCACTAGGAAAATGTGGAGATTTACTCTATTATCATGGCTTTTTCAATGAGTTACGTAAAAAAAATTGATTTGGTCGTTTTCGAGACGTTTCGGCTTCTTGGTTTCTTCAGTGGTGGGTTTGTTAGATCGGAAGCGATTAAACTAAAGATTCCTCATCCCCACCTACTCTAGATAAAATCTCAATTTGTGCTAGAAGATCGTGGTCATACACGATCATTGAGATTCGCCTGATCTCACTGATTTTGTATTTTTACACTGGGAGGCAATATACTGAAGACGGTGAATCAAGGCTGACCAATGACCACGATGAATGGGTCTGATCAAGTTGGAGGTTCATCCCCTTTCTGACCTTGATGTTTATTATCATTTACTAGCTAGGTTATTTATTCATTTCATCACCTTTTTCATTGAGGATTATTTTGTTAACCTTCTACTGTCTCAAAGATCTATCGGACCGACTTTCTGTCCCTGATGTATCTACTGATGACTATTTGAAATATCACAACTAGATTTTATCTTAGCCATTTCCAATCATTGCGGCTCGCCTGATCTCGCTGGTTTTATATTTTCTTAGGATACAATCTACTGAAGATGGCGAAACATGCCTGACAAATGACGAGGTTGAATGGGACTGATCAAGCCGTTGCTGCAGACCTTGATGTTTTATGAGTTTTTATTAGCTAGGCTGCTATTTTTTTCCATCTCATCACCTTTTTCATCGAGGGTTGATTATTTTATTAACATTCCACTTTCTTCAAGATCTGGCATACCGACTGTTTATGATGTACTACCTGATGACCACTAGATGTCATTTCACAAGTAGATTCTATTTTGTCATTCTCGAACAATGCGCCTGGTCTCGCTGGTTTTATATTTTTACACGTTTTAGGTAGGATACAATCTATGGAAGATGGTTGAAACATCCCTGATAGACGACCAGGTTCATCGGCTAGCAGGCCTTTTTTTTAAACTTTTATGCCTGTATCTAGACTATTTATTGTTCCATAATTTTTGAAACCTAGGTTTATTATTTATTCAATAAAATTAAACTTGTCCACTACTTTCTAAATTAGACATAACAACTATCAACTTACCACTACACCACTCACTTTGGTAGGACTTCAACTTTCATCCATCTTGTCTCACGACTTACCAATTATTTAAGCCCAGTGACATTTCAGTCGCTACTTGTCATATACTTCAGTCAAACTATACAGTTTTCTTCAAGGAAGTAAGGTAATGAATCATGAAACCAATTCTTAAAATAAATTTATACAAACCCAGCAGTATTGCTTGGTAACTGATTTTTTGTTCTTGCCCATGAATCAAATACTTTTATGGGATTCTCGATCAACACGATCAGGGACCATGTGAGCCAATCATAAAAAGACTTCTTCCAAACATCTGAATTTTGCCTATCTTGGAAAATCCGCATGTATCAATTTAGTACCGGATCATAACCTACACTACACTAATCAGGGAAACGCTAATAATGTTTGCTTTATATGGTGCTCTTGGAGGTATTGACTTAGTAACTTATTATACATGGCGAGAAGCTTTAACTACCTGACGGTCTACCAGTTGGCCGCTTTGCAGTCTTCAAGTAGAAAGCCCAAATATATTGTTGATCAAGTGTTAAGAGTTCAACGAATGACGCAATTTTTTTTGGACCCACAAAAATTAAAGAAATCAAGATTCATCGGGCGCCTATTCCTTCCCCTCTTAAAAAAGCAATTACTTGTATTAGAAAAAGTAAAATTATATGCTATGGATATATATAATTTGGTTAAAGCGATCGTAAATTGACTCCGGGCTTTTTTTCAAACCTGTTTCGACAGTATAATCATCCTTCGTTGGAATTCATTAGCTGAGGATATTATATGAATTAATGCCGGTCAAATTTATTTTTGGAAGCGAACCAGGGAAAACTTTGCGGGTGTGCAAAAATTACTATTAAATTTAATAAAATGTCGGAAATGTCATAATTGGCGAGGCCGATTTTCTCAAAGCCGAGAATGTCTAAGGCGTCCACCGCCCGATTGGGTCGAACTCGCCCAATCAAATCTAAACAGCACCGACGTATAAACAAGAACGTTCATCATGCCTGTGAAAAATGCAAACTTTCTGAATTCCAGATGCAAATACTCGGCTGCACATCCCACTTGAAACCCGTCTAAAAATACAACTGTATGTTTAGCCTCACGCGGCGTTGTAAAGTTTCGTAAGTAAGCTTATTTTAGACGTCCGATGCACATTTTCTAACAACCGTTTTATTACAAGGATCGGATTGTGTGGATAAGCAGTTTCAAAATCGACGATCAGGCGTTTTATAAAATTAAAAATCCTTAAAGACAGAGAACTGGCTTACTATAGAAAGTATACACAAATCATCTATTTTAAAAAAATCTAACGACCATTTTTATAAATGGTCTACCAGAAATTTTTAATAAAAAACAAAAACAGTTTTTTTCACTTTTTGATAAATATTGTATTATTCTGATACAAATACATTTTATACTGGTTAATCACATCCCACGTTTTAGGATTAGTCTACAATCTACTAGATGAAACGCCTGACAAATGACCAGGATTGTCCTTTCTGACCTTTATGTTTTATGTTTATTTATTAGCTAAGCTATTTTGTCATTTCTCTCATCAGCTTATACCTCGAGCATGGATTATTTTTTTAACCTTCTACTACCTTCAGGATCTGTCGTACTGACTCGTCCTGATGTACTACCAACTAACCATAGATGGAATCCCACTACTAGATTCTATCTTAGTCATGATCAATCATTTCTAATCCCGCTGGTTTTATATTTTCTCAAGTTTAGCTAGGATGCAATCTAATGAAGATGATGAAACATGCCTGGCCAACGACCAGGATGAATGGGACTGATCATTTTTGATTTTTTTCAACCTTCCACTACCTTCAAGATCTGTCATACTGGCACGTCCCTAATGTACTACCACCACTAGATGTAATCTTACATGTAGATTCTGTTTTGTCATTTCCGATCAATGCGGTTCGCTTGGTCTCGCTGGATTTTTTTATTTTACACGTTTTAGGTAGGATACAATCTTCTGAAGATGGTGAAACATGCCTGACAAACGACGGATGAATGGGGCTGACTGCAGGTTCATCAAGTTGCAGGCTATTTTTTCCCATGGGGGAATATTTTTTTGCCCTTCCACTTCCTTCAAGATCTGCCATACTGGCACGTCCCTGATATACTGCGACCACTAGATGTATTCTTACAAGTAGATTCTGCTTTCTCATTTCCGATCAATGCGGTTCGTCTCGTCTCGCTGTTTTTTTATTATCTCACGTTTTAGGATTAGTTACAATCTACTAGATGAAACGCCTGACAAATGCCCAGGACGCAATTGCAGGTCATCCCCTTTCAGACCTTTATGTTTTATGTTTATTTATTAGCTAGGCTATTTTTTCATCACATCAGCTGAGAATGTCTGACAAGACATCGAGCAGTGAATATTTTTTTGACCTTCCACTGCCTTCAAGGTCTGTCGTACTGACTCGACCCTGATGTACTACCAACTGACCATAGATGGAATCTCACTACTAGATTCTTAGCCATGATCAATCATTTCTAATCCCGCTGGTTTTTTTATTTTTACACGTTTTAGCTTGGATGCTATCTAATGAAGATGGTGAAACATGCCTGACAAACGACCAGGATGAATGGGGCTGAATGCAGGTTCATCACGATGCAGGGTATTTTTTTAACCTTCCACTACCTTCAAGATCTGCCATACTGGCACGTCCCTGATATACTACCACCACTAGATGTAATCTTACATGTAGATTCTGTTTTGTCATTTCCGATCAATGCGGTTCGCTTGGCCTCGCGGTTTTTTATTTTTACACTTTTAGGTCAAATACAATCTTCTGAAGATGGTGAAACATGCCTACCACCAACCAGGATGAATGGGACTGATTATTTTTTACCTTCCACTACCTTCAAGATCTGCTACATTGGCAAGTCCCTGATGTATCACCACCACTAGATGTATTCTTACAAGTAGATTCTTTTTTGTCATCCCGATCAATGCGGTTCGCCTGGTCTCGCTATTTTTTTATTTACACACGTTTTTGGTAGGATACAATCTTCTGAAGATGGTGAAACATGCCTGACCAACAACCAGGATGAATGGGACTGATCATTTCTCATTATTTTTTTAACCATCCACTACCAACCACTGATAGATGCCATACTGACTCGTCCCTGATGACCAATTGACCATAGATGGAATCTCACGATTAGATTCTATCTTGATGATTCCTAGTTTTATGTTTTCACACGTTTCAACATTCGATATAATCTATGGAAGATGATGGTTGAAACATGTCTGACAAACGGTCAGAAAGATCAAGAATGATTTAAGATGCAGGTTCATGACCTTCCAGATCTTAAAATTTGATAACTGTACATGATCTAAGCTATTTGTCTCATCATCTTTTAAACGTCGGATTGTTATTTTTCAACAAAATTAAATATTTCCACTTCTTTCAAGTTTAGATGTACTGAGGTGTAATACCCGCTGACTAAATCTCACTACAAGATTTTATCTTTGTCATTATCAATAATTCCGGTTTACCTATTTTCGCTGGTTTTACATTTAAGCGTTTTTAAGCCATTTGATAGGATACAATCATCTGTTGTACGTCAAACGAGCGGATGACTGGGAATGATGAAACTGCCAGTGCATAACTTAGCAGAACTTAGTGTTTTACAACTACTATGTATTAGCTAGCTTTTTTTTCACTAAATCATATTTTTCTTAAGGTGGATTATTTTTTCGTGTTCCACTACTTTCAATATGGGTCGTACCGTCATTCCTTCATGTTCAACTTCAACCCACTGACCTTCACTAGATTCACCTTGGTCATTCCCGATCATTGCGGTTCATCTCGATGGTTTTTCTTTTCTCCCGCATCAACATTTGCTGATGGTTGAAATGTGCCTGATAAACGACCAAGATGATCAGGAATGATCAGGTGCCGGTTAATTAACTTGCAGGCATTAGAGTTTTGTAAATGTATATTAGATAAATAGTTTTTATTTTTAATCTTTTTTTCGTTTATATAATAGTTTTGTTTTAAACTACACTGCCCATAAAAATGGTCAAATTTGGAAATGCAAATGTTCTCAGCGTTTTAAGTCACAGATCTGCGTTAGGTCTAATTTTCTAGAATGTTTTACGCTGAACAAGAGGGCTTATTTAAATGTTTTCCTGGCTTTCGTCATTCATCAGTAAATTCAAAAATTCGGGAACATGTTAATTTTTGCACTTTTTACGAAAATTTCAGATTGAGCTGTTGAGCCAGGAAATCGTCGTCGAGCGGCACCCTATAGCAATCGATAGGAAATTTTAATAAGCTTTCAATTGCTCACCTTCCACATTGCATGATTAGCGAGCTGTTCGCGATTTTTGGGCAAAAAATGTGTTTTTTTTACAGGCTCATGGAAAGAACCGATCACTCTCTCTCTCTCTCTCTCTCTCTCTCTCTCTCTCTCTCTCTCTCTCTCCCGATTTTCAAGATTGCATAAATTTTGAGCCGACATGTTTTCGCAAATTAACTTGTGCCCGAATTTTTATTTTACTGATGAATGACTGAAGCTAAGAAAACATTTAAAAAAGCAATCTTATTCAGCGTAAATTTTCTAAAACATGAGGCCTAGCGCAGGTCTGTGACTTAAACGGATGAGAAAACATGCATTTCTAAAGTTGGCTGTGTTTTGGTGGATAAACCAGATCGTCTTTTTTTTTGGGGGGGGGGCAATGCTTCTACACAGGTAAAGACGTGCATTACTGCTGGCATGTTGTCCTGCCATCAGAATTCAAACTTGAACTTTCCTCGTTCGTCGGGATTTTAAAACGCAATCCAGCACGTGACGTATGGGCAAAAGTTTCCCGGAGGGGAAAAATACAGATGCAATAAAAGTGTAATGACAGGCTACACCGTGAGAAAAGGCGTTTGTGAAAAGGAAAAAAAACAACGACTGCCGCGTTTCAGCATCACGCTACAGTAGACGTCTGCATCCTGTGTTCAGCTGACACGAGCTGCGATAAAATTAACACGGAAATGCAATTTAACTTGCAAATAATTCAAAGAAACCACGTGGGGCATGAGACTTTTATAAAGAAACTTATTAAAAGTATGAGTGAGAAAACAGGCACCAGGATGCACGCATTAGCACACGTCGACACGCAGCAGACGCAACCGCATGACATCGTGCGATTAATAACTAATTATGTCAAATTTGTCTTGCCGTTTTCAATTAAGATGTGATATTAAAGTCGTTACAGCTTTTCTTGTGCCTTTTTTAAACATTAACTCGGCTTTGAAAGCCCAAAATTGTCAGTTTATGCCTATATTTATGTTCAAACCAGGTACCTGTTGTATAATTTTATGGATGGCAATATACGTTTCTTTAGCAGTATTTATTGAGAAGTTCCATACTTGCACAATCACTTTAAGCGGGATAAACAACCGTCTGCTACGTGATGAGAAAGTACAAACACTGAAATGCGTAAATGTGCAAAAATTCGCCAAGTTCGTGGCGTCAGGTTCAATGAAATATCAAAATCCTTAACTGTTATATGATAAATAATATGTGGATACAATGGCACAGTGTAGTAGTGCAAGAAACAATACTGTACTTGCGCGGTTGAGAATAGAACTTAGTATATTCTCCTGGGTATCTTAAGAGCCCGCACCGGACTGTATTTGTGATGTTCTGATAACAATAAACTAAAACATACTCATAAAATTTAGGGACTATAAACAATTAATAAATAAACATAAAAATGACGACAGTAAGGTGCCTATTCTTATCCAGTTTCTCATGGAATCCAGTCTAATATCAAAAATATAATATAATTTATATAACATTATAAGTACACTGATACTTTCACAACATTAAAATTTAATGTTGCAACATAGAAAATTTAAATAACCACAATGGCGCTTGTGGGATTTCGAGTTTGGAGGGGTGCGGATTCGCATTGCTTGGCTTACTTACAACTTACTTAAAGGTTAATATTGTCAAAACATGAAAGGATGACAAACCCAAGCGGTAATCTTTTTGAAGTAAGTAAAAGTGGTGTGAATTTTTTCGACAAGGGCAAGTATGGTTTGACATAAGGGTGGCTGGAGGGCCGTGGCGAGCGGGTATCAATTGTTATGCCACATTATCTGCCTTCGCTGAGCTCTCGATCCGGCGACAAATTGCCTCGGCAAACCTACGCCCTCCGACCCCCAACGAATTTCACTGCCTTTCACTCCACCCCGCCGGCGGAATGCCGAATAATTCTCCCGTAGGAGGACGGAAGCGCCTCGGAGAATCTTTTCTGAGCAAAAGTAAGCCGCAAGCATCTGATTTATGTGGAGGTGGTGGCACAGCATCTGCACTTTCCTGAAGACCTAAAATTTCTTCTGAAGGTGTTAAAAGTAAGTAGCAAAAAAATTATCCGACGTCTTTTGTCCTCTCGGTGGTTTCCGCCTGTCTCAAGTTTCTTATTTTATGAAACCGTTGGAACTACCCATGTTGGCTTGAAGCCTACATTTATTTAAGTTAAAAAAAGTAAAACAATCCACTTGGATTTGTAATTTGGTACGCAGTACTGCCAAAGATTCAGAGCAATTTTAAGATTTTTTCGGTCTGCAAATAACGAACATAAAATTTGGTCGTTTTTGACAAACCCTCCTAGAGAATTGCTGAACTTCGTCTAAAATATGCCAAAACAGCAAGGGTAGACGGACCAAGATGATCAAAAACAACCATTTGCCCATTCATTAAATATTCGGTCACATCAAACTGTTTATATATANGTTATATATATATAATAACCAGCAATAGTACATGAGTACATGAATTAAATTACATCAATTTTGCAATTAGATAATCTTGTTACGTAAGGTCTTGGTCGAGGTGAAAAGTTGGTGTCACGAGGGGGATTCGAACCCACGACCTTCGGCTCAATAGCCGCTGCTCAAACCACTTGAGCTCTCGTGACTTCGATCCACTCGGACACCAACTCCCCACTCAACCTTCAACGTTTCGAATTTTCAATTCATTTCAACCAAGTCTTTACGTAAAAAGATTAATTAATTGAAAGAAGTAATTTGGCCAATCAGACTACTAAATATAATGGATTTAATTTGCAATTAGACTTTTCTACCTTGAGCGGTTTTCGTGTGAAATTGATCGATATTGATCTTTTTTCTTTGAATTAGGGAAAATAGACGGACCAACATCATCGATGACCCAGTCCGGAGTCAGATCTCGGTTTTTTCCGTCCTCACCAGATATACCGTCAGATAGGTCAATTTCCAACTCAAATGCATATATTGTTTATGTAAATCACACTCAAATTAACTCTTAAATTATCACCTACAGATAATCTAATCAAGGATGGTGTACTTGATTTACCCACTATCAGCTCTTATATTACGTATTCACGCTAATAAATGCACTAAATACATTAATGCTAAATACACCTATTGCATAAATAAACATAGTAGAGCAGAATTATTTCTGTCAAAATTGGAACAGAAGACATACACTTCCAGACATGTTCAAGTACTATGCAAATCGGATGGCACGCTTATTCGCCCTCTATATGGTTCCAAGAAACGATATCTTTACACAAAACTACGTGTACAAATCAAGCAACCTTTCTCTGCATACCTTGCACAATTCGTTTTGGATAAGGAGTATGTGTTCTTTTGTCAAACGGGTATGACCTTTTCTATGCCCTATGTCAAATTTGTAAAACTAACATGAACTCGATATAGCATTTTTTTTTACTTCACTTGAGTATTTTATTGTATATAGTCTTTTATTTATCAAAAAAACCCTGTAAATATTAAAAATATACAAGCAAATTTAGTATGGTTTTGAATGATTGCATTGATAAAGTCCAATCACAGAGAAAGTGGGAAACTGAAATGATATTTTTAGTTTTCAGCTCTTTAACAATTTCATATCAATGTGAGATTTGTCCGTATTGAATAAGGAGCGTTGAATCTGCAATTTTGTCGTTACCGTTTTTTTAACTAGATTTAAACCGCTAATCTACAAAAACCAAAATAGTTATCAACTTTGTCATCCGATTCGTCCTATTTAATTAACGTTATTGAAATTTAACATCTGATCTGTCTTAAGAGGATTTGTACTTTTGTTAATAGTATTTTTATCTTTGCTAATCTTTTTTATTTATTTTCAAAAAAAGATTTTGTAATTTTATATTCACAAATAATTTTTTATTGCTCTTGCGGCCAATATTTAGCTACTTGTTTACTCTACACTTCGGTTCAAACCGCCAAGTCTGGTCCAAAATAATTTTTTTAACGGTAATTTTCTACTCTTTGGTAAATTATAATC
Organism: Cimex lectularius; assembly: GCF_000648675.2. Classification (NCBI taxonomy): domain Eukaryota; kingdom Metazoa; phylum Arthropoda; class Insecta; order Hemiptera; family Cimicidae; genus Cimex; species Cimex lectularius. Next base: position 344,620 of record NW_019392789.1, on the reverse strand, counting down.
AGACTCGACACTAGTTGATTAAGACTTTATTTCAATAATAAGACAAAAATATCAATTGTGCAAATATACTAAATAGGAAATACCCGATATCTAACTTGTAAATGGTTTGGAAAAATTTTACTTTGAGGCTTTTATAAGCATTTTTAATAAAATATTTTTAATAGATCCATTTATGTTGTGGTCTAATTGACAAAATTACTTCTTTCATTTAGTTATTCTTTTTATGTAAGGTCTTGGTTGGGATGGAAAAGTTAATGTCACGAGCGGGATTCGAACCCACTACCTTCGGCTCAATAGCCGCTCTCTAACTACTTGAGCTATCGTGAGCCGAAGGTCGTGGGTTCGAATCCCGCTCGTGACGCCAACTTTTTCATCTCAAACAAGACCTTACATAAAAAGAATAATTAATTTTTAATAGGGTTAACAAAGTGAAAGATTGACCCCCCCCCTCATGGTTATGACTGATGAGCGACTAGGTATATCACAATCGGCCTTATGCTGTACATTAATCACACCTCACAAAATGTCATGATTTACAAATATACTATATACATATATAAATAAATATGTAAACATAATCCATATACATAATACTTATATAGGTATACACAGTATATGCAGTATTTATGTGTGAGGAAACTGTTTTAAAAAACGCAACAGGGGACCCAACATTTGACCGATCGCCCGGGTACTATCTTTATCTGGGTTCATGCCTACTCGTTCCCTATAAGGGACCAGGCATGGGACTCTTCGTTCGGAACTTGTAGTGTATTTTATTGAAGGTATACGTGTGATAACTAGCACTGTGCACCGCAGGACGCCACGCAACGTGCCTACGTGAGATCACGCAATTAATTATTAAATCCTGTCATATTTTCCAAGACAACCAATAGTACATCGATATAGTTTTAGAATTTTAAAATGTATTCAAATCAAATGTATTTCTGCAGACGTTATTCCCCTCTTGCCACTTGTCTTAAATTATCAACGTGATAGAATTTTTTTTAAAATAGTTTAGTTTAATTAGGTTGGATTTTTTAAAATTTAAATTTTTTTAAAAAACTTAATGTATTTAATAGGGGGGGGGGTACTGGGAATAGAGAAAGGACGGCTTTTGACCCAGGGGCGTACAACAAGTGGCATTCCGTGGGGAAATCGAGTTATATATTAAAAAAAGAAAAACTTCCCCTTTTTCACTTGAGATTGACGATGGAAATAAAAACGAAGAGATTCCTCTAATTTTTCAATGCCTCCTATTTCGCGGGAAATTCGATATTTCTTTGGTTCGGCTAAACACAAAATCGCTAGTGTTTATCCGTCCTGTCAACTTCTATTTCCAAGGCTATAAATCACCTGGTGAAAGTCTGCAGGGGGTTCAGTGAAACTTAAAATGTTCTCCCCTAACTATTTACACGTTGGGGGATAACAAACGAGCCAGGATGTCTTAGTCTCTCACACGGGTGGGAAAAAAGATAACAATATGGCGAATTTATTTGCAGAGAAAAGTAAAGATCCAAACAAAGACGGCGGAACTGTTTAAAAATCGTCTGTATAATATGAATTACTGACAAACCAGACATGCAAAACAAAATGTAGATATAACCACCCAACGTCTAATTTTTTCAACAAGTTTTCAAGTTTTCAGCGATGTTCGCTTGGCTTCAAATCATCCATAAAAATAGGGAATTACTATCTTTTTATTATCATTTCATATTTTTCAAAACATGTTTGTACAGGTTTAAGCAAATCGAGGATAATATATCCAGCCAGTTATTTCCCAGCTATGTAAAATGTTTAAAAAAAGGCATAAACCTGTTGGTAGGGTTTTTTATTTTATGGTGTATAGTTTTTACATGTCATTTTTGAACGGGCAAAGCGAGGTTGAAAGGACCAAGGGAAAAATTTTCACGTTCAGTATTTATTTCACTGCATTTTATAAACTATCAAAAGTATATGTTCTTTATTGACTAATGTTTAATAATCGCTCCCCCAATTATCGCGAATGTTGAATATTTTGGGTAGAGAGAACGAACATGTGAATGTAATTTATTAGCGCGAATGAAGGGGCTTATCTCCAATTACCCCGAGGTATATCAAGTACTATGGGGTAGTGTGAAGGAAGTTTGATGTGTGTAATTTATTAGCGTGAATGAAGGGACTTTTCCCCAATTACCGCGAGGAATATCGAGTACTCTAATTGTATGAATGCTGAGTAGACTATTTTCTTTTTGTCTTGTTTTTGTGTATTTGTCTTTGTTATATGTGTTATTTTATCTACAATTGACGAGGCCCTGAGGTACAGAGAGGCTAGGATAAGGAAAAGGGTGAACTGGTTACTGTTATTTCATAAAACATCTTATCTTGGCTGAAGAAACCATAAAAGAAATTAGTAGTTTTAAAATGAGAAAGATAAAAAGAGTCTGCCAAGGGGGTGGGCAGTATAGTCATAGTTTGTGCATCCGCATGCGCATACGTTAATCCGATTGGTTTAAAATTCTTAGGGGGATCATCTAGAAAACAACACGCATAATCTTTGAAAATTTCATAAAAATTGGTTTCATGGTTTCGGAGTTCTGCGTGTTATAAGGAATTGACCGCAAACAGACATACAACGAACTAGATTTGTTCAGAAAGGTCTGAAAAGCAGAATGCAATTGGAAATTTTGATTTTGGAGGACAAACATTTTTTCGACTTTCCGCATGAATACAAGGCTTCCTACGTTCGTATTCGGAAGCAAAAGATAAGCAAAGAAGAGAAAGAGAAGGATGATGATCAGGGCATTTTGGCGGGCTTAAAACTTAAACTTAAAATTTTAACTAAAATCTTACACTTAACATTAAAAAATCAATCCATTTTACCGGGTAGGCAATTGAATCAATCTTTCTCAGTCATGCCTACTCGTCGAGTAATCTCGCTTTTGAAATTTTTCAGGAATTATTACCATTTTTGTGGACGTTTGGATGTAATTTTTCATTTAATATATATGGTCTCTTTTTTTATTACACTTTTTGTCGCATTTATAGTTACCAAGGTACAAAACAGAAAAAAATTATGACACGAAGTTAGTAATAATCATAAGCTGTTCACACTGGGTGGTCATTAGTGCTATAATTAGACGGAATATGGTGGTTTTTAAATTATAAATTTATTAAAAAGTGGGTGAAAATAATATTAGGTATAAAGTGTTTAATTCCAATTATAATATATAAAAAATAAAAGAGAAAATTTTCTAAGGAGTTGGAAGAAAATTTAATATAGAATGTATTAACTATGTTGAAAAGGCGAGCTTATTTATTTTAAATATTAATTAAAACATAATTAACTTTAATTTTAATAATTGCATTATGAATTGCCATTAATTCAAGCTTTTTTAAATTTAAATAATAAGAAATCACGTCAGAAATTTTAAATAATAAAAAATGTCCAAGCTACCTGGTTTTCATTGCTTGCCATAATCATAAAAGTTATTATTCCAGTTCCCCGTTTATGAAGATTCCAGCAGGGCTGATATACGGGTTTTTTGGATTTTAAATTTTTGCTTTAAAGGACAGGTTAACTAACCGGAAGAATTTTTCTTTTACGACGGCAAACAGAGCGCGTCAGGGACATCGGAGCTATAAAATTATCAGGTGCAGCGGACGGATATTAATTGCGACTTGGTACAAAATGTGATAAAGCCCCTTGAAACCCGGCCAGCATTTTTTCAAACTATGTGATTGAACCATTTAAACGGACTTTGTGGCGCCTTTCCAATTTACACACACAAAAAATTACTTTCGTATTTAAATTCGAGGACTTTGGCAGGGAAGACGGTTATAAAATCATCGACTGTTGCGTTCAACAACATTCAACTTATATGTAGCGTAACGGAATCAACTTTTGGCTAATAAAGTCTCAACTCTCAGTTTTTCTGCCAATTTTATTAAAATAATTATCCCTCGAGCATTATTTTTACATGGCAGATCGTAGCGCAAAAAATGTGAAACTTATGCACATATGCATACAGTCAATTATCTTGAGTTGCATTTTAAATTTATTTATTTATGATAAAGGAGATAAGATTAGGAGAAGGAAAGGGGGTCTTTGTCCTCCTGTTTTTTAACGTCTAGACCGCTTTTCATACGATTATTAATATTACCATTAATTTTGCAAATTTATCTCTAAAAAGTACGTTAACAATAAGTATTAGGTGAGATTAACGAAAGGACAGAAAAATTTTAAGAAGCATAAATCTTTTATATGTTTCTAAAACAAGAAATGAAGCATATGCGAAACATCCTTTTTTCCTTTGAGTAAAACGAACAAAAAAGTATTTTTAGAAAAAAAACAATTGAGAATTTTCATAATTGTGCAATCGGTTGACAAACAAGTTAGTAATGAGGAAGTGCAAACCCAGAGAAAATAAATGTCATGTGAAGTCTAAAATTACAGAAATTAAAATTTTCAACTCTTTAGCAAATTAGACAATAAAAGGACTTTTAGAATAATAAGCCAAAAAGTCAACGTTGGCGTAAATTGCGTAGGTTTACACCGGTACAATAAAACTAATTAGGAAATCCATGTGCAAAACATTCAGAGGACTTGCGATCTGCGAGTCTCCCGAGACTTTCATCCCATTGTTTGTTTTTATACCGGAGCTGAGCATAAATTTTAATGTTTTCTTATGAATATGTAAGTGGTTGCTTCCGATCAGGTCTATATAGTCTATATATTTAGACTGAGCCAAAGGGTTAGCGCAAATCGAGGGTTCGTACCTTGGACAATGGGGCAGTAGTGATTTAAGTCTTGAAGGTCACAGGTAGCTAATAGCCATAGTATTACTTAACCCCATCCTACATTGGTATCCATTGAGTATACTATTGTTGGACTTGGGCTATGTAACGTCTCTCGTCAATGTTCATAAGGGTTGTGTGGTGATTAGTGACCGTTAATCGATAATTATTCAGAAATCGTGAGAGCGGTCTGGTGTGATGTAGGTTTCAGAAAAACATTTTCTTTATCGTGCCAACGTTTCGATCTTTATTAAGATCATCTTCAGGGCTCAAAGTGTTTGTCTTCTTTGTAATTGTCGTGTTGAGAGTGCAAAGATCGAAACGTTGGCACGATAAAGAAAATGTTTTTTTGAAATCTACATCACACCAGACAGCATCTCACGATTTCTGAGTAATTAGTTCATAAGGGTATAAATCAATCCTGCTTTTTCTGGTCGGATTACACAAATTTACTGAAACGTTTGACGTCTATAAAAATGTAAGTAGAAATGTAAAACAAGGCCAATTTTTTTAAAATGGAAATGTTCGTTGAAATTAATGCATTCCTAGATACCACGCCAATGCGAAATTAAAAAGAAACAGATACTCATTTTGTATAATCTCTCTTGACATATTTGGCGGATTGGACCACTGAGGGCATCTCAACAACCCCTCAGATTAGCCGAATTTAAATTTCATGCGGAATGAGATGCCTGAGTGCTTTTAATCAAGGCCGAGATCGTCTACACGAGTCGTCTCTGTTATGTAATTCGACTGCCCCTCCAGGGCATTTTGCAAAAAGGCGAGTGCAAATATGAATGCAGTCATAAATAACGACTAACTTCCCGCTGGCACTATATTTACCAACGATTCTGAAATTACAGCTCTTTTTATTATTCTTTTTTGTTTTTTCAAAGCGCAGAGGCGTCTCATAAAAGCTTACATTGTACTGCCAAATCGGTTACATGCTTGTAGATTGAAATAGGATTTTATTAAGCTTTATCTTTCACTTTATAATGAGATAATCTCTACCTCGATGATAACTTTTAACACCGAGCTTTTCTCGTCGAACAGATGTTGAATGCAGAAATTAATTTTTAGACTTTTATTAATTTATTATTAAAAAGTTTTTAAACACTTTATCTGAGTTTTCTTGACTCCACGGGTCTCGCCTTTTTTATTTTTGCACAACGTTTAATACCGTCATTTCTGTTAGGTATACCTCGAGAGAAATCATGTCTGCTTTGACCTAAGCTGTAAGCCTACTCGTATAGAAAAAAATAAAGGGGGAGAGAGGTAGTAAAATATATGAATGCAGTCGTAAAATAACCGGCTCCCCTCGCCTTGCACTTACCAACGTTTCGGAGTTTATAGCTCCTTTTTAGAGGCACAGAACTTGAAAATACGATTCTCTGCTAATGGCGTCTCTTTCGTGGAATCGTCGTCTGGCATAAAATTGTGCTTTTTTCGTCTGTTTTATTGCGTCGGCCCGCGCTGCGCACTGTTGGCACAATAATGGCAAACATTAAAAAGCAGTAAGAATCACCGTTTATGTACAAATAGCACGGGACGATTCCTTGCTGATTTTACAAGGCCACTAAACCTCTTTTTCGACTGTTTAGTAGTTTTATCAGCCAAGAGTGCATAACGGAGATCCGAGATGGAAGGCTTTCGATCCAACACGAACATAAAATAATGTAAACTAAGACGTTTCATGAAGAACATGAATAACTTTTATTAATCTCTTATCATAAAAGAGAAGCATAAATGTCCTCCAAATAAACTTTCGCCTTTTTTGCCGATTGCCCTGGAGATATGAACGAGATTCAGATTCTTTAATTAAAAGCTCAAATCATGTTTGCGAACTTAGAAAAATAACAAATTTTTTTTCATTTTAATGTTTCGATTTCCTTGTCCTACACTGTACAAAATAGCAATGTAGAAAAATAAATTAATTTTTCGATTTAACGGAAACAGTTTTTGATAGGGGTCATCTGCAATTATAAACGAAATTGCCCTTTGATGTGTGGCGGTGTACTTCGCAAATCACGATGCCGAACGAGCCATTATCCTGATGGTGGCTGTTCGTGATGAAACACGTGTTTTCCAATAACTAATGGTTCAAGCTCAATTTTTGTATTAAGCGCACAACTAATAGTCTACAACATTGAACACAAATAAATAAAAGAACTAGATTAATCGAGAGTGAACTGAAACAAATCCTCACATGTCTTGCAAGAATTGACAAAGATAAATAAACTAGTAGTTTAAACACGTAGGAAACATTTTTTGAGTAATTAATCTCAGTATTATGTAATTGGTTCACCATGCGAATTTGTAATTCACAGGGGCATTGACGTTTCCTTCAAACCTCAACATTTCCAAATAAAAGATCGTCTCAAGATTCAGAAAAGACAAAAATAAAAGCTTGTCTGTTCCACTTGACTGGGAATCTGAGTCTCACCTGTTGACGTTCCGCATAGTCGGAAACCACAGCTTTTTCTGAAAGGTCCTATCAAATCGCCAATAGCAAAGTCTCTGTTTCTTGATTTGTACAACAGTACAAAGTCAAGTTAACGCTAAACATAAAATTAAAAAAAAAATGTGTTGAAATGCATTTAAAATACGAATTGAACAACCATACTGTTCCTTGATACCCTTCACCTTGATAAAAATTGTCCTAAAAGCAATATTTAATGTCTAAAATAACAACGTAAATATCGTAAAGATAGTGTCTTAACTTACTCGTCAAAATTAAAAATTTGAATTATGATTTCAGTTTTTGCTTAAAAAAAGCTTCAAGCCAAAATTAACAACTCTTTGTCTCAATTTTATCTCGAGATCCCTTGGGGTCTCATTAGGTCTCTGATTGTTTTTGATCTTTATCAATTGCGGTTTCCCTTCGTAATATAAACTCTTGCGCAATGCTGACGATATCAAGTCGTACTATGTAATTACTAAATTACTAATGATGATGACACGAAAGGGGGAGATAATAAGTAAATGGAATATGTAAATAATACAAGAGGTGAAAGATACACATCTACATGGTTTGCCAGACTTGACTGAGAGGTTTTTTTTGGAACCTCTTGAAGCGGGTAATGTAAAGCAGTCTTCTGTGGTCAGGGATGTAAGTAGGGTGAGGCAAGACAACAAACTCACCACGAAGATCGCGGCATGGCAAAACACATGTAATAGACTAAAACAGCGATGATAAGCAAGACAGAAATGGCAAAGCTTCTGTTTTAAGTGTTAGATGTATAGCCCGCTTTTTCACTTACGATTAATCTGGATCACGATATAGACTTGATAAAAACGCAAATTCAAATGTTACTGCCAAGCTTTTGACCTATTTAAGGTCAACATTTTATCGGGCGTGGGTGGCCGCAACGGTTTAGGCGTTGACACGGCGCTCATCACTGTAAGGTGAAGGTCCCGGGTTCGAATCCAGTGGCCCATAAAAAAAAAGGACACCATCAGGGGAAAATAATTTTAAATATGTCTACAAATTGCCATCATTAAGGTTTTAATAAACGATTTGAAATATTGTAGACATATTTAAAATTGATATGTCCTGATGATGGCGTTAAAATAGTAAAAAGCTTCGTAGAAACAACTGAACTTCAACCAGATCATACCGTGATGCAGGTTATTCCTGAGAAATAGTAAATCTATAAATTAATTATTAACTTGGCGAACCGTGTCATTTTCTATCGAATCTGCTTAGGCTGTCGGGGTTATAAGCAGGTTAAGGCAAAAAGCAAAGTCACCTACTGCTTTATTTTAATCCTTACACAAGCACAAAACTATAAATTTCTGGCCTGTAGAATTGCAATATGGTTGAAAGGCATTCTTCAGTTGTCAGTTAGGTTTATAAGCAAGGCGAGGCAAGTCAACAGACTCATCACCAGATATGTAAAAAGCCAAATCGTGTCGAAACAGTGAGGATACAAGGACCAGAAATGGAAATGGCCCAACTATAAATTAATTGTGAGATTTCCTCCTATGGTCTGCGGAGTGATAAACCTATTGTTTGATAGTTACATACCATCTTGACCTGCCTATCCTGATTTTTGTTAATTTCGGTTTAATTACGTTTCGGCATTTCGTCATCTTCATTGTTTGGGTGATATCACTTCAAACAGTATAAATTAATTGATATTTTGACCAAAAAGTTTTACGACCTGCCGAATCAGTTGTCGGTCAGGGAAATAAGCAGGTAGAGCCAAGGTTACAGACTGAGGCATGGCGAGAACCCAAATCTCGCCTGGCGATCTGCGATCCAATCTGAAACAACCGTGTTTCGGGTTCATCATCCCAAAAACCTCAACGAAACGTAAAATATTAAGTTTATTACGTGAAATTTAAATATTCATATTTAAATTTTGCTATCTTGATGTATAAATTATATTACTATTTTACAGTAGCAAAAAATATAGAAAACTATTTAGGTTTACTTAATGTCAAAGTACTGGGAGAAGTCCAAGCGGTTCTGAGCAGAAACGTGGCACGTAACTATGCTAGGAACTGATAAAATACTCAATTAGACCATTTAACTAAACTGCACTTTCAGAGGTCATTGCCAACGACATTAGAGCGATAGTTGACAGGTTGCGTAAGTGATAATTTTGCTTATAAAATAGCAAGAGATTTTGTACGATCGCAGTGGGATATCGTTTAATATACTTATACTGCTAACCTTCTTAAGAAAAGTAATTTTATTGATATTATTTTAATGGAAAAAATGCCGAAGTTATCAACGGCAAAAACGTGCCTCCATCATCTTTAATTTAGTGGAAACTTTATATAAAAAAATAATAAAACTGTATCGATAACAGCGGGCAGAATTCAAAGCGGCTCAACAGGTGGTCCGGTAATCGGCGGTTTCGGCTCCCCTCTGTTGAACTGAGTGAGATTATAAATTAATTTAAACAGCTCTTTTTTACTGACCCTATAAACAATAAAAATACATCAAGTTTAGACTAAAAGTCGGAAAAAGCAGTATTGTGTTTAAGCTTCCAAGTTATTAACGTTATGTTATTGAACTGGATGGCCACCGGTAATTTGTGCTCCCCTTGAAAATTTTTCGAATAGAGGGTAGCCGACATTTATATGTCGTAAATAATGACAGCTTCCTGTCTCGCCGTATTCTTTCTCTCAAGCTGGGAACGTTTTTGGGGGGCCGTTAATCGTAAAACCGATTGTTACAGTCTTCGCCTATTCTTTCTTGAAACCGCAAACTCTTGTATCGAGTATTACAATATAAACCGAAGAGAGAAGCTTTTATGGGAATAACGCATAAAACAGGATTAACGTATGGTATCTCCAACAGGCTGCAACTGGAAACGCTTCCGACACCCACATGAACTGGGAAGCCGACGCTCTAATGATCTCGGCCTTCATGGAGAATGATTGTATTTTTTGTATTGTAGCCATCATAAGGAAAACTCTACTTAATTATATTAATAATGTATGAGCAATATCAAATTTTCACAAACATATAAAAAGGCTGTTACAAAGGTATAATTGTTATGGAGAATCGTAGAAGCGTGACCAAGTTAGAATCACAATCTTAATAGCGCAACAATAATGTAACATTTTTTGTGTTCTTTGGTCGTTTCCGGGCATTTTTGTTCTGCGTATCTTCGCTGTTTTGGTCTGACAGATTACAACTGAAGTTGGCTTTTCGGCTATACAGACGTAGGTTTTGTGTCTCGACTCAGCTTACATATAACCCTGATCAACACTAACGTGACTTTTTTGACTACTTGGAGACGCAGCAGGTAAATCCACCATCCTGGAGCATTAATTTATGGTGTTGCCGTTTCCGATCATTTTAGCATGCGTATCTAGCGTAGGTTTTGCACAGTCAGACGTTTCAGCTTTTGGTCATCTTCAGTGCTAGGTCTAGTGCCTTAACCCCTGCTGTCAGGCTTGTTTCGGCGATCGACAATTGGAGGTGGCTCTTAGCTTACCTGGAGATCAGGCTGGCTTTAAAGTTTTTTTATGTAAAGGCTTCTTCTTGGCTCAGTTTGCATATACCCTGACCAACCATGAAAGGCAGTATTTGAATTCTTAGAGTTTCATCAGGTCATAACCAACTTTGATCATTGATTTATAGTTTTATCGTTTCCGGTCATTTTGTAGGAATATCCAGTGGTTTTGTCCAGTCAGAGGCGTTTCGGCTTCTCGTCAACTTCAGTACTGCGTATGTTATATTGTCCCACCCTTTTTATACACTGACCGTCAAGTGAAATTAGTTTTTCGTCTACCTTTAAGTTTTGACTTGGTATTGGAGAGATATTTTTGCAGAATATTTTTGGTACATCCCTGCGAACTGGTAATGCAAAGACAAAAATGAACACCATATTCAGAGGTGGGTTTGTTGTCTTGTCTCACCATTCTTATATCCCTAGCACTGAATATACAATAAATTCTCGTCTATCTGGAGATTCGGCGGGCTATAACAAGTTTTGATCAAGCTAAAAATTCATTTTCGGTTTTGTGACTTGCCTCACTCTGAGTATATCCTTGACCGACCACTGATGCTTCCCGACTATTGGAGTTTCGGTAGGTCATAATAAGCTTTGATCAAAACAATTTATAGTTTAGTTATTTATATCCTTTTTAGCACTTAATCACTGTTTTGGTCTGTTAGACGGGTTTTGACAAGTCTCAATTTTATTGGTAGGTTTGTCTCGCCTCGCCCTGATTATGGCCCTGACCGGCAAATTAATTTACGAACGAAACTCGCCTGATATATTAAAAAACGAGGATAGACAAACAATGTCAAAAGTCAGCGATTGATAGACAAATCCAGGAAATATTTACAAGAGTTAAGAAAAAACATAGTAAGGCAAACGACAATTTTGAAAAATATATCTTGCTTTTCAAGGTAAATGATAATATTATCCTTCCTTTTTTACGGCGCTGTTAAAACCGCCAGTAGTCGCCGAACCTACAGAGAAATACTTACATTAAATTCAAACTGAATAAAACAAGGTCGAAAGAATGTAAATAAAAGCCCACAGGGACATAATAACAAATATTACTAATTTGTCGTAGCCTGCGAAATGAAGAGCACTGAAATGGGTCGTTTCCGATCCTCCTGATCCGCCTGTCCTCGCTGGTTTCATCTGACACGTTCGGCATATTGACTTCTTCTTCAGTGGATGGTTTTTAAAATGTTCTTTTATAATAATAAGGTCCAAATATTTAAAATGTAGCATCTAAGTGAAACGATCAGCTGAAATGAGCAACAATGTTATTAAAAGCGTGCTAGTTTGAATTAATGTTTAGAGGGAAATTAGGTCCCGTTATGGTCTTGATAAAAATGAGATTGTACAAGAAATCGTCATGCTGCTGCGAGACTGTACCATGGGAGTAAACGATAAAAACTCTAACTTTTACTGTCCGTCTGCTCATAATAATTTGCCTCAGCCTTAGTCATGAACCCTTCCAATTTATAAATTAGAACTATGAATCAGTTCGCCAAAGACAAATCAGTTTAGTTTATATTTTAATTTGTATTTGGCGGTTGCAATGGTTGAACTTCATTTGAGAATATTTTAGGGCTATTTTTGATCAACTTTATCTCTATGACTTCCATTTTTTGTCTTATCCAATGAAATTTTGATGGATAATTGTAAAGTCGATCTCAGGTTGAGGAGGTGTCTAAAAGGGCCATCGCAGAAGCTAATGACAGAACTATTAAACTTAGGACGTGTTAAGATTATAATTACTGTAGGACTGTTGGCTGGACAATGCAAAATCCTGAGACATATGACATGACAATCCTAAGCAACTATTTCTAGGCAGAAGGCTTTGCAGATTGACTTTCTTACTCCTGAAACAGGAAAAGTCCTAGCCTGAAAGGTAGATAACCTAGATGTACAGGGTGTCCTTTTGGACAATTATCTGCTGAATTTCTCTTGAACCAATGACGATCTCAAAAAAGCAAAAATACATTTTAATATTCCTAGTATAGTTTCAAATTTTTAGCTTTTTTTGGATAAAAATGATACAGGGTACCTCAGGCCCAGTTCATCTTCAAAATTTCATACATGACCCTACACACCCCGACACATCAGTTTAAGGACTTTTTACGCTGAAAACAGAGATGCAATCGGATTTTAAATTGGTCAAAAATGACAAAGTTATAGTCAAAAGTTTGAAAAAAAAGCATTTCGTTGTTAATTCCAATAATTTGCTTCTTCCTATCCACCTATCCCGGATGTGACATTCAAATAACGAAAAATGGCAAAAAGGAGGGAAAATTCAAAAGGTGCGGTTGAGATGGGAAGTTGGTGTCCGAGTGGATCGAGGTCACGATAGCTCACGTGGTAGAGCAGCGACGTATCAAGCCGAAGATCTTGGGTTCGAATCCCGCTGGTGCCATTGACTTTTTTTATCTCAACTAAAAACCTCAATTAATTCAACTAACATTTCGCCTGCTAAGAATTGTGTGCGGGGCAACCATCAAGCTGACGAATCATTCTTGGTCGTTGTTGCAGAAGAAGTCGTCTAATAGTGTTAGTAAATCCTCTCTTAAAAACATTGAGCCAATAACAGGCAAATTATTTGCGTAGAAATAAGGCCCAATTAATTTATTACCGAGCACTCCTCACGAATCGTTGATACTGTGAACCACCTGATGATGACAAGAGTACGAAATTCTCGGATTTTTCTCTGTACACGTTCGAAAAGCCCAACGGTTTGATAGACCATTAGAGGTGAACTTGGATTCATCAGTCCATAGGATGTATGGAAGAACATTTTCTTCAGCCTCCCAAATGGACATTTGTACAAGGAACCCTAGACGCCTGTCATAATCCCCAAGTCCCTGGGCAAGAAGAGAGCGATAAGACTTACAATTGTAAGTCCATAAATATCTCTAGTTTTATTCGTTGAAAAACCTTAAACCTCTACCAATATTACAAAGAAAGGAATTCGGATTTCTGCGAACATACAGCAAAATTAAGGTGCCAGTTTCTTGGTGATGGAACAGCAACTGATCCGAATCTCCTCATATTGCGAGCAACACGAATAAACGTTTTGTGGTTTACTCTGGGGAGATTTATGAAAGGTATTGGTTGAGATAAAAAGTCAGTGTCACGAGCGGGATTCGAACCCACGCCCTTCGGCTAAATACGCCGCTGCTCCCACTTGAGCTATCGTGACTTCGATCCGCCCGGACACTAACCTGCCATCTCAAAAGGAGGGAAAATTCGGCAGGTGAGGTTGAGATGGGAAGTCAGCGTCCGAGCTGATCGAAGTCACGATAGCTCAAGTGGTTGAGCAGCGGCGTATTTAGCCGAAGGTCGTGGGTTCGAATCTCGCTCGTCACCCTGACTTTTTTATCTCATCCAATACCTTTCATAAATATTAACTATTTATTAGGTTTAAAAAGAGAATTTTTGGGTTTATTCAGTCTCAATGATCTTAAAATTCCGTTCAGGTCGGCTATTTTATCAAATAAGCTTGATTGTGGTTAGTCAGGATTATTAAAAAGTATGACATTCGCTGTCCTTACAATTCGTTCGTTCATTTCAGATATTAATTCTTCAGAATCCAGCTTCGTCAGGTTAGGTGTTGAATTCATTAACTGGTATTGTGAGCTAATTCGTTAACTTAAAATATGGAAGATCTTTTATAGCAAAGTCATATTCGTGACAATTTTAAGTTAATGGCATTTCAACTCAGAGCAATAAGACATCCACTACATTGAACTGATTTCACTGGAAATGTGAAACAACTTGAGAACTACACGCTATTCGTTGTTATAAATTTCCAAACGATTGCCTAGCAAGGAGGGCAAGATTTAACACTGATTTAAGTAGAAACGGTTCTGCTTAGGTTCGTAATAAGAGACTTTATGGGCGGAGTCGAGAACAATGATTTCTGCCTTTTATGCCTTTGAGCAAGGAGTTAACATCCGAAACGTCGGGCAATATAGTGCGGCGGGAAGTCGGTTATTATTTACGGCTTCATAAAAGTCTGTTGGTCCGTATCTTTTTAAAATTCTTCTGGGGGGAGAGTCGAGTTGCGTAATAATTTTAGTTTCGAGATGTGTCGACGTTGGACTTAGGGGGAAAGTTGGAGACATAGATTAGTAAAAGTAGGAAATATTAATCAAAATTATTCAGAAATCGTGAGATGCGGTCTGGTGTGATGTAGGTTTCAGAAAAACATTTTCTTTATCGTGCCAGCATTTCGATCTTTATTGAGATCATCTTCAGGCAATTTGAACACGACACGCAAGAATGGCACAATTACACAGAAGAGCAAACACTTTGAGCCCTGAAGATGATCTCAATAAAGATCGAAACGTTGGCACGATAAAGAAAATGTTTTTCTGAAACCTACATCACACCAGAGCGCATCTCACGATTTCTGAATAATTATCGATTAACGGTCACTAATCCCCACACATTAATCAAAATGAAATAATCACTTCATGCGTCATGCGATTTCTTCCTGTAGGCTAACGGGTTATAAGTAGGGCGAGACTGGATAATCAAGCAACCTCTACTGAAAGTTGTAAAATTGCTGAACATGTCTGACATCCAAAATTATGTCAATCTACATATTCAATTTTTGTTTCTATTCTATACTCATTTTATCTTCAGAATACTGCCAATTTTTTATAAGTCGGTTTGGATAAATGAAGCATGAAATTTACTGATCCATATATGTATTCAGTAGTCATAATTGACCTATTAATTATTGAAATTAAGTTTTTGTTTGTGATGAAAAAGTCGTGACACTTGATTTTTCATCTCAACCAAGACCTTAGATTAAAACTATAACTTGAAATTTATATTTGATTTATTATTTTAAATATTTTTCGATTTCATTTGTTTAAATTTGGATTTATTGTTTAACCACTTTTGCTGTTCTTCACCTCCGTGTCTCCCCTTATTAATCAGTAAATATCTAATGTCGTTAACATTAAATATTTAGAGTTCGTGGTCCGATTGACCAAATAACATCTTTCAATTAATTAATCTTTATTTAAGGTATTGGTTGAGATAAAAATGGCAAAAAGGAGGGAAAATTCGAAAGATAGGTTGAATTGGGAACTTGGTGTCCGGGAAGTCACGATAGCTCAAGTGGTAAAGAAGCGGCGTATTTGGCCGAAGGTCGTGGTTCGAATCCCGCTCTTGATAATGACTTTTTTATTTTAACCAATACCTTAAGCGGCCCATAGACGATCAGTATTATTGCACAATATTTTGGGTTGTGCAATTTAATTGATCGTGTGTAGACGATATTGAAAGTTTGTGCAATACATTGCATGATTGACGAAAAGTTGAAAATATATTGTACACCCGGAAAATATTGCACCGTCTGTTGGCATTATTGCGCAATATTAGTCAGTTTGTGAAGTATCAACCAGTGGTACAAACTATTCAAGTTCATTGCACAAACAAAATTTTGTACAATATTATTGAACGTTAGGGGCAACCGTCAAATTATTGTGCAATCTATATTGTACAATAATATTGACCGTCTACGGGCCGCTTTACGTAAAGATTAATTAATTGAAAAAATTGAATATTTCTTTTTCCTGCAACCAACAGTACTTAGATTTGTGTTAAGTATTAATTGTTTTAAACATACCCTGATATATATATATTAAACAATTAAATTGGTTGTATTAGAGTACCAGTGATTTTGAAATAACCGAATCAATAAAAAACAAGTTAGAATTTGTCAGATTTGCTGTCGGGTTGTTTTATGTTTCTTTAGCTTTCTTTCATGCCGTATTTATATTTGAATTTCTGGAGGCGTTGTGCGATTGTCAGAGCCAGGATTTTTTGTAAATTATTGCTATCGCATTTTATCAGGAAGTTTTTTCCTATCTTTGGCCTCCGATCTCTCAACCGTCAAATAAACGCCTTTGTTATCATCTCGTGCATGAACCAGGCCCAACATTTTACCAGCAACAAATAGCTATCTCGTATTATTTAATTTTCGTACTAGAAAGTAACAAAGACATTTTTTTGGGCCAGGTCAGGACATTTCAAGATAAACTCGACTGTTTGTCTAACATGAAACGAATTATAGTTGTATGTAGCTTTGATCATTTTTCATTCGATTCGATTTATGTGAACGACATAAGTTATTTGATTGAACTTAATTTTCTTAAAAACTAACCCTAGGACCAAATAAGTCTGTAGATAACATCGAAAACACTCGTAAGATCGCCCGGAGGATTTTTAATGTTTACACACGAAGAAATTACGTTGCAATGCAGTTTTACTTGGGATAAATTACTTTACATAACCTTTGACGTGCTAGTGAATAAAAAATAAAAGAAAACTGATTTTATAAGTGGTTCATTGCATTAATCTAGCTGCTTTTCTCCTCTGCAAAGGTCTTTGCGTCATTATTTTTTGTAATTTAAACAACGCAATGTTATATGAAAAAATGGATAATTTTATTTTGCATTTATATTTCTGTGCCTTTCATTATATTGTCTTTAAAAATTCACATCAATTTGAGTTATAGGGCAGTTAGTTTATATTAATGCTAAGATTTTTTTACCCATCCCAGTCGAATAATACCTTGCTGTCCTGTTGAATTAAATTGTGGTTAAATTTTAAAGTGTTCGTAAAGAAAATTCAGAGATTACTAACGGAGCTGATATTCACGAAACATTTTTGATGGTATTACGTCGAATTTACGTTTTAGCGGTCAATTGACCGAGTTACTTCTTTAAATTAATTATTCTTTCTATGTAAGGTCTTGGTTGAGATAAAAAAGTCAAAGTCAAAAGTCAGTCAGATCGAGAGAATCGAAGTCACGATAGCTCAAGTGGTAGAGTAGGGTGAGTCGGTCGAGGGTTCGATTCCCGCTCGTGAAACTGACTTTTTCATTTCAACTAAGACCTTACATAGAAAGAATAATTAATTGAAAGAACTTACTTCTTAAAATTAATTATTCTTTTACGTAAGGTCTTGGTTGAGATAAAAAAGTCAAAGTCAAAAGTCAGTCAGATCGAGAGGATCGAAGTCTCGATAGCTCAAGTGATAGAGAAGGGTTAGTCGGACATGGGTTCGAATCCCGCTCGTGACTCTGACTTTTTCATTTCAACCAATACCTTACATAAATATTAATTAATTGAAAGTAAATATTTAATCTTTAATGAGGTATAATTTGATTTCATTTTTTGTTAATATTTTTGGGATATAATTTCATATTCTTTAATTTTCTCCATTTTTCGCTGTTTGTATTGTTCTGTACTTTTGCTGCTTTATATATCATTTCATGATATTTTTATCTACTCTCATCGAATAAAGTTTCATTGAAATCGGTGATCCATGTAGCCTGTAAGAAGCACATCCGTTTTTGCCGGTACTGAGTTCGAATCTCGGTAGGCTAATGGAATTTTTTTATGGACAAAAGAAATATTTTAAAGTGATATGACCTCTAGTTTGGGGCACATAATGTGTAATTGGACGTTAGTTCATGTCATTATTTTAATTAATTAATAATCTACTACCTAGTGTGTACATTCCTACGACAACATTATTTTTGGTAGCAGTTTCATTCGTTTGACAAAAATATTAAATTTGCCATTCCTAGTTTTTAATGATAAAAAGAGTTTGAATGTTTTAGCCAAATTTGAACTTTTTGGTAAAGAGTTTTGAAATCTAAGATAGACAAATAATGGTTTATGTCTTTGTGTCCTTTCACCTCTCTCCGGATTTTCAGTAATAAATCCATATTGAATTTACTTTACATAATATTATCCATACAAAACCGATCTCTCTTAAATGTTGATTTAAATTTAACGTTGTAACTGTCAAAAATCAATTCGAAAAACACGTAAGTTTGAAATAATTGACCAACGTTTCTGACGCAGTACTCTGAACCTGGGATCGATCGCGTTTAAAACTTTTTCTTGGCTATCCTTGTAAATTCATCAAATGCAAATTTCTCGTGATGCAATTTCTAATTGCGGCTATTCGCACGTAGCGTCATGTCACTAGAAATTAATAGGTAGTACAGTCTGAATAAAAAACTATAAGCAAAGCTTTGAAATAACTAACCGTTCTGTCTTCGTTCTTATAAAATAAATATCTTATTTACAAAAAATGCAATTTATCAAATTTACTTAATTTTTATACATTATTCACACAAAATACCTATACAATACACTATACAAAATCGTATAGTTTTTGTTGACATTCACTCATTTATTTTGGTTGAATCCTTTCCCGTATTGAATTTGAATGATAAATAAGTCTCGGTATCTCAAAACGACTGAAACGTTTTAACAAGAAGAAAGAAGAGATAACAGTGCAATCGTCTAGCCATGGCGCGATAGCAGTTTCTTCTGCATATCAGAATGTGTGACGAAAAAATTATTCTAAAATAAAACACTTAAACCGTGTATCGCTGCGTAAATCCTTATGTAATATGGGATAAGAATCTTTCACAGGTCAAACTTTAAAATGTTTAAAGTTCTGCTGACATGGTAGGCTCAAATTTAAATAATTTCTGTTAACCAATGCTTTTCTTATCCAAGAAAGTAAATTTACTTTTTACTAAATTCCAAGGTTACCTATTGTTCGTTGATATTTTGAACTAGGAAATGAATGATTTCTTAATCTGCGAGAAATGCAGAAACGTGTCTAATAGACCCATCGAGCAATAATATTCAATTAACTGAAAAGCTATTTTGAATTGTCGATCTGGGTTAAAAGCAGGGAGAGATAAGACCCAACACTTTTATGTATGGTTTCGAAATGCCGAAATCCGTCTAACAGGTTTAACCTCTAATGATACTCAAAAAAACAAAAATCCATTTTCAGTTGTCGGTCTGGGTTAAAAGCAGGGAGAGGCGAGACCTGACGCTAAGATTTCGAAATGCCAAAATCCGATTAATTGGCTGAACCTGTAAAGATACTCAAAAAACCGAAAAGCCATTTTCAGTTGTCGGTCTGGGTTAAAAGCAGGGAGAGGCAAGACCCAACACTAAGATTTCGAAATGCCAAAATCCGACTAATTCGCTGAACCTGTAATGATACACAAAAAACCGAAAAGCCATTTTCAGTTGTCAGTCTGGGTTAAAAGCAGGGTGAGGCAACGTCTCACCACTTAATTTGAGAAATGCCAAAATCTGACTAATAGGCTTGACCTCTGATAATACTCAAAAAACCAAAAATCCATTTTCAGTTGTCGGTCTGGATTAAAAGCAGGGATAGGCAAGACCCAACATTAAGATTTCGAAATGCCAAAATCCGACTAATTGGCTGAACCTGTAATGATACTCAAAATACCAAAAATCCATTTTCAATTGTCGGGCTGGTTTAAAAGCAGGGAGAGGCAAGACGCAACATTAAGATTTCGAAATGCCAAAATCCGACTAATTGGCTGAACCTGTAATGATACTCAAAAAACCGAAAAGCCATTTTCAGTTGTCGGTCTGGGTTAAATGCTGGGTGAGGCAACGTCTCACCACTAAACTTGAGAAATGTAAAAAAGGCTTTTTACAGGCCTAACCTTTCAAGGTTTAAATTATATATTAGATTGATCAAAACTTGTTATGACCTGCCGAATCTCCAAGCTGTGGGGAAACTATATTCAGCAGTTAGTCAGGGTTTTACGCAGGGCGAGGCAAGACACAACCAAAAATTAATTGTTAATTGATCAAAATTTGTTATGCCCTGCCATGCTGTTATGCTCCGACCATCGGTAAGCTACATCATGGTCGGCCGGGGATAAAAGTATGGTGAGTTAAGACCCAAACACACCTACAGCTTTAATTTACTCTTTACACACACCCAAAATTAAAATTAATTATTATCTGGATAAAAACTTGCTAAGACCTGCTGAATGTCCAGAGAGACGTAAAGCCACAATCAGCAGTAGGTCGGGGATATAAGCAGGGCGAGGCAAGAGAACAAACCCAATTCTTTATATAATCTAATTTTTTGTCTTCGCCTTACCTGTCTCCAATTATGTGCCAAAAATACTATTTTCAAAAATTACCACTCAGTCTAAACTAAGCTTGATCAAAACTGTTACGACCCGCCGAATCTCCAAGAAATCGGGAAGCTATTTTCAGTTGCCGGTCGGGGATATATGCAGGGTGAGGCAAGATACCAACGCTAAGTTATTATTTTTACACTAGCCCACAAATTCACCACTGAAGACACGCTAGGATAGTCAGAAAGAACTTTATCACCCCGAAAAAATCAAGAAGCAAACTACCCAGACATAAATATGAAAAATTACGGATTGTCTGGTAGTCACAAATTTAAAATGAATGATTTTGATTCTTTGATCTAAAAGTTTTTAGTTCAGATTCAAAAGAAAATATTAAAACTATTGAGAAGGACTTTCCAAAGAATGTTTTAATGTCAAAAGTGATTAATCCAATTCTTCTGTGAAATATTCTGACTAAATAGTGGAAAGTTTTGCCTCCTCAGGGAACTAATTGCATATTTAGTTAATATCACATAAAAATATATTGTTTGTTATGTTAATAAGAGTTTAAATTTTTTTAACAGAATGTGTGCATCATATCAGTTGGACTGTTACCCCATGGTTTAACGGATTAGGCCCAATTTTCCCCACTGTTTCCGACGGTAAAATTCATGCTCATCCCAGGTAGGAATTTACAGGTGGATGTTATTTGTTGAACATTGGCCCGGAAGGCGTGTTCAGTCGTAAGCCCGCCTTCGAACGGTGTCTGCGTTAAAATGGCGGAGGTGCATAGCAATGGCGAGTGCGTCGTAAGCGAGGTGCACTATTGATTGGCGTCAGTTTTACTGCGCCCATAAAATGTGCACCGGGCGGCTGGCGTGGGCAGATTCCGCGATATTCCAATCCAACCCTATTACGAAACGGGTTCCCATGTTCAAACCACAATTTGACGATCTGAAGCAGCAAAGTGGCATTTCTCCGATTGTAACAGAATGGTAAGAATTGAGAGAAAAATTACTGCCTTCACTCAATTAACCATAGAAGAGTATATGATTACTACAAGAAGTACATGAACTTTCTGACCATGAGAGTTGGAACTTCAAAGAGGAGTACATCGAAATAGTAAATAAATATAAATATCTAGGCATAATTTTCACACCCAAATTTCCCTTAACCTTCATTTCAAAAGGAAAATCCAAACAGCTAAATTTGCTGTGAATTCGATATGGCAGAACTTCATATCGCACAATGACATCCCTGTCTACAGTAAATTCAAACTGTTTTTATTTCCTATGAAGGGTCCTAAATCTTCGAAATCACCGCCTACCTAAAATAACAGCAGCAGAGATTATTAGCCACAAAATATCACGGTTTTACGAAGAAGTTCATCCAGAACATTGAATTTACACGGGATAACGTCGAAGATTGGCCAATTTTGCCTAGTATAGGCCCATAAGTTATCAAGATTCCTATTGCATAGGGAACTTGCGCTTGATAGTAAATTATTTAATATGTCTGAGCGTGCCAGAATTTCCTTTGTCCCGTTTGTTGCTGGTTTTTTAAAATTAGATGTGGGTTGTTTCATCTCAACTATAATCCTACAAGAGAGAACTACCTCAGCCTGTGTTCCCTACGGAATAAAAAGGCCAGAGAATACACTTTCCATTTCTTAGCAGAATTCAGATTGAGACGTTTAGGTATGTCCTCATTAACAAGAGAATATACAATCGCTTCATTAAAACATTCTCAGTGTTTTTCAAATTACAACTTAATAGATTTTTTCCAATTAATTATTCTTTCTATGTAAGGTCTTGGTTGAGATAAAAAATTCAGTGTCACGAGCGAGATTCGAACCCACGACCTTCGACTAAATACGCCGCTGCTCGACCACTTGAGCTATCGTGACTTCAATCCTCTCAGACACCAACTCTCCATCTCAACCTACAACCGTTCGAATTTTCCCTTTTTTTGCCATTTTCAAATGTCGTGTAATCAGGATTGGATTCTCAGCGACTTATGAAGTGGCCACGGGGAGCAGTTTAGTGAAGTGATTCTTCTTTTACTTATTAATTAAACCATTTACGTTTTAGTGGTGAATTGACCAAGTTACTTCTTAAAATTAATTATTCTTTTACGTAAGGTCTTGGTTGAGATAAAAACGTCAAAGTCAAAAGTCAGTCAGATCGAGTGGATCGAAGTCACGATAGCTCAAGTGGTAGAGTAGGGTTAGTCGGTCGTGGGTTCGAATCCCGCTCGTGAGACTGACTTTTTCATTTCAACTAAGACCTTACATAGAAAGAATAATTAATTGAAAGAAGTTACTTCTTAAAATTAATTATTCTTTTACGTAAGGTCTTGGTTGTGATAAAAAAGTCAAAGCCAAAAGTCAGTCAGATCGAGTGGATCGAAGTTACGATAGCTCAAGTGGTAGGGTTAGTCGGTCGTGGGTTCGAATCCCGCTCGTGAGACTGACTTTTTCATTTCAACTAAGACCTTACATAGAAAGAATAATTAACTGAAAGAAGTAACTTTGTCAATTGACCACAAAAACGTAAATGGATTAGTAAATTTTGCTAAAGAAGGCTGGAGCTACAGGAAAGAATTGGCTTCATGTTTTAAATATTGAAGATGTTTTTATACCACTTAATATTATATTTTAAAGGTCTTTTTTCCCCTAGAAATTACCAACGAGATGCCGTGCTCAAATTGTTAACATATAGTGTAAATAAGTTTAATAATAATAAGTTTCATGTGCTTGTTTATTAAAAAATAATAATAATAATAATAAAATAAAAAACATTTTGCCCGTTTTTCCGGTAGACGGTTGTCAACCATAGCCGTATTGTGCTTTTATTTATTTGTATAACTTAATTTTTTTGTAATTAATTACATTGCATAAAGTACATTTTCATTTCATTTCACAAGAAGTATATACAATACGATACTTCAAAGAAAACAACCACTTTCATCATCCGACGAACATCATCTTACGCATCATACGCAAAAGATGTAAATTAAAGACCTTTGTAATATAACAAACATTGTTATAACAAATAAACAGCGATAAATGATCACACAATGTAATAATCATAAAGGTGATGAGATTCATGAAGATGAAATCATGATAACATTTATAGTCTGAATAATAAAGCAATTGTAGAAATACAAAGACAAAAAAACGAGGACTTTCAATTTCGTTGTAGAACGTCCCTCTGTATGTATGAAATTATGAATCATGAATCCTAAATGTATATTAAATTAGGTTATTATACATTTTTAGGTGACCTTTATCGATTTCCTCTTTTATTTTCACTGTTTGATATCAGAAACTTGGTACTTGAATTTCGGTTGGTCTCTCCACTCTGTTGAAGAATGTTCGTTTTTTCCGTCGACGTTTCGACCTTTATTCTGGTCATCTTCAGGGCATAAAGTATGGCGATATTCTTGTGGTGACATATTGGTGTTGTGAAATTACCTCATTCTTGACCGCTCCTCACAAATCCAACTAGATATTAAACAACCGGTTACTAAAAACAGCCAATAATTATAATAGTTGATTTTATTATAGCATGTGAAGTTTTCCTTTTAACCGATCTAAAAGCTGAATAAATGTTTCATAATTTATTTACATTAAGCAGAAAAAAAATCACCTCACGTATAGAAATAATGAGGTCTATGAAAAAGTTATGAATTATTACATAAATTAATAAAAAATTTCCGTCATTTTATTTTATTTTTGTATAAATTTTACCAACTTACAAAACGAAGATAGATTCAAGTGATGTTCTCTTGTTTTATGCTTGTAAAATTAATGATTTTACATATCTGATAATAAAAGTTTCCAAATGACCAAATGCACAAAGCGTGCCGTGTTAGCGAATTATGTTGATGCGAGCAAAACTATTATCAAATTGACTAATAATTGGTGTAAAATGCAGGTTGGATGAATCTGAAACGTGTACTACAAAATATTGTGGCTGGTTGTCAGACAAAACCGTTTTAAACTCGAAATGAACGACTATGTTTCCTACGGCTAACTCAATAAATCGCAGAAGAATGTAATAAACAAAGATATAAATAGTTTGCTCATATGAAAATACGTGAAAACAAGACGAAATTTGAAACGGCATTTTTTTTTTAATTTGAAAAAATGAAAACTAAAATTATAAATTAAAGGAAAATGGCTGTATTTATCTTGAAACGCACGTTTTATTTAGATTATTTAGGATTTAGGACTGAGGAAAGGTCAGTACAACAAATCATATTGTTCATATCTAAGTCAATATGAGCAATATGGTTTCTGACATAGGAGGCATTAACATTATAAAGAGGACTTTGTATTGAAAGAAATGAATACAATATTAGCTGGAGTTCTTTGCTATTCCGCAGAATTATTGTCCATAATTCCATATGTAGTTTTGTAATTCAATTACCGATATTTTAATTATAAATTAAGTAATTTTAATATCTTCTTTAAATATTCAGGATTGTATTAATCGAGATTAGGTCTAATAAAATTAGCTTCCAGTTAAGGAAGTCGAAAAATATTAAATATTATGGATTAATAAAAATGTAAAAAAATGGATTATTTTATTTTGCATTTACATTCTACTTTTTCGGAAGTGAAACCCTTTCCTTACTTTGCCTTTAAAAATTCAGATCAATTTGATTTATTAAGCAGTTAGTTTATATTAATGGTAAGATATTTTTTAGTCATCCCAGTCGATACTACCTTGCTGCCCTGTCCGAGTTAAATTGTGGGTAAATTTTAAAATGTTCTTAAAGAAACTTCAGAGATTACTAAAGGAACCGATTTTCATAAAATTAGTGATATTAGGTCGGAAAATGTTAGGACATGTATCCAAGCCAATCGGCCCTAGGAGCTGAGGGTAAATTAAGTAATTTAAATACTATTTATGAAAGGCATTGGTCCAGATAAAAAAGTCAGTGTCACGAGCGGGATTCGAACCCGCGATATTCGGCTAAATATGCCGCTGCTCTACCACCTCGACCTCCCTTTCGAATTTTCCTTTTTTTATCTCAACCAATACCTTATATAAAGATTAATTAATCAAAAGATGTTAAAGATGTTTCTGCTAAAGAATTAAATATTTAATCCGTTATATTTCATGGTCCGATTGACCAAATAACTTCTTTCAATTAATTTCAATTAATTAATTAATTAATTGAAAAATGGCAAAAAGGAGTGGAATATTCGAAAGGTAGGTTGAGATGGGAATTTGGTGTCCGAGTGGATCGAAGTCGCGATTGCTCAAAGGCTAGGGCAGCGGCGTACTTAGCCGAAGATCGTGGGTTCGAATCCCGCTCGTGACACTGACTTTTTCATTTCAACCAATAGCTTGCATAAAGATTAATTAATTGAAAGTAAATATTTAATCTTTAATGAGGTACAATTTGATTTCACTTTTTGTTATTTGTATTTTATATTTTTTGGGCTTTACTTTCACATTCTTTAATTTTTCCTTTTTTCACTTTTTGTATTGATCTTTTCTTTTGTTGCTTTATTTATGCTTTATTATATTTTTTCCTACTATCTTCGAATAAAGTTTCATCATCACTGAAATCGATGATCCCACGTTTCTCTTTTCTTTGCTGTTCCGTAAAATTATCGACCATAATTCCATATGTAGTTTTGTAATTCAATTATCGTCATTTTAATTATAAATGTAATTAATTTTTGAACATTTCCCTTTTCGACCTCCTTTTTTAAAAACCTGCTTATATCAAAGGGACACAAGTTGTTGAAATATAAAATGTCTATAAGCTTAATAATAAATGTTATGTTATTATTATTTGT
Source organism: Cimex lectularius (assembly GCF_000648675.2). Taxonomy (NCBI): domain Eukaryota; kingdom Metazoa; phylum Arthropoda; class Insecta; order Hemiptera; family Cimicidae; genus Cimex; species Cimex lectularius. Next base: position 318,111 of record NW_019392789.1, on the reverse strand, counting down.
TACAGGTCTATAATATTTGGGTGGATAGGATAGGGAACCCGATTTTGGAAGCCACGGAACCACAAATCGTCCACAAACGGTACCGAGTCTGTGATCGTCATTTCAGCGACTACTGTCGAATTCCAGGAAGTAAAAAGCTGAAAGTCGGCAGCCTGCCCACACTGCATCTGCCTAGTAAGGAAGTTTCAACTTATTTTAAAATAGTAAAAATCTATCCTACAATGAAAAATGATCTATCAAAACGCAAATGTTTTTGTTCAAATACAATCTTATTAATAGATCAAGGTTTAAGAATTTCATATATTTAATGGTTTGCAAGAGCGTACTAGATTCTATTTTAAAAGATGCGCCTCAAAGGATTTTTTTTATTTTATCAACCACGAAGTGTCCATCATTAGAATGACATTCGTGCATTCACTACTAACAAAACAATCTGGGTTAAAAATACAACTAAAATCTTTGTTCTCATCTTACGTATGTTAGGCACAATGTGGCAACCAAACAAGCGTGCAACTGCATCTTGTAAGATTGCCAATGTCACTTTGGCACCTGTCCATTGATGTAGAACATTGCCAAAGCTTGTATTTCTCAATACTAACCCGGGTGGTCTCTTTGACGTTGAACTGTTGATCGAAATTTATCATATCCGGTCCGCAAAGTGTCGCTCGGTTTAGAAAACCATGCTTCCTAGGTCATAGGAGGATTTTGCAAGATATCTGTTTTATAAAGTCCTTCCGGGAATGACAATTTACAATTTTTTTAAAGTTCGATTCTCGTAAATTATCACGTTTTTTCTACTGTCAAAATTTATTTCCGTTCAATCCCATCTTTATTATGCCACAATAGTTTTTTTATTTGTGGTTTCTGTTTTATAGGGGTGGGCTGGTACTAAATCGACATTCATTGATTTGGACGATTCCATTTTCTGTGTACGGTCGTTCGGATGCTTTATTACTTTATCGATTATCGTCGCCTTTCATCCCTTCGCGCCGATAAAATTTGTCTGCGTTGATCTGCCGTTCACGTACATACATCCGAGTTATTATATGTTGTTTTGCTCTTAACTGTAGGGCCTAGGAAATATGTTTTGTACATTAATTAATTACACAATATGTATTTTTTCGATGGTTATAAAAAAAAGACTATCATTTCGGATAGCCAGGCCATGATAGTCTTTGTGAGCCATTAAACTCAAACACCATCAGCTTGAGAATGGTGCAGAATTGCAAATCCAAACTGAACTGGCAAGAATCACAATCTACTATGTTCTCAGGACACACAGCAGTAAAGAGGAATTTATAAGCGGATGCTCTTGCACTGAAAGGACTGCTACACAGCTGTCAATCGAGCATCTTAGGAAAGAAGGCATGGTGTAAATGAGTAAACGATGGTATTCAATTGTCATATACTGGACACAAACAATCCAAAAACCCTCCTGGCGATATTTGGAAAGATAGAAAAAACAAAGGAAGAAGGAAGAGACGCCGAATCCTAACGGGATTCTGAATTGGGTACTGGGAGGAGACAGAAGATGTAGATGTAATGTAGACGTAATTTTCAGTGTATAGTATACTGCGCACTTTAAGAACTATTGTATCCTCCGTACTCTTTCTAAAGCACATCGGTGAATCCTATTTCATAAAGAAACTTGATTAATAGGCCCGGTTTCAGTGGTTGAAGCTCTTCTATGGTCACATTATACATCCCAAAACATTTCCTCCTGCGGGCTAGTGTGACTCTGCAGTTTGTTAGTAGATGTGTTTGGGTCTCTTCTGCCTCTTTGCTGAATCTGCATGTGCCATCTTGGATTATGCCAATCTTCTTTAAGTCCTGTTAGGAATGCTATTAGGATTCTCAGTTTGTTCCCACTTCCCTTGACACATTCTGTAATTTCTTTTCTTCCAAAATTGGTTAGAAGATTCTTGGATTGTCTGTGTCCAATGAGTGAATTCCGTAGTTCCTTCATTTCCTTTTTGTCCTTTTTGTATGGTTTTGCAGTTAAGCACCATCCTTGACCTAATGATACTTGAGCTTAGTGCTTTGATGGCTGCTTGGCTATCTGACACGATAGCTATATTCTTGTCTTTGTACCCTTTACTCAGGTTGAATTGGGTACATCTTTCGATTGCATGAATCTCAGCTTGGAAGATACTGGTGTATTTTCCCAAGGGTTCTGAGTATTTGGTTCCAGATCCAAATATTCCTGTCCTTATACCTGCTTGTGTTCTAGATTCATCTGTGTACCAAAGGATGGTGCCATTCTTAAAGGAGGTGTTTCCCTCTCGTTCCCATTCTTTTTTGGTACCGAGACAGATACCTCAGCACGCCTAATACCATACTGTGGTAAAGCTAAAATAATGCTTTGATAAAACTACTAAAACGGGGCCTAATAATCAAAGTCTTTGATGTCAGTGTGATGAAGGTAAAACGGGGGATAAATATTTCTCAAAGGGCGCAATATGCCAAATTACCTTGAATTTGAATGAAACGACCAAAGATATAATCTTCTTTGGCTTGACTTTATTGTGATTCTTGTTTCTAGGTGCTGATGATAATGGAATACTAGAAAGACGGTGGTTTTGTCCTCCCCAAGTACTACCGTCTTCTGGCTTATTGTACTTTTCCTAATTATTAGTTCAATAATTCCTTCTCTTAAGAAGTAATATATCATTGTTGGTGTAGTTCATTTCCCTGGGTCTTCCTGATGTCCGAGCGGTTGCTTTTTATTCAAAGAGTATATGGTTTGCAGTTTCTTCCTCCTCATTGCATAACCTACAAATGAAGTCATCTTTAAGTGTACCTATGTAGAGGTGTTTTTTCAGATGCCACTAACCGGTTTATAGGTAGAGTCCTCGAGTTTTACACTGTATATAGCAATAGGTCGTATTAGTATAAGTTTTGACCCTAGATACATCCAGATACTCTTCTGGCCAGTTTATGTGCCTAGTCATTCACCCAGAACTCCTTTGTGTTTTGGTACCCGTCTGGTATTATATGGATATCGTCAGGTTTTATCCAGGTTTTGGATGTATTCATTGAACTATTTTAAATGGGATCTTTTTACGTTCCACTGCTTTTATGGTTACTTGGTTGTCAGATCTATGAGGATTTTTGTCAGCGTAACCTCTTTTTAAATTTTCTAAAGCACCGCATTGCTCATGCATTTGAGCGTGAAATGACGAGATTTACTTCCCTAATGAGTATTTTGGGTTTGTACAGAATATTCATGGTTCCTACATTTATTTTGGAGTCTTATGTATACAATGATTTTCTCCTGATTTCATCTCATTTTTAGTCTGTTGGGACTATTCACGAACAGTTGATGGGGTTATATTTTCATTGCTGTGTAGCATAGATTTGCCAATGTTTATATGACGACTAATTTGTGGGTAGCTTGTTTTTGTTGAGTTGAACTTTGGTCTTCGAGATTAAGCCATAGTTCCAGGTGATAGTAAAACTAATGACTTTCAATTTGTTTTTAACGTTAAGTTACTTAGCTAATATTCATGTGTTATATAGGACAAGGACAGCAAGCAATATCAAATTATTGTTTTAACAAAAAGTTTCTGTTATCTTGACAGCATCAAGACAATGTTTGTAATTAATAATTATTAAAAATGAACTCTTGTTCCAGAATTTTGCGAGGTGCCTTCGTACGAGAACTCTATTTTCAAACATTCCAATCAAACCAGCGTGCCATCTTTCGATACATTGAACTTTGGTAAGCCCGATGGATTTCTGGACGATTCGTACTCAATTTTAATATTTGATTCTTGTTCCAGGTGATAGTAATGACCTTCCATTCGATTTTAACGTTAACGAGTTACTTAGTAAGCTAATATCGAGCGAGCCCAGCCTGGCGGACGAAAATATTTTGTTAAATTGCGAAAAAGAACTGGAAAAACTGTCCGCCAACGCTATCCCCGACGACGGACACCATCCAAACGGAGGTGAGTGTTTTGGAATTCGCAGGATCGCGACAAAATCCAACTGGTGACAGCGATAAGTGGAAATTTAGCAAACATTCCTCCAGGACGGATCGAATAAACATGTCAACCGGCCACTTTCAACGGCAGTAAACCGTTTAAAAGTAAACCGAGCAAGAGACTAAAATAACCGAGAAACCGTTGGAAAGCCGTTGACATGCAAAGTTAACAAGTTATTGCGATTTAGTAAAGTAAACTGTCGATAATTTTAACGTGACCCTTTTAAAATCTATTTTAACATTTTTACCAAGTTAGCAACGACACAATTAATTTAAATAAGTTTCATATAGTGGAAAAGTTCAAACAACTAAAAAGTTGGATAGGTTCACAACCAAACACCCTTTGGTCCTCCCATTGTCCCATTTTGTATCAAATTGTGATATTTCCCAAAAATCTTTTAAGCAGTAGTCTCTGGATCAGGTGACATCACTCTACCATCCATCAATGCCACAGGGGAAAATACATCATTGCATCCTGCCTTGAGTGGAAGGAATGCTGTCTGTGCTTTCTTAGATGTAAGGAAAGCCTTCGATCGAGTGTTCCACCTGGTTTGCTCTGGAAACTCAAGGGCCTCTTCCTATTTACTCATTAACCCGACCTAAAAATCCATAGGTTTTGATCTTATCACCACAAACATCCTCCAAAAAGCCATTATTTTCCTTATTGTGAGATACAACTAGGTCCTTAAAACTACCTACTTCCCAATCGAATAGAAATCGCCAATCATAAAGGCCATTTCCTAACCTCAAAAACCTTAACGTCTCACTATTTCATATCGTCATATCAGTTTGCTATCATTACTGGGCAAAGTTCATGTTTAACACCTACTGAAACATCTTTATTCTATCTTTAAAAGCTCCAATTTCAATCTATTGCATCAATTCGAGTGCAGGCGACATCTCGCTTCCATTCATCAGTGTCAAAGGGCAGTAGAATCATTGTATCCTGCCCTAAGTGGAAGGAATGCTGCTTGTGCTTTCTCAAATGGCAGAGGCAAGCTATTGTTTAAAGTGGCTCCAGGATTTCTCTGGAAACTCAAGAGCTTCCTTCCATTTATTGATTACCTCATCCTAAAAATCTCCAGGTTTTGACCTTATCGCCACAAACATCTTCTAAAATCTTCCCAAAAATCTATTATTTTCCTTACCATCAGATACAACTTAATCGTTAAAATTACCTACTTCCCAATCCAAAGGAAATCTCCAACCATAAAGCATATTTCCTAACCTCAAAACCATATGTCATATCGCCCTATCAGTTTGTAGCCCTTACTTGGCAAAATTGTTGATAACCACCTCCTGAAACACCTTTATCTTATCGTTGAAACTCTGATTCCGTTTATTCTCATTGATTCAGGTTCAGCTGGCATCATTGTCCCATTCATTAGTGCCACCTGTGGGTAGACATTCACCCCGCCTTAAGTGGAAGGAATGCTGCTTGCGCTTTTTTAGGTGTTAGGCAATAACTTTTGGTTCCAGGGTTTTCTCTCTAATCTCAAAGAAATCCTTCTATTTACTTATTACCTCATCTTCAAAATCCTCAGGCTGTGAGCGTTTCATTACCAACATCCTTCGAAATTTCCCAAAAATCTATTATTTTCCTTATCACCAGGTACAAAATCCGATGGAAATTGGCAATCATAATTTCCTTTCCCTAGCCTCAAAAAACCTCAACATCCCACTATGTCACATGGCCCTTTTATATTGCTGTTACTTGGCAAAATTGGTGTTAACCTTATATATATTTATTCAATGACCATTCTTGAGAATAAAGTTCACGTCGGTCAGCCAAGAGATTCAAACTATCCAGACACATTGAACATGGTGAAATGTGAAATGCGTCTTACAGACCAACCCAGCAAGAATAGGCAGACCAAGATAATCAGAAAAGAACAAATTACAGTTTCATTATCCTGCAGACTTTCAAGAAAATATTTATTAGGACACAATTTGACAGTGGTATTTTATGTTTTTCAGATATTTCTGATTTTGCGGCATTAGAAAAACTAATTTTGCAACAATTAGATGAGTTAGAGCAGTCAGCTAATAGTGGTATTTTAAAGTTTATTTGTTTTTTCATTAATTAAAACTCCAATAAACATATTTTTTGTTTACAGTGTCAAATATTCCTTACTGGGAACCAGGTAATTTGATTATAGTAGATAAGATTAAAGCATGATCGTTTGATCTTTCTTTGACTTGCAGAAAATTTTGATGAGTCTTACCTCGAGTTCCCCGAGGTCGATGAAGTTCCTGCAGTTACCGAACCCACAACAGGTATGAATGGATTTTCCGAAAATTGAACAAATTTCTTAAAATAAATTTTCGCAGAAGTTCCTGAGGCAAATTTAGCCGCTGATCTGGCGACGTTGACACCCATGGACATCCAGCTGGTGGACGTCGACCAGAGCAACAACATGGTCTTTTTTGCTGTTGAGCTATGAGCAGTTTTTTTCTCACTATCACGGATAAGGGAAGTAAAAACCTAACAAACAGAGATTTATTATTTGCTACAGGATTTATTATTGTTCATTTATTGTTAATGGTATTTCTCATTATTAAGGACTATTTTTCTCTCTTAAAATCTAAAGTTTTGAAAGGTCAATGGAATTTATTTAAATTCTCAAAGAATTTTTTTGTTTAAATAGTGTTTGAAGGTCTAGTACTTCCCATAATGCTACTGTTGCCACAGTTTTTCTTCTATAATCCTTAGTGCTGAGTAAAACACTCGGAACAGAATGAAACTAGTCTGAAAATAATTGTGACAGGTGTTGCAATCCCTTGAAGGTTGAGTATATTCATAAGGATTTTGTTTTAATTTATAGAATAAATGGCGCCTAAATGATGTCAAAAAAAGTCTGAACCGCAGAACAGGATAAAAGGGATGCCTAACAATACTAAATTTTTTTTGTGATTTTAATTATCTGTAAATACAACATACTAGCATGTAAAAATTGCGTTTTATAGAAACTTTTATATGTTCAATGTCATGAATCAAGCATTTAATATGAAATCCTTCCCAATCAATATATTGCATGTTATATTTTTCATAAATTTAAAATGTAGAAGTAAAATCCGATATAATCAAAATCCATTGTTTGAAGTAGATCAAGGTTGATAAAGTTTGAGTACTGTGTTTCCAAATTTATTTTGCTTTTACATTTAATTTTTTTATTTCCATCTATCTAAAGTCTTTTATGTAGTTTTAAGGAGTATTTTATTTCTATTCTCTGATGATGTTTTGAATTTATTTTCCAGTTTTTACCATTATTTTAAATCTATTTTTGTAGGTGCTATCAAGGATTTAATGAAGACAAAGAAACTATATAATTATTTTTTTAAAATATTATTAGATTTGGAGTAGTTTCCATTTACTTTTTGGAAAATTCTTAAAGAGAAAGTTTATATTTTGGCGTTAAATTTACAGCTGTTATTTTGTACAAAGTAATTTTTAAATTTTAAAATTATACGGTGCAAAAATTGAAGCAGAACAGAAGTCACACCATATAAAATAACCTGTGATTGACATTGATATACTATGTATTTATAATATAATTAGTATTTTATATATTATGTATAATATCAGAAGAATTGAAACCAGAAAGGTTATTACTACATTGACTATGAGATCAATTACAAATTCACATTACAAAACTCACCAAAATGTATCACATTCATCATAACCACAAGGAGAAGAAAGAAGAAAAAAGGAAGAAAGAAAAAAAAAGGAAGAAAGAAGAAAGAAGCAAACATAAAGAAGAAGTAATATAGAAGAAAGAAACAGACATAAAACAAGAAAAAAGAAAGAATAGATGTTGTGTATGTTTTTGTCATTTCATATCTAACTTTGTGATTTAGAATATTTACAAAAGTGTTTTAGTCTTTTTAATGTTAACTCTGTGGGTGCTAGTAGATTAGGAACATGTAAATTTACATTTTTTGCCTTGAGTCTAATCCAGGCAACCCTTGCAATAAAAAGGGCTTTCAACAAAGCTGCGAATTTTTTTAATTATCAAGTCAAGATTAGAAGAGGAAGTAATTAATTAATGCTATCATTAAAAAAAATTATACCAGTTAAATGTACCAAAAAAGAGTGTTTAATTTTTAAAACCAGAATACACACAAATGTCATAAATTTTGCATGAACAGTTTTAAAATGCTACACAAAAGTTTCAGATGTGCATGGTTTAAGCCGAATTGAAACAATTGTGACAGGACGAAGGGCTCAGTTATTCAAGCGCAAACAGTACTTTCATGACTGTTCATCTTTTCCCAGGATTTACTAAACAAACAGGATTACAGGAAGTGAATTGTTTTGCAGGTTCATTGGTCTAATCGATAATAGTTGCTTTTTTAAAATGATGCTTAAAAAAACTTCAAATCTATAAGTGTGTTCATTTTTGTGCTCCTATTTTCGATTGGATAAAGAGAAGATAAAAGAAGAAAGTATATTAAAATAATTTAGTATTTATTATTAAAATAAATACATAATTTCAATGATTTTCTTTATAATGTCAAAACTAATAAACAGTTATTATTGGGTAAGTATAAACCCTTTAAGAAGTCATCATAGACTGTTTTAAACTTCAATACTCACATTCTAACAAACACTAACTTATGGATAAACTATGCGTTTAAATAAATATGTTTCTAAATATACAGAGTGATTTATAAAAAATTTCATTTAAAAAGAATCCTTCCTTGTAGGATGCTGCCATGCTTTGTTACAAGCAATAGAATGTGGCATGAGGTTTGCCATGGAAACTGGCATGCTTCAATTTACTATTACTTCATCCTTAAAATCCCCTGATTAACTTATCAATACAAACATCCTCCTAAATATTCCACAAGTTACAACTTAGTACTTAAAACTACATACTTCCCAATCCGATGGAAATTGTCAATCATAAAGCCCAATTCCTAACCTCAAAAACTTCAACTTCTCACTATCTCATAATTGCCCTATGAGTTTGATGCCGTTATGTCTCAAAATTCTTGATAATCACCTCCAGAAACTCCTTCAATCCATCATTGTAAGCTCCAATGTCAATCCATCCCATCCATTGGTTCCAGATGAAATCATTCTACCGTTCACCAGTGCCACAGGGCAGTAGATATCATTGCATTCTGCCCTGGGAGGAAAGAATGCTGCTTGTGCTTTCTTAGAGGTTTGTAAAACTTCAATCGAGCGTTGCACCGGGTTTCCTCTGGAAACACAAGGGCATCATTCGATTTACTTATTACCATGTTCTAAAAATCCCCAGGTTTTTCACCTTATAGCCACAAACATCCTTCATATTCTTTATAAAAAGCTATTATTTTCCTTACCATCAGGTACAACTTACTCCTTAAAATTACTTCTTCCCAATTCTATGGAAAACGTCAATCATAAAGTCCATTACTTAACCTCAAAAACCTCATCTCACTATTTTAAATCACCCTATCGGTTTGCTATCATTACTCGGCAAAATTAGTGATAAACACCTACTGAAACATCTTTATTCCATCTTTGAAAGCTCCAATGTCATTCCACCATATTAATTCGAGTGCAGGTCACATCACGCTTGTTTTCATCGGTGCCAAAGGGCAGTGACACATTGCATCCTGCCCTGAGAGGAAGAAATGATGCTTGTGCTTTTTAAGATGTTAGGCAAGGTTTTCTTTCATTGTGGCACCAGGTTTTCTCTGAAATCTTGAAGACATCCTTCTATTTACTTATTACCTCATCCATTTTGTAACCTTATCACCACATAAATCCTCCATATTCTTCCCAAAAAGCTAATATTTTCCTTACGATCTTTAGTTATTCCTTACCTTAATTTAGTTGTTAAATCAACCTTCTTCTCAATAAAATTGAAATTGGCAATCATAAAGCCCATTCCCTAACCTCAACATCTCACTATGTCATATTGCACTATCAGTTTGATGCCATTATTTCACTAAATTCTTGAAAAACACCTCCAGAAACACCTTCATTCCATCATTGAAAGTCCAATATCATTCTATCCCATCTTGGGTAAGACCTCACTCCACCATTCTTCAGTGTCGCAGGACAATAGATACATTGCATCTTGCCCTAAGAGGAGAAATGCTGCTTGTGCTTTTTAAGATGTTAGGCAAGCTTTCATTTGAATGTGGCTCTTCGTTTTCTCTGGAATCTCAAAGACATCCTTCTATTTAATTATTACTTCATCTGACAAATCTCCAAGTTTTAACCTTATCACCATATACATCCTCTTATTGTTTATATCTCAGAGTATGTTGGCAGGGCGAAAGTAATATAAAACAACTTGGTGGGAGATTGCAGTAGCCAATTGGTGAGTTTGGAAATCATTTTTTTAATCTTATTTGAAGATTATTTTCTTGGAGTATGATAATCTCTTCCAAGCCTGGACAACTTAGTGTATTTAATTCACTAATTTCGTGGTCCGACCAATTAATATATTACAATTAATTAAGGTTTTTAGTTGAGATAAAAAAGTCAATGGCACGAGCGGGATTCGAACCCACGATCTTCGGCTAGATACACCGCTGCTCTACCAGTTGAGCTATTGTGACCTCAATCCACTCAGACACCAAAAAAAGGAGGGCAAAACTCTTGAAAAATGGCAAAAAGGAGGGAAAACTCAAAAGGTGGGGTTGAGATAGGAAGTTGGTGTCCTTCTCAATTGATTAATGTATTAAGTTTTCCCTGTCAAATGTATTTTATACAGAAAAAGTCAATTAAAATCAAAATAAATGGAAACAACTAAACTAAATACTAGAGGTTCAAGTCATCCACTTTTGGTGGTTTTAATCACCATCATCAATTATTATCATTAAATTTTGAGAAAACTATCTCTCCTAAATATCTGTATTATGTTGGATTAATTTAGTGAGGGAGATAATCGAGTCTTATGATGTTTTTATTAACTTTTAGTGGTATTAAACAATGAAGGGAAATAAGACAACTTACAACTACTCCATTTCTTATAGAGCTTAGTTAATTAAGATAATGATTTTTCTAGGGCATTTTAGGACTTAGAATAAATTCTCAAAGCTTATAAATTAGTTTGTTTTCAACACAAAAAACCCAATATTTGAAAAGTAAGATCTAGGAATATTAACAGAATTTCATTGTAACAACTATGCAAACGGTAAATTAAAAAACTTGAACCAGTCCTTCCACAGTATTTCCATGGTATAAAAATAAAAAATAATTGTGAGAAGATGACTAAAGGCTAGAGCACTACAAATAACTTACAATTAATTAAGGTTTTTAGTTGAGATAAAAAAGTCAATGTCACGAGCGGGATTCGAACCCATGATCTTCGGCTAGATACACCGCTGCTCTACCACTTGAGCTATCGTGACCTCGATCCACTCGGACACCAACTTCCCATCTCAACCCACCTTTTGAATTTTCCCTCCTTGATGGGAAGTTGGTGTCCGAGTGGATCGAGGTCACGATAGCTCAAGTGGTAGAGCAGCGGTGTATCTAGCCGAAGATCGTGGGTTCGAATTCCGCTCGTGCCATTGACTTTTTTATCTAACGAAAAACCTTAATTAATTGTAACACTCATGAAATTAGTGAATTGAATGGAATTACAAATAATATTGTTATTTTTATAAATTTTGTAATATAACATTATAAAAGTGAAGAAGTAATCCATTAATTACACTCCTCGCAAGAAAGGAAATCATGAAATAACAGAACCACAGAAGCTTTAAACTTCTTAGAGGATTGTCAGGAAGGGTTTGAGATGAAAAATGAAAGAATGAGGGTCTAGAATTTTATTGAGCTATTTTCAACTAATTGCAGTTTTGAGGGCAATGGGATTTGAAATTCTGTGTGGATAGTGCGGCTCGATACAAAGTAGGGAGCTTCAAAGGTTCAAAGGTTTTTAGGCTGGTGTGATTTTTTGGTCGCTTTGTCTAATCCCACAGTTCCATGCATCCATTGGTTGCAGTAATCATGTACAGATGAAGTGTTTGTTTTGCAGTAAGAGTATTTAACTGTTGTTAGTTTTTTGAGTAATTTATATCATCTGTTCGGTTGTATTCTTTTGAGTCGAGTGTAGGATTCGAAGTAAATGTTTTGCCGACGTAATTTCTCTCATTTTATTCTATTCTATGCAAAACTTAAAAATATTAAGAAAAGTAATAAAAGGAGTCAACTTAGTAAAGTGACAATTGTTATTGAACTTACATTATTAAAAATTATATCACCAAGGTAAATTTATTATATTACATTTTATTTTTTACTTAAGACCTTTTAAGACTGGTGGTAAAATGCATCTTAGACAATGAAAATAAAAATATGATGAAAAATATAAGGCAGTAACATTGGGCACAAATAAACAGATGGTTTTGAGTATTCAGGGCAGAATCTGTATAGATGCTGAATGACTGTTTAGCCAAAAACTATGAGATGAAAAATTCAAATAGGTAGATCAAGTTGATTGGAATTGATTGAACAACAGCTATCGCAGACCCTATTATAACATTTTCTTGTTACCAAACTTCTGACATGAACAGTGCTTACCATAGCCAAAATTTTTACAATTGATTTATTTTAGACAAATTTGAGATTGTTTTAACTTTTTATTATATCAAACTTTCTAGTTTTGGTTACTTGGATACATTGTTCCTATATGTAAAATATTATATTTTGCTTTAAAATTTTTTTTAAAATTCTTATGCACAGCTTTCTGTTTTATCAAAATATGTCTAAATGCTTGTAGATGGACTGTTGAAAGCGCTTCTTTTTAGTTTTCGAGTCTGGTTGAGATCTACTACATACATTCATATAACAAATAAACTGAGAAATAGACGAGTGCTGGTTTAAAAACTTTCTAATAAAATTAGTGTATAAGTTCATGAAACTGCATACTATTTATAAGGAAGAACATAATACATATTATAAATTTACACTGAATATATTTGAGGATTGAATTTTTTTCCCAAGTTATCACTGAGGAGTACGAACATTATAGATGCTGAAGTTTAGCCAAAGAATAATTTATTCCCTTGATTTTATACGATAATACAAGGTGGCTATGAAGTAATAGTTATGAAAGAAATGAGTGGATATTATTTGAAATGGTCTAATGGTTACCTGGTATAGATACAGTGTCATCATTTGCCATAAATCCCACTGGCATCGGGTACAGCTCGGAGTAGTACCCTTCTGACGTGGCCATGAGAAGGAGGAGGCTCAACAATGTCTGAGACACCCACATTCTGACAAAATAGAAATTTTAATTAATTATCATAAACAATCCATAGCAAAAACACACCTAGTTGAAATCAAGAATATTCATATTAAAAAAAAAATATTTGAACCAAATAAACTTTATTTGCAATCTGAATGCAATCTGAAAATGATTCTGTTTTTATATTTGTTTTACCTATTCAAGCTTTCAATTCTAGCAAATTTTAGCTAGAATTACCAGTTGCTTCAGACAAAAATTTAACAATTTTGATTACAAGATTGTACAATTTTATTTTATTTTATGATTAAGTAAAGTATACAATCTTATGCTTTTCTGATGAAAATTAATACTTTTTAGTGCTGAAAAATAAATAAAAACAACAAGCGAATTTTTAAAATATAACAATTTTTTTTAAATGTTTATTTCTTGGATGTAATCATAATTAATAATGTTAAACTATTAACACTTAAAAATGTTAACAATTAATGTAGATTGAGATTAGGCATCGGTACAAACATTACAAAACAGTGGAATGACAACCTTATTTCATTATCAATCAATTTCTTTGCTTTATTTACCTGAAAATTATGTTAATGTATGAATAACGCATGCAGATCCTAGGTCAAAACCTATCTCTTTCATCCTTTTTCATTTCATACATTCTTTTCTATTTACATAAATACCATTCACTCGGTTAGGGTGGTGTAGGACTCAATATTACTCTATCACCCTCTATACACATTATATACCTAATTGAGGGTCGATGGGGTACTCAGTCTTCCACTATCAGCCCACAGCACACTTTACATTCACGCTAATAAATATATTCACTGTCAATGCTTGCTAAGGACACAAAACTATATATGCAATAAAACAACCTTGTCTCCTCCAAGAACCGGAACAGGCGACCCTGATACTAGCTGCTGTGTGCTAACACGGGTGTCTTTCCAACACGCTCTCTATATGGACACAAGGAGGTGCACCCTTCAATTAGGTGAAACACATTGAACAACCTTTTTCTACATGCCAGATAAATATGTGGGCTTTGGCCCAAAATAAATGTCAGTGTGTCAATCTCGCATGGCCTATCCTTAATCGGGTGAGGATGTCCCTTCTTCTAAAAGCCAGATCAGCCAGATATCGACAGTGCTCTTGATACATGAAAGCTTGTCTGCCGATCCAGCCTACCGACACTGTCAGTTTCTTTTATTCATGCTTTATAATTAATTTTAGCGTCAGAGGATCGCTGTGGTCAAGTCCTCCGTGTTGCCTGATCTGCCTCGTCCTCCTTTTTTCACAATTTTTAGTTTGTCAGTTTTCTTTTTTATTTGCTCTTTATTTTATACCTTGATTTTCTTCAAGACTAATTTTTTCATGGACGAAAATTATTCTCCTAATTCACTAGTTACTTTTCAAAACATTAAATATTGATAATTGTAAATCAAACTATAAAAAAAGTATATGTTCTGTATATTATTTATTAAAAAAAAATTGTCCTCTCTAATTTGAATAAATCTTGTCATTCTTTCATTCCCCAACTCTCCCAAAGTGTCCACGGTTAGGCTCAAATTTGTTAAGTATTTGTCAATTTTCGGCTTATCTGTAACTTACGCCTTAGGGAAATCTTTTAAAATATTGACCATACGAAAAACAAACTCACGATAACCGAGCCGTTAATCTACCCTCTTAAAGTGACAATGTCGATCCATAAATAACGCCAATCCACCCCTCGTTTATTGGCCTGGCCATTAGCGAAATCTGAAAATAAATTTATACCCCATTTTGTGTTACTTGCGGCAAAATCAACATTAAAAGTTATTACAAGTTTTTTTTAAGGAACTCCCCGTTGCGAGGAAAAGTAGCTAACAGGGCGAGAGAAATTGACGGATACGTTAAAACATTAACGTGTATTAAAAAAAAAATCAGTGTTTCTCTATTTCTAAAATTAACACACTAGTTTAAACGAAAGAACCATATTTTAATCTGTAATGTAATGAGAAATTATTATTCTACACAATAAATCTCTACAACATTCAGTTCTTTTCTTAAGGTTCAACATGTCACCATCTTCAGCGTTGTTAACGACCAGTTTTAAATATAGAAATGGATACATGGGGGATGTCGACAAAAAAACAGACACTCTACAAAACAAAGTGGTAGAGTAGCGGCGTATCTAGCCGAAGGTCGTGGGTTCGAATACCGCTCGTGACACTGACTTTTTTATCTCCACTAAAAACCTTAATTAATTGGTGAAGCGGACCACGAAAACTAGCGACTCTATAAAACATTACTGAAACCGATTTGGACATACGGACTAGAACCGTGGGGCACCGCTAGACTTACTAATGCCAACGAATTCAGTCCTTCCAATGCAAAGTCCTCAGATCATAGACAACGTCCCCTACTTTGTCTCCAATACCACCCTCCACAATGACCTCAAAATTCCCTTTGTTAATAAATTAATCCATACCAAATTTGCCAAATTCCATGAAAAACTAACCTCACATCCTAACACATTCGTTCGATCCATGTCCAACATTGTCCATCCCTACAACCCAGTAATGCGCTTGAAACCCGAAGTGGAGATGGCCCCGGGACCTCCTTATTTACAATTCATAAATAACTATTCATAAAGATGGGAGAGCAAGAATGGTGGCTGGATGTTCGTAAATGATAATATTCTATCACATTACATAATACAATTAATTAAAGTTTTCAGTTGAGATAAAAAAGTCAATAGCACGAGCGGGATTTGAACCCACGATCTTCGGCTTGATACGCCGCTGCTCTACCACTTGAGCTATCGTGCCCTCGATCCACCCGGACAGCAACTTCCCACCTCAACCACACCTTTTTGAATTTTCCCTCCTTTTTGCCATTTTTCAAATGTCGTGTAATCAATTTGATCTTCGGCGACAAATGAAATGGCCACAGAAAGCTTTAGTGAAGTGATACTTCATTTTAAACTTATTCAATTCACTAGTTTTGTGGTCCGCTTGACCAATTAATATATTATAATTAATTAAGGTTTTCAGTTGAGATAAAAAAGTCAATGGCACCAGCGGGATTCGAACCCACGATCTTCGGCTTGATACGCCGCTGCTCTACCACTTGAGCTATCGTGATCTCGATCCACTCGGACACCAACTTCCCACCTCAACCACACCTTTTTGAATTTTCCCACCTTTTTGCCATTTTTCAAATATCTTGTAATCATTCGCCGAGAATCAAATTGATTACACGACATTGAAAAAGACAGTGAATCGAATAACATTACATAATGTTTATATTCGTAAAGATGGTTAAAAATAATTTAAAAAAGTACAGATGTTCCATTCTATTTCGAAATGGAATATTGCAATTGTGAAGATATTTAAAAGAACGACGATTAAGAGAATTCTGTCGATCGAAATCAAGGGTTGGAAGTACTCGACGACTTCAGAAGAGATGTTAAATTTTTCCAAAGATCAAACTGATATAAACTTTTTGGAAAGTTTTGGAAAGGGTTGAAGTCGGTCTAGGGATTTTCGGAGTGCTCTTGAAAAGAACCGATCGTGATTAGTGTCGGGGCCTCACACTTGAGGCAAAAGATAAAACTTTGAAAGACCCAGAAAGATAGTGATTTTTTTACAAAAATTCCTCGTACAATTCACTGTTTCGAAGTTAAATAAATGTACTTTTATATATTTTAGTTGATACTGAAAATAATGATCAAATTTACATCAGTACTCCACCGAAATTCGAATTGATATTTAATAATAATAATAATATTAATTATAATAATAATTCTGTATTGAACATAAGCAAAAAATGACAACTAACAACTCCACAATAAACTAAGATAATAATTATAGCCGAGGCAATAAATTGAAAGAAAAGAGAAATAACACCTGTTAAAATGAGAAAGAAAGAACAGAAAAACAGGTTATACAATACAAATCAAAAATTAAACTCCTTAATTAACTCATATCTGTAGTTCCATACATGCCTAACGAACTAAGGGCCGCGAATTTGAGCTACTCAATAACCGTAACAGGTCAACTCTGGGGAGAGTGAAACCATCCGAGGTGCAATAACCGAATCTCGCCCAGGGATGAGCCGTCCGCCAAGAAGTAGGATACAGTTTCAAAAGAGCGCGAATTACACAAAGAACAGATTCCCAATTCCCCTGTGATCCAAACAGCCGAGTTTAAGTGCAAAACCTCACATCTTAGCTTAAATAGCTATCGCAACTCATTGAGACAAAGACCGTCAAAATTGTCTTCATGAAGGAGAAATTTGTACTTCCTTGTAAAGTGAGAGATGCTTAGCTGCTTGGACGCGTGACCGGCATTCTTCATGATGTTGTTTTTTAATTCCACTAGTTTTCGTGGTCCGCTTGACCAATTAATATCTTTCAATTAATTAAGGTTTTTAGTTGAGATAAAAATGGCAAAAAGGAGGGACTCAAACAGCTTTCATGTCCCATCATTCCTCGAAATCCAACACGTCGTTTGAAGCGGTTGTGGCCGAGAGATCTCTTGAGAGATGTAAGGTCAATGTAAGGGAGTGCTGGGTGACTTCTATGAACTGTAACATGCTAGATAGTCATTGTATCTTATCTCATTTGTTTGTTGCGAAAAAAAATCTGCGAGCAAAAATCGCAGTTGCAAAAATCATACTAAATAAATATTAAAAAAATAATTAAAATACGAGTAACTGAAGCTAGGATAAGCATACAAATGCTGGATAGACTTCTTTTTTAATGAAAAACTATTGAAGGTTTTTAATATAGTAAAATAGGTAAAAGTAAACACTAACCGAATAAAAAGTGATGTGCTTATTTGTTCATTAGTCCCGAATGTATCAAATTTGGTTTCAAAGTCGGTTTCAAAATTTTTGAGATGTCTTTTGCTATATGCAATTCTAGTTCAANAGATTTCTTTTTAATGGTTTTTAATATAGTAAAATAGGTAAAAGTAAACACTAACCGAATAAAAAGTGATGTGCTTATTTGTTCATTAGTCCTGAATGTATCAAAGTTGGTTTCAAAATTTTTGAGATGTCTTTTGCTATATGCAATTACAGTTGAAATATTTGCTGTACTATGCATTAAAGATTTTAAATATAGTCCGAGAGGATCGAAGTCACGATAGTTCAAGTGGTAGAGGAGCGGCGATTTAGCCGAAGGCCGTGGGTTCAAATCCCGCTCGTTACACTGGCTTTTTTATTTTTCAACCAATACCTTACATAAAGATTAATTAATTGAAAGATGTTATTTAGTCAATCGGACCACGAAATCTAATGGATTTAATAAATAAAATGAAGTATATCTTCACTAAAGCCTCCGTGGCTATTTCATTCGTCGCCGAGAATCGAATGCTGATTACTCGACATTTGAAAAATGGCAAAAAGAAGGGAAAATTCAAAAGGTGGGGTTGTGATGGGAAATTAAGTGTCCGAGTGGATCGAGGTCATGATAGCTCAAGTGGTAGAGCAGCGGCGTATCAAGCCGAAGGTCGTGGGTTCGAATCCCTCTCGTGCCATTAGCTTTTTTTTCATCTCAACTAAAAACCTTAATTAGTTATTTTTTAATTTGACCAATAAGAATTGAAAAATAATTATGCCAGTCACAGACGTTTCCAAGGATATGAGGAAGGGCGAGTTGTACTTTTCAAACAAATATTTCCAGTCTGCAAACGATGAAATATTAGAATTTATTTTTTTAATTAATCATCTATTTTTTCATTTTTGTTTTTACGAGGGTTCGCAACAGTAGAAGTCATATAAACCCTCAGAGTGCCGGTGTTTTTGAAAAAAAAGCCCATTTGTAAGCATGTCAGGTTCGAATGCAGGGCTGCTGGTTTCGAACCCGGGACTTTTACCTTATAATCATGAGCGCCGTGTCAACGCCTAAACCGTTGCTGTCACTGACGCCCCTATTAGTCTTTATTACCGCTAAAGATGTTATTTTTGGTATCTAGTATCGGAAGACATCAGAACTTTCACAACAACAATAATAATAATAATAATAATAATAATAATAATAATAATAATAATAATAATAATAATAAGATAAAGATAAAGAAATGTTATTGTATTTTGTTTCTTATTATTGTTATGTAGAATTAGTTTATGTATCATATTTGAATGGAAGAATAAAAGGATAAGGATGAGCCAATACTCATGCTGAGACTGTTGCTAGTCTGACTCCATTATTATTATTATTATTAGCCATACAAGCCTACGGGGAATTTTTAAATTATGGAACAAAATTCACAATTCTAATTAAAAAAAGAAACAGNTTTTTTTTTTTTTTTTTTTTTTTTTGGTGTGTGGCAATGTGAATAACTTTCTTACAAAAAAAACGTTGCACTTTTTCTATTGTTTCGACTTTCTCGTATCCCCACATTTGACAGCCATAACACAGAATTGCACAACTTATCGCCTTAAAAATATTGAACTTGACTTTAATAGGGATAGTTTCTTGAAATATGAAGGCTGACCATGTGTTATTTAGTCATAATTTAGCCACCGACGCTTTTCAAGAGAAGTGCTTTGTCCAAGAGAGTCTCGGGGTAAATATGACTCCTAAATATTTGTATTCATTTACAATCTCGATGTGATTGCTCCTGAAAAAAAAGGAATCCAGAAAACTCAACCTACCGCCTCTCCTAAACACTATGATTTTGGACTTCTCTAAATTAACTGGGAGGTTCCACTGTCCAAATAGTTTGATATTTCTTTTTAAGCCAGTTGCACTGCATAGGATAATTCTATCGTCAGCACACATTGATATTTTAATTCTCGTACTATCTATACGAATTGCACAATCCGGGACATTTGGGAGATGTAAAATTGACATTTGGTAAATATAAAAATAAACGAATTCCAAAAGAAACCAGGAAAATCAGAACAAGCTTTTCCCATGTTTAAAACAGTACGAGGGAATAAGATAAAAGATGCATCCAATCCTCTTGGCGGATGGAAAAACTATTGTTTAGGAACAATACGAATAGATACTACAAAATAAAAAAAAGCAGCGGGGCGTGAAAACCTCTCCTGACTCCTGGGAAGCTTCCTCGCTGAATCAACTACTTCAAAGGGCAAAGGTACCACAAAGAAAAACAAACAGGATAAGAAGGAACGTGAAGAATCGAGACGGGAGATTAACAATATTTTGATAGCACAATCATACATCAAGACAAAGAAGAGGGAGTAAAATCATCACAGGCGAAAAGAAAAGGCTTAGAGTGAAGATTATTATGTATGCTATATAAAATTTGAAATTTATTTTAGATCAAGTACCTTAAATATTTTTGTCTAGATATAAAAGGTGAAAGTAGATTAAATTACGATCAACTGAAGGACAAGCTTAAAAATGCAGATTTCTTTTTTAATGACAAACCTCCGTTAAATTGTTTTTAATATCTCAGGTAATAATAAAAGCACTTAAAATAAAATTTTATAGTAAACTTATTTTAGATCAAGTACATATTTCTTTGGTGTAAGTTAGTCAATATGTTTGCCAGAATTTGAAATTTGATTTGTCTCTGGTTTGCTGTTGAAGTTTAAGGGCTTCCTTACGTTTACGTGCCTTTTAACATTAAAATCCTATATGACATAATGGTATGCCACATCGGCCATGGGTTGCCTTTTCCTCTGTTATAACCATTAAAGCGAGTGTCCCCCAGGGCAGCATCCTAGGACCCTTCCTATTCATAATATACAATTTTGCTGACAACACGGTATTCCCGTCATCTAATCCTTAATCTTCCCTAGCTATCATAACATCCAACTCCTTTTAAACAACTTATCCAGTCTTGTCGCAAATGGAGAAAAAATTTAACGAAACTAAATCCTGCCACATCACCTTTACACTCCAAAAATCTAGTTCTCCTTTGGTCTATTTCAACGGAAAAACCATTCCAACCTCAGATATTTGCGCTCGCTGGGACTGTACATTGATAAAAGACTAATTTGAAGTCCCCATACCCGACTGAAAAGACAGGAAAGTAATCAATGCTACCAAGTTGGTAGTACCAACTACTCCTTAGATTACTTGACTATAGATACACCTTACTAAGAAATTCACCATTTACAAGACGCTCCTGAGACCGATATGAAAACAAAGTTGGTGGTCCAAAGAAAAATCAAAGTCGTACAAAATCCATTCCATCCAACCAAAAACACTAAAAAAATTATAAAACTGTCCCTTCTACATTTCAAACCTAACGATCCGCAATGACCTCCAAATCCCATTTCTAATTGACACTATTAAATCCCAATACAAAACTTCCACAAAAATTTAAACCTTCACCCAAATCGACTCCAACAGCTTTCATGTCCTATCATTCCTCGAAATCCAACACGTCGTTTGAGGCGGCTGTGGCCGAGAGATCTCTTGAGAGATGTAAGGTCAATGTAAGGGAGTGTCACTGCTGGGGGACTTCTATCAACTGTAACATGCTAGATAGTCATTGTATCTTATCTTATTTGTTTGTTGCGAAAAAAAATCTGCGAGCAAAAATCGCAGTTGCAAAAATCATACTAAATAAATATTAAAAAAATAATTAAAATACGAGTAACTGAAGCTAGGATAAGCATACAAATGCTGGATAGACTTCTTTTTTAATGAAAAACTATTGAAGGTTTTTAATATAGTAAAATAGGTAAAATAAATACTAACCGAATAAAAATTGATCTGCTTATTTGTTCATTAGTCCCGAATGTATCAAATTTGGTTTCAAAGTCGGTTTCAAAATTTTTGAGATGTCTTTTGCTATATGCAATTCTAGTTCAAATATTTGCTGTACTATGCATTAAAGATTTTAAATATAGTCCGAGTGGATCGAAGTCACGATAACTCAAGTGGTTAGAGCAGCGGCGTATTTAGCCAAAGGTCGTGGGTTCGAATCCCGCTCATGACACTGGCTTTTTTATTTTTCAACCAATACCTTACATACAGGTTAATTAATTGAAAGATGTTATTTGGTCAATCGGAACACAAAATGTAATAGATTTTAAATATATTTCAATTATTATTATGTTTACACATTTAAACTTGCAAATATGTTAAAAGCACAGCTTTACCTTTCAAAGATTTGAATTTTGATAATTATAGAAGAGTGAATTTCTGGAAAGGGTTCCTGAATTTTTTTGTTGTCGTAATCCGTTAAAATTTTGTACATTCTCAAAAACCACTTAGCCAATGGGCGAAGATTATGTATGGTATGAGCGATGGTAAAAAAAAGTGTTCGGGCTTGGTTTTTCTCCGTCCACCTCTTCCCTATCCGATCAAATGGGAAATGTATAAATAAATACATCCCTCTGCGGTTTTACACAGTTTTTCAGCCATGCTCCACCCCCGGATGTTCTGTTGTGCAATTAGGCCTGGAGCATGACTGAATAGACATATCATAAAAAAGAACGAAGGCGGAATGAACTTTTGGTTTGGATTAGTTTCTATTCCGTTGTACAAAATCGCGTCGATCGAAAAATAATTTTCGGATTTTTCAATACTAATATGTTTTAAAATAAACACAAAGAAATAATATTATGCAATATATTAAATTTTGAACAGTTTAAGACAAAAATATTCAAGTGGTTGTGAAGAAAAGAAGGTTTAACCTAGTTTAAAGTTGCAGAAAGCTCTGGAAGGCATGGCAGACTAAAAGCTTCGGTTGAAAATAATCCGAGTGATATCACTTAAGATAACACGTATCACCGTTTACAGAAAATAGGCTAGATTGGCCATTTCGATTCCGAGGTGGCACAAGCATTAAATGGAAGAATTTAACAACGACTCTGTTTGAATTTTCTACTTCTAAAACTCAGGGATAACGACACAATTCACAATGAAGAAGAAGAGACTCAAAGAAACTTGAGCGTACGTGTCTCAGCCCAATGGACATTTTATATCTTCAATCAGTGGAAATCATGGTATTAGAAAGAAATTCTTTTCAAAAAACATATCAACGTTAATCGATGAATCAAACTCACAATCAAAAAAAGACATGCATCACATCATCTTCATATTGACCAACATTCGTTCCACCCCATAAAATTTTAATTAAACAACGAGATTTTGAGAGGAAATTGACTGTATGATGACAGTTTTTCGTAGGTTAGCAACAACAGAGGTTATATCAACCCTCGGGGTGCTGGTGTTTTTGAAAAAAAAGCCCATTTGTATGGGGTAATGTAGAGCCGCTGGATTCGAACCTGGTACCTTTACCGTACAATGGCGACCGCGAGTCAACGCCTAAACCGTTGGGGCCACCCATCTTGGCTTTATTAAGCGAATTACTACGGACGTCACCAATCCCTTTGCAAACAAGCTACTCTATCAACTCCTTGTTAGAAGCCATTTTGATTATGCTAGTGCTGTTTGGTTTCTTATCAATCGATGTGGTGTTGCTAGACTTGAGAGACTACAACAAGCTGTACAATTTAGTGTTCAAATCTGGATATCGTCAGGTGGGAGAATCATCTTCCTGTGATAAACAAAAAGCTGTCGAGCTGGATACTCTGCGTAGAATTGCTGGTTCGCTCATTTTTCCTGGAGAGTTCTTAATGGCGTAATTGCTGTTTCTAACTTGGTCTTATCCTTTAATTTGAATGTTTGAAATTTGAATAGGAAAGTTTAATTTCTTTCAGGTGCCTTTTCATACAACTAGTTATGGGTCTTCCGTTGTATTTCTCGCCTAGCTCATCTTCTCAATTATCCAATTTTTTGCAGAATGCCTAGTTTTGGCGGAATTCACAGTTCGGCTTATACGCTTGCCCATATTGACAAAAGACCACCTAATCTCTTTTTTACGAGGGTTCGAAACAGCAGAGGTCACCCTCAGGGTGCGGGTGTTTTTGAAAAAAAAAACAAAAACAATTGTAAGTATGTCGGGTTCGAATGCAGGGCCGCTGGATTCGAACCCTGGACCTTTACCTTACAGTGATGAGCACCGTGTCAACGACTAAACCTAGCGGTCACCGACGCCCCCATTATGGAATTATTACTGACTGTTTTGTTTTTCAATTGACCTAGTGCCATTTTTAGACATGTGAATTTTTTTATAAACGTAAATTACTAAAATGTAATATTTGACATATTTTTGTACAAATTTACACTCATAATAAGAACATTGAGTAATTATAATTAATATTATTTAGTAAACAAGGTTTGGCCAATTACCATACTCCGTTTTGACTCGAGTACGTAATCGGATTCGACCACTCAGAACGAACAAGGAGAACAACAATTTTAGCACAGAGATTTTATCAGAACGATTTGAACAGTGTTCTGATCAAAATGATCGAAGTTTAAGAAAGTTGGACGGATCACTGGGTTTTGCGTGCTTGTCGTTGTAAATTCAGTATTTGCAATAATTGAAATACAACCGTTTTTAACCGTGCGCCTCTATGGGAAAATCTGCCCTGTAATTAGTCTGGTGGCGTGATTAAAGAGGACTTTCAATCGATAACGATTCAAAAAAGGACTAAATTATTCCCAAAGCGAGTGGAAACTTTTTGGTGATTAGCCCCAAAAATGTCTTTTATCTGGACAACAGAATCTGTCGTTTTTCTAAAACCTCAATTAGCTCTAACAACTTGATCTTATATAATAGCTTTATGTATATCTTGCTCGATACATTAGCCAGCTCATTTTGAAGTAATAAAAAAATAACAATAACAGACTACATGCCTCAGCCTAGACAAAAAGGTACAAACCATATATTCAAAAAATTAAGACAAATATAATCATATACACATACAAACCTTCAAAAGACACAGACTAAAATACATACTCACACACGTAAGTACCAATTGGCGTGTCACTTGGTATGTAATGTACGTCTAATTTTTGTATGCCCAATGGAATGTAAATTTTGTATATACAATTTATGTACCAAATATTACAGATGCAAGTTACGTGTAACTTTCATATGAACAATTTACGGCTAAATATTATAGACGCATTTGAGGTGTAACCTTTTATGTCTAATTTATGGGTCTTTATTTTAGGCGTAATTTATGTGGAATTTTTGTATGTGCGATTTATGTGTGAACTTTTTATTGGGTTGTCCGGAAAATAATGCAGGATTTTGGTATTAAACAAAAAAAAAGAAACTAGTTACTTTAAAGCAATGTTCTTTAATCAAAATAATTTCCCATACTCTCAATACATTTCTCCCAACGTGTTGGTAACTTATTAATTCCGTCTGAGTAGAATTCAGAATTTTTAGAATTGATAAAGTCAATAAATGCATTTTCCAGTTCCGTTTGATTTTTGAATATTATGTGTTGTAAGTAGTGGTCCAGGTGTCTAAAAAAATGGTAGTCAGTAGGCGAGAGGTCCGGAGAGTAGGGTGGGTGAGGCAAAGTTTCATAGCCAAGCTCCAATAATTTTTGTGACGTTACACGTGACACATGTGGTCGAGCGTTGTCATGCAACAAAATGGGCCCTTTCCGATTGACCAAAGAGGGCTTCATTACTGCCAATTTCTGATGCATGGTATTAATTTGGTTACAGTATGATTCAGCATTGATGGTTTCGCCAGGATTTAAGAAGCTGTAGTGTATTAAACCAAATGAAGCCCACCATACCGTAACCATTACCTTTTTTTGATGAGTTGGGGGCTTTGGAAAATGTATTGGAGCTTCTCCTTTGTCGAGCCACTGTCCAGAACGTCTAGTGTTATCGTAGAGAATCCACTTTTCGTCACATGTAACAATTCTGGCCAGAAATGGGTCATTTTTGTTTCGACAAAGAAGTGATGCACAAACATCAAAGCGCTGATTTTTTTGGCAATCGTTTAATGAGTGTGGAACCCAATTTTCGAGTTTTTTCACTTTTCCAATCGCCTTGAGGTGGTCAGCGACGGTCGTTTTACTGACTTTGAGTTGCTCTGCAAGTTCTCGAACAGTTGTTTTGGGGTTTTCTTCCACCACTGATCGCAGAACATCATCATTAAGAGAGGAAGGCCTTCCACGACCTTCTTCATCTTCAAGGCTGAAATCTCCCTCCCGAAATTTTTTAAACCACCTTTGCACAGTGCACTCATTAACACAACCCTCGCCCCAGACTTGGTTAATGTTTCTAGCCGTTTGGGCTCCGCTTCGGCCGAGTTTAAACTCGTAAAAGAAAATCGTACGAAATTCTCGCTTTGACATTATAAGGATGACTGAATTATTTCCAAGTAGCGGAATGCTACAGAGGTAAACAAACAATATCATTTGGAAGAGGATTAATAAGTGTTGACATTCATACAAATGAGTAATCCTGTAAACGTAAACAGAATATTTTATATAGATTTTTTTTAATGAAAACTTAAAATCCTGCATTATTTTCCGGACAACCCGATAGATTGAATTTACGTGTAAATTTTGTATAAACACTTTTTACTTCTACCATTTCTATGGACAATATATTTGTAACATTTTTTATGTAAAATTGACGTGTAAATTTTGTATGTGCTATTTTCTTGTAATTTAGGATGTAAAATTTAAATGTAAACTTTGTAAATCAAATTTTCGTGTAACATGTGTATGTCAAATTTATGTGTAACTTTATTTATGTGAATTTTGTAGATACAATTTTGGTAAATTTTGTAATGTAAATAAATGTATGTTTAATTTATGCCAAAATTTTGAATGTTCAATGTACGTTTACATTATTACATTTAAAATTACATGTAACTTTTGTAGGTCCAATTGACTTGTAGATTTTATATGTAAAATTTACATGTAAATTTCGTGTAATTTGTGTATGTTCACTTTGTTATGTGTAAATATTTGGTGTTTAGTGACCGTTAGTTAATGGTCTCCAAATAATTTATTATTATATTCGTGTAATTTATGGATGTCCAATTTATATAAATTTTCATTGTAAATTTTGTAGATCCAAGTTAGGTGAATTGTTTGTATGTTTAATTTATGCCTCAATTTTGTATGTCCAATGTACGTGTACATTATTACATTTAAAATTACATGTAACTTTTGTTTGTCCAATTTACGCGTAGATTTTATATGTAAAATTTACATGTAAATTTTGTCAATCCAATTTTCATGTAATTTGAGTATGTTTATTTTATGTGTAACTTTATTATTATATTCCTGTAATATATGGATGACCAATTTATGTAAAATTTTGGTGTAAATTTCGGCGTAATAATTTTTTTATGTGTGGTGATTAGTGACCGTTAGTCCATGATTATTCGGAAATCGTGAGATGCGGTCTGGTGTGAAGTAGGTTTCAGAAAAACATTTTCTTTATCGTGCCAACGTTTCGATCTTTATTGAGACCATCTTCAGGGCCTGGGCAGAAAAATGTTTTTCTGAAGCCTACGTCACACTAGACCGCATCTCACGATTTCCGAATAAGTAATTTTTTTATATTTAATTTATGCCTGTTTTGTATGTCGAATGTACGTATACATTTTTTTAAATTTACGTCTAACTTTTGTTGGTCCGACTTCCGCGTAGATTTTATGTACAATTTATACAATACAATTTATTTTGTTTGAAAAATTTAAATGAAATTTTGTAAAAAAATTTTTGTGTAATGTATGTAGGTCCAAATTATATGTATCTTTAGTATTATATTCGTGCAATATGTGTATGTCAAATTTACGTAAAAATTAGGTGTAAAATTTGTAGATCCCATTTAGGTATAATTTTTGTATGTCCAATTTACTCCTAAATTTTGTTGATCTAATTTACGTGTAAATTTTCTATGTTTACTTTACGGGTAATTTTTATGTTCAATTGAAGTGTAAATTTTTGTATGTGAAATAATTTATGTGTCTTTTTTATGAACAATTTAAGTTCAACTATTATTCTTTTTATGTAAGGTCTAGGTCGAGATGAAAAAGTTAGTGTCGCCAGTGGGATTCGAACCCACGACCGGCTAAATACGCCGCTGCTCTAACCACTAGCTCAAGTAGTTAGAGCATCGGCGTATTTAGCCGAAGGTCGTGGGTTCGAATCCTGCTCGTGTCACTAACTTTTTCATCTCGACTAAGACCTTAAATAAAATGAATAATTAATTGAAATAAGTAATTTGGTCAATTAGGCCATTAAATGGATTTAATTATTATATTTAAAATTTACATATAAATAGTGGAGATACAATTGAGGTTTAATTTTTGTGACCATTTTACATGCACGTTATTGTACGTACGTTTTACATATAACTTTTTTATGTACAATTTTCCATAAGTGTAAATAAACATTTTTTATATTATCCCCAGTAGAGTGGATATGCTTAAGATATGCGTCAGTATTCTGTGCATATTCTAAAAGGCGACTTATTTGATTGTTAAGAAGAGATACAATCATTTATTAAGTTCAAGCCGTCTTCAAAATTTCCCAGGATAATATTTAACTTTATGAAAATTAGTTTACCGCCTTATTTGTTTATTCAGTCAATGAAGTTTGGTGGGAGCCTTTTCAATTAATGCAAAAAAGGATTTTGACGTAGGTCCGGTGTGTGTTTTTGGTTTTTTGGGCGCTTTTTAACATCGGAATCAGTCTAATTAACGTTATGAATTCAATTGGCCGCCTTTTCTGAAACATCACATCGTATTTGCTTAAATTAAATTGGATCCGGGTCCCGGGGTTTTTAAAACTGTCGGAATGACAAATTCATCCGGGTACGCCTGATTTACAAGAGGCAAATAAAAAAAAATAAATAAACATATTGAAGGACGTCGAGAGTGAAACAGACAAAATGACATTACGTTCTCAATTTACAATATTAAAAGTCACCGAATTTAAAATAGCGACGTGGATTATTGTTGCCAGTTGGAACAGTCGTAATGAAATCTCGCAGTTGACGTATTTCGGCAGTGGGTAGACGGAGATTTACAAAATAGCGGCAAATTACAAACCGCTTCAATTGCGAGAATAAAAAACAACGGATGACAGGGAAGACGAATGTCTTTATTGAGCCAGGATAACGTGAATACGACAGAGATTGGGAGATGGAAGAACCAAGGAGTCAGGAGACGTGAGCTAAGAGATAAACAACCATCGCTCCTTTTATTTTTCTTTTCACAACGATCCTGAAGAAATTCTCTTGACAACAGCTTTAGGAAATTTTCTGTCTGTTATGTCTTTCTTTTAAGGATTTATTTTGAAAGGAAAAGAAAACTATTGACTATTAACGACGAAATAGTGTATAGAAATAACAAGCCGTATGCATTTAATTTTCATTCATGATATTAATGTTGGAAGCTACTGAAAGAAAAGGATGTATATTAAAAAAAAAAAAAAATGGTATGGTTGATCGCTCTATCAGTTGCATGAAAAATATAATAGGGGTATTCACGATGTTTGTAAGATGATAACTCGTGTTAACTCGAATAAAGAAATGTCCAGTAAGATTGTGAACGCCCCCTTCTTTGCCTAGCATGTTGAACGTTAATTTTTCCGCAATGCTGCGCGTGGCGAGTGGTAGAACCAAAAATAAAGCTATAACATTCCTTGAAGTCTTATTGCTGTTCGTTTTGGTATTCTTTTAGAATGTTAAAGGTGTTAAATTGTAAGATATCAGACGTTAATAAAAAAGAAAAATAATCAACTCTTTCATTCAAAACGCAATGCACTCGATAACCTAACTTGAGCTCCTAAGGTCTAACGCCTACAAAACCCAAGCCTTTGTAGGATATGGGATGGATTTATTATGAATGAGAGTATAAAGACAGGTCAGAAATTAACAAAAGAAATGTATTGGGCTGATTTAATTAATGCGTATTTAAGAATAAAAATACATGTAAACAAAAAACAGCTGTTAAATTCATGGCTGCCATGTTGGTTACCTACGCCCTAACGGATAGCAATGTGACTACATTTTCGACCTAACAACTAACATTGATTCTGGCCTGTTAGATCGAGTAATGTTAACTAGCCGATTCTTACAAGTCTACATTCTCATTTTTCTCGATCCAAAAGGACTTAACGGAAATAACAGGGTTAACACAAAGATCGTGAATACCCCTAATTTCTGTACTTATGAAGGTCTAAAGACGGATACTTGCCAGCAATATAAAGGTTTCAGGCTAATATGCAAAGTATAATTTTACATTTATCCTGCATTAATTGTAATGTTTATAGTAATTATTTAGGGTAAATGATAACCTTGTTGAAATTTAATTAATTAAGGTTTTTAGTTGAGATAAAAAAGTCAGTGTCATGAGGGGGATTGGAACCCATGATCTTCGGCTAGATACGCAGCTGCTCTACCACTTGAGCTATCGTGACCTTGATCCACTCGGACACTAACTTCCCATCTCAACCCCTCCTTTTTGCCATTTTTCAAATGTCGTGTAATCTATTTGATTCTGGGCGACAAATGAAATGGCCACGGAGAGCTTTAGTGAAGTATGCTTCATTTCAACTTATTAAATTCACTAGTTGTCGTGGTCAGCTTGACCAAGTAATATCTTTCAATTAATTAAGGTTTTTAGTTGAGATAAAAAAGTCAGGATTCGAACCCACGTTCTTCGGCTAAATACGCCGCTACTCTACCACTTGAGCTATCGTGACTTCGATCCTCTCGGACACCAACTTCCCATCTCAACCCAACCTTTCGAATTTTCCCTCCTTTTTGCCATTTTTCAAAGATTAAATAACTGAAAGAAAATATTTGGTCAATCGCACCACGAAATCTAATGTATCTAGTTTTTAATTTTTAGGTGGGATCTTTTTTTATTTCTTTACACTCGTTATTGTTTAGAAATTATTCAACTTTAGAAACGTAATTTTGATGTTCAATGTTAACTATATATTTCCTTTATCGTCTTTTAAAATAACGTTGTTGTTACTTTTTAACTTTTTATCAATAGACCTAACTGTACTTGGGGTATTTAATTTTTTGACGTTTAAATTTACCAAGTTTTGTTTATTTACTTCAGCACATTTATATTTTATATTTGTATTTATGTTGCAACAATAAACAATTAATATCTTTCAATTAATTAAGGTTTTTAGTTGAGAGAAAACAATAAAGTCAAATAGATTACACGACATTTGAAAAATGGCAAAAAGGAGGGGAAAAAAGTGGGGTTGAGATGGGAAGTTAGTGTTCGAGCAGATCGAAGTCACGATAGCTCAAGTGGTAGAGCAGCGACTATCTAGCCGTGGGTTCGAATCCTGCTCGTGACACTGACTTTTTATCTCAACTAAAAACCTTCATTAATTGAAAGATATTAATTGGTCAAGCGGACCACGAAAACTAGTGAATTTAACTTGTTGAAATTGGTAATAATATATTTCCAGTTATGGTAGATTGTAGTTAGTAGTGAACAAACTTTGCGATCAAAATGCGATAAATAGGAGAAATTCGAAAGATTGTTTAGTCAAGAAGAGAGGAGAAAGTTTTGTGAAAATGTCTAACGATAATAGCATAATTATATACAATTGCAATGTGGTTAATTACGCAATGGCATTTAAGAACATTCGTTATTATTTATTAATGGACGCAAATTTGTTCAAACTATATATAATTTAGAAAGGTCAACGAAGGTCATTGTCATATTGTCGATAAATGGACCTCAAAAGAGTTAGCTAGTAGGAGAGGTCATCCTCTCCCGATTAAGGCGGATGCGATGTTGACACATGGACATTTACATTATTAAAGCCCGCGTATATGTCCGGCATGTAGAAAAAGGTTGGTCGATGTGTCTCTCTTAATTGAAGAAATGGCACCGTCTAGAGAGCTTGTAGCCTCCTGACATGAAAATACTGCTTGAATAGGGGAGCGAGTATCTGGGTCCCCTGTTCCGATTCTTGGACAAAACAGGGTAGTTTTAACGTATATAATACCAATAGTTTTGTGTTCCTAGCATATGTTGAGAGTGAATGTATTTATTTGCGTGAATGTGTGTCTAGAGAGGCCCGAT
The DNA here is from genome assembly GCF_000648675.2 of Cimex lectularius. Lineage (NCBI taxonomy): Eukaryota > Metazoa > Arthropoda > Insecta > Hemiptera > Cimicidae > Cimex > Cimex lectularius. The sequence continues at coordinate 286,054 of NW_019392789.1, read as the reverse complement.
GACGGAATATTGAGTACCCCATCGTCCCTCAATTAGGTTGTTATACAGTAGGTGTCCCAACAGGTACCCTAGCCGAGTGCATGGTATGTAAATAGAAAATAATGTATTTAAGGATGAACCCGATAGGTTTTGACTTAGGAGCTGCATGTTATTCATACATTATCACAATTTTCGCGTAAATAATGCAAAGAAATTGATTGATAATGAAGTAAGTTCAATGTCAACGTTGTCACTCTGTTTTGTAATTTTTATACCGATCCTACTTTTTATTAGCTGGTCAGTTGGATTGTGAACATGTCTAAATAACCTGTAATTAATCAAATAAATCATCAGTAATAAGAGCAACAAAAAGCAATATCAGACGGATCCAGTTTCTGATAAAACTGATAATTACTGGATACCTCTGTCCGTGACATGTTCTCCATCGACCCGCTCGTTGTGCTCTTGTTGGAGAAGTACCACAAATTCGAGCGTTTCGGCAAAAAGATGGCTATCACCTGGATACTCAGACACATAAGTCTGGCTGGGGCCTCCCAACCTCCGGACTTAACCACTGCGGTCCGACCTTCTGACGTCGATGAGGTGAATTAGCGGAGACGCACTCGACTATCAAAAGCCTGTCGATACGTGGCCCTCGGAGGATTTGACTCGTGAAAGAACGGTCATCCAACTCAAATGAAGAATTGGCCATGCGAGGTTGGTATCAACGGACGCGTACCGTTTGGACAAAAGAGCGCGTATGTGTCCGGCATTCAGAGAAACGTTGCTCGATGTGTCCTTAAAGCCGGGAACACACTTACCCGATGCTAAATAAATTGTTAATTAAATTTTATGATCAAAACCAGGTAATAAATTGTTCCAATTTTAGTATATGTACCGCCGAAGCGAGTGCAATAAATTGTTAGTTAAATTCATTATATCAAAAAACCGTATTCCGGTGTTTTGATTAATTTTCTACCAAACCATTAAAATTAATTTTTAAATAAAAACTAATTAATTTTTAATCACAGTTAATTTGGTTTATATTAAAATAAGTATGTTGTAATTAATATAACGACAATAATACATGTAGTTTGAATAAAAATATGAGTTTCTGGCTTAAAGCCGGAAACACACTTACCCGATGCTACGCCATGCGACGCTACCCGACGCAAATCCAAACTCCGATTTTCCATAAGGTTGCATTACCCCCGTGCACATCTACCCGACGCTATGCGATCCCCACTGTCCAGATTTTCGTCGGGTCGCATCGAGAACAATCGAAGACAAAAGAACCGGACACACAAAATTGGAACTATTTTGCTCATAAAATTTATTAACAATTTATTTCATAGTTTTGCTCATAAAATTACACCATTTTCGTCGGGTAGAATCAGAACTGGAGACGCATATTTTTGTAGTTTATTTCATACTAAGTACATGTAATTTTGTCGTTATATTAATTACAACATGTTATTTTAATGTAAACCAAATTAAATGAGATCAAAAATTCATAAGTTTTTATAATCATTGTTTGATTATGATGGTTAGGAGTAACTTTATTTAAAACAATTAAGTTTAACAAACAATTTATTAGATGGTTGTGCTCATAAAATTGAACTAACAATTTATTACAAGGTTTTGCTCAAAAAAGTGCATTAAAAACAAAAGATGCGTTGCGATTGTGATAGTGATTATTGTGATAAACCCTGTGCTTGCGTCGGATAGATGTGCACACCCCACCAAAACGTGGCAAGGCGTCGGGTAGCATGGGGTAAGTGTGTTCCTGGCTTAAAGGGTGAAATTCTTTGACTCCACATAGAGAGAGCGTATGATTATCATCCATGTTGAGTATTTGTGTCCCTTAGACGATTCGTGGAGTTCATTATATTGAATATAGCAATGATAGTTTTTGCCCCATAGTAAATATTGATAGTGAATGTATTTATCGGCGTGAATGTGAAGTTCGAGAGGGGCGATGGTGGAATATTGAGTACTCTATCGACTCTCAATTAGGTTAGTTATATAATAGATGTGTATGGAGGAATATCAAGTACTCCACCAACTCTGTGAATGTTATGTAAATGTATGTTTTTCGGTGTGAGTGGGACTATGAATGGATCTAAGAACTGATCGTGGGGCGGAAATTACCTAGTTGACAGCACCCGGAATCTAATCACAAGAAGGTGGATGGATAACAACATGGGCTGACCCGGACTGCCAACACCCGAGGCTGGTGATTTTTAAGACCTGCGGTTAATTTATTGTAAATTACAAAAGCTGGAATTTCCGGTGGATTGCGAGAAGCGATAGGCTCAAATTTGTATATTTGTGTATATAAATCAGTAATCAGTAGTCAATCATAGCGGATGGACAAAGTTTTAATTTTAAAGACATGAAATCTTAATGTTGTTAACTTTTAATTATCTTTCTTCGTCCTGTTGTTTAAAAATTTAACTCGTGTAAAGCCTGTCTATTCTGTGAGTCCATTAAAAAAAGTGGTTAATAAATTATTAATAAGTTGTAATAACTGGTTTTAAATTAGCATTGAGGCATTATTAAATTAGGACCATGGTATTTGTTCTTAATTTCATAACTGGCTAAAAAGATGTTCATGACATTTTTAACTTATTAAGAATAAAGGAGTATTTTGTGACATACCAACTTATAAAAGCTGAAAAATAAACATAGAAATTTTTTTTTTATTAATTAGTTTTTATTTTCAGTATTAGAAATATCGACCACCTTTTTACTCACGAACACTGGATAATGGTACGGTATTGAAGAATAAAGCAAATTCAGCTGTTACTGCCAAGGCACTCGCAGAGTGTTAGTAATTAGTTTTTACAATATAAAAATGGTTTAATATTTTTCCTTCTCTAAATAATCATGCTATACAGGTGTTCAGCTATTTACAAATTTTGCCAGTGTATACGTTCACAATGGAACTGAAAAATTATAATTAACTATGGTCCGAATCTCAAACGTTTCGGAGTTATTCCCCTTTTTTTCGATTTTTAAGGTTTCACTACTTTGCTTCAAATAACTTGAAAGTTTAATTTAAGTTTAAGTTTTACAACAGCGGACAGGCTTGCTTTAAAATTACGTTTGGCACTTCCGTATAGTAAACTTCACTCTTCATGAACCCCCAAACGAAATAGTCCATGGGAGTCAGGTCAGGAGGATGCCTGTCCGACCACGTCCGATCCACGTTGCAAGCTTTTCATCCAACCAATCCCGGACCCAAATTAAAAAAGTTTAATAAATTCATTCAAAATTTCTTTCAATATTTTATTATTTTATTATTATTAATCTTTCCAACTTACCAATCCGCCAACCACGGATTTTTTCCTTTCCTTCATCAAATTCTTCTTATTTGAAAAAAGTAATTAAAAAAGCAGTTACACCACTAAAAAGAACATTAAATGGATCACATTTTCTGAAATTTGCTAGTCTCTAGGATTGGAAATAGTAGGTTAAATACATAGTAAGTTTTTCAATTTTGATTTTTTTTTAAAGTTCTGGCTTCTAAAACACTTATTTCACTATCGTTTACAAGTTTAGTATTAATCACATTTTATTGGAAATTTAACGTAGTTTTTAGAGGTATTAACGGATATTTCCAAAACCTTTTAGTTTTGGAGTTATCATTTTTTATTGGAAGGAAGGTCGTGAAATCTTAAAAAATCAGAAAAAGGGGATTAACTCCGAAACTGTTGAGATTCGGACTATAGTTAATTGAACTTTTGGTTCCTTTTGGAATTTAGAATTTACTGACAAAGGTAGTAACACGAGTAGCCGCACACCCTATATATCTACATAGCTTTTCCATGTTGCTAGCCCGAGGAACATTCTCTACAAGAGCTTTAGAAGCTAAGAAATTTTTCATTAAAGATGTAAAGAGAGGAGGCAATCCAAGATTATCTAGAAAACTGATCAAAAACTGAGTAGGGCCAGTTGGACACTAATCCAGTAGTCGTGGCAACCGCTAAATAAAATCATACAAACACAAGTTGGTGTGTCAGATCGACAAAGAAGCTCTCACATATCAATCATATTAATGACCCTCGTAGGATATCATTTTTGGGCGAAAGTATGTGTCCGGCAGGTAGAGAAAGGTTGCTCGATGTGAAACACCTAGTTGAAGGGGTGCGATTCCTTGGCTCCATATAGCGAGTGTGTAGGAATGCCATTCGCTATGAGACTCGTGGTTGAGCACAGCAACTAGTGTCTGGGTCTTCTGTTCCGATTCTTGGATTTACTGTATGTAGTACCATTCAATTAATTACGTTTTTTAGTTGAGATAAAAAAGTCAGTGTCACGAGCGGGATTCGAACCCACGATCTTCGGCTTGATACGCCGGTACTCTACCACTTGAGCTAGCGTGACTTCGATCCACTCGTGACACTGAATTTTTTATCTCAACTAAAAAACTTTAATTAATTGAATGATTTTAATTGGTCAAGCGGACCACGAAAAATAGTGAATTTTATTAATTAAAATGAGGTATACTTCACTAAAGCTCTCCGTGGCCATTTCATTTGTCGCCGAGAATCAAATAGCTTACACGACATTTGAAAAATGACAAGAAGGAGAGAAAAAAAAAAAGTGGGGTTGAGATGGAAGGTTAGTGCCCGAGTGGATCGAAGTCACGATTGCTCAAGTGGTAGAGTAGCGGCGTGTCAAGCCGAAGGTCGTGGGTTCAAATCTCAACTAAAAAACCTTAATTAATTGAATGATATTAATTGGTCAAGCGGACCACAAAAAATAGTGAATGTATGTAGTACTATAGTTTTATCTCCTTAGAGAATATTAAGAGTGAATGTATTTATTGGCGTGAATTTATAGAGTGAATGGATATTGAGAACCCCCATCGGTCCTCAATTAGGTGTAAAGGGTGATGGAGGAACATCAAATACTCCGCCTCACTAATTGAGTGAATGGTATGTGAATGTGATAAAATGAATTTAAGAGTGAGTGATAGTGTGAATTGATTTAGGGACTGATTGCATTGGGGCTGAAATGGCATGACTGACAATGGCAAATAACACGTGGAGTAAAACCTCAGCGGCTGGAAGGATAATACAAAGACCTGCCGCTAATTTCACCGGTGAATCTCATCCAATTTATATAATTTTCCTACTGAATTTTCATTATTCATTGCATTTTTTAAATAATTTTCCTACTGAATATAATTTTCCTGTACGATAATGTAAATAAAATTGTTATATTGATCAAGATATGACTCTTTTTTGTTGTTGAATAAACCAATTCTTTATTTCTAATAATATGTCTCATTCTTTTTTGATGTCAGTCTATTGACAAAGCACTACAGCCATGAGAATGAAAATAATAAATACAGCCATAAGAAAATTATATCAATAAGAGGTTGAGATTCAGAAAAAAGTTTACGTTTCATCGGATTTACTTATTGGTTCAAAAATTACGGGGGGGGTGTTTGTTTTCCGCGCATTAAATCAAATTATAGAACAAAACATTACTTTTTACGAAGAACATTCAGTTTGTGCATACTTGATCCAATTTAGTGGTGTTTTTTATATACGTGCGAAAATAATTTAATCGGATCATATTGAATAATTATTATTTCTCCAGCGAGAAATTTTTTTTTCTTTAAATGAACCAACCGAAGCATAATACTAAAAGTAGAATGTAATATCTAAATAATTTTTTTTTCAACATAACTACATGTAATAGGGCTTAGTCGGTAGAGAAGCTCACGGAACAAGAGCACTGTCCTCGGAAGATCTGACTCGTAGAGGGGTCATCTACACCCGATTAAGGATATGCCATGCAAGGATGACACTGCCAACACCCGGGTAGATGATGTACGAGGTCTGCCGGCGATTTATTGTGAATTGCAAAAGCTAAAATTGCCGATGGATTGCGAGAAGTGATAGGCACAATTCATCACCCTTTACTCCTATTATATAACTAATTTAATTCAATATTACTCCATCGGCCTTTTCACACTACATATTCACGCTAATAAATACATTCACTCTCAACCCGCGCTATGGTCACGAAACTACGAGTATGAATACAACGGAACAACTCTGTTTTATACAAACATTGGAACGAGCGACCCAGTACTCGCTGCCATGCGTTCATATTAGGTGGCATTCCTACACGCTCTCTATATGGAACCAAGGAACTACACCCTTTAACTAAATGAGACACATCGAGCCATCTTTTTTCTACAAGGCTTTTGCCCGACAGAAATGACTTTACTTTGTATAAAATGGTGATAAAATGATTTCGTAAATTTTTTTACTAAGCAACCTTTGCCGGTATAACGGACATTTTATGCCAGATAACCTGATGCATTTTAGTTCATACACTGCGTTTATGGACCTAATTAGCCAGGAGTTTTATTACATTAATAAATGCAATAATAATGTTTTAATAATTTAATAATGTTATTTGTAATGACATTTTCTTCGTATAACACTGTTTTTCTCTCTGTCCTGACACATTTCGTTTCTTATAATACTTTTATTTTATGACGAATGATCAATTAATTAGAAAATTATGTTAAGTACTTTTCAACTAATTTTTAAGCAATGTTAAATCTATACTTTGTTGTTTATTAATCTTACGGCTAAGATTATAAACATTTTTTGGGAAAAGGCGGAACAGTTAAAACAGACTGGTCGAATTTTCTTTGAGAGCAGATGCCAGCTACTCGCTCACCTTATTAACATTGCAGCCACGTTTCGTTTTTAATGTCAGAACATTAAAGAAGAGACCTGCGACAAAACAGCGCCACGTGTAACAAAGAATTCATAAAATTCCTCCTTTCAAACGAAAATATTACCCAGGAAGGCGAAATTGAATTACTTCCACTCAGGTACTGGAACAATTCAATGTTGAAACACCGCTTTACCACCCACTTTCCATATTACTTTACAGAATCATTTACGAAGAGTGAAAATATTCCCATCATCAGGTCGTATGATAAATTTTATGATATACAAAGTGTTGTAAACAGATATCTTTTTTGCATAGTTAGAGCTATGCACTTACTTGAAAGAAATCAATTAATATAGATTTAATAAAAACAACTGATATAAAGGTCTTGTAACATGAAACATTATGTTGGCTTAATATATGACGTCTTCCGTACTACATTGGTTCAAAACATAGCAGCGTTTGCACAAACAAGGACCTTTGTGTGATGGACATGACTGTCATGCTTGATCGTTGCTAATTTAGCTGTCTATGGTAACCAGGGCTAATAGGCGAATCTAGAGCCTGTTCAAACTAAGTGGCCTTCCATTAAACTACAAACTAGAAGCCAGGATCGATTTTAATCAGCTTCTCATTTTTTTTGTAAAAGTTTATGTTTGCTATTTTGGTATACTTTATGTTCATTATTAAAAGATTAATATTTTACCGTCTAAGGAAGTCTTATTTGTAGATTTCACGTAGGTAATCCTAATAATCCTCACAACTGAATTTCGTGGTTCATACCATATAAATCTATTATTTTAAATTGATATGTCACAGATCTAGACCGAATAAAGAGAGAGGATAAACGGGGAAAAGGAAGCAAACAAGCTGTTAGTATAACTTACAGGTCTTGTTTGACGTGAAAGCAGAAGGCTTAAGCCAATGACAATCCAGGGAAAATTGGCCTTGTTTGGGGTGTCTCAATTTAAAAAAAAAATACAAATAATTTTCAATTTTTTCCTTTAACTTTAGAGTCCGGAGCGTTTTAGATTTTTTTAAAACTCTAGCCTATACATATTAGTACATATTAAAAATGTATATATAGATTTAGGGAATATTTTATAATTAATTTTNTATATATATATATTTTCTTTTTAGATGTCAACCAAACCTATTTTTGGTTTGCTAGATATGAATAAACCTAAATACATTAAAATTTAAGGGTGGTGCGTTAATATTGTCTACCAGTTTAGATTGATGATAATTCACTAGTTTTCGTGGTCTGCTAAACCAATTAATATCTTTCAATTAATTAAGGTTTTTAGTTGAGACAAAAAAGTCAGTGTCATGAGCGGGAATCGAAAAGGCATTGAAAAATGGCAAAAAGGAGGGAAAATTCAAAAGGTGGGGTTGAGATGGTAAGTTAGTGTGTGAGTGGATCGAGGTCACGATAGCTCAAGTGGAGAGTAGTGGCGTATGTAGCCGAAGTTCGTGGGTTCGAATCCCGCTCGTGACAATGACTTTTTTGTCTTAACTAAAAACCTCAATTAATTGATGTTTTGTCTCAACCCCGCCCCGAGGAATGCCGAGTACACTCTGTGGGAGTGAATGTGTCAAGACATATTTGTATATACATGGCGTCCTTTTTAGATGGACCGGCTGAATTTCTCTTGAACGAATGACGCTATCAAAAAAACAAAAAATATGCATTTAATATTTTTTAGTCTAGTGCCAAAATTTACCTTTTTTTGGAGGCAAATTATACTGGGTATCTCGAGGTAAGTTCAACTTCAAAATACAATTTCAAATACGACCTTACACATACTGACATATCATTTTAAACGATTTTTTATAGTGAAAACAATGCTGCAATTGGATTCTAAATTGTTCAAAATTAATGACAAATAGAATTTGTCAAATAAATTGGTCTTTCGACATTTCGGAGAGATTCAGCTCCTCATCGAAATTATGCTACCGGTTTCTTTTTGCCATAACTTTGTCATTTTTTGACCGAATAGTTCGACGAATACTAAAAACAGATAATCTTATAAAAATCAAAACAGGTGACCCAGATAACCGCTGCAACATGGAACCAAGGAATTGCATCTTTCAACTAGGTGGGCCACATCCATCTCTGCATGGTGGACAAATACACGGGCTTTGGCCCAAAAGTAAGTGCTCATGTGACGATCTCAATGGCCAATTCTTAATCGGATGAGGATGACCACTTTTCTACGAGTCAGATCCTCCGAGGGCTACTTACCAGCGCTCCTGATACGTGAAAGCTTCTCGGCCGACATGCCATTTGCTTTTAATCACGTTTTTAATGAAATTTTATCCTCAGAGTGCCGGATCGCGGTGGTCACGTTCGGGGGTTGGGAGGTCCCTGTCTAAGCCGCCTCGTCCGCCTTATGTTCCTGCAGAGCGTAATTGTCACCCTGGTTCGCCTCGTCTCGCTGAATAGCATTTCGCCATATTTGATTTATTTATGCTGCCTGATGCCTTTTTCTTTGTTCTAGGGTTATTCCAATTCTAGATTTTTCTATATTTTACTTTAATTTTGAAAACTCAATGTATTGAACATTTCAAATTCATTTCACGAGACTGTTTTGAACATTCGGTTTTTAAAGTCATTAATTGACTGATGAAAATTCAGGCTTTAAACCCCAACACTTTTATTTCACGTGGTTTTGGACAATTTTGATATGATACGCAATTGTTTTAGAACTAATTAATAATGAATGACCTTTGGACGATCTGTTTAGAAAAAAAACCTGTTTTTGTAATACCACAAATAATTATTCTAGTTAACAAATTAAAGCTTTTGAACCCAATTGACACCAGGATTGCAAATTTAGTGTGACCGAATTCTAACACTGAACAAGTTAAAAGCTGCTGTGAATAAATTTACGAAGAGCGTCCCTTTAAATTAACGCTATGTAAATACACGTCTGGTGTTTAGTACAAATGAGCAAATTTATGTTCTGCTGGCTTCCAGCAACTTTTATATCCTAAGAAAAATGTAAGACGTGAATTTGAACAAAAGTCAAACTTGTGACGGAAAGCTGTTTACAATTTTAATAGTTTATTATAAGAACGATTTAATTTTTCAAGTCCTGCTTGGATTCAAATCCAGCTATCGTACAAATGGAAAATTTGTGAGTAGAGATATACAAATAATGAAATCTGAAGGAATTTCATTTAGAGCAAAAAATTTAAACTTAAACAAAAGCACAACGCTAAATTATGAATTTTTTTTCTTCTGAATTTTGTCGAAATTTGGAATTCTGGAGGTATTCTTAATATGAAAACCCATATTTATTGTCCAACCAACGTCATATTTTGACCAGAAGACTTATTCATTTGAATTATAAACACAAGGTCATTGCCTGATTGATCTGATTGATTCTCAAATTTTTAATGGAAGTTAAAAGCGAACGAAGTTTGTTTTTAAAATTGAAAACTTCATCTCTGGGTCGAGTGGTAGACCGAGTCAAAGTTTCGCCCCTGTAAATATTTAATGCTTCATCCATACATAATAATGTATGTGAGGCCTTAAATAAGGATCCAGCCCCGAGGGAAGTTAAAAGGTTGTGCACCTTTTTGCCAGATCTTGTCCAGATGATATAACTATAAAACTAACCTGATATAATAATTCGTTTATCACATACATATAAATAAATTTATGAAGGAAGCTGATTTTTTGTAGGGTTTGTGGTTGAATAAAAATTCTTTTAATAAGTTTAATCTTTGTCAAATAATCAATTATATCAATGGACTTAACTCTTCAGACATTGACACAAGCTGAAAATATTATACATTTTAGTATCTGCAATAGAGTCTGCAAGTAAAATATAATTTACGGCATACTTTTCAACGAAGTATTCTTCAAAATTAAATTTTCCCCATTGTTGCATTTGAACAGGAGGGGTCTTAATCGCAGGTGGGTGACTAACTACCGACGCGAACTGCTGTAACTCCTATCTTTCTTTGTTCAGAACTTTATGACACGTCCTTTTAACGAGATATTTAAAGAACTCGGCTTTTCACAGAAAATGTACCTTTCGGTTAAATGCTGGCTGTCACGGCCTTTTTGGCTGTTCATTGTCTAAAAAACAATAATAAATAAATAATAGAATCCATGTTTGAATTGTCTGCTGGTCAGAAAAGTTTATTAAATATACATGCTAAAGGTTTTAAATCAAAAGATTTGTAATTTTTATTGAAATATCAGGGATAAGACGAATTTGAAGGAAAAGAAAAATATTCAGTTCCTTCGTCAAGCTTGGTGAGATTTTTCAATTATGACATGACATATTTATAAAATTTTGTTTTTGAATATAATAATCCAATAGTCGTAATATTCTGTCTTTCTCTCTTCTTCAATTTCCTTTTGTTGCCTCACATACTCTCTCGTTAACACACTGTCTCTGTCTTTTTTCTCTTTTCTTTTCTATTTTCCTTGCTCACCCTATCTTGTTTCTTTCTCTCATCTTTGTGCAACAATTCTTTTTCGTATTGTATCTTTCTCTCTTTACAGTCTCAAATTCTATTTTCTTCAATCTCTCTCTCTTTCTTACTTTTTATATAATATAGGCATATACATCTGAAATTCCAATTCATAGAACTAAAACATACTACAACTCTTGCATAATTCTACAACTTTTCGATCTTTCCATTTTTCTATCTACTCTTCTGTCCATCTCCAACTTATCTCTCCCTCATTATTTCTTGCTCTTCTATGTCTCTCTTTCTCATTGCTACCATTTTCCCTTTATTCTGCTTTCAAACTAACCCTATTTTTTGTGTGTTTTTTTTTCTACACAAACGTACAAACTCTCTTTCCTTACTGCATCTCTCTTCACTCTCACCATTTATTTTCTCCAATTATTTTTCCTATCCGTATATCATTCTTTCTGTCACTATCTCTTATTCTTTTATATATTTCTCTCCCTTCTCTCTACAACACTTCTATCTTTCCAACTTGTTTCTATCACTCTTTTCTCAATTTACAACTTTTCTTTTATTCTTCTTTTTTCTCTCTGTCTTTGCTTTTTCATTACTTGCACTTTCTCTTCATTCTTTCTTATTAACTTTTTTCTCTGGTTCTCCTAACTAACCTACAATTTCCCTTATTATGTCTTCCATCTCCTCACTCTCACTTTCTATTCTCTCTATTTTTCTGTCTCCTGTTTTTCGCTCTCTCTGTTGCCCTCTCTCTCTCTCTCTCTCTCTCTCTCTCTCTCTCTCCATCTCTTTCATCTTTCCATCGTTCATTGTTTTTTTTTTCTCTTCCTTCTCTAATTTCTTCGGACTTTCTATCTTTCACTCTCTCTCTCCATCGGTTTTATCTTTTCATCTTTCATTGTTCGTGTCTTTCCATTCCCTCTTTAATTTCTTCGGACTTCCTATCTCTCTCTCTCTCTCTCTCCATCTCTTTCATCTTTCCATCGTTCATTGTTTGTTTCTTTCTCTTCCCTCTCTAATTTCTTCGGACTTCCTATCTTTCACTCTCTCTCTCTCTCTCTCTCTCTCTCTCTCCATCTCTTTTATCTTTCCATCTTCATTGTTTCTTTCTCTTCCCTCTTTAATTTTTTCGGACTTTCTATCTTTCACTATCCCTCTCTCTCCAACGGTTTTATCTTTTCATCTTTCATTGTTTCTTTCTCTTCCCTCTTTAATTTTTTCGTACTTTCTATCTTTCACTCTCCCTCTCTCTCTCCATCTCTTTTATCTTTCCATCTTTCATTGTTTGTTTCTTTTTCTTCCCTCTCTTATGTCTTCAAACTTTCTATCTTTCACTCTCTCTCTCTCCCCATCTTTCTCTCTTTCTCTCTCCCTCTTCTCCCTGCTATCCTCTCTCTATAAATGTCTTGTATCTTTTTATCTTTTTCTTTCTCATTCTTCTTATCTCTAAATTTTATTATCACTCATTTTTTCTTTTTCTCCTCTATCCACTCTCTTTCTCTCTCTCTCTCTCTCTCTCTCTCTCACTTCTCTTATCTGTAATTTTTTAACACTCACTCTTTCTCTTTCTTTTCTGTCTACTCTCTTGTTGTTTCTCTTTAAATGTTAGGACAGGCCCAAGATATTTAATTTCCGAGATTTTTAAGTAAAATCAATCAATCGATCTATTTATCTCCCTTTACACACTTTCCCATAATCGTTCGCTATTCCTCATTCACCCTTTCTTCTTCTTTCTTTTTCGTACACATACCTACCAAACTCTCTTCTTCGGTTTTTGATATTTATTTTCTGTATTTTTACAAGGTTTTCTTTTAGCCTCAGTTCTCAGTATCTATTATTTTTTATGAATCAATTATGCGATCATTATCATTCCTAATCTCCAGTTTATATTTTGGCCGTTTCTTTTTTTCTCGTTTCTTCTTATTTTCGTCTCTCCATGATCAAAATGATAGCAAAGATTCAACTGGTCCGTCACCCCGCAGGCCCTGCAGAGGAAATTTTACAAACTTTGAAAAGTTGCTAAAGCGTTATTAAATTTAATATTAATAAATTCGATTTAAACTGCTGTGCAAATTTTTACTTTATTTTAATAGTTAATTTAAAATTATTAAATTTATTGCAGAGGGTGTGAAGACCTAACTGAATTAAGGTTACAATTCATATTGAAGACATCATCGAAATACCATTGATTAATAATTAACTATGATCATGTAAACAACCAGTTGATGAATTTTATAAAAGATATTTGTGATTACTAAAATGCTAATGCATCAGAATCATTTAGTTTTCCTTGAAGAAGTGATGGAAGGGTTAAAGGGGCTATAGGATTTCATTTTAATCCCCGAGATAAAAATCGCTCTTCCCGGGTTAAACGAATTAGACAGGACATCAAAGGAAAAATTAGTAGCTTGTCAGTAGCTTTCAGGACAATTAAAAGGGGCCAGGTGTCCGGTTTGGTTAATTCTTATCCGACGTCTACCTTTTTCCAATATCCATACGCTGGCTTGTGCTAATGCACAGTATCTCCGCGTTTTCTTTGTTCAGTGTGTTTATTTTGCTTAATCGAATCCTCCCACCGACTTTATTCCAGGGAATATATCTGGAACATGTTAAAATACCTTTTTATTGGATCTGAATATCTATTTTCTTCTGTTTCAAACTGTTTCATTACATTCTTATGAATTTTGGCAAAGTCGTATGATATACTGGGTAAGTTTTGATTTTTAACACCAGTTCAATTCTTGATAAATTTTTAAGTCGAATAATTTAGTTTCTGAGTTAAGTTTTTCAGAGGTCGTAGGCCTTCCAAGTGTAGTCCATTTTGTTAAAATGTCTACACTGATAATGGTACGATCACTGGGGGGGGGGGGCATCTATGGTATTTTACACGATCTGTCTAGATAACGGGACCCTATATATGTTGGCCTAGTTACCAGGAAAATTAAACCTTGAGTAAATAATTCATTAAGAGCAAAAAACTAATTATTTACTATAGTTTCCAGGAAAACTAATCCTTGAGTAAATAACTCATTAAGAGCAAAAAGAAAATTATTTATTCTAATTACCAGGAAAACAAATTCTTAAATAAATAACTCATTAAGAGCAAAAAGAAAATTATTTACTCTAATTACGAGGAAAACTAATTCTTAAGTAAATAATTCATTACGAGTAAAAACCAAATTATTTACTCTAGTTTCCAGGAAAACTAATCCTTGAGTAAATAACGCATTAAGAGCAAAAAGAAAATTATTTACTCTAATTACCAGGAAAACTAATTCTTAAGTAAATAATTCAATACGAGTAAAAACCAAATTATTTACTCTAGTTACCAGGAAAACTAAACCTTGAGTAAATAATTCATTAAGAGTAAAAACCAAATTATTTACTCTAGTTACCAGGAAAACTAATCCTTGAGTAAATAATTCATTAAGAATAATAACCAAATTATTTACTTAATGATTAGTTTTCCTAGTCTTAATTGAGGATCTGGTTTCTGCACGGTGTACATGATTACCTCTAAAGAAGATCTTATCACCCAAAGTTAATTTGTTGCTGGGTCGATAAATATCCAAAACAACACAAAAGTGTTTTCTTTTTTCAATGCAATTATAACACTACTCGTGGGTTCGAATCCCGCTCGTGCCATTGACTTTTTTATCTCAACTAAAAACCTTAATTAATTGTAATTATTTAAACTGGGGATTGTAGGTTTCAGGGCATTTTATTGGAGATTAATTTTATTTTATTTGGTTGTAGTTTGGAATAGGCCTGTAGTTTGATTTCGTTTTTCTTAATTGATCAGTGGCAATCATAACATGAGAATAGGCCAGGTTGAGTGGAGGCGATCAAACCGCACAATTTTATTAATAATTAACTTTTTAGCCGTTAAAACGCCCTTAAAAATTAATGATGATAATAATAATAATTAACTTTTTATATAAAGAAAACTTTAGGTTTTACAACTATTCATTTTTAAAAGTTGGGTTTATTTGCATATTCTGCGTAAAAGCTCCAGGTTACGGTCGGAAACGATGTTTTAATTACGCTAATTACAGTTCAAATTAACATGCAGCCAAAAATTAGAGGTGCGTTTTTAATTTTTTTCTTCTACGGGATGAAATTCCGTGCCGGAAGTCTTTCTAATAGCTTCCAGACGATGTTTTCCATCTAGCGTTTCAAGTTTGAAGTCGGCAAGTTGCAAGAGCAAGTCCCCGAAGCCCCCGAGGGAATCGGATTTTCGTGAAACCGAACTTTAAATAATGTACACCTTCTACGAACTAACCTTAACACAATTTTCACGTCGTAATTTCCGCTGAATTTAAACGCTTTGTCAAATACAGAGTTTAAATTAATGATTTTCCGTTAAACGAACTTCCCACAGGCTTCAGAACGACTTAGATCAAGAAATTGCTGAAGTCACAGGGGAATTTTATTAAAATTTTTAAAAACAGTCAAAATAAATTGTATTGATTATCTTGTAGTTTTCTTAAAGAAGGACAAGGAAAAAATTAAAAAAAAGGTCAATTAGTACCGATCATAGAGTATCCACTTTTGGAACACATACCCATCGAAGACGAATCAATAAATTTAATAACATACTTCTGAACGCTGTTCTGTCAAAAAAGGAGAAAATGGTATTATTTGGTAATGGACGAAGCAATTAAATCTTTAATAACGAAAGCGTTTATTCAACTTCAAAACGCTTTTCCACTTCACATCTTTTACAATACCTCGAAAATACGAATGGCAATTTGTCTCCTTTAGATATTTAATGCCTAAAAGTCCTTACAATGAAGATGTAGTGCAGAAACAGAAAAAAAATTAGCCGTCAAATGCTTACCTAATAGCAGATCGGCTATGCGGATGAGAGATCCTTTGAATCGGAATATACGAGTGGACAATTTTTGTATTTTATATGTATATTTTATATCAACTTTGACACTTTTTTCTTACAACTTTATTTTGACGTAGAAAGGTGTACATTACTAGGTGTATAAGCTTTACGGCAAGAAATTTATTTATTACTTAAGGGATGATACAATTATTGCTTATCAGATAGTTTCTCAAAGAATATATTAGAAGAAAAGCACAAACAATGGAAAACACACTCATAGATTAGGGAGTGAGATAACTAAAAAAGAAGTGGATAGATAGAGTGTTTTGTAGGACAATAGATATACAGATAAATGTGTAGATCGACAGACCGATAGGTAGAAAGATAGATATTTAGGTCAATGAATGGAAAGAGAGAGAGAGGGAAAGGGAAGGAGAGAGAGATAAAGGTTCAAGCAAAAGATGAGAAGGGAGAGAGAGAGTGAGAGGGAGGGAAAAGAAAACAGAAGAGTAAAAGAGGGAGCATAAAAATAGATAGATAATAAAAAATAATTAAAAATATAAATAAATGCACACAGGTGAAAAAGCATGAGGGTGAGGGAGGAGGGAGATAAAGATCGTTGCAAAAGATAAAAAAGGGAGACTAAAACTTAAAAAAAAGCTGCTGACAGTGAGGGAAAATATAAGTTACAGAAACTTCGATAAATCTACACACAAATGAACAGAAAAATAATCAGATAGTGATAGTATGTGAGAAGGTGATCCAAAGTCGTCAAATGTATTGCACTTTACGTTGCAAATGCCTTTAGTTAGTTTTATAGGCTTATCAGTGTGTAAAATAAAAGAAATAAAGAAAGTGAGAAAGAGAAAGAGAGAGAGAGAGGGAAAAGAAAAAGAAGAGTAAAAGAGGAGCATAAAAGTAGATAGATAAATTATAAAAATAAATAAGGATATAAATACATAACGAAAAGTGAAAAGCGTGAGAGAGGGAGGGAAAGAGATAAATAGATGGATAGATAGATAGAGATAGCTAGATAGATAGAGCGAGAGAGGGTGGGAGGGAGAGAGAGAGAGAGAGAGAGAGAGAGAGAGAGAGAGAGAGAGAGAGAGAGTGAGATCAATATGGAGGCAAAGAGGCAAAAATTTAAAAAGAGCGAGAAAAACAGGTATAAAAAAAGGAGGGAATTCAAAAGGTGCGGTTGAGATGGGAAGTTGATGTCCGAGTGGATCGAGGTCACGATAGCTCAAGTGGTAGAGCAGCGGGGTATCAAGCCGAAGATCGTTGGTTCGAATCCCGCTCGTGCCATTGACTTTTTTATCTCAACTAAAAACCTTAATTAATTGTAAGATATAAAAAATGTTTAGATAGACAATCGATACATATATAAATAGTTTAAGAGATAATTAGATGAAGAGCGTGGAAAAAATGTGCGAGCATTAATGTATGAACAGTACATTACAATGCATACATAAATAGACAAGAAGAGGTAGATACAAGGTGCATGAAAACTACTCAGATATGATCTTTGTGACGTAAGGCCGTGAATCCCGGCTATTATATGGAGTAATAAAATATATTTTAATGAGTGATGAATAAAAATCTGGTTTCTTACCAGTTCTTCGCTAAAGATGATTCTGACCTTCAATCCAAACCCCATCAGTTTTCCATCCTTCTTTCAGCCTTGAAGACAGGTTTCTCTTTGGAGGAAAATAAAATTTAATATCGTCGATTTTCTGAATAACTAACAATTTAAACCTTGTTTTATCGTGTCGTTAATAATTGTTGGTGAATTTTAAGCAATGCAAAGGGATTCGAATTTAATTTACAATTGGAAATGGCACGCCGGATATGGAATCGTTTATGATGATCAGAGAGGGTCGGATAAACGGATCTCAAGATCAAAAGAAGCGAGAAACCGAAACGGCTGGATGTCGGGCCAAAATCAGTCGAGCGTCAAACCGGGACGAGTAAAATCCGCTTTCTTACTATTTATACACGGTTTGACAAAGGTTGAACATAAGAGAAATTCGAACAACAAAAACAATTGGATTGCTAATTATACGATTGGTTGTATTTTTGAATTCAGCTCTCTTTATAATGAAAAGAGAAAATGTCTCCGGGGTACTCGGCAAATAAACGAAATTGCAACTGGTGCGGTCATAAACTGGGAAATTTCTTTCACCATAGTCCAACCGGGTTGGAATGAATGCGCCAAGGATCCTCGGGAAAAGGGCCTTTAATTATGTCTGGCGTGCGCGCAAAGTCGTCGGTATATATTTCAATTAGGTCGAGGGTCGTCCATTGATCTGACCTAAGGCCCTTTAATATGGAAACTAGTGCTTAGCAAATAACGTACATTCACTCCGGAAAAAGACTTTGACAAACTTGTCCTATTTGCATCTATTAAAAGCAATAAGCAAATAATAATTAAAATGGGCAAAAATAGAATTTTATCAAGTTAAGACGTTAAATTACCAACATAGCATAATCAATGTTATTTTATGTTTATTTAATAATCATTGACAAACTAATCATTTGCTTAATCGCACAGAAAGGAAAAGAAGAATAATGGGAGCAAACAGGAATATTCAAAGAAGGAAGATAAAAATAAAAGAATAAATAGATCAGAGAAAGAGAAAAATGCAAAGAAAAAACGAGTAAAAGTTCGAAACAGTACTAGAGGATGTGAGGGCAAAAGTGTGTATATGAGTTGGAGAGAGCAAAAAGACAGACAGACATAGGCAGAGACTGGGATCGAAATGCCTATAGTAATAGATAGACAATTTGTTAGATTGAAATAAAATGAGAGGCAAGAGAAAATAAGGTAAAGAGAATAGGGAGAGAGGTAAAGAGAGCGAGAATAAGGAATAACGAAAGAGAGAGTGAGAGAGAAAAAGAGCGAAATGTGAAACAGACTGTCAGAGACACAGATCGAAATATTTATATTGATAGAAACTATGAAACATCGATAGAGAAAGAAAATGAGAGATTGAGAGAAATATACAAGAGAAGAGCAAAAGGGAGAGAGAGAGAGAGAGAGAGAGAGAGAGAGAGAGAGAGAGAGAGAGCGAAATATGTGACTGAGATCGAAATGTATATATTAATAGATAGAAAGATCGATAGAGAGAGAGAATGAGAAATAGTGAGGAAGAAAGAGAGAGAAAGAGAAAGAGAGAGAGAGAGAGAGAGAGAGAGAGAGAGAGAGAAAGAGAGAGAGAGAGAGCGAAATATGTGACTGAGATCGAAATGTATATATTAATAGATAGAAAGATCGATAGAGAGAGAAAATGAGAAATAGTGAGGAAGAAAGAGGGAGAAAGAGAAAGAGAGAGAGAGAGAGAGAGAGAGAGAGAGAGAGAAAGAGAGAGAGAGTAGTGAGAGAGATGAAACGAACAACTGAGAACAATAAAAAAAATACAAGAAACCTATGAACCAAAATTAAGCGTAAAAACCAGGGCTACAGAAAGGTAAACAGAGATTGAATAAGTGCGTGAGACAGAGAGAGAGAGAGAGAGAGAGAGAGAGAGAGAGAGAGAGAGAGAGAGAGAGAGAGAGAGTGAGAGAGAGAGAGTGTGAGAGAACGAGATTTTTTGCCGAGGGTTCGCAACAGCAGTGGTCATATCAACCCACGGGGTGCCGGTGTTTTTGAAAAACAGACCTTCTGTAAGTATGTGGGCCACTGGATTCGAACCCTTGACCTTTACCTCACAGTGATGAGCGCCGTGTCAACGCCTGAACTGTTGCGGCCACGGACGTCCCAAGAATGACATACTTTGTCAATAAATACTTCATTTTTTAAAATGTACTAACAATATGATTAAATTTTATGTCATTTTACATATATAATAATTAGGAAAATTCATTAGGAGGAAAGTAATTAAATTTAGTTTATAAGACATCTAATGCCGTTCTATGTGTTTTTATTATTACTAATGAAAATGTTACCTCATTTTGTACGAATGTTCATTCCGGTGTAAAGATTTAATGCATTTTACATCAAAGCCACAGCCCGCTTTTGACCCAATTGTTATTTACTTTTACATTTTTCCTCAAAATTATTTCCAATAACGATTACGCGATAAAATCGTCCAGTGCCCATCTTCGATTAGGTTAGTGAAGTAATAATTTTATATGTTTTTAAGTTTGGGTTTTACGATTTATTATATTTTAGATATATATTTTTTTAATACATTGTAAGGAAATACAATTGATTTTGACCCCTATCATTTAAATAAAAGATAAAATTTAACGAAAAAAATGCAAATAAATGTTTTAAAATTCCTTTTGAAATATTGTTGTTATATTCAATATGGCAGGTGTTATTAATAAATATATAATAAAATAGTCTTGTGATCTATGCCCACTTATTCATGCCGTTTGTATCAGGCAATGTTTCACAAGGCTATCAGAAAGTTTTGGAAAATTCATAATAGTGTTCCAGCTTCATATTAATAAGTAATCATCGATGGCTTATCAGTTTGAAAGGGTAAATTTCTATAATTATAATTGGTTATAATTAATAAACTTGGATATAAATTGATACAAGATTTTTAAAAAATGAAATGAGTGTTGATTTTTGTATTCTAGTTTGGTCTTTTTGGATCAGTTTGGTCGGTCTTGGTAAATAACGCGTTTTTCGGCTTTTCGTAACGTCAGGTTTATATTTGATTATTATTCTTCCTACGTTTATATATGTAGTTACAGACAAATTTGCCCAAATATCAGGTTCTTTCAATAATTTAAGTTGTTACTTTATTCCTGTTAATTAGTTCGTAACGTTTGAATGTAAACTTGTAATTCACCTGAATAAAACGTAAATGACTTAATTATACCTTCTTATAATAAAACAAACTATATATCTACTTATCTTTTTAGTGTGTACTGTATCTTGTTTTTTCTGCCATTTTGCCAAATTCGACACGGCGAAGATTATAAGCAGGGTGGGGCAATGCTTCAAACCGACCGAAACTTTACTTTCGGTCATCTTCAGTTTTAGGATTGTTTCCACAAACTTATATCTAAAGTCGCTGAAAATTCCCGTACAAATACATAAGGTTTCGCCATTTCACCATTTTCAGGGATATAAGGAGGGTGAGGCAAGACCACAAACCAAACGCGGATGACAAGCCAAAGTAGGGGGAATAGGTAGATCACGGTTATCCATAACGATAACTACGAGTTCAATCAATAATTTTTTCATTTTTTTAATCTCAACCAAAACCTTAATTAATTGAAAAGAATTTATTTGGTCAAGCGGACTACGAAACCTAATAAAATGTAATAAGCAAAATGAAGTATACTTCACTAAAGTTCTCTGTGGCCATTTCATTTGTCGCGGAGAATCAAATAGATTACACGACATTTGAAAAAAAGGCGAAACGGAGGGAAAATTAAAAAAAAGGTGGAGTTGAGAAGGGAAGTTAGTGTCCGCGTGGATCAAAGTCACGATAGCTCAAGTGGTAGAGCAGCGGCGTAGAAGGTCGTGGGTTCGAATCCCGCTTGTGACACTGACTTTTTAACTCAACCAAAACCTTAATTAATTATATATAATGTTTGTCTTCGATTTCAAGAGAAAGTATGATCATAGAAACTGATATTTATCAGTGGAGACAAAGCCGAATAAGTAATCCGCTTAATCAGCGCCCATTCGAACTTCAATATCAGTCCTCAGAATGTAGAGTAATTTTCTAAATGGTTTATGGATCTCTTCATTTATCAAAACAGAACTTTCTGTACTATGCTGGAATGAAGTAAATAAAATTCTTTTTAACCTAGATTAAATAAAATTAGACTGGCGTTAATCTTAATGCGCATTTCTCCAGTAATTCATATGGATTAGACCGGAAACTGTCGAGACGAGCAATTAACCGAGATTTGAAGTACGACGGCCCTCTGCTATTTATGTATAATACAAGGAGGGTTAAGATTGTGATAAGCGTTTATATTAAGAAGAGGGATTAGAGAGGGAATGAGTTAATTGCCGTTCTTTATGGTTTGGCACAGGTTTTTCAAGAGGAATTCCTCCTCAGTGAACAAGAGGAAAGAAAGGAAGGTACGCCACTACGGTGCCACGTCTCATCCAGTCCGAGGCCAAACGGAGTACATCCATTAGGAAAAATACAACTGGCCCTCGGGGAAAAATCTATCGTGATGAACCTCCGGGCTGCCAGGCCCAAGTGGCAATCCGGCTCAATTGTGCTGACATGGCTGAACAACTATCAGAAAAGATTAAGAAAAATTGGCGGCTGAAAATTAGATACGGAAAAAGTTTCACTATCACATTTTATTTCCTTTGAAAATTTTATCGCGCTTAATGCACATAAAAACAAGAAATTTCAGAATTCCTTTAAGAATTTTTTACATTAAATTATATCATTAATTATTTCCTTGGTGGTGTCCATCCTGATTTTGTGGAACTCCAAATTAGATGATGGGTAGGAAATAAATTTCTTTTCCACTATAGCATATTGTGGAAAAGACAATTTATTTCCTACCCATCATCTTATGTTATCAATTGGTGTCAGATTTTTTTATTACGCCAGACTTATATTACTTTCTGACCTGCAATTTATTCATAAAGGCAGGGTTTTTTTTAGCTGTTCACATGTTACAATATAAAAATACCACGCTAAGCATTAAATATTTATTTCAAAGCTTCAACAAGGAATAATCTATAATATCTAAAGAATTTATTAATTAACCTGGAATACACTTGTGTAAGGGACAATTAATTAATTAATTCAGTTATTCATTTTTTATAGAATATGGTTAACAATTAATTTATGACGTAGGCGTGTATTTACAAAACTTAAAAAAAAAGTTCTCCACGAAATTCTCGTGAAACATAAGTACACGTATGTACAGTCGATGACATACTTGACATATACATCAAGCTAAACTCCTTACATAAAAATATAATATTCACTCTAGAAATAGAATACAGCAGCATAAACTTCATTGATCTAACAGAGATAAAACCTGTCAACTTCACTCACATATACATACAGAAAACTAACTGAAATTGATAATGTCATATAAGTTGTTTAAACATATCTATATCGACACAAAATGACAGCTATAAAAAACATGAATGACAGATTAAAACCAAAACCAGTTACAAAGGAGAAATACAGAAACAAACTAAGAACGGAATGAAGAAATGATGTTTGTAGATCGACCTGCAGATAATAATGCAGAGTTCAAATCTTCTTTAAGGTCTTTACTAGGTGAAAGAAAGACAAGAGTGTTGGGATCACCAAGCTTTCGGCAACATTATGTTGCCATCATCTTTCTTTCACCTAGTAAAGACCTTAAAGAAGATTTGAACTCTACATTAAGCACGGAATAATAATTATTTTTTTTACGAGGGTTTGCAACAGCAGAGGTCATATAAACCCTCAGGGTGCCTGCGTTTACTTACAAAAGCCCATTTGTGGATTCGAACCCGGTACTTTCACTTTACAGTGATGAGCGCCGTCTCAAGGCCTAAACTGTTGCGGCCATCGACGCTCCCAAAGAACAGTAATGAAAACAACATCTACAACGCAACACAACCAACAAAATGGTAAACAAAAGAAACACGACAAAAAACGATTCTATAGAACATAAGGTAAAAGTAAAAAAAAGGAAGAAATCAGGAAAAAATCTGCTCTGAAGACAACAAACAAAACTCCTGTGACTAACAAACTAAAAATGGTACAAACATCACGACGTATAAAAAAACAATAATGGGAATATTTGAAAAACGAGAACTAGTAGAAACAACACGTGGAACACTACAAATCATGAATACATCATGAAAAAGAACAAATCACATAAATGAAACATAACTTAAGACATTATATAATTAAAAAATATATATAACAAAAATGATGACAGGTGACTTGAACAATCACAACTAAAACCATGAAACGCACCAACTGACAAAGTCGACACTTTTTATTCACTACGTTAAAATCACACAGAACACTAAAATTGACCTGAAGCTGAACCAAAACAGTGAGAAAAAGGTGACTAAATGATCGAATATGACCAAACTGCAGGTTCCCCACTCCTTAGACCCAATTAGAAAATTTCAAAGATTTCACATCGGTCTTTTTTCTCGATGCTCTGATCCGCTCATCTTCGCTGTGTTCACCGGTAGAAAACGGCGAAACGTGCCTGAAAGACCAAAGCGGCGAGAAGAAGCAGACCAAAATGATCGGAAATGTCCATAATACCGGTATGGTCCCTGCAGATCTCATAAGAAAATCTCAAATCTTCTTCTCATTGGCATTTTGGATCATCCTCGTTCGACTTTCCTGGCTTTACCAACAAGCTAAAATCGAGAAACGCCTCTGGCATACCAAAAAAAGTTCAGGGAGGGAAAACCTGAAAATGTTTCTGTAGTTTGGTTTTTTCGACCACCCTGGTCCGCTCATTACCATGGACATCTGTCATGATGGCAAAATGTGTCTGACCAAACAGCAAAGAAGAAGCAGACCAAAATTCCGTTATGATATGCTACTTTTCGTGAATGGTGACAGTACGTTCCCGCCAGTTCAAAAGTGAAGCCTAGCAGCTAAGAGTCCACCTACATCATTTATCATTTTTCCTGTAGCATCACACACCTGAATACTTAAAGAAACTAAATAATCCGGTTTTTATCATTTTTCGACTTGGGTCACTTTTCTTGTTGGTGTGCGCGATATAACTATACTATTTGCTCATTGTATATTTATTTTGTACAGATAGCAATAAATAAAATAAATATTTTTTTAATGGATTAAATTGAGAAAACGTGGTGAAACAAACGTGAACTATCCTGGAGGACGATTTTTTCTTGATAGTTATAAATAGTTGGCAGAGTTGGAAACAGTAAGCTCGATTAAGTAGCATTAAGCTGGTTGCCAAGAATCGTTCTTTCCAGAAAAAAATTCCTTTTTCTGAACTCATTAAGGTTGTATATCAAACCGATTCAGTAACAGTGACTTTACAAAATAGCCGGACTTTCTTTTTCGCCTTTTAAATGGTAATTTTACTCTTTACTAAGTGTTAACTTTTTGTTTCGTTTAATTTCGCGGATGTCGATTAAAGTTGCAATGTTTTGACGATTAGGCATAATTGGGCGTTAAAGCCCGGAGTAATGTTTGCGCCCGGACAAGAAAAATACCTAGCCACCTTTTCGCAGGGTCGACAATGCAAATAGCCGTGTAAATATTTGACAGGGGATTTGTCGGAAAGAACATAGGCTGGGAAGAATTTATTCTTAGTTGTATTCGAACAAGCAAAAATGGTTGAATTCGACTCGTTTAGGTTTGTTCAAAATGATGTCTGTCGTGATTCCTGGACAATTTTTTGTAAAATAGACTAATAAAAAAATATTTATTCATAAATGTTTTAACACTGTTTTTCTGCTTATCGTTGTCAAATTTCTACCCTATACATAATTTTATTTATTTATTTAGAACACCGTATAACGTACAAACATACGAACAATTATCAAAATTATGCAACACACAGAAATTTAATTATGTTCTGTTTTTCTGAGAAAAAACTTAAATCAGAACCGTACCAGTCTCATAATACGTTTAGATTTAACGGGCAGATATGTTAATTCAATAAGAAAAATTACCATTTATAACAAACAAATTGCTATTGTTTAATTCATAAGCGATATGAACTCTCAGCATGCAATTGGCGACATAATACTTCAATTGTTTTGTCCCAGTTGTGATTCAGAAAAAACCTCATTACGACATTTGAAAAAAAAAAATTGAGACTTGATGGTAGTGGTCTTGCTGGATTTGCCAATTGGTTAATTGGTTGATCCACAATCGATTTGAATAGATTTCTGGCAAAATACGATATGCCACTAATGTCGAAATGAAAAAGTTTGTGAAAAATAGATCGATGAATTATCTAAGCTCAATTCTGCACACGGATGTACATGTTCGGGGTCTGACCTCGACCTTGTCCGTCCAGCCACCTAGGTTGGTCTCCAGGGGGTATCAACAGCTAGGTCATTTCAGCCCATCCAAACACATTTACAGTCTCACTCACACACAGTTAGGGTGGTGGAGTTCTTGCTATTCTCACACTAATTTACTCGAATATTCCCCTAATAAACATATTCAGTGTCATAAATAGCGTGTAAAGGATGTGCAAGCATGCAAGCACACTGCATTACTCCATGGCCGGAGAGCACTCCTCAGAAATCTCATCCTTGTCGGACGAAACAAGTGCTCTGATAGATTAAAAAGTAGAAGGAATGGCGCGCGGAGGCTCCCATAAAATATTGTTTGCGTTCAGTGCAAAGGCAAAACTGATGGTGTCGGAGAATGTTATTTTGGTAACCTTCTTTTAAGAAGATTCTTTTCAAATATACATGATGGGGAGTAAACTATTTGGACGATGTGATAAAGCCTTTTGTACTGGTTTGCCGGGTCACAAGAAGAGGATGGTGTTCGAATAATTCCAGAGCAAGGGAAAATGGAATGGAAGGAGTGTGTCAGAAATATAATAACATTTTGAGGGAGTTGATGGAGAATTCGGGATGTAAATATTTCAAAACATGGAGGCCTTGCGCTTTGGTAAATTAGTCCTGACTGATATTTGATCTCCTGGCATCACGGTTTTAATAACAATAAAATCAAAATTGTAAACTTTACTGTGTTTTTATGTGAGATAAGATGCAGCAAAAAAAAAAAAAAAAGCCTGTTGGTATACTTTTCCCGACATTTTTCAACAATTTGATAAACCCTACTCTTTCTGGCTCGTCTATTTTTTTCTATGTATGAATTAATAGCCATATTTGCTGTTTGTATAAAAACAGCGAATTCCAAAATGTTGAGTTACGTAGCGAAAACAAGCGGACCAAAGGGATAATGAAACTGCTGACGATTTATACATTACAAAATTATGTATATATATACATAATATATATACATATATATGTTTCAAAAATTATGAAAATCTTTGATCATTTGAACTTCAATAATTATTTTACAAAAACGTAGAACACAGCTAGCATCAGACGCCATACAATTATCTCAAGATCGATAAAATCCTAGAAATTTGTACCACTTAAGCCCAAAATTTATTTTTGATTTGATTATAGAAGGGCATATCCTAGGGAAAGGGACCAGACGTAAATTACATTAATGGACTCCCTGGTTGAATGTAATCGTAAGGGCAAAGTTGTAAAATATTCATTGGATCGTGACCGTCATCTACCGGGCCACAATCTCGTTACTCTCTGTAAACAGTGTTCTCTGAAAGGAGCAGAAGCTCTGATGGAATTTTCACAAAACGAAAATAAATTTTTTAAACCCAATTCCAATGAGGAAAGTCAATTTTGAATAGGAATAGAAAATCTTTAGTACATTCTGCGGCTCGCTTACACGATGTAAGCAAACTAAGTACATTAAAGCGGGTGATGAACATTTTATTTGATCATTTCATTTTCGTCTGCAAACCCTCCGCATTTCACTATCTTCAGTTATGACGACGATTTTAATTAGTATGAGGCAAACCAACCCCCGACTCTCGTCTTTGTTTTAATCATTACACAACTCTCAGTGATTGGCCAGGAGATCTTCAGCATATCTCCATATTCATTGGTGTATTGCGTCACCCTGCATACATCCCTGACAAACCGAACAGTCTTTTAAGTGTAGTCGGTTTTTCTTAAATCATTTTAGCTTGAAAAACGTTGAGATTCTCAGATATCTTATGGCTGAATTTTCGTTACTACTTGAGTTATCCTGAAAACTCCAATTCACCTTTCCTTATTTTATTCCTTCAATTTATTCAATTCCACAACTGTAGACGGCAAAAGCCGAAACGCCTTTGACAGACCAAAACAACGAGGATTGTCAGACCAGGATGACCTCTAAGTATTGGAAAAGTGATTTATCAGGGATATTAGCTGAAAGACGTAAAATTCCAATTCATCTATGTACTTACTTTATCCTTGCACAATTCCACAACTATAGACTGCAACGTGTTTGACAGAAGAAAATAACGAGTATAGGCAGACAAGGATCACCTTCAAGCAGTTGTAAAGTCTTAATTTGTGGTTGGTCAGGGATATAAGATAGGAGACGCAAAAGTCCAATCCACCTTCGTCCATATTTTAATCTTTACATCTACAATTGTAGACTGCAAAAGCGCCTTTAACAGACCTAAACATCTAGGATACGCAGACTAAGATGACATGTAAATAATTGAAAAATCTTAACCAATAGTTAGTCGGGGGAATCGTGTCTGACAGACCAAAACATAGAGGATAGACAAACCACGATCACCTTCAGTTGAAAAGTCTTAATCTGAAGTTGATCCTGACCATCTCAGGAAATAAGCTGAGACACGCTAAATTCCAATTCTAAGTACTTATTTTAATCCTTGCACAATTCTACAATAGTAGTCGGCAAAAGCTGAAACGTGTCTGACAGACCAAAATAACGAGGATAGGCAGACAAGGATCACCTCCAAGCAGTTGGAAAGTCTTAATCTGTAGTTGGTCAGGGTGGGAGACGCGAAAGTCCAATCCACCCTCGTCCATATTTTAATCCTTACATCCACAATTGAAGACTGCAAAAGCTAAAGCGCCTTTAACAGACCAAAACATCTAGGATACGCAGACTAAGATGACATGTAAATAATTGAAAAATCTTAACCAATAGTTAGTCGGGAGTATAAGATGGAGACGAAAAAATCCTAACCACCTACGTACTTATTGTAATCTTTCTACCATTCTGTAGACTGCAAAAGCTGAATCGTGTCTGACAGACCAAAACATAGAGGATAGACAAACCACGATCACCTCCAGTTGAAAAGTTTTAATCTGAGGTTGATCCATCTCAGGACATAAGCTGAGACACGCTAAATTCCAATTCATCTAGGTACTTATTTTAATCTGTTTACGCCAGTAAGTAATTTGATTTGAATCACAGTTAAAGGTGACCGTTGATCGCAAAGAGGGGGTCTCGGTTAAGCCAGTTGTTGTTCTCAAGGCATGAGAGAAGGCTGTACATCTTCCGTTTCCTCGACTCTTACGATTGTCTCCGTTATTCTTAAGTTTTATTTTTATTTTATTTCTTCATCAAACGAGTCCGTGCAAGTAGCCAATATTGGTCACAAAAAAGGGGGCCGAGAAGATTGGCTGGAAACCATCACGATTTGCAAAACACGTTGCTTCTGGCTGAGGCCCGCTCGAGTTCGACGCGGAGGCCGATTCTTCCGACGAGGGCGACTCGTGACTGGTGGTAAGTATCCGTTTACCTTTGCTCTTCATTGTGACTAATTGGTTCCTTGCGAAGATTCCAAATTATTGCTTAATTTCAACTTTTTTATTTTATTTTAATTTTAGTTGAATTAATTTATTTTCATTTCATTATCATTTTTATTTACTTTATTTTTTTTCTTCGGCAATAGCCGAAACATAATCCTTGCACAATTCCACAATAGTAGACGGCAAAAGCTGAAACGCGTCTGACAGACCAAAACAACGAGGATAGGCAGACCAGGAGCAGGATATAAGCACGTGCAGCAAAACTCCAATCCACCTACCTCCTTATTTCAACCCTTTTAACTATAATCCTCACACAAAAATGCCGAAACGCGTCAGACAGGCCAACTAGGTTTGGCAGAACAAAATTTCATTTTACGGATTTTACGGACAATTTGGCATTAAAATATAGTGTACTACTGAAACTATTACTATTCAATATGGTAAAACAGCTTTTATAAACTTCTAAAAATGGTTTAGCAGAGATGGCAGCTTAGGAAGAACTGATAGATTTCTTATTAGAATTAAAAAAATGCTTATACAGAAATTGCAATGATTTTTTCTACATGATTAATGAAATTTAAAAAAGCACCTGATTATCCCGATTAGTAATTTTAAAGTTTCTAGTAGGATTTTTAAAATTATATCATTATATGTGACCGTTAGCTTATATTTTAAATTTAGACCGTCCTATTTCCTAATTAATTATGCAACGCAACATTTCTTCAACATTAGAAAAAAAGGCTACTGGATTAAATTTATTTCACTTTTGACGAAAAGTTGTCAACAAACTTTTCACATATAAAATTACACGTAATTTGTTTGTTTGCTTCTGGGAGGATTTTGTCGTGTTCAGGACGAGATATTTCTCTGCACAGGAATTGAGACAAAGCGGCCGCAACGTGTTTTATTCTTCTTCAACGCGCAAATTAACCTAGTAACGTAAAGTCACTTAATTTGTTCATGAGTTAAATTTGATAACAAAATTGCCTTCAAGGTTGGATTGTTTAGAGCATTAGGTATCCTGGTGATACAGTAAACCAGTTTTAACTGCTTTTAATTAGAAGGGTAAGGCCTTTAGGTCGGTGAAGGGCTTAATAAACTGCTATCTGACACTCCGATTCGCTTTGCCAGGCAGAAAGAACCTTTACGCTTTGACAAGTATATAAAAAACTGAAAACCCCAAAAATTTTAAAGCTTTAAGTGCATTAATTACATAATGCATATGTGCTAAGCTTTAATCTTCTTTTTTATTAATTCAAGTCATTTTGAATGAGAAAAGAATAGTGTAGGTGTTTCACGCCTGTTGTTTTTTTGAATCATTTTTCCACGGAATCAAGATGATTTCAATGAGAAAGTACAGTAATTAGAGATGACTTATTTAATACCCGCGAATATTTAAACATCACGCACCCCTTTTCCAAAGCAATTACCTTCCCCGAAATGCTTTTCGTCAAATTGTCATTTCCCACGATTATTTCAATGCGGGGAGAACAGGCGATGGCCCAGTCATGCATGTTTCCACCTGGGGAAATATAACTAACCTGATAAATTGACATTGGGACGCTAAAAATGTAAGGAATCTTGTTCCTATGGAAAAATGATTTCTGTAAGCTATTCGTAAATTTCGTTTTTCAAGTTATTAACTTAATGTTTTTGATTTTATTAATAGACTTACGAACTCGCAAATTAGCTAGAGTATGTAAGTATTTATTTCGTGTATATGCAGTTGGGAGGAAGGGTAGCGTGTAAAAAGGGCTAGGGGCGACGTTGGGAATCGAAGCCACGTCTACGAACCGAGAGTCTATCACGCTGACCGAATTTCAAGTTAGTGATAGAAGAAGGAAAACTCATAAAATTATAATTCGATAAATATCGAACACATCAATACCTCAACAAAAACTATATGCTCATCATCAGAAGACCGATGGAGAAATCCCAAAATTTAGGACTATACCTGAAAAAGAGGATAATGTGGAATCGCCACCAAGAAAAGACAACGACTACGACGACGAAAATCTGTTAAGAAGAAGAAGAAGAAAAATATTTATTCTTTTATTTACTTTATTCTGGGACTGGTGTCCCCTAAGAATAATTTTCATGAACTAAATAAAGGAAGTTCCTTCTATGAAGTTAAAAGTAAAAAAAGATAGAAATCTTGGCACAATGGATACCAATAAGGCAGGACAGAAGAAAAAATTACGAGAATATTAAACAAAAATAACAAATGTTAACGTGAGGTCTCTGCTTGGAGGGAGAGGAGGTGATTATACAGGTGGGATTTAAAGGAGGAAAAAGAGGCAGCGTGACGGGAGTTCCAGAGTTTAGGGGCTCGGATCAAAAAGGATCTTTCGAACGTATGGGTTGTATGTTGCGGAAGGATAAGGTCGATTGGGGATGAGCGGGTCTTACGAATGAGATGTGAGGAGTTGAATTGGAGGGATTGGATGATGTAAGGAGGACGACGAGTGTGGATGGACTGGGAAAGAAAGCAACCTAGGAAATACTGTGCATGGAGGGAGGGGAATAGCCAGAAAAGTTGGGAATACAACCCCGACACCCGGGATCCTCGTGGGGTGCCGTACACAAATCTTACGCAACAATTCATAATACGCTTCAATCGCGCGTTCTACCCTCCGAGAGACCGCCGTATACCAAACAGCTATAATAGAAGAAGGGAAGTATAAGGGAAGATACAAGGAGTTTGAGGATGGAGAAAAATAAGAGAAGCCAGGACCGACGAAACAGGTTGAGGGAGGCAATGGAATGGCGGGAAATTTGGGAAATGTGAGAATGCCAGGAAAGGTTTTGGTCAAAGACTACTCCTAGGTTTTTAACCGAAGAGCAGAAGGGGATGGGATGGTTATTTAACATGAGAGGTGGGATGCTGGGGAGGGAATTGAGGAGTTGCCTGGACCCGATAATTATGGCGGTGGATTTGGACGGATTGAGGACTAAGGCATTTTTATGGGCCCATTCGTTGATGGAGTGTAGGTCTTTTTGGATCTTGAGAGTGGCCGACTGAAGATCGGAAGGTTGGAAGGATATTATATTTGGGAGTCATCGGCATATAGGTAATAGTTACAGGACTGGATGGAGTTGGGCAAATCATTGATATAAATGGAAAAAAGGATAGGAGAGATACCAGAACCTTGGGGCACCCCACATTTTAGAGGGAGGAAGGAGGAGGTAAGGCCATTGGAAAGGGAGTCATACAATTCTGTAGTATCCAGCTCTTCCAATTCAAAATTCTAATTCCAATCTACTTGGATGAAGTGAAGTAAAAATTCACTTTTCCCAGTGATCTGAACATGTCTTTTGCTAACGAATCCTAACCCTATTGCTCAAGTGTCTGCACTGTCTCATCCTGAGAACCCCGCCATGGTCTCTTTCCATTAAATAGCTCAGAGTTAATTAAACAAAATTAACGTATACACCTATGAAAACTTTTAAGGCAGAAAATCTATTATGACTGTAAAAATCCGTATATTTTCAACTTTTTCTTCAAAACATGAAATACGGAGTAGAACATGCCATGTCCATCTCATTGATTTCCATATTTCTCAAATCTGCACTGTCCACCTTAAGATTCTTCATATATATCATTTTCATCATTATATTTTCAGAGTAAATTAATCAAAAATAAGTTATAGACTTGCAAATCTATGAAAACTTTCAAAAAGAGAAAATATGTTATGACCAAAAAATTAAGAAAATATATTAAAAACTTGACATCCTTGATATGGACATAAAAAGGGGAACTGTAGACTTCAGCTAGCCATCTAATTCTGTCGCATCCGAACTTTTCGATCCAAAGTCATATACAGTCTAAGTTTCATATTAAGTTAATAACTTCATTATTCACAATGATCTGACTATTCCTTTCGACAATGAATCTATTTTAAAGTTCCACTCCAGATTTTCGATCCTTCTTAAAACCACCGCATAAGTGTGCACTGTCCCATTTCCATAACACTATGTCCACAAATCCGTACCTTTATAGGTAACAAAGTATTATTTATACTTTATTACATTAATAACGTCATTATCAACAATGATATTAACATTTCTTTTGTCAACGAGACCTTTCAGCTTATGGCTGTACTGCCCTATGCTGAGAACGTTCCCATAGTCTTAAATGCTTAGCAAGGAGCAATTCAAGCGTAGAATCAATCAAAATTGAATAAGATTTATCAGTGTGACGGCAATTCATTTCCGAACAATGAAATATCGTGGCTAGAGCCGGTGAGGATAAACTACTCAGAATGGAAAAGTTCTCAAGAAACATTCTGTTGAATGGAGACAAGTCAAAAGCTTTTGACAAAACTTCCATCGTAAATAAAAACATAACAGTTTTATTGTAAAAGACTGATAAACGTAGGGGAACAAACCTTCGGGATTTAATAAGAAAAGAACGACAGTAAGTTGGCCTACTGCCTGAAATAAAATAAACAGAGGATGGCAGAATTTTATTGACATTATTATAATATTGGTCAAAAGTGTAAAATCTATTTCTATGTGGGTACGTTTTATTTCGATGTTGATTTTCCTTTTACTTGACTTATTTAATGTGTTTTCCAACGATTCAATTATGAAAGATAAGCTTCTCTGCCACTCTCCCGAGGGACTCGCTCAAAGCTTATCTTGGTACCTCGGTAAAATAAAATGTTTAGTAGAAAACAAAAAATTAATGTGTGTGTATTTTATTATAGAAAATAATGTGACGATGTGACGATTCATTATCTCATCTATCGAATGTGTCGAAATATTCAATTAATTATCCACAATTTTTTTCGAAATGAAAAATTTGTGTCACAGGCGGGATTCGAACCCACGACTTTCGGCTCAATACGCCGCTGCTCTACCACTTGAGCTACGATGACTTCGATCGCCCATGCCAAAAAAAAGTGTATAATTAATTGAGTATTTATATATTCAATAGAAGCTGATAAAATTTAGTATTAATCTAGAATCGCACCTTTGAATCGTACACAGTCCCGCTAATCTAGCATAATCGTTAATAAAAAAATGTTTAGATATGAAGCGATTTGCTTATAATTAGAATAAAATCGGGTAGTTGAAATGAGAAAGCATGTGGCATTGGCGATCGAAGTCACGGTAGCACGAAGTGGTAGAGCAGCGGCGTATTGAACCGAAAGTCGTGGGTTCGAATCCCGCCTGTGACACAAATTTTTCATTTCGAAAAAAATTGTGTATAATTAATTGAGTATTTATATATTTAATAGAAGCTGATAAAATTTAGTGTCGAAATATTTTTGATAAAATGACACGTTTGCTAAGTCTAAAGTCGTTTAAGGAAAACAACATCATCCGGTGATTATTGAAAAGACTTTGTTTTTGTTTTATTGACATTTTATCTGGTTTATGGTGATAGAATATTTAAGTAAGAATTTTTACTTTCGAACTCCGGATTATGGTTACTACGCCTCATAAATACTTTAACACTTTCCCATAACCTTTCAATTTAATAAATGACTTATTTATTGAGAGTGGGAAGAAGGGTCCGGAAATTAAATCCTTCATGGCCAAGGAGGAAGTGTCCATAACCGGTCGGCAAAAATACCGAGAGGATTTACTGGAGGCGATTTATGAAAGTTGGCCAAAAAGGCGGAAAATTCGATCCGAGGGGGTTAGAGGAAACGGTATATCAACGCGATTGAGCAGGACCGTATACAATTTCTACTAATTCTAAGTCAACCAACTTTAATTATTTTCAAGTCAAGTAACTTATACTAAGGCAAAATTGTATAGCATAGTATATATTTTTAAAATCTGGAGGTCCTGCAAGTGCTTTTGCTCAATTCTGTAGGGATAAAAATAAGTCATGTTTTATTTCTTCATTATTCAATTAATTAATATTTCTGAAAGGTATTGGTTAAGATAAAAAAGTTAGCGTCACGAGCGGGATTCGAACCCAAGACCGGCTAAATACGCCGCTACTCTACCACTTGAGCTATCGTGACTTCGATCCGCTCGGCACTAACTTCCCATCTCAACCTCACCTCTCGAATTTCCCTCCTTTTTCCAATTTTTCAAATGTTGTGTAATCTATTCTATTCTCGGCGACAAATGAGAGTTGAAGTTGCGATGGGAAGTTAGTGTCCGAGCGGATCGAAGGACCAACGAGAGAATTTAAATAAACAGACTAAGCATAAATATTATGAGATACCATCTTGTGATCAGAGGGATTTTGAAGCTCGTGTGCTTGTTTTGGATCATTTTGGCCTGTCAGACTGCATCTTGCCAACTTGACTGATAGGTCTGGGTTATAAGCAGTGCTGGCGACCTTCTTTACACAAAGAATCTTCAGTATCTATCAAGCTAGAGCATGACGAACATTTTTTTCTGCCAATCGTCGAAATTGTGGTCTGCCAGAGGATAAAGTATTGTTAGATGAGGATGATCGGAAACGACCAAACTCACCTCCCTACAGCCCTAAAAATCTCAAAAATATACGTATTTATCTATTATTAAAAAAATTACCAATGGCAAAAACAGTGGTTTTTAACAAAGCAAATATGAGAGACAATTAGAAATCTATCGTAGAGAAAATTCAAATTGAATAGAAAATATTTTATGTAACTATGTTTTGCCTCTAAAATATTTTGTCTCCGTATCAAAATGAATATAATATTCTATTTCATTAATTTAACCTAATCACATAAATCATAAGAAGAGAATAATAAATGTCTCATTATTTCAAAAGAATGTTTATTAAGGCCATAAAATATTTCAAATTTCACGAATAATGGTAGCCAGACCTATCACTGAATATGGTGGGAAACCACCAGAGTTGGGCAAAATCTAACTAATTCAATCATGATTAAGAATTTTGATTGAAGTTTAATCATGATTGAATTAGTCATGAGTAAAATAATCATTATATGATTTAATCATAATTAATTCAATCATGAGGTATGACTAAATCATACAATGATACTCTGACTAATTCAATCATGATTAAACTTCACTCAAAATTCTTAATCATGATTGAATTAGTTCGATTTTGCCCAACTCTGGCTACAATGACCAACTTACCAAAATCCAACCGACTCCGGATAAAAATTTTGAGATGAGAGTGGTGCTCAAGGCCAACCTTCAAAAATTGTTATCATAAACGAAAACCAAAGTTACATAATTATACGACAAGTCTATTTTATTACAATCAAGACCCCTAGATGGTGTATTTTCCAAATAATGTAGAAATCTCTCCTTTTAAATGGCATAAATTTTAATCCAAAGAAATATTTTTTCCATTGCTCGGTTATGTAAACGTATGTACTTTTCAAAGCGTAGCTTGTTCTAGGATTTTTTTATTTTATTTTATTATTATTATTATCATTATCATTATTTTTTGGCTTTTCATAACGAAGGAGTTTTACTTATAATTGGAAGATTGATTTTTGTTAAATGAGGTGTTGAAGGATTTTCGTTTTGATGAAATAAATTTCTGTTAGAAATTTTTCTAAAAGTGATGAAGTGTTTTTCAGTTTTGAGCACCCATTTGAACATGATTTATCGAAATTTAGTCATGACTAACTATATTGTGACTAAATTAGTCATGCCTCTTATTTAATTACTAGTCATGATTAATTTAGCCATCAATCACATATGGCGACTAATGACTAAATTAGTCACTTACTACCAATCATGACTATCGGTCTGAGTGATCAATACTGATTGAATGATTACTGAATCATTAGACATGACTAATTTTTGCCCAACACTGGAAACCACAATGCGCAATATATAGGCAGAACAGAAGATCAGAAACAGCAAAAATATAAATGGTTAAAATATTTTACAAATCTTTGGTAAATTTGTCAAACCTTTTCTTGCTTATATTCCAGACCTGAAGAAGACAAAAATGAAAAACCGGGTCAGACTAATCAAAATCGCAAAGATAGGCAGAGCAGGATGATTGTAAACAACCAAGGTAGAAATTATTTAAATGTTTTACGAGTTAATAATAAATTTATCACGACTATACCTGCTTATAACCCTAAGTAATAGCTGAAGGTTGCAAGACTGCAAACCAAGTCTAACAAACCAAAAAGCGAAGGCATATCAATGATAGTAAACAACCAAAATAGAAATTATTAAAACATTTCAGAAATCAGTGGTAGATTTGTTCCGATTATCCCTGATCAATAGCTGAAGGAGACAAAAAGGCAAAACAAAATAGCGAGGATAGGCAGATCACGTTGATCGAATACGACTCAAAATAAAAATTATTGAAATGTTCAACAAAAAAATGGCTAAATTTTTCACGACTCTTCCTGCTTATAACTCAGGCCAATAGCTGAATAAGACAAAAAGGCAAAACTGGTCTGACAAATCAAACTAGCGTGGATAGGCAAAAGAAATGATCGTAAAGAACAAAAATAGAAACTATTAAAACCTGTTAGAAATCAATGGTACTTTTGTAACGACTTTCCCTGCTTATGCCCCTGACACATGAAATAACGAAACTACATGGAAAACCAAGCTATAAAATGGTTAATAACAGCGTTACGAAATTTCCAATTAGTGTTTTAACGAAAAACCCAGTTTAAGTAAGCTTGAACAACAGTAAAATGGTAAATGAAGGATACAATAAGAGTATCCTACAATAAGGATACTTGATAAAGTTCAGCAATCGACGCGGGCCAAGCCAGAAGCGATCTAATTGATTCTAAAGTATAACCCCTTAATCCGATATTGCTTTATTAAATGACACTTATTACGGTTCAATTTTAAAGTCACCTTTCGATTAATAAATGAATTAGACTCTGCATTAAATACATTTCAAACGTAATACCTTTGAAGCATTTTGCTACAAACAATAAAAAGAAATTCTCAATATATATTCAACGAATTCCCTACTATTTTCCTTGATGTTAAAATGTAAATGAATAAGATTAGTACTTATAATCGCATTTTCCTTTTGGCTTGTGGGTTCATGTTCATTTAATTAATTTTCACCTTACAAAATCTATTAATAATTTCCTTTAGAGAGGAAATTCTGTATATGGATACTAAAACAGAATCGAAAACAATCAAACATGTTATTTCAGCGTAATCATTACACTCTTGTAGGATATGCAAGCATTAAACTTCGAAAGTAATACAAGTTCGTACCTTCTGACCATTATAGGTTAAAGGTTCAGAATAGGTCAGAGAATTATGTGGATTAATCGTTAATTTCTAGTATAGCAGTATTGATCTTACCAACAGCAGCATATTTTATGATCATTTTTACTACGATCTGCTCTCGTTTGGTTTGTTCATGTTGGAAAGCCGAAAAGAAGACAAATTGTGCCTGTTATTGTAATGTACTATTGTCAGAGGCATGAGCATCCTTCGGTATCATTAACGGTCATCAATTCACGAAGGATTGAAAACTTGATTGGTGTTGTGCCAGTTTAAAGAAATCTTATGGTATATTCACTAATTTCGTGGCCCGCTTGACGAATTACATCATTACAATTAATTAAGGTTTTTAGTTGCGATGAAAAAAAGTTAATGGCACGAGAGGGATTCGAACCCACGACCTTCGGCTTATGGTATATGTTCATGACTAGTTTCAATCATCTCCGTTGGATATTAGAATCTTTCTATAATTTCGAGCCTATTGAAACGTACTGAAAATGCCAAATAGAGTAATCTAAGGAACGCACTGTTTTTCTAACCTATTTAATTTCTATTGTAAACTTTGCCTATTTTTAACACACTTAGGTCTATGTTTTTTTTTTAACCGGGAATCTTTTGCGTGTTTAACCTACTTACAATTCCATAACAAAACGAAATCCTTCTGTACTGCTGGAAGGAAAAGGCATACCAAAGGACGGTCTTCCTCTGTCGGCAGAACAGCCCTTGCTTACTAAACAGTCGAGGCCCTCTTCCTGAATTACAAATTTTCAAGCGTCTCCTTTGTTTAATGTGGTAAAACGGAACCACTTGAATGGAGATCGCGGTTACAGAAATTTTCCTACGACAACCAAAGTTTGTTTATGCCTAAATTATATTGTTTATTTCGATCCACTATATTAAACATTTCTATTTTAAAATAGTAAAAGTTCTGTTTTTAGAAATACACATTTTATTTTAAATTATTTATCCGAAGCGAACAAACAAAGTAAAAATTAATAAAACGTTTGACAAGTCAATGGTAAATTTGGGACGCCTCTCCCTGCTTATATCCTTGACTAACAGCTGAAAAAGGCAAAAGGAGAAACAAGTCTGATCGAACAAAATAGCGACTATAGGCAAACTAGGATGATCGAAAACACCCAAAATAGACATTAAAACGGTTAAGAAGACCGTAACAATGACAATGACAATAACAATACCATGCCTCACCTTATATTCGTGACTAACAGTGGGCAGGCAGGCAAAAACCTAAACAAGTCTGACAAATCAACTAGCAAGGATAGGCAGACCAAGTTGATCAGAAATGATCAAAATAGAAATTAATAAAACGTTTGTAAAAATTAGGAATAAATTCGTCACGACTCTCTATATAACCCTGACCAATAGCTGTAGGAGGCAACCAGTCCAAACAAAGTAGGAAGGATACACAAACTAGGATGGTAGGAAACGACCAAAATAGAATTGACCAAAAAAATTTACCAACTAATTGAAAGTTTGTCCTGTCTCTCCCCGCTTATAACCCTGACCAATAGCTAAATGAGACAAACAAGACGAAATGTGTCTGACAAAGCAAAATAGCAAGGATAGGAAGACAAGGATGATCGGAAACGATTAAAACTAGTAAATATTAAAAAGTTTTAAATACCACTTATCAATAGGACACGCCTCTCTCTGCTCATAACGCGGATCTATAGCTGTTAGTAGTTGGCAAAACAGTCGAAATGGGTCTGACAAAGTTAAATAGCTAGATAGAAAAACAAGGAGAATCGGAAACAACAAAATCTAGTAAATATTAACAAGTTATAAAAATCTATGATAAATTGGATACGCCTCTCTATGATCATAACCCTGACCAATAGCTGAAGGAGGCAAAAAAAGCAAAATGGGTTGAAAGTAGGAAGTATTGAAAACAAAGAAAGAAAGATACTCTAGTATGATCGGAAACTACCAAAATAGAAACACTTTTATAAACCAATAGAAAATTTGTCCCAACTCTCCCTGCTTATTATCCCGAGTAATAGCTGAATGAGACAAAAATGTCGACATGAGTCTGAAAAATCAAACAAGTATGAATGAAACAACTAAAAATAGTAAATATTAAAACGTTTTACAAATCGTTCTCTATTTTATCTCTATTTTACAATAGTAAATTCGCCACGCCTATCTCTGCTTAAACCCCTGAGAGCTGAAAAAGGCAAAAAGCCGAAACGAGTCTGACAAAACTAAATATCATAGATAGGAATACAAACAACAAGGATGTATTAAAAACTTTAAAAAATATATAATGAATTTGACATCACTCTCCTTGCTTATATCCCAGATTAGGTAAAGAGACTAACGGTTAAGGAAGCAAAAACCAAAATTTTACATGGATAAACCGTTTATACCTTTCTTTCTCCGTATATAGTCTTTTGTCAAAATTATGTAGCTATTCAATATACACACCATTTGTAAAATAACTTGATTTGTATATAATTTTATATGTTAATCAAAGTTTCACGTTTTTTAACGTTTAATAATTGAGTCTTTGTCTAAAAAAGTTAAAATAAGTAAATTGCCAAGGAAAATGAAAAAAATGAATAAAATAAAAAAATCGCGGATGGATAAAATTTGTTTTAGATTTTTAATTAACATTTCAATATCGCGTATTTCTTCCTCTTGCCTTAATTATATCTGGAAGACGCCTGGCATACTTTCTACCAGTCTGGAAATGTCTCTTTGCTGGAGGTTAGCCCATTCTTCACGAAGAGACCTTTCAAGATCGTGAAGTGTATCAGGAAGTGATGGACGTTATTCGTCTTTTGAGTTATCCCATAAATGTTCGATTGGGTTCAAGTCTGGAGAACGGGCT
Source organism: Cimex lectularius (assembly GCF_000648675.2). Taxonomy (NCBI): domain Eukaryota; kingdom Metazoa; phylum Arthropoda; class Insecta; order Hemiptera; family Cimicidae; genus Cimex; species Cimex lectularius. Next base: position 244,810 of record NW_019392789.1, on the reverse strand, counting down.
GGCCAGGTCAAGACCCTGATATTATGCTGAAGGTACGTGCATGATCGTACATTAGAATAGGGTTGTCGTTGATTTCATCTAGGATAGGCAATGCATGATGCTCCAAAATTTTAACCACATAGCGAGTGACCGTCAAAGCTTTCCACGAACAACATCCAACTCTGTGCGACTTTCCATTGAAATTCCCGTCCACACCGTTTGGAGCTAAACTACGTTCAAAAAGTCGACTCTGGAAAAATTACAGTTTTCGCAGTTTTCATTTCGCCTTCTCCACACCACCCATCTGGAGATCGTAGAGCAAATCTATACTCGCCTGTAAAAAGTACAGCAGACCAATCATCTAAAGACCAATGGGTGTGTTCTCGACCACTGTGAGCCATGCAATTCTGTGTGTTCTGGTCAATTCTGGTCCTGTTACGGGGTGAAAAGCCATCAGTTCATACTGATTTCATTTCCTTCGAGCAGTGCGTTCAGAAATTTCGACACCTCGAACTTCCTGGAGCTGAAGAATCGCTTGAACAAATAGTAAAGTGCCGGTTTCGCAAAATTCTCAAAGTCAAAAAACGGTCATTATGTGGTTCCACCCTAGGGCGTCCAGAACCAGGCCTTGTAAGGTAGGACCCATTTTTTTGAAAAAGCCTAACGGCGTCTCGCGGAGTTTTGTAGGGAACCGATGGCAATAGCCATACCGGATGGAATGCCCATCATCAATAAGTGCCACACCACGCTCAACATCTTCAGCACTAAGTGGCATCTTTAAGTTTAAAAATTGAAATTGAGAAAACAAAGCTGAAAACTAAACAGTTTTTTGCTTTCGGATTCAAATAAGACTGAATAAACATTTAAATTCCGTAAAAAGTAAACGTGGAAAACTCCTTCTCCTTGCTTTGGATTAAGGATTAAGTGTGTTTACCTCTAATTGATATTCCCAATTTAAAACATATCATAAACAAATATTTATTGGTAATAACAATGAGACAAATGAAAGGCAAAATTTTCTTTTATCGAGAAATAGTGGAATTTTTTTGCCTGTCAGTATTTAAGAGGTCTATTATATCAATTTTTACAAATTCATTGATAGAAGTCTCCGTAAGTTTTTGTTATATGAGTTTTGTACATTATTCAACAGGGATATTTGTGAATAAATTAGTGACATCAAATGACACTGACACAGTTTTTAGGTATGTTGATGTTATTTAATTCTTATATCAATTCTAAAGAATTGTTAATACCGAATGTAGGTTTGAAATTGGGGTGAGTTTTAATTATTTTATCAATTGCAATTGCGAGTTTTTGGCATGGGGGATTATAAAAGGACACTATTGGTCTTAGGAGTTTGTTTTTCTTGTGAATTTTGACCATACCGTATAACCTTGGGGGTTCGGGTTCATTGGTATTAATTTTTGACTGCATATTTGTAACTGCGTATTTGAGAATGATTACTGTTTTTTATGGCCGTTTGAACTCTAGTTTTTAATTAATTAACCTTTATGTAAGGTATTGGTTCGGCTGCTCTACCGCTTGAGCTATCGTGACTTCGATCCACTCGGACACTAACTTCCCATCTCAACCCAACCTTTTGAATTTTCCCTCCTTTTTGCCATTTTTCAAATGTCGTGTAATCTATTTGATTCTCGGCGACAATGAAATGACCACGGAGAAATTTAGTGAAGGTATACTTCATTTATACTTATTAAATTCACTAGTTTTCGTGGTCCGCTTGACCAAGTAATATCTTTCAATTAATTAAGGTTTTAGTTGAGATACAAAAGTCAGGATTCGAACCCACGTTCTTCGGCTAAATACGCCGTTACTCTACCACTTGAGCTATCGTGACTTCGATCCTCTCGGACACCAACTTCCCATCTCAACCCAACCTTTCGAATTTTCCCTCCTTTTTGCAATTTTTCAAAGATTAAATAATTGAAAGAAAATATTTGGTCAATCGCACCACGAAATCTAATGTATCTAGTTTTTAATTTTTAGGTGGGATCTTTTTTTATTTCTTTACACTCGTTATTGTTTAGGAATTATTCAACTTTAGAAACGTAATTTTGATGTTCAATGTTAACTATACTATTTCCTTTATCGTCTTTTAAAATAACGTTGTTGTTACTTTTTAACTTTTTATCAATAGACCTTTATTGTACTTGGGGTATTTAATTTTTTGACGTTTAAATTTACCAAGTTTTGTTTATTTACTTCCGCACATTTATATTTTATATTTGTATTTATGTTGCAACAATATACCAATGAACCAAGGGATAATAGTTTTTTGTATCTAATTCTGTTTTCGGGAGCCTGTCAGTATATAAATAAATATCAAAAAGAGATGAAAAACACAACTGAATACAGGTTTGCTCTAGAAATCGTAGTGGATACTTGTATTCAGTTTACTAAGATCTAGTTACTGAACTACCTTCCATTAATCTGGAATGACTTTTTAACGCTGCTTGAAAAAAACCTCGATGGTAATGACCGCCCATTTCTCTTTTAAATGTATGGGTTTTGCGTTTTCCCTGACTCCATGAAAGATTGCAAAGCTAGAAGATAAAATCGAGTTTCTCGCTTTCAATGTGAATTAAGTCGCATTAGCTCATTGTTTTGAGGAGAGGAGCCGGATAATTTAATCCGAAGTCAGTAAAATTCCGTTGATCCTAGAATAGGAAAGTCCACATGGCATGAACGGATCGATCGCCTAGAGCGATCATAAGTTAGACGATGATCATTGACTCGTTAACAATAAGCTAAGTAAGTTGCAGCTATTTGAGTCTCGTTAGTAATTTGATTAATATTTAATTTTCACCATCAACCCTAATAACAGAACAAGATTTTTTTTTCAATTTATTTTAAGAACTGTATAATTTAGTATCATCTTAGAAAACTAACATTCCTGGCGACACATGGGGCGATGTTAAAACTTCGTCATTTTACGAAGAAAGTTGAAGATGGTTGTAAGTCATTTCATCTCAGCGTTTTCGCCTTTTCCCAAGGGCTTTTTACTGAATAAGGAATGATGTATTTGGACCTTTTACTACCCTTCAATTTTAATTGACAAGATCCGAAAATCTAATTTAATCCTGTTCGTACAGAAGATGAGTAAGTACGTCAACGTTTTCTTATCAAATCTGGTGATTTTTTTTTTTTTAATCGTCTTAAATGTCTGACTTTTCAATTTCTGTGAGTTCAATCCAATTGTATTGTGGATCGTTATCCGGATTGAAATGGCAAACTAAAAATCTCGGGTTATAAATTAATTGGATTAATTACGACTACTCGTTTAATCCTGTAAGGATTCGGTTTTATTTTCATTTACACTCAATAAGCCGCGATTAAATTACTTTATTTGTTTTATTTCTTTATTTACTTATTTTCCCCCCCTCTTATTTAACAGAGCGGTTCTTTCGGGTTCGACAAGGATCAGATTACTCCGAATAAAGCTCTCTGGCCGCGGGAGTACCGCAGGCAGTGTGCTCGGACCAATCCTTTATAATCTTCATATTGCAGATATTCCCACAAAAGCTATCACACTCCTTGCATCTTTTGTCGTAACCACAGCTGTACTACCCTCCAACACCGATCCTGCGGTTGTTTCGGAAGATCTACAGATTTACAAAAGATCATATCACATGCACTGGGGTAGATAATGGAAATTGAAGATAAACGAAAGTCTGTCACATATATACTTCGAAGAAAATTTCTACACGCTACAACAAAGCTCCTATCCCCAATTACGACTTTGTTCTTTACCTTGGGTTCCACCTAGATTTATGTTTAACTTGAATCGACAAGACCTAACCAGACCCTACGGTTTACTTTTCAAAAAAATAGGACAATCCAAACTATCGAGGAAAACTTACAACTTACAAAACACTTCTACGACCGAAATGAACATTCAGTATAGAACAGTGGGGCACAAACCTTACAATATCCAACATCTCTACTCCTTTCAATTTAAAGTACTTGTAGTAAAGTATAGTCTCAACTTCTACTACCCTCAACGACCTTAAAATCCCATTTATCCAAAACGTAATTCTTCAAAATTTTACCAAGTTCCACAATAATCTCTTCTGTCATCTCAATAGAATTATGTTTTGGATAAATTGGATTTTAATTCTACGAACTATCCCCACTAATCCCCCAATAAGATTGAAGCGGCAGTGGCCTCGCGACCTATTCGCAGCGAGTTATAGCGCGTATTAGAAGAGTTAGGGTGATTATTCGCACCTCAGAGGCAAATTTTGTTTTATTCACCTTCACTTGGGATCTTATATGTTTCTACCCAATAAATCTGTGTCTAGTTATCAGTGTTATTACAAGTCAACAGATTGTCGTAAATTTTCAAAGAAGTTCGAAAAGAACTTTCAAGTTGGCAAGTAACGAAGACCGAAGGGGTTTGTAGTTATAAATCTTACTGAGTTTATCTTCCACTCTCGACTGAACCTCTGGGAGAGTGGGAGGTGTTGGAAATGGGCTTCTAATACATTTTCCGTTATAGACTGCGATATCTGATCTAATCCGAAGAATTCCTTTGTTTGATATGAAAGAAAAAGGCCTAAAATGTCTCTGTAAGAATGATTGTTTCATTGAATTAAATTGGTAAGAAAAGAAAGAAAAGTGAAATAGCTGTTTCATTTGGCCATATGTTTCATTCTGGCAATTGATTTCATCTGTTTTCACTAGAATTCCTCATGGTAAATTTTATTTATTCTTCTACACTTCAAATGTAACAAAACAGTTTGTCCGTGGTCCGATTCTCAACCCTTTCGCAAATGTGTGGTGATTAGTGACCGTTAATCGATAATTATTCAGAAATCGTGAGATGCGGTCTGGTGTGACGTAGATTTCAGAAAAACATTTTCTTTATTGTGACAACGTTTCGATCTTTATTGAGATCATATGGCACAATTACACAGAAGACAAACACTTTGAGCCCTGAAGATGATCTCAATAAAGATTGAAACGTTGGCACGATAAAGAAAATGTTTTTCTGAAACCTACATCACACCAGACCGCATCTCACGATTTCTGAATAACCTTTCGCAAATTTTCAACGTTTTATGATTTTCAACTTTCTGCGGTTTTCTTCATACATTTACTCATAGCTCTTGAACTATTTATTTTTGGAAATATTGAAAAGAAAGCATTGAAAAGAGCATTTTAAAAAACACTAAATTTTCTAAAAACAGTTAAATTTAAAATTTGCAAAGAAAACTAAATTTGCAAACTCCTTGGAAAATTCACGGAAGAGCTTGTTAAATTTCATAACTTCTTCGTTTATAAGCTTTCTAGTGGTATATCCTTTTCTTTAGTTAAATAGAACCAAAATGCAGAAATGTTATGCTAAATAATAAAACAGTGGTAACAGTATGAAAAAGTGGACTGGAGTTAATCTAGTAATTCAACTTTTTATCTTGGGCAAAATTTATTTCCCCACAATACTTATCAAAAAAGCACAAAAAAAAAGAAAAATGAAACAAAACAAACAAAAAAGAGACAATAAGCATATCAAACAATCCAAGAAGAAAATTTGGATAAAATATCTCCACTAAACATAAAAAAGACAATACAGAAGTTGTACAAAGAACTTTAACCTAAAACATAAAAAAGTACAAAAGATCCAACCTAATTTGGATGTTCACTATGTTTATTGGCTCTTTTTTGTGTTTTTTTCTAATTTTTTTTTGTTTGTTTTTTATTTTTCCTTTTTTACGTGTTTGTTTCACTTTTCTTTCTTTTCTGTGCTTTTTTATTAAGTGAAAGTTGGGAAATAAATTTTGCCTATGAAAAATAGTTGAATTAATATTTTAACCCTATTCCCCTTTTTCATAACGTCACCACTTTTTACATTTAGCATAAAAGTTATGGTTCAATGTTCAATAATTAAAGAAAAGGTATACCTCTAGAAATCTTATTAAATGAAGAAGTTGCTATCAAGTTTGCCTAGCATTAATTTATATATCTCCCATGAATTTTTCAAGTGAGATTGTAAAGTTAGTTGTTTTAACAAATTTTAAATTTTGTAGTTTTTGAAAGATTTAGGGTTAACAAAAAGTAAATTGAAAATTCTAGAAGGGTGCCTTCTTAAAGGAAATTTAATGCCCTTTTTAATGCTTTTTGGCGATCTCGCTAAAATGAAGATGAGCTTTATGAATGAGATTTATGACGAAAACCGCATGTAGTTGGAAAAACATATATGATGTAGATATCTGCGAAAGGGTTGAAAATCGGACCAAGGTTCATATGGACTTTTTTGTTGCATTTGAGGTGTAGAAGCACCTAACGAAATTTGGCGTACGAGTAAAGGACAACCCTTTACAAATCCGTCTTTTTTAATCCAGGGGTTAACTGTTATTAAAATACTAATTCCATGATAACACCAACTAAATAAAACAATCAAAAGAATTCCCGCAAAAAATATTTGTTAATAAAATATACAATGAATATAACCTTGAAAATAATTTATTATTTAGATTAAATATATACTGAGAATTTTTATCTATGCGAATTTTTTTTTTTCATTTCACAGAATATTCCCCTGTGAACTCCGTCCGTCCGGAAAAAATCTTCAATGTCATGGGAAATTACTGGCCGTTGGGAGCTCTGTTTTTCTTCTCGACCAATCTATCCTCCCCGAATCACCGGGTGGAAGAAAAAAAAAATGTTAATCCTCTAAATTTACATGTACCTTAATCAAATTTACATATTTCACCTCCTCCCCGAGTATAAACAATGTCAAAATGAAAAGCGGTTTTGTTTTTTAATTTCTTATTGGAAGTACCGCTGTAAGAAACAAGAAGCGTGCGATATCTAAAGGCATATAAACATTCCCGACGAAATTTTTTATCAACAGTATTTTAAGCTTTTTTACTTGGCCAACTTGTGGATGGAATAATTTTCTCCTTGACGCCATTTTACTATTGATGAATACAAGAACAGGGTGCTTCATCTGTCAGAAGGGAATGTTGAAAATATTTTACGAGATGACTAGGTAAATTGCAGGTAGGTCATATATTTATTCAAGTTTTATAGAGAGTACTGATACATTCACAAGACAGATTTAAGATTCGAAAGGAAAATGTGTTCACTATTAGTACAACTCTTAACTTGATTCAGTTGGACATATAGCTAAGTTTTTACAGTTTTAAATATTATTCATATGTTTTTAAGGTTGTTCAGAAATATATTCAATGTTTGTATGTGTTAAAGGCTAGAAATACATTCCCGAAAAATAGCCATTTTGTCTGACAGCCAGGGAGCATTCAGGGCCGTAGCCTCATGCGAGGCGACAGTGTTTGGAACTGCATGGAGGCCCTGACGTCACTAACGACCTGACTCTGGCATGGGTCCCTGGACAAACGGGGTATAGAGGCAACGAAAAGGTTGACATGTAGGCCAAAAAGGGAGCCAACATGGACTTTCTTGGCCCAGAACCCTACTGCGGCCTAGCAGCCTGCCACAAAAGAGGATACATCTTAAAATGGTTCCTTAATGAGTCCAAACCCTGGTGGAACAATACCACAGATGTGAGGGACGCGAAGAGAATCATAGAAGGACCATCCGCAAAACTCACAAAAGAACTGGAAGGCAACCAAACCAGCATTCTGGTTGGACTCCTGACAGGGTACTGCCATTTAGGAAAGCACATGCACGGGATAGGAGTACAAACAGAAGAAACACTGTACAGATATTGCCAAGAAGAGGAGGAGACCCCAGAACACATTTTATTTTTTTGTGATGATAGGTGCAGGTTCTTGCAACTAGGACAAGAAAAACCACAAGCAAGATCCTACACCAAGGAGGCGCTGGCAAAGCTATGGAAGCTGGGTAACAACCTGAAGATGGCCAGTGAATTATAAATAAACAGGGGAGCACAATAGATCAATTCAGGTCTAGGTGCAGTAGGCCTTGTGGCCTCCACTTTTATCCCTATCCCTATGTTCTTACTTCATAGGGATTATAATTTCTAATTATGTTTGCAGACTTTCTAATCAGCCTATTCTCGCTGTATTGGTCCGTTTTTAGCTGGTCTGGGTTGTAAGCAGGGAGAGACTACAACAAATCGACCTACGCCCTTGTTTTAATCGTTACAAAAACCAACCACTCCCAGCATCTATTAACCTTGATGGTAATCCGACGATTATCCTAGTTTGCCAGGAGCGTTTTGGTCATCTTTACTTGATCTGGGTTATAAGCAGGTAGAGGCTAGAAACCAAAAGATCGAACAAATCCTACCATTTAGCATCTATATTATCATCATTTTCATCTCTTTCTCTTTGCTGTTTTCGACAGTCAGACACGTTTCAACACTTGTCCGTGTTCTGTCATTTTATCAAGGTTATAAACAGCGTGGGGCTACAAACGGACACATTTAAGGACTTATTTTTATCCTAACAAACTAATCCCTGTCAGCATGAAGATTATCGTTTTTATTTTGATCTGTGGGAAACGTTTCGGCATTTGACCGTAGTTGCTCTGCCTTATAAGCAGGGAAAACAAAAAGTCATTATAATTTGTATGAAGTAAATGTTAGTAATATTTAATGAATGTAAAGAGTGTGAGGCAGAATAAATTAGAAGGGTACTTTCAAACTTGGAAAGGTGAGAAATATTTGAACGGACTCTACAGCTGTTTTGTTGGTTCTCTTTGTATTGGTTGTTCGTATGTCTTTTTCATACTGGAAGAGTCGAAGTTCTCTTGTTTATGTTTCATACGTTTTTCTGTTTGCAGTTTTCGGTTAATTACAATTTTCCTTCACGTGGATACCTTGTCTTATTTACACCCAGTTTTCAGCAATTTCAAATAATGAAAGTCCAGGATCGGGTTTACTGAGCAAAATTCCATTAATTTTTTTTCGACTGTTCTTTTTTTGCTCGGCGGTAAATTTTTGAATAAGTTGGCGTATACTGCTCAGGAATATGCCAAATATATATAACAGGAATAACGCAAAAATTTTTTTTAAATAATAATGAATATTTGGTTTTTGGGAGAGATGTTTAAGAGGAAAATATGGTCGATATAGACAGAAAGAAATATTAAATACCATATTTCCACCCTTGATTGATTTCCGGAAAAAAATCAGGCTGGCTGTCGCCGGGATTATACCGTACCAGAAATTAGCATTTTAGCAGAGGGTGCTTATCTCTATAATAAGCCCTTTTAAAAACTTTCTTGCCCTTTGCATTTATTACCATCAGTTTAATTTTTTCCCCTGGAGAAGTTAGTTGGTTATTTTTTGATTGGATTAACCGAGCTGTTATCATTTCAAATTTGGCCATTGCACGTTCGTAAAATAAATAAAACCCTGATAAGGTAAAAATACTCTATTTATTTCAAGAAAGTTAAGTTTGGTTTATCATTATTTACAATTATATAAACTTGAAAAGTTCAGAGTTTCTTAAAGTTTTCATAAGTTGTCTATAATAATTGAGTTTTTATTTTATCTCTAGGCATTCAAAAAGTGAGAAAAATCAGTGTGAATTAACAGGTTTTGTAATCAACTAGGGGAGTACACCAATTGATATAGGACAAAACCTAACCAGTTTATTAGAGGATTAAAATAGTTAAATAATAATTTGCGTTATAAAATTTATCGTGTTGATAAAGAGAAGAATTATGGTTTGATCATTATGCTTTTGTTACAATTGCTGCAAACCGTCAGAAAGCAAGAAGCAATTGAATCCGGCCCTCAGGTCATGCAACAAGTGGATCGCTGGCTTCCGACCTCTTTATTTATTTGGGCCTTATTTACTGCCTGAAAGAAAGAAATTCTCAGAATATCTCATAAAAGATTTATAAATTATGATGTGGGTTATATTTTAACCGATTAAAAAAGAATATAGCTTTTTGTAATTTTAACTTAGCAGAAGTAAATGGTTGAACTGTATAGACTATACCGTTGCCTAAACCAATTGATATCAGTTAGAAAAACGGTAGAAACATGAAACATATTGAACAATATGGAAAAAAGTATTTGTTTTCAACATTGTTTAGGTTTAACATGTTTCCTGAGAGTTAAGTTGCAAGTTTGAGTTTGGTTATCATTTATGTGTACGACTATGTCTACGATACCATTGTCTTTCAATTATTATTTGACTAATTGCCTCAATCCAATTTGAATTTGAATAATGAAAATCTAAAGAACAAGCGCTTTTTGAGTCTTCTGCTTTTATAACAAAAGCTTCTTACAATAAAAATAAAGTGATAGAATCGTTCTCGAATACCTCAAATTTTGTATACCACGCAGTATTGCCTGAAAAATTTTCTATATTCGTATCAAAGAATCAGTTTATAACTTCGTTAAATCATATTTGTTAAATATAACTCAAAAAATGAAAATAAGCTAAATTTTTAGTTAACCCACTTACATTTATTTTTAGTGTTCCACAGGGAAGTGTTTTAGGGCCTGTACTATTTCTAATTTGCGTTAACGATTTTCTTAAACTAAAACTTTCTTGATCCTGACCTAATATCTGATATTCACACATAAACACATAAGCTTTAATTAAGGTTTTTGGTTGAGATAAAAAAAGCTAATGTCACGAGCGGGATTCGAACCCACGACCTTCGGCTAAATATGCTGCTGGCCTAAAACCACTTGAGCTATCGTGACTTTGATCCACTCGGACGCTATCTTTCAATCTCACCCCACAATTTGATTTTTTTTAAATTTTCCCTCTTTTTTTCCATTTTTCAAATGTTGTGTAATGTATTTGATCCTCGGCGTCAAATGAAATGGCCACGGAGAGCTTTAGTGAAGTATACTTCATTTTGCTTATTACATTTATTAGGTTTCGTGGTCCGATTGACCAAATAAATTCTTTTCAATTAATAATCTTTAATTAAGGTTTTTGGTTGAGATAAAAAAGCCAATGTCACGAGCGGGATTCGAACCCACGACCGTCGACTAAATACGCCGCTGCTGTACCACTTGAGCTATCGTGACTCGGACGCTAACTTCCCATCTCAGCCCACCTTTTGAATTTTTTCAAATGTTCCCTCCTTTTTGCCATTTTTCAACATAAGGTTCATCCATCACTTGGTAAAATCGTTAGTTTAGTTTCTCAAATTCAAACAACTTAAATAAAGCTATAGGACATTATTTTGTAAATGTATTTAACTGTAATTTTCCGATTATATCATTTTTTAAACAAGTTAAATATTTGGAAAACATTTTTGATAATCAATGTAAATTTAGGTTTGATATTGATCAAGGTTAAAAAAAAGGTTAAAAAATTATTTTATAAATTTAAAATTTCAAGAAATATTCTTCAGCCAGATTTAATAAGGTCTGTTTATTTTGCATTAACACAATCCTAGATAACATGTGAGAACCTAGGGGAGCACCACAAAATCTACATTTTATCCAATAATCAATTTTCAAAATTCTAATAGAAATATTACTTAATAAACGTAGAAAGTACAAACACAAAACAACCCTACATTGATTTTAAAGCGGCAAACAATTATTTTTGATGTAGTCATGTAATCGTATTTATAAACTTAAACTTTTACCTATTATGAACTTCATGTAGCTACAAAAATAAATGCGTTAACAAAATGTATATTTTCCGTAAGTTCTATTTATTATAATAATGCATGTAGTATCAAGTTTCATTGATAAGAACAAAATCGATATAAAATATTTTTCTTATTATGATAAAGTTAATTTTTTAAAATTATATAATTAGAGAAGAGACATTTTCGTTAATAAGCTCACAACTCCTGCTCTCAAGCACAAGCTAAACTTATTGAGAGCAGGCTGTTCTCTTTACATTATTTTGTTCTCTATTATTTTTTAATTTTTATGCTGTACTTAATCATATTCTAATTTTTTTTTTGATAGTGAAAAACTAGAATTTGAATTTGTGAGATTTTAACTAGGTATATTTCACATGGATTGTTTGATTTTTAGGCCATTTTTTATAGTCGGGTTTTCTGAAAATCATGGATAGAGGTTCCATTGATCTGGAGCTTACGCTAACGACCTAGTCCATCAAAATCATCCAGCGTGAATTTTTAAACATTGGTTCTCTTTCTCGTGATAGACGTTTCCAGAGGAAAATGGTATTTTTTAGAGTTATTCTATAGTATTAAATAAATTTTAACATCGAACAGATCAAATATTTCGAATTCTGATTTACTGATTTACTTACGGCTTTAATAAAGTAATACACTTTAATGTTTCATTACAATAGAAAAAAAATAACTTCCAAACAGGTTTTATTTAGTGATCTCAACTCTAGAGTGCTTGTAAGAAAATTGTATCTTCTCTGGCCCCATTTACCCTAATAAACTTGAACAAATTCGTCGTCATTTTTCCCAGCCGAATAAAACCCCTTGTCAGCCTTAACGTTTAATTACATTTGGAAAAACTGCAGTTGGAAATCCAAAATGGACGTAATTGCCCATCTGAGGGCCGTTTGAACTCTGAGGAAGCTTGACAGTCAAATTTTTAAAAGCAAAGTTGAAACCCAGACAGCTCATTGTTCCAGAATGATAAACATTTGTTATCGCCCAAGTTTTCCTCTCTGGCATCTCCCTGAGGATGCTTCTTTTACCTTCGTGACCTCAAAAAATCGATTTCCTTTCCACGGTGTTTTCAACGAAATTTACGATTATTTAGATTTGAATGAATGCTGATATTTGGTATAACTTGATAATATCAATAATGTTACAGAATTTCATTTTTTGCCGTTTGCCTTCAATTACAGAGTGGTTAACTTTTAGTAGTTTTTTCATGTATTATAAGTAGCTTTTTTGACAATTATTTTTAATAATAAATTTAACAATTTTCTTCTTTTTAACTTTGGCCATTATATTATTTGTCGTTCAAGGATTAAAGGCAGAAGTATAATTTCTGAGCTTTTAATACAGGAAAAAGTCATGTTCATCCGTCTGTAATGATCGTTGGGTTAAGTGTGCCCTTAGAAGTGGTTGTTGGTTGGAGGTCCAGACGGCCGTTCCCATGGTCTGTATCATTATACAGAATCCACTTTTCATCCGGCATCACTAATTTTCCAAGAAATGTATGATTATTTTGCCCCTTTTATTTTTCCTCCTTTGTTTGACAACAAGATGCAACGAGGAAATGATGAAACCGATCGCCTCTCTAATATTAACAATAATGATAGTTATATAAATTGAAGGGTCTTTGTTAATTATCAATTTTGCCGTTTTTGTTAGTCTGGAATTCTCAAGAATAGACTATCCTAGTTGCTGTATGTATTATTACGTTCATCTGACGGTTTGTTCCATTCCAATAGTAAAAGATAATCTCAATTTATTCTTTTCATCTAAGGTCTTGGTTGAGATGAAGAAGTTAGTGTCACGAGCGGGATTCGAACCCACGACCTTCTGCTCACGATAGCCCAAGTAGTTAGAGCAGCAGCTATTCAGCCGAAGGTCGTGGGTTGAATCCCGCTCGTGGCACTAACTTTTTCTTCTCAACCAAGAACTTACATAAAAAGAATAAGCAATGAGTAATTTGGTCAATTAGACCACAAAAAATAAATGGATTAATAATTAATTAGCTAATTTTAACTGACACACTTAATTAAAAATAAATAACTAAATTAGGCCTGTTAGAAATATAAAATTCCATCAGATTCGTTAAGTGTGTCATAGATGTCTAATGTGTAACATTTTTAGCAAAATTTTAATGTCTTGAAAGTGTATCTTCAAAAAACCAGAATATTTTTTAATGTTGTTGTTTCTCAAACGCAATAAATAAGGATCGAGTACATCCCCCAGCTTCCTAGTCGACAGCGATTTATGATTTAGGCCATTTCAAAAAAAAATTTAAATTCGTGAATTTTCCCTAAATTTTTTTCCGAACACAAAATAAATACATTTGGAACAAATCCCTGAGCTTTCATTTTACTTGATTAATAGCGATTTAAATTCGTATGTTTTTCAGTCCAACCAAAATAACTTTGTACAACAACATACAGATTAAAATTTTTTGTTATGTACCTGTATTTTAAGTTTTAAGCAATAGCAATAAAATGTGAAGGGGATAAATACTTAATTTTACTACGTAGGTTTTGGTAAGAATTGTTTTAAACCAAACGATAGTCTTGGTAAAGATAGGAAAAACAACATTCACAGGATGGATTCCATAAAAATTTACTAAGATACAAAAAAAGCTGGAAATAACAAAAATACTTGTGATGCTAGACGAATTGGTCTCAAGAAAAGGCAAAAGAAAAATAGAAACTTAATGTTTGAGATTTTTTTAAGATTTGCGAGGCCTGAAAATTGTGGTTTGGTTATTTTTGTCATTATTATGGTCCGCCTATTCTCGCTAGTTTTTCTTCTAACGAAATGCGAATAAGCGCCTGCCAGACAAAACCAGCGAGAATAGACGGATCGGACCAACATTTATGCCAAACTGTGATATTATTGATATCTCCAAAGATGAATAATGCTCGGCATTAAATGACCGTTCTAGTTGTTTCTGTTGTTTGTTTTGGCCATTTTTTCTCTCCGTACAAAAAATGCATTATTAAATCAAACAGCAGACATCGAGGTCGAGATTCAGTAGCATCAATAATTTACCCGATGAAGGTAGTATTTCCTTAAAAATCGGTCTGTTATGCTCAAGGGTAGTCCTTTTTAAATTATGAGATACCAACTTCAAAGCTAGCAAGCATCAAAAAGGTTCATCTTGTAAGGTTAGACATATTCAATTGAAAAATATGTGAAGAGATTTGCCCCCTCAAATTTGTAAAAATTATGTTATGACTAATATGGCGATATACATGGCAAATATGATAATTAAAACTTAATTTTTCTTGAATCGGAAAAGAACTTTTTTACTGTTCTCAGTCATAAGTTTCGACAAAAACCAACAAACCTCTCGACACATAATAGTTCATCTATTCCCAAGGTGTTTTCCAATGGAAACAAGAATGTAGAACGGACGTTCGTCGGCAAAATTTCAGGCGTAACAAACTTGAGGGTTTTAAAAACTTAGGAAATTATGAATTAATAAAATATTTAATTAGTGAAATATTGAAACATGTCACACGAAATAGACCAGTAAAACAAGGTTAAGCGGACGAAATTAATAGTCCTGCAAACCTCAAGCTTGATTTATGCTGACATCGATTGTTAGGATTAAAATTAGTGCCTAGATGGGTCGGTATGTAGTCTTACCTTGCTTACAACCCTGCCCAGCTACAGAAATTGGCGAATCATTAAAATGCGTCTAACAGTTTTTGTGTTTTGGGGTGAGTGCCAAGAGTAGTGCAAGAACGTAGATTGGTTGGTATATTGCCTCTCCCTGCTTATAACACAGACCAAATAAAAGGACAAATGCCGAAACGCGCCTGGTAGAACAGCATGATCTAAATTCTAACCTTAAGCTCGATTGGTTCTCGATAGGTATGGGTGTACAGGTATATGAGTGGTATATGTTGGATTGAAATGTGTCGAGAAGTTTATATCCTCTTCCTGCTTAAAATCTGACCCTGTAAATCAAATCCGTCTGACGGACCAAAGATCGATAAAGAGTTCAGGAAGATAATCGTGCAAACTGCAATCTTGATTGCCAGGTGGTTACTTTGGTTGGTTTCTTACGATTAAATAACAACTATGAAAAAGGCGAAAACCGTGATTGTGGTTTTTTTAATTCGTTGATTGATTCGACATTGTACGTTTGCTTAATAAGAATAATAAACAAAGCGCATTCGCCGAATTACTTTTCGACGGAAGGAATCCTCGAAATTCTCACCCCTTTTCAACAACAGTTTTCATTTGCCGTCCCCGTTAAAGACCGGGGGTGAGGCGTTTTTGGCTTGGAGTCGATTTCCGTTCAAGGGCCCCGATCCAGAAAATATTCCCTAGGAAATGAAAGTCTTGTTGAACAATTACTCAACCTGGGGATGGTCTAAGAAATATTTCAACATTTTCTCTTGATTTGTTTCAGGTGATCCTGAACGCTAGGAATCCACTAGTTTTTTTTCCGAAGATAATTTACTGGGAGCAATTACTTGTTTGCCCATTGCCAGTTTGAAAAGAGGAGTTAAAATATATGTTGGCATTTTAACTAAAGCCAACCGACATTTTTAAAGAAATTATTGTTTATTTATAAATAATGTATTTATTTATTAGTACACAGTCCAGAAAAGAATACCGAACTGTCGTTACAACATAGAAAAGAAAATCAAATACAAATAAATTTACATGTTATGTAATTATAGACTATGTATAAACTATAGACTGTATACTAATGGCCAGCTTGAATGAGTTATCCAACAATAAATTAATGGTTTCAATACATTGTGAAGGTGAAAAAATGGTTCGCCACATCAGAGGCGTCATTGAATGAATGAATGGAAAAAATACTTTATTAAAATTTGCTATTAAAATAGCAAAAGAGAGAAAAAGAAATTGCACAAAATGAAACAACGGTTATGGTTATCAAACGTCTGCCGGAGTCGGAACATAAGTTTTTAATAAACAAATAAAACAGGACTAAAATTTGTTCTCAAGGAATAAATAAAAACCAAAAAAACCTAAATAAGTAAAATAAAATAACATATCTATGTATGTTTACATACATTTATGCACATATGTATCCAGGGTGTCTCTTATATATAATAACCATTTAATAATTGAAAAAAAACAACTAATTATTTCATTTAATTCCAGGCTTACATCGCAAACTTTACTAAATTTAAGCACTCGGAGATATTTAATAAAGCGATTAGAGGGGCCGCAACGGTTTAGGCGTTGACACGGCGCTTATCACTGTAAGGTTAAGGTCCCGGGTTCGAACCCAGCAGCCCTGCATTCAAACGCGACATACTTACGAATTTTTTTTTTTAATTCTCTGCTGTTGCGAACCAACGTAAAAACAAGAGATTAATTGTTCTCTTGTCAACTCGGAATTCCGCCAAAACTCGGCATTATGAAAAAAGTGAATAATTGAGAAGACGAGCTAGGTGAGGAATACAAGTGGAAGACCCATAACTAGTTTTATGAAAAGGCACATGAAAGAAATGAAAGTTTCTTAAGTTCCGAATATTAAAATGAAAGAATAAATCCAAGTTAGGAACAGCAATTGTACCATTAAGGACTCTCCAGCAAAAAATGAGCTAACCCGCAATCCTACGCAGAGTATCCAGCTCGACAGCTTTCAGTTTATCACAGCAAGATGAGTCTCCGACCTGATGATACCCAGATTTGAACACTAAATATTTTACAGCTTGTTGTACTCTTTTAAGTCTAGCCACATCACATCGATTGATAAGAAACCAAACGGCACTAGCATACACAAAATGGTTTCTGACAAGGAGTTGATAGAGGAGCTTGTTTTTGAATAACAAAAATAAGGTTTATACTCAATTACCTATTACTGTAACATTAAAAAATGTCTAAAAATTATTTTTTATAAAATTTCGATTTTGAAAAAGTGGGAATCGTGTTGAAATAGGGACACCCTGTATATGTAAAAAAAATGGTACACTTTCAATTGTGGAAACATCTATTTTTTTCACGAAAGAAAATATTCATAAGGGTTTGTGTATAAAATTTCTATGTTACTGAACCTCAATTTTCGGCCATTTTCACAGTATTTTTTTTAAATTTGACTGATTATAAAAAAATTGTAAATAAATATCATGTAAATTTATGCTTATTTGTAATGGTATCATATAGACGGGTGAGTGCCAATTGAAAGGGTGTAGTGGAGGTGGGCGGAAGTCTAATGTTACACCCACGATGTTGAAAAAATGCCGGGGTATCTTGATGGAAAGAAAACACAAATTATGACTCTTCCAACCGACAAATTACAGGAAAGGGGATAAATATTGAACCAAAGTACGACGAGCGTTGAGCCAACATTAAAATCGGGCTTAATCAGAAAGCATAGAGATTCCCCTCATGGGATAAAGTCGCGAAAGCTATAACCATAAAAAGAAATTGTTGTAAAGGTTCCGTAAATAAAAGCGCGTAATGGAACAGGTTGTACAGGACTTTATCAGAAAAACGAGGAAGAATAACGATGGCTGAACTAGAAGAAACCTTAGAAGGTCTAAAAGATAAAGCTCCTGGTATTGTCGGCGTGCCTAACGCCATGCTTTGCCACTTCCCAGAGGTGGCTAGGCGTCGCCTCTTAGAACTAGATAATCACATTTGGGGCGCCGGAAAATACCTGGAGCAATGGAAGGAAGCCATCGTAGTACCGATCGCCAGAGAAGGCAAAGACATCTCTCAAGCTACAGGCCGATATCGCTGACCACTGCCTGGGTAAAGTTTATTATGAATGAAAGACATAAATTTTGAAGACCACGAGTATCTATTGCCTCGGGATTCCGGATGCTCCGTTTATCAAGTGGTTCTTCTCGAGGACGAGGTCCAGGACACATTCCAGATAAGGTAACGTGATGTGACCGTGTTTTTCGACCTCGAGAAGGGCCTACGATATGACATGGAAGTATTCTTCAGAAGTGTCACGAGTTGGGTCTGAGAGGCAGAGTTCCGAGTTGTTTCGGAGTTTTCTCAGCAACTGGAAGTTTAGGGTTAGGCTGGGTAGTACTCTATCCGAAAAGAGAGAGAACAAGATAATGGGATGCGCAAGGATCGGTACAGAAGCTTACCCTCTTTGCTTTTGCGGTAAACGGTATCGTCGACGGTATTGACCCCGATGATGATTTCGCTCTACGTCGACAATGCCGCTGTCTATGCTCACGGTATAGATTTAGAAGATGTCGGAACAAGAGTGCAGACGGCAAAAGACGAAATGGTTACCAACACCGAGAAGATACGCTTTTCCTTCTCCTCGGAAAAGACGAAAGCAGTCAACATTTGTACACTGAGGAGGGATCATGACCCCCCCCCCCCCTTTGGCCGCGGTTGGGAAACGAAGCCCTCGTGTATGAGGACCACTCAAGGTTCGTCGGCACATCTTTCGACGAGATGCTAAGATGGCAACCACATATCACGAATACCAAAGTGCGGCGGTTGGTCATCAACCTCCTGAGATTCCTGTCGAACTTCAGGTGAGGAGCAGAAAGAGAGGTATTAAGACCTTTTTAAGACCCTGCTGTGCCAGAAATTATTCTATGGTTGTATGGCCTACGATTCGGCAAGAAGGACACTCCTGAAAAAATTAGACTGCACACGCAAAGTTTAAGATTAGTAACAGGCGCAATTAGGAGAAACTCACTCGATAGCATCTGGGTAGAAGCAGGTGTTCTCCCCCTGTTCTAAAAAGAAGAAACAACGCTGAAATGTAATGCGAGCAAATGGGCAAGGCCGGACCATTTTTTATGCAATACCCTTTTAGACCCTAACTGCAAAGAAAGATACGCCCTCCTGAGGACCGTTACGAGGCCGCTGGCCATAAGAGCCAAGGAAAAATTAGCGTCTCAGAGAGAAGAGGTAAACCAAAGTGGAGGCAGAAAAGCTACGTGAAACGCCCCTCTGGTTACTTCTTTCCTTCATCGTACGGTGGGATATGGCAAAATTAAAGCAAAACGAGACACACAAAGTAATGTTTGAAGCCCTAAAACAAGAACATAAAAATGCGAGACCCGTCTTTACAGAATAGAAAACGGCAGAGGGCGTGGGGTATGCCATGTACACGGAGGGAGAAGTTAAACAACTATCCCTTCCTTGAACCACAAGCGAGTACACAGCGGAGCTAAACACCATCCCTCACACTGACCATGATCAACAATAAAAAACACAATCTGTTTTTTTATGTACCGATTCGCTCAGTGCGACCAGAAGCTCAGGAGAAGAGTGGACGTGGATTCCCTGATAAGATAAAAGCACAGTTAAAAGAGATCAATACAGTTGGGAAGAAGATCGTGATGGCGTAGGCTCCCGGCCACGGGATAGGCGGGAACAAAGAAGCAGACGGGCGGCCAAAGAAGCCGCCGGAAGGCCTCACGTCTAAAACTATTAATTTCAAATACAGTAAACAAAAAATGGAAAACCGCTGGGCTCGTAGAAATATAAATAACCCTAAACTGTGACAGGTAAAAAAGATGTCGGTTCCTGGTCCTCGGAGAACGGTTCGAAAAGGAAAGAGGCCATACTGACAAGACTACGCATATGCCATACAAGAATGGGCACCTTCTGGCCGGAAAGCGACCGCTTAGGTGCTTGTTATGCAAAGATAGAATAACGGTCGAGCACCTTTTCAACTGTATAAGGTTTGACGAATAAAGCCAATATTCTGGCATATTATCGGACCAGTGTGTAGTCTTGTGACACAGCAGCGGACACTGTTCCGGTACCTCCAGTGTTGTATCTGTGTTGACTTTATGCTAATTTATTTGAATGGATGTAATTTATTAGCGTGAAAGGAAGGGGTTGTGCGCCCCAGCCTGGAGGAATATCGAGTACCGTGGGGTAAGTGAATGTGACCAGACGTCTATGTTTGTGGTGATGTTTATATGTTATGATAGGCATTGTTTCTATTCTGTATTTAACAACCTGAGTACAAACAAGAGGCTACCATTTTACGATATCAACGTAGTAAAAAAAAAAAAAAAAACGCCCAAAAGAAGAGAAAAATAAGGAAAACACGCAGTCGGCCGGCGATGACCTCAGCTGTTTGTCGGCTTAAAAAATTCCCCCCTTTATATTAGTCAGACAAAGAGATTGCGAGTCCCAATAGATCTGGCTTTCTAGCCGTCTCATTGTGTTAAATGAACTGAAAGCCATGAAGTTCACCATTCACTAAAACACCAAAAAATCATCAGATAGATTAAAATTAGCTAACAATTTAACACCTAGTTTTGCTCTTAATAACGTATAGAACCTTCTCTGGCATCGCGGAGGATCTTAAGGTCTCGTGGGCATCGGGTAAATAAGAGATTGGACTTGTGCAACAGAATCCCATTCCCCAACAAGAGATGCTTGAAGCTGTAGACGGCGAACGATGTCTAACCCGTCTCTATCATGTCCCAAAGTGTTCTTCGAGATTCATGTCAGGAGAACGTGCTGGTAAATTCAATGTGGTAATCATTATAACCTCCGAATAATGGGTGACAACTCCAGCAACATGAGCTTTATCATACATTAATACTAAGTTGTCTCCAATAAATGGAGCTAAGGGAGCACAGTTTCCTCAATGTACTTTAGTGCAATCAAAGATCCATTCTTTGAGATTCAGTTCGGTGCGGGGATGGACGTTTATTTCGCCCGTATTTTTTCATTTCAGAAACTTTCATAGCAAAACATTCTGTTCATATTATTTGCATCAACGTAATTGTAAGAAGATCTGAATATATGATTGATCTTATAAATTATCTCGGAAAAATTAGCTTCATTAAACAATAAATGCTTTTTGAAGTTCACAATAACACCAGGAACGATGCAATCTTAACTCAAAACAAACGTAATTTTCTTCAGAATCAACCCTCTATATCGCATGGCCATTGGATGGCTCCGTTCGATCACCTCGAATTTATTGTATCAATTAGTTTAGTTTAATTGAATTCAAAAAGGAAAACAGTGTAAAAAGCAATGTCAGAGAGCGATCCGATAACACTTTCAGGAGTTATGAGTTGGTCATTGTGATTCCTGTCAAGCCACTGATTCCCCTACAGGCTCAGCCTTTATTCAACTTATTGTTATATATAGAAAAGAAACGTCTCCGAAATATTGGCCATTTTTATAGGTTTCTTTTATAACTGAATATTTTTTCTTTTCCCTTCGATGTATTCATTGAGCTATAACGGCCCAAATACATTTTTTTTAGTTATTATTATTATTTATTTTTATTACAATCTGTAATTATTATTTACAATATGTAATTTGCGGATACATGAACTTATATAACTCATAATTTTATATAACTATTTACATTGTGGGGAGAAAATAATCAATGTTATCCTCCCTCTTCATTTTTTTTTTTTTTTTTTACAGTTTACTCAGAAAGGAGGTCGCGGGGTCATTTCCTCTTAAGGCGCCTTATGGGGTTGTAGGGATGGGTTCTATCGGACAGGGCTTGGGCAAGACTATTTGGATGGTGGGAGAGTTTTTTGTGAAACTTGATAAATTTTTGGGGAATAAATTTTTGGATGTAAGGAATTTGAAGATCGTTGTGGAGGGTAGCATTTGAGACATAATAAGGAGCATTTACAATGGATCTGAGGACTTTAGATTGAAAGGATTGGAGACCTTGGATATTGGAAGGTTTAGCGGTTCCTCACAGTTCTATTCCTTACGTCCAAATCGGTTGTAGTAGTGTTTTGTAAATTGTAAGTTTGTTTTTTGTCGATAGTTTAGACTGTCGTCCTATAGTCTGTGCAGTAGACCATACCGTCTGTTTAGGTTTTGTCGTGTCAGTCGTGTATGTTGATTCCACGTTAGTCGTGAGTCTAGGTGGAACCCAAGGAAACGAACGCAGTCGGATTTGGGGATAGGAACGTTGTTGTAGTATATCGTAAGAGGAGGTTTGCTTCGGAGTGTAAATGTGGCATGGACGCTCTTGCTTTCGTTTATCTTCGTTTTCCACCAATCTGCTATACATGAGATATGTTCCTGCAGATCTTCCGAAGCAACCGCAGGATCGGAATTGGAGGATAGTACAGCTGTATCATCGGCGAAGGATGCAGGTAGGGTGGTAGGTAAAGGTGGGAATATCTGCAGTATAAAGGATGTAGAGGATTGTTTCGAGCATACCGCCCTGCGGTACTCCCGCAGCCAGAGAGCAGTATTCGGAGTAATCTGATCCTTGTCGGACACGAAAGAACCGCTCTGTTAGATAAGAGCGGAGGATTAGGTAAAGAGTATTTGGAAGGACACGCTTTAATTTGTACAGGAGTCCCCTGTGCCACACGCGGTTTAACGCTTGTGCCGTATCAAGGAAAGCTCCCATACAATATTCTTTGCGCTCGAGGGAGGAGGATATACGGTCAACAACGCGAAACACCTGCTGGACTGTGGAATGGTGGGGGCGGAAGCCAAACTGATGATCGGGGAGGAGGTTAGACTTTAATTGTGGCAATAGCCGTTAATCCCAAATTGATTATTTGACTGCCAACTTAAAAATCTGTATATCAGGCTTTATATTTAGTTTTTTTAGTTTTGCCTGATCATTTTAAGCACGAATATCGTGTTTAATGAGATTTCATGAAATATAAAAATGAAACAACGTAACATTATCCACTATTCAATGGTGGTACATGTACAACGGATCTTCGTACGGTAAAAACAAGGATAAGGACTTACATATTGACGAAGGGATATCAAGGGGGAAATCCAAACATTTGCCAACAATTATCAATCTTGGTCAGCCTTGAAGGGATGAAACTCTTACACAACCAGAACTTCTTCAGAAGTTGAAAAGGACAAAGCGATTTGAAGTAGTTTGGGGAACGAAAAAACTTAGCATTTAGAGGACGGCAATGGCCGAATGGTTATGGCGTCCAACTCGCTACCAGTGCTGGGTTCAAATTCAACTCGTCAGCGGGTAGTTGTACGTTAAGCCCTCCTGTGAATGAATTAATTTACTTTATTTAGGGATTAGTAACGTGTAAGTCTTATTGTATTCATGTTGAACCGGCACAGAGCCACTTACTGGGACAATCTCCTCTCGCGGGTTTTTGAGTTGTTCAAACGCATTCCGGCATTGCGCAGTCATCTGTAAAGAAGAGATACAAGAGAAAGATTCTTCACTGAAGATGGTACAATGCCGAAACTCAATAACTCGAGTGGAGATTAACCCAGTAAGTGACCCTGTGCCAGTCTCAATATGAGTTCACCGTCTCGCAGACCAAAACCCATCATCAACTTTTATTTTATTGATAAGTCGCCGAGAATCCAATCCGATTACACGACATTTGAAAAATGGCAAAAAGGATGGAAAACTCAAAAGGTGGGGTTGTGATGGGAAGTTGGTGTCCGAGTGGATCGAGGTCACGATAGCTCAAGCAAGTAGAGCAGCGGCGTATCAAGCCGAAGATCGTGGGTTCGAATCCCGCTCATGCCATTGACTTTTTTATCTCAACTAAAAACCTTAATTAACTGTAATATATTAATTGTTCAAGCGGACCACGAAATTAGTGAATATGATAATAATGTTTAGCAGCAAAGCAAAAGAATAGTCTTTCCATAAATATACAGCCGAGGATAAGAAGGTTTTGGTACATAAATCCGTTTTAAAGTTTTTTAACAACTTTTTTTCATTTATTCTACTTCTTAATTTTTTGTAAGCAAGATGTTTCTGAACTTTTTAGATTACAGAAAGAGAGAAAATTATAAGATTGTTAACGGTCAGGTGAAAATAACATCGTCTGAGCAACAACAGGGAAAATTAAACCTAGGTACTTTGTATTCCCAACAGTAGTGGCTTATTGCTAACTGGCTTGTCAACAGGCTGTGATTTAACTAAAACAGGCTTTTCTCATTTACTATAAACTACCGGCAGACCTCGAAAATCACCCACCTCGGGGTTGGCTGTCCGGGGTCATACCTCTTTCTGTCTAATCCACCCTTTACGCTTATTATATAGCTAAACTAATTGAGGAATTATGGAGTACTCAATATTCCATCATCGACCCTCTCACACTGCATATACACACTGATAAATACAATCAATTGTAACCCTCGCTAGGGACTCAATTCTTCATTACTATGTACGATATGATAACGTCCAAGAATCGGAATAGGGGACACAAATGCTTCTCATGTCGGGTGGCAATCGACTTTCTGTATGGAGGCAAAGATTTTCACCTTTCAATTAGGTGGGACACATCGAGCATTGGCGTAAAAGTAAGTGTCCGTGTATCAACCTTGCATGGCCTATCCTTAATCGTGTGAGGACAACCCTTCCTTCCTGAGTCAGGTCCTTCGAGGGCGACCTTCGACAGTGCTTTTAGATACGAGAAAGCTTCTCGGCTAATCCACCCTACCGACGCAGCCACTTCAGGCTTTAGAAACATTTTTAGCGTTTGGGGGTCGGAACGCGGTGGTTAAGGGCGGATGTTGGGACATCCCGGCCTTATCCCCTCGTTTCTTCTTTCATTACCCTTCATACGTATGTATGAGAGTACCCAGATAACAACCACCGAGAATTCGTGGTACTTCTCCAACAAGTGCACAAAGGGAGGGTCGATGGAGAACCTGTCATGGAGAGAAGTGATCAGTAATTATCAGTTTTATCAGAAACTGGATCCGTCTGATTTTGTTTCTCTGCAAGCGGGACACATGCGCGCTCTTTTGTCCAAACGTACGCGTCCGTGTATAAACCTAGCATTGCCAAATCTTAATCGGATGTGTATCACCGTTTTCTCACGAGTCAGATCCTCCGAGGGCCACCTATCGACAGTGCTCTTGATTTCCAGTGTTTCTCCGTTAATCCACCCCATCGACGTCAGGAGGTCGGATTGCAGTGGTTAAGTCCGGAGGTTGGGAAGTCCCAGCCTTACTCCCCTTGTCCGAACTTTCGTTACCATCCAGACCTATGTGTCCGAGTATCCAGACGATAGCCATAGTTTTGCCGACACGCTCGTCTGATTTTGCTTTTTGTTGCTCTTATCACTGATGATATTTATTAATCACAGGTTATTTAGACATGTCAATAATCCAGATGACCAGCTATAGAAATTAGCTTAGAAATAAAGATGGGACACCGTGGTCGTTGAACGTACTTTAACATCAATCATTTTCTTTGCATTATTTACACGAAATTGTGTTAATATATGAATAAAGTTATTTATTAAAGTAAGTAACTTCATTTTTTAAAGTTTCTACTATCCAATACCAAGAACATTACACAAAAAATCTCAATGGATGTCCATTAATGAAGAAACCATGAATTGGCAGAAAATAATATTTATTATCAAGAAATTGCACAGTTGCAACGGCTTCCAAGCCATTTGAACTGATAAAAACACGATAAAACAAATATTATAAAATATTAATTCGGATTCCTTTTAAACTTCGTTTAAAACCCTTAAATACTATTTTTTAATAGACTTTTTAGATGGATTAACCTGGGGCAATTTTTTTCGCTGTCCTGTGTTTCACTAAAAAATTCTTATCGCTTTTGAATTTTAATCAAATCCAGCGTCATTACGATCCTTGGAAGGCCGTTGTAATATTAATAAGAAAAATAACTTAAACATTTAGGTAATTTTTAATATTTCTTGCTATTTAAATAAAATCGATTTTAATTTTATTTAAATATCAATTTAATTTTAGTGTAAATAATGCAAAAAAACTGATTGATAATAAAGTAAATTCAACGTCAGCGCTGACCCCATGTTTTCAATTTAGTTTTGCAACCTTCTGTATCTCGTCAGTTTAATTATTAACATGTTTAAATAACCCGTGAATAATTAAACTAAACATCAGACATAAGAGCAACAAAAAGCGAAATCAAGCGGATCCGGTGTCTCATAAAACTGATAATTTCACGTTAGTTTTATCACGCTATTTGTAAATAGTTTTGAAATATTTCAATTGAATAATTTACACGTTTAAGTGATAAAAAAGTTATGATACTGTAAATGTTGTAATTGATGGTGTAGATTATCTCAATAAGAAAAGAAGAAAAATTGGATTCATCAATGAAAAACTATTGGCTATGAGCGATAGCAAGTAAGACAAAGCGAGTCTAATTTTTAATAGTATTGAAATCGTACAGTTAGATAATTTACAAGTTTATGTAATAGGAATGATGGAACTTTGTTCGAACATAATAGGACATATTATATCAAGAAAAAAAAGATGGATCGATTTTCTGAAAAACCTTGTAAGCCAAGCTTCAAAACTTAAGTTTCCTTGCGTTATGTTTTTTTTCTAATAAATGTTATCATCTAGTTACGTATGCGTTAAGGTAATTAATTACAATATTTATATAAATACACATGCGTCAGAATTAATCGGTACTAGATTATAACGAAGTTAATAGTATAAATTCCGTCAAGAAAAAAATTACATAGATGCATTTTCTTGAATGTCGTGCTTCATAGCTTAAATTTCTTTCAGTTAAGTTTTTCCTAATAAATATTACTATCTGGTTACGCAGGCGGTAAGGTAATTAATTACTAATTAATTACATAAATACACATGCTTAATGGACTGAAATAGATGGATACTAAAGTAAGTTCAACGTAAAATTTTTCTCAATGTTTCGTAATTTCGTTACTTATACTATATTATATTCTGTAGCTGGTTAGTCGAATTATTAACACGTTTAAATCATCTATGATTGATTAAACAAATCATCAGTGATAAGAGCAACAAAATTCGAAATAATGCGAACCCAGTTTCTGACAAAACTATATTTAATTTTGTTTTGTTTTATCACTCTAACTTTCAATAGTTTTGAAATATTCCTATTGCATAATTTTCACGGTTAAATGACAAATAAGATGTGACAATAAGTTGCCAATTAAACTTATAAATTATGTCAAGAAAAAAGATTGGATGCAGTTTTTTTTGGAAAAATTCAAATATCAAGCTTCATAGCTTAAGCTTCGTTGAGTTATGTTTTTCCAGGAATTCTGTCCCTTGGTTTTGTAATTTAAGTACCTATGATACTTTTTGTAGCATAAACATAAAATGTTTAAATAAAATGCGATGTTCCCTTAAACAAATAATCAGTGATTTGGGTGACAAACGGCGAGTCTATTTTTAATAGTTTTGAAAAGTACAGCTGGATAGTTCGAACTTACTAGTAAAAAATATAGATTAAATCAAGAAAAAAAGGTGGATCAAGTTTCTTAAAAATTCTTAAATGCCAAGCTAAATTGTTTAACCGTCTTTCAGTTAAATGTTTCTTTTTAAATAAATCTAATTTATTATAAAAACAGTACACAACAAATCTTTGAGTAGAACCATTATTTACAAAAAGGAATTTATTATATGCGTAAACACGATTAATAGATACAAATAGATTGTTTCTAATTTAAGTGCAAGTACTATTAGAATTGTTATTTTGCAATAGTTTGTAATTTTTGTATAAATGTGCATTTCAAATAATATTAATTTAACTCTTCAACTATGCTGGCTGTATATCGTAATGTTAATCACTTTAACGCATAAAATTTTATTAACCGGTAAAACAAAATTGAACATTTGTGAAGAATAATGTTGAATGAGAAAAAAACCATGACCTGTATGAAGGGAAACTAGAAAATACTTTATGATAAATTTAGTGTTAATTATAATAACTAATTATTTATTCAGAAATGCTGATGAAATGATTTTCAAATGAAACAATTAGAGTCTAAAGCCAAGACTTTTTTCAAAGAGCAAAACCGCAGTAAAACTATGCATAAATTAATAGATTTTTTATGACTCCAAATCCAAAACATATCGATTTCAGATAATTTCGTCCATGATGACAGTCCCCTGTGATACAATCTTAATCGGACTTAACATATCGCATGAAAATAATTATCACAGGACATTAAATCTATACACTATTTGGTATAAATCTGAAAATTAATTATGAGATGCTTGCCTTCCATTTCGTCAGAAAAATCTGTGGAACGAGCGAAAAGTATATTGTATAAAAAAATTTATCAGGAATTTTTTTAATTTTTCTATTATGGATCAAAGGAAAAATTGAGCTTTTTTCTAGGTTTATCCAGATTCTAGATTTATCCCATGATTTCCGAGAATTTAAATTTATTTTGTTTATTAGATAGAAATATCTAAAACAATACATAAAAGCATGACTGAAAAATAATTACCATGTGTTAAAAAAATCGAGTTTATCAAAAATTTAAACACTACTTGGCATTGTGTAAAACTAATTTATTGTCTTAATAATGAAATAAATACAATAATTAAGAAAACAATGAAATATATTAAAAAGCAACCAGATGTTTTGGATATCAAATGCTTAAGAATAATTGCCAATAAATTCTGAAATCTTTAATTTTTTTGGGTGGGGGCTCTAATACTGATAAATGTTTTCCTTATAAATTTAAAAGCAGTAAGCTCAGTATTATCAGGATGTGATACTTCATAGTTTGCAACTGAAACTTTTATTTCAAATATAAGTTTCTACGTATATTTTACATTATTTACAGTTTTAAATTGGAATACATTAAATCTTGAAAAATCGTACGAACCATTAATTTAAAAATTTTAATATTTATTGTCAGATTTATAAAATATCGAAAAATTATCATTTTATCCCAACATTATTATAATGAGATATATATTACTAAATGAAGTATGGGTGCAAAATTTAATATGAGATGATTCTGTAACAAGACAAAGAAAAAAATTAAATATGAAGAGAAAAGTTGCAGAAACAGAAAGAAAATAAAATGGGTGAACCACAAGGGCATGCTGTCTAGAGAAGTGATTTTTTTTTCTCTCCCTTCTGGGTTTTTGGAAGCGATTTTGGTTTTTTGTATTTTTGTTTTTTTCTTGTTTGTCTACTTGCCTCGCGGCGTCGACTCGTAATTTTGCGGTGTGGATTTGGCGGGAGTGGCTCTGCCGTTGCTCAGCCGAAGAATGTGGACGATTTGGAGGGTTTTGGCGAAAGCTACCCCCGGCGCCTGCCCAGAGCCACCCCCCAGCCGGCGAACCCCCGACACCTACACACCACAAACACGGGGCTACCGGATACGATCCTGTAACACACACGCACATGCATACGCGACTAATATCAGTCGGAATAACTACAAAATAATAAAATTTTAGTAAAAGTTAAAAATAAAATAAAATTATCGTAATATTTTTATGTTAACTTTACAACGGTAGAATTAACTGCTACAACCAAATACAATGATAATTGTGAAATAGAATTATAGCCTTCATTGAACAGGTCCGAGATATTATGTCTAAATTAGAATTATGTCTAATAAATAAAAAATATAGAATATCAAGAATTAAGGCCCTCTACGCACGCACCTACTCGGAAGAAACTTAGCTGCTGGCCAGTCCGGCAAAAGACACCAGACGACCCTACTGATTACTGGTTACTATTCAGTACTGGGAAACTCAGCTGCCGAGTCACTAATAACTGCAGTTGCTCAGTGTTGAGAAATCATCAAGATGGACGATCAACAGGTGGACATATTATTTGTAAGAGAAGATGAAAAATATCCTGTTTTATGTAGTTTTACGATTACTGGATATACAAAGAAATGCGATATTGAAAAGGCGATGAAAGTACAGTAATATGCCACCTTCATTATTTGAATCATCAGTAAAAATGAAAAAATGCAAGGCTGATGTTCATCAGAAGAAAGTACTGGTTCGATCTTGTATGAGTCTTATGTTGAAGGTTAGGATACCATACCATAGGTCAGAATCATAAAAAGAAAATTCAATGACATTTTGTCAAATCACATGAAAAACGCTATATATATTGTGGAAGATGGTATGGGAAAAGGGGTTAAACATAAACCCTAAGAAAATATATCTCATACCATTTACAAGAAGAAGGAAGCTAAATCTAAAAGCAATCACTACAAAAAAAGAAGCCTTTACATGCTCCAAATAAACAAAGTACCTCGGTTTGTATAAATATAATCAAAGGATCAAATGGAGAAAATCATACTCAACATTCCGCATGAATTTACAATGTATTGGCCCGAGATTAGATAATATACCACAGAATGACGTGTTATGTCAACGGTCAGACCCCTAGTCACTATGGAGCTCTAGTGGCCAAAAACACTGAAAAAGGAAACACAGTACAAGTTACAAAGTCTACAAAGACTTGCGTGTCTTATTATAACAGGAGCAATGTAGATCTGCCTCATTACAGCACTCGACTTTCCAGCCATACATTTATGTATAAAAAAGGGTACCTTCGAACTCCTTAGATACAAGGAAATAAAGCCAGATCTAAGGAGGAGCCATCACAAAATTCTAGAGAGCATTAAACTAAATGAGATTACAATAACCGTACCTGACAAAATGAGAGAAAAACTTAACTTTGACAGGCCCTTCCTTCCAAGTGGTCATAGATGATAGAGACCTTTGGAAGAACCGTAGCCCCAGATTTGAAGAATGGGCCCTAATATCGTACTCAGATGGGTCGAAGATGGACAGGAGTATGTGTATGGATAAAAGGGCCGAACTCAACGCTAGCAATCTCCTTGGACTAATCCAAAATATTTTTTACGCAATACGACTCTGTGCATAGCAGTTAATCAAGAAATGAAAGATGCACAGATTTACATACTTTCAAACGCAATAAAGGCAGTAAATGCGCCTTCAACGCCAAACTCGCCTGGGAGTAGCCAAATTGCCTAATGATTGGGAAAAAAAAGCAAGATGACCTTAAAATTAATCGGTCATCAAAGCATAGAAGAAAAGACAAAGCAGCCAAGAAAGGGGCAGGCTTCTCACCCTTGGGAACAGAAACTCAAATTGAGTCATAGGAGTGTGTGCATGGAACTGGAAAACTGGCTTGATTCAAAAAACTCAAACACTCGACAAAAACACCAGGTATGAGCCTAGCTAAGAAATTTATAAACCTCGTAAAAAAGCGAACCTTCTGTCTTTCTTTCTCTCTCTATCTCAGTAGGCAGGATTTAAGAACAATTATATACCAACACTATATGACCAACAGGTATGGTCTTGACGAAAAACGCAAATTCAGTTGTTACTAAAACCTTTCGACATACTTTAGGGTCATAATTAGGGGATAGGGATAAGGGATAAGAAAGGCCACAAGGCCTTCTGCACCTCGATCTGAATAGAACTATTGTGCTTTCTTTTTTTTTTCTTTAGAACTCACTAGCCAGCTTCAGGTTGTTAATCAACCTCCATAGCTTTGCCAGCGGCTTCTTTGTATAGGATCTTGCTTGTGGCTGTTTGTTGCAAGAACCTGCACCAAGTCCGAGGAAAACAATCTTCAATATGTCTTTAGATTGACATATTTAAGTTTTTTACAGGCGATCTCAAATTTCCTTGAAGACCGACTCAGTACTAATATTACCAAGGAGTGTAACAGTATTGACAATCCATTATATTTAGCAAGCACAATATAGAGCAAATAACTTATTTCAATTAGTTAATCTTTATGCAAGGTATTGGTTGAAATAAAAAATTAATGTCACGAGCGGGATTCGAACCCACGAACTTCGCTCAATACGCCGCTGCTCTAACCACTCGAGCTATCGTGACTTCGTTCCACTCGGACTCCAACTCCCCACCTCAGAAAGTTATGGGTTCGAATCCCGCTCGTGAAACTAACTTTTTCATTTCAACCAATACCTTACATAAAGATTTATTAATTGAAAGTATTGACAATGTTATATACGCTGAAACATGCCAATGTCAATACTGATAACAATTGAATTTGTATTTTGTTTTTTCATCCAGACAATAGCGAGATCAATTCTTTCATGAATAATTTTAAGACAATAAGAAAATATTAAGTTATTTATTAATGGGTGGCGTTTAGTGCACATCCTACACGTATTTGTATAATTTAAACTATGTTTATAAATCCCAGGTCCTGAAGATGATCTCGATAAAGAAAATGTTTTTCTAAAAACCTACGTCATACCAGACCCCAACTCACGATCTACAAATAATCAGTTATTTATTAAAGAAAATACCTACTGGTAGCACTTCACGCGCAATAATTTGATTTATTAAAGTTTTTTCACTCCCTCTAGCCGTCACTGTTTAGATCTTTAAGGGAGCTTTTATTTAATAGATAAACTAGAGAATCGGAAATTTTTAGAAGAATACTTGAATGGAGAATAATTCTCGTAGTAATGGTGAAGGTTATTAGGGTTGATTTTTCAGCATTAGATTTCAACTGATCACAGCTAAAATTCTAGGATATCTACCTAGAAATCCAACCAGATTTCCTTGCC
Organism: Cimex lectularius; assembly: GCF_000648675.2. Lineage (NCBI taxonomy): Eukaryota > Metazoa > Arthropoda > Insecta > Hemiptera > Cimicidae > Cimex > Cimex lectularius. The sequence continues at coordinate 212,036 of NW_019392789.1, read as the reverse complement.
TAAATGTACATTCCTTAATTAAATTCCTTAGAACCACATAACCCATCTCTTTGGAAATTTCCTACATCCGCTTGATTCCAAAGCTTAAAATCTACATAACTTTCCATCACCCTACTTCCCAATGAATTTATTACCTATAATGATTTGAACACTTCCATTAGATTTTGAGAAAAGTTACCGAAAATGGCAACTTTTGGGCTTCACTTTCAATAAATGAATGATCTTGAGCAATTTCTGAAATGTAGTAAAATTTTGGTAAAGACTCCTGCTTAAAGACGTTATTCTCATCAATTCACTACTTTCGTGGTCCGCTTGACCAATTAATACATGTCAATTAATTAAATTTTTTAGTTGAGTTGAAAAAAAGTTAATGGCACGAGAAGGATTCGAACCCACGACCTTCGGCTAGATACGCCGCTGCTCTACCACCTGAGCTATCGTGGTCATCATCAGGTCCTCTTGACGAAGAAACAAATCACTCCAACCATCTACCTCCTTAAACAGCTAAAAATAATCAGTGAGCAGCGCTAAATAACTAATCTTAATAACTCTAATGACATCTTTTCAATTAATTAATCTTTAAGTGAGGTATTCGTCGAGATATAAAAAGTCAGTGCCACGAGCGGGATTCGAACCCACGACCTTCGGTTAAATACGCCGCTGCTCTACCACTTGAGCTATCGTGACTTCGATCCACTCGGACACTAATCTTCCATCTCAACCCCACCTTTTGAATTTTCCCTCCTTTCTGCCATTTTTCAAATGTCGTGTAATCGGATTGGATTCTCGACGACAATTGAAATGGCGACGGAGAGCTTTAGTGAAGTGTACTTTTGAAATCATTAATTCACTACTTTCGTGGTCCGCTTGACCAATTAATACATGACAATTAATTAAGGTTTTTAGTTGAGATGAAAACTCATAAGGTGGGGTTGAGATGGGGAGTTGATGTCCGAGTGGATCGAGGTCACGATAGCTTAGGTGGTAGAGCAGCGGCGTATTTAGCCGAAGGTCGTGGGTTCGAATCCCTCTCGTGCCATTAACTTTTTTTCATCTCAACTAAAAACCTTAATTAATTGTCATTATTCTCATCCTTCATTTCTTGACAATCCTTATCACCAGTGAGAAGTTCCCAGTCCATTATCCAGCTATGCCATCTCGATGTAGACATCATCTTTGATTTATGAGCGAAAGTGTTGATGCGGTATATTCCTAGATGCGAAGCACGCCTTCGAGCTGGTATAGCTATCCTACCTAGGATAGCTATAGCTATAAGTGTGCTTCGTGCTGCTTTGGAATTTTAAGAATGCCCTCACTTTTACGTACTACCTGATTATAAAATCCTACATAAACGAAAGATATTTTCAAGATATCATTGGCCCCTCAGATTGTTTAAAATGTTAGATGTGTCGACTACTTTTTATGGTCACAAATAATCTGGATCTCGCTGTAGTCTGGGTGATAAAACAAATTCTTTTGTTACTGCCAATCTTTCGACTTATTTTAAGGACATCATCAGGGCAAAACAATCTTAAATATGTATACAAATTGTCATCATTAAGTCGTAATGTTTTTGGCAATATTGGGACTGAGTCGGTCTTCAAAGAAATTGGAAACCATCTATTAAAAATTAATTATACCCCGAGATCAAGATTATTCCCTTATATTACAACAGTGAAAGATAATGCTGCGTAAGCTTAAAACGACGGAATGACAGTCAGCAGATCAATATAAAATAAGGTGTAAATACAACCTACCCGAGAACAGTAAAATATGTGAAAAATAGAAGCATAGTTTATTAATATTAAATTATTAAACAAACATTGTATAGGAAAAGAAAACAAAAATCGTACAGTTCAAAACTTAAAGAGTTTCTTTTGACATTTAGAAAATATTTGTAGCAAAACTGTGTTAATTTTAGACTATTATTTACCAACGGCTACGGTTACGAAAGTTACCGAACTGTAAAAAATTTAAAATTTAGACCAGAGAAATGTTCAATAATAATTAGTTGTAAGAAGTATATTATCAAGTGCATGATCATTTGAAAACGTTTAATTCATATTGAGTAATTTATTTTTTTTTTAAATATACTTTCTTAGAAAAAGGAAATAAATTTTCCGAAACGTCAGCCAAATAAAATAGACCTATTTTACTTAGAGTGACGCCACATCCCAAATAAGAAGAATAAAATAACGTCTTAAACATGAGTTTATTAAAAATGATTTAATTAACATATTAAATGTACTTACGTAAGTGCTGATTAACATTAAACCGCGATATTATGCGGAATATTTCAGCTTGTTAGTCATAAATAACAAAATGTGATACTTGACTACAATACAAGGAGAGAATTTTAACCTACTCATAAACCTCTTAAACAATTCTATTTCCAATTGGTTTCCCAGCTACATAACAACTAGGTATGTTTAGCCACAACGTAATGAAATGTTTATGCATTTGACTTATTCTACCTAAATCAATAATTAGACCACAAAAGCAACGTGTAATGTTTATTCAAAGAGTTTGATTTAAAAAAGTGTGATTAGCATGGATCAATAACGATCTAAAATGACATATAATGCACATGGTAGGCTGTTTGTGACCAAATCAGATAATTTACGGTTCGCCTGTTTTCACTGTTAGTCCGAGTCGGTTTGTCATCTTCAAACTGTTATGTAACGAAATTAGAAGCACGGCTGGATGGGCCTCCTGAGTGGTTCTGTAATGATCAAAACACCGGAGGGGATTGAACAATTGAGCGAATGCTCGATGTGTCGGTGAAAGTTTGATATGAGACGTTTGAGATTTCATTTAAGCATAACCTCCAACTGTTACAATTTTGATCGAGTTAATGTTAAGAAAACAACAAACTTACCAGCTATTGATTAGGTGACGAGGTTTTTTTCTAAGTTAATGGTGGTCCTTTCACTTTGGTTCCATACTTAACACATATTTACTTTCGATGAAAAAAATCCTGCGGTTCATTGTGGACTTGCTTGTCCTTCGGACTTAGGAGGAATAAAGAGTTGCAGGTTCTTGAAGGCAATGATGGTCAATTTTGTTAAGGATAATTAAAATGCCTCTGGGTACTAACTGACAAGTTGATCAAATATTATTATTACTTACGTAGAAATGTGTGGTGATTAGTGACCGTTAATCGATAATTATTCGGAAATCGTGAGATGCGGTCTGGTGTGATGTAGGTTTCAGAAAAACATTTTCTTTATCGTGCCAACGTTTCGATCTTTATTGAGATCATCTTCAGGGCCTGGGATTTACAAACATTGTTTACATTTAACAAATACATTTAGGATGTGGAAAAGTGAATTTATACATTGCAAAATATATTTTTTATATTCAAAGTATTTCTACTCACTCAAAGTGTTTGTCTTCTGTGTAATTGTGCCATTCTTGCGTGTCGTGTTGAGAAGATGATCTCAATAAAGACCGAAACGTTGGCACGATAAAAATGTTTTTCTGAAACCTACATCACACAGACCGCATCTCACGATTTCTGAATAATTATTACTTACATTGACTGTTGGAAATCAATTATTACAAAAATCCATTATATTTCGTGGTCCGATTTACCAAATAACTTCTTTTAATTAATTAATCTTTATATAAGGTATTGGTTGAAATGAAAAAAGCTTTGTCACGAGCGGGATTCGAACCCAAGACCTTCGGCTCAATACGCCGCTGCTCTACCACGGGAGTCCTGCTCGTGACACTGACTTTTTTTTGCTTGAAAATGCTATTCTTTTATAGATTTTGAATAGGTAAACCTAAATTGAACGCCGAAACAATTTTTATACATTCGTTTCAATTTATCGTTAAAATTATAACGAAATACATTAGGAAAAAATATTTGGTAACAAAACAGCAAAATTGTAGAAATTTAATGGTTGTTAAAATTCAAATTTAAGTAAAGGTGTTGTAAGTGAGGAAATTGCAACGTAGACGGTACAGCAATTCTTTCAGCTAACTCTGATACAGCCACTAGAAATTTTTAGGAACACCTTATACTACTTGAATCATGATGAGAAAATAAAATTCAACCCAGAAAAATCTACCCACACAACCGTCACCCCCCACCTCGTCCGTATTTTTACCGTCCAGACCTGGTACCCATCTAAATTAACATAAATTCACTCATTTATCCGAATGGTCCCTAAACCAAAAAACTACACGTTTTATTATTTCATATAAGCACAGAAGTCTATTTTGCTCCAAGCCATTTTGGGTAAAATTTGAGAAAAGTTATGAAAAATTTCTTCTAATCCTAAATTCTCACATTATACTCCCAGACCATTAAGTTGGTTTTCGCAACTACCACTTATGTGACAGTGCCATCTCATGAAAGACATTATATTCTCCTCCATTGAGATGGGGCAGTACTTGCTGGGGCCTTTCTTGACGTAAGCCAAGCTTTTGATGGAGTTTGGCACCAGGGTTTGCCATTCGTGCTCAAGAGATTTCTTCCCTCTACACATCTCATACTGCACAGTTTGTTACCTCACTGGCCGGGTTTTCCAAGTCATAGAAGGCAATTTCCTTTCTGCATATTTCCCTATTCATGCTGGTGTTCCTCAGGGTAGCGTTCTGGCCACACATACCAGGTGTGCACCGCTGATATTTCATTACACCCTCAAACCACTACTCACAAATGCATACGATACAGCGATCCTCTGTAGTAGTTGCGATCTTGTCATATGCACTCGAAATCTTCCGCAATACTTAAGACTCAAGAGTGTTGGTGACAAAAAAGAAAAAAGAATACAATTTAACACAGAAAACTTTATCCACTTATCCTTCCGTCAAAAGATCTCTCCTCCGGTCTAATTCGATCAAATACCCCACCCAAATCGAACAAGATGCGGTACCCCGGAATGTACCTCGACAAGTGCTTGACGTTGAATCGTTAAGAAGTTATGATGGGATACATGATACACTCTAGCTTACATCTGTTTAAAAAAAAGGTTGCTTTATAACACCATTGAAGCCAAAAAAGACTTACGAACTGGAAGTGTTGGGTTCAGCCAAGTTCCAATATTCTCCGCATCCAAAAGGCCTAACCATAATCCTCAAAAAAAGCTTGATGCTTTTATGTGTCCAACGAAATTAACCATACAGCCCTAAACATTCCTTTTGTACAAGATGTAGTCCACTCCCCTTGTCGCCAATTTCATACACACCTCGCAACCACCATAAATTTTGAAATACAAAAATCTCATGCAAAAGAAGAAGGCTGCATGGTCTTTCCCGTGCTACTGTAACCAAACAGAATTGAGAAGAGAAAGCCTATGACCCATAGGAGTACGGCCATGGGTAGTTTCTCCAATCCATTTTTTATTTAATTTCTTCCATCCCCTCACCGATACTACAAATTGAAGGTGGTTCTAGTATACTCTAATAAAATCAAAAAAGCAATGGGAGTGAAACAGGGAGCTGTTCAAAGCCCGTTGTTATTTACACTTTCGGTATTCTTGACCTTTACGTTATACTCGAAAGTGGTGGGTTTTTTAAATTCATTTTATGTACTGCTAACTATATAAATTAAAAGATGATAAAAGTGACTTAGGGTGAAGTCTTGAGAGGAAATTGAAGAAGCGTATCCGAATCAGATCTTTCACGAATGGGATTTTAACATCTTTATGTTTCATCTGATTGGTGACATATAATCGAATGTTGAGAATACGGCAGAGAACTTTGGATTGACAGGAATGGATTCGTTGTGTGTTGGATGATTTGGCCGAGGTGTGATGAGCGTTTTTTGGATAGTTGGAGTGTTGATTGCAGGTGTCTGAGTAGTCCATATGTTTTGTTAAGGTATTGTCTTTTAAATCTTTTACGAGTTCCATGTTTGCCATCTAAGTAAAGTCCAACGTTGGCGGACTTGGTTGGATGGAGGTATTCCTGTTTATATGCCCTGGTGGGCAGGTCTAACGTTCGAGCATAAACCTTACTTATTGGCTTATTGCTCGGTCATTTGAACCCCCAACCAATGCAAAATATGATCTAGATTCATACTAAGTAACTATACATACAGTCACACAAATAAATGCATTCGCATCTATGTACACTGCACTCATTCTGAGCCGGTGGAGTATTCGACATTTTTCAATTGACCTACACAAAATATTAACCATGTAATCTTAATTAGGGTCGATAGGGTACTTTTATAAAAATTCCGCCATCGACCCTAAAACCATTACACTGTTGGATTGGCGATGGGAACGGTTCACCATCACTCCCCACCAATTTTATTCACTCAAACAAAACGCATAAAACAGATCTATTGTACATACAAGTAAAAAAAAAACCATGTCCTGCAAAAAGCGGGACATAGCACTCAGAACCTCGCTACTGTGCCCGAGAACCATTTTCGCTGCATAAGGGCCCTTCAAGCTATTAATTAATTATTATCATTCATGAGAATAAAGGCCTTAATAACAACAAAATATAAATTTGCTAAGAAATAGTTTATCCAGGTTTGAGCAGTGATTAATCCATTTCTAATGTTAAAAGTTCTCTCTGTTTGTTTTTTATTTTTATTTTATTTAATTTATTTTTTTAAATATTTAAATAGACTAAAGAAATGTATAAGAACCTAGTTTACCGCAGGGTGAAATAACATTGCTATATTTGATAAATGTACGAAATAGTGAAAGATAGATACGCCAATTTTGTGAACTTTATTGTTCAAAAATGTTTCAACAAATTGGGTTAATATTGTCTGACGTAATAACTATTTACATCGTTGGAAACATTCTAACGTTAAATAATTTATTAACAAATCTATAATTTTCTAAAACCAAAATTTTAATGGGTGAAGCCGTTAGTAGCGCGACCACAAAAACTTGATTATAATGACGGTCATGTTGTCACAACCGAGTCCGAGCCCGTCGCATCTAGGAGAAAGGCATCTGGTCAGTAGAGCTTCACATATAAAATTGAGAGGCATCCGATCCCTGATGCGCGCCCTCACGAATTCTGCGACCATGTGGCTAGACATGACTTCCCAGATCCCGTCGCATGCAAGGACTATGAATTCCCAGGCCCGGTCGATCTTCTTGATGACGATTTCCGGGACGGGGCTCACTATCTGGTGTACGGGGTTGAGTTCGGGGTTCTTGTAGTCGAAGTCGCCGAGGGCCCTGGAGAGAGCGAGGGAGCCGTTGACGCGATCCCCTTCGACGAAGCCTCCAGCGGACACGATCCTCCTGAATTCAGTCGGCACGGTTGGTTTGTGATCGAAGGACAGAGGGACGACGCGGTTGCTCTCGTAGGCGATCGCCCTGGAGTCGCCGACGTTGCCGCAGTAGAGGACGTTGTCCCTTATGAAGATGGTGACCGCCGTGGTGCCCGACATGTCTCTTACCAAACCCTCCTCTCGTCTCATCGCCTCGTCGCAATCCAGGAAGCCCCTGTAGATGGCCTCCTTCAGGTTCGTCTGCCATTCCGGCTGGTGCATGATGAACCTGTGGAGGTTCCTCCCGACGAACTGAGATACCTTAGAACCACCGTGGCCGTCGAAGACTCCGAAGTAGGACGTCTCTGAGTTGTCGCCGGGTATGTCGAGCAGTATCATGGCCACGTCCTCCATCGACGGCCTCCAGCCTTGCATTTTACTCGTCGCGACCGAAAAGTCATTGTTGTACGTCATCGACGTCTGTTTCCTCGTATCCGGGCATGATAGGAGGTTGGCCGGATGCGGATACCTGGAACATCCCTGGTACCTGTAACCCATGTCACATGTCCTTCCACTGCACTATCGACTTCGAACCTCATAAAATTTAACACCTGCGGCCATTCAACTTAACCGTCCAGTACAACTCTTTTTCAATATAATTTTATAAAGTTTCAAAATCTATATTTCTACCAAGGTTTTAAAAAGAAAATATTTTTGTCTATAACATTTTTAATTAACATATGGTAGTTTAAACGTTAGGTACCGAAACTTTTCCAACACTACGGGGTCGAGAAAGCAAGTTTTTGCAGCTCCCCACAAAGCGACGGATGAGAACGATCTTAGGCCTTCACCGGAGTCTAACCCGCTTATATCTCCGCTCACATTTGCATATCTGAAACTTAACGGAAGGAGTTTTGTTCTCGCGTCCGCCTTTCTCATCAGTGATTTCCGCACTTGTGTAAACTAACTCAACGAAAGGGATTAGCAAATTTTGTGTCGTACTGATGGTGAGTCACATGGCCAAAATAAAATTTTGAATTTTTCAAAAAATAATTTTCTTTTTTAAAAATCATATTATGTAAACGTTGGACCATAATTGTTTAAACCTTCCAGTATCATCCGTTGCCTATTAAAAATATGGACTTCCAATTTTTCAACAGTGCCTTTTTAGTAAAAAAAGGATAAAATACACTCACCATCCTCATAAAATTCACCATTTTATTTTTAAAAAAATTTATTAAAAAAAATTTCTTTTAAGGGAAAATTTACCAGAAAAAATTACAATAGTATAGTCTTAAGTTTAATCAACTTAAGACTCCCCGTTAATCAGATTTATAAAATAGGTTTACATTTATTCTAGGATTTCTTGGTCAATCTGCAGATTGATCAACGTGTTCTTTGGTCATTCCAGTACTGTCAGGCGGGTTGTTTAGCGGTATAAAAAAATCTCGATTGACAAAATACCACGCAGGCCACTGAAGTTGGCGAAATGCCGAAACGCACGTGACAGACCGAAACCAGCTACGTTTGCTAGACCTGGATCGGAAACTTAAAAATTATTTTAAACAAATTGTTCAGTTTACTTTTTCGAACAGTATCGAATTGGTTTTACCAACCTGTTTGTTGTACATTTTTTGCCACTATGATTATACTTATTATTACAAAGCTTTAACAACTATGCTAGAACATTTAACAGCTGATAGAAAGTTTTAGGAAAAACAACTGTTCACAAAATATAAACGGTTTTCAACAATTTTTCATAGTTCAAGCACGAATTAAACGAAACAAAATGTGCCGTGATTGTCTGGATCTTTCATTTAAATTCCCTTACTTGCAGAATTGGCAAATATCTCCTTTTTTTGGAAAGTGTTGAATGTAGTTTTGCAACAATCAAGCATGGCTCCGAGGAAATTTCAGCTAAAAATAATCAGCACTAGCTTGACATATGCTGATTGTGGCGTTGGGATTATACGAATAATCACTAGATTCCTGAGTATCAAAGGAAATGATTTTACTCGTTTCTCTCATATATCAGACTTCCTCCATATTATTTTCAATTTTTCTACGAACACAAGATGCTTCCTGCAATACTGGAAAGAAGCCTGTTTTCAAAATTAGTGATAAAGCAGCGTATCTGCAATCATTCTTTCCAAATTCATGAATTTTTGAGCAAAATTGTTTGATCATGAGTCGTACGTAACGCCACAAATTTGTGAACACTCAAACATTACAATCTCTCTCCCTCTTTCACACCCTCTCTCTTTCTCTTGATGTGCTATTTTTTATGATAATATGTACTGTAAAATGATCATTGATTAGTATTAGCAGAAAAATCATTGTATAAAATAAAAGTAAAAATAAAATAAATTAAAGTATAACAAAAGAGAACAAGCGAACAAGCATAGTCAAAGTTATATATAAATAAATACTGGTGCAACATCAATTTTTTCTTACGTTTCTAGTGGAAATTTATGATTTTATTATTGTTTTTATGAAGAATAGGAGTTATAGTATTAATTGATTCTCTCTCCTCTCTCTCTCTCTCTCTCTCTCTCTCTCTATGTGCTATGTTTTATGATAATATGTACTGTAAAAGGATCATTGATTACTATTAGCAGTAAAAATCATTGTGTATAATAAAACTAAAAGTAAAATAATTGTAAGGATATATCAAAAAGGAACAAGCGTAGTTAATGTTAAAAACAAAATAAATATTGGTACAACATCAATATTTACATATACTTGTAGTGGAAATTTATGACTTTATCATTGTTTTTATGAAGAATAGGAGTTATAGTCTTAATTGGTTGTATCTCAAAGATATTTTTATATGGAATTGTGTTAGTAAAAAATGACACTTGTGGACCTATGAGTGACCACTACTTTTTACGATTTTATGTATATTGTAACCAAATTTATCATTATTTTATTTTAATGCTTTGCTATTATAAAATTTCTAACTTGATTGTGTTCAAAATTTTATTGGGAAATTGTTGCTAATTGCGTGTTAAAAGCAGTTTTAAAAGGAATATGATAACTTTGGAGTGTAAGCAGTTCATGCAGTTCACATGAGATGGCAGAACACTCCTGATTCTAGACATCATATTGAACAAAATTATGTCTAGCTTTTTTTTTGGTATGTGATATGATTTAATTGATCCAAACGCATTTAATATTCACAAATTACTAATAGTTTTGGACTAATATATTTTTTTTAATTTAACTACAATTGTATAATTATTATACAACAAACATTGGGTTTCTATTTTGTGAGCGGGGCAATAATTAACAGAAAAAGCTATCCATTGGCAAATCGTCTGGGATAATCACTTGAAAGGTTCGTCTGATCTATATTTTTTCAGTCGCCTATGGAGTTATAAAATAAGTCGTCGCGTTTGTGGTGATTAATTCAATGAAAATTTCAGGTACTTGTAAACAAATTTGATCAACATAACTTTTTGAGTAGGCCTTTTGTTCCTCAACGTTTTGCCATCATAGTTTTGTAATTTCCTTCTCCCGGAATTTCTTAGTTTTTGAGAATGTACTCTGCGATGCGTTTTCTCAAGTCGTCTGAGTGATGTAAAGTTTTCCCACAAAGAAAATTTATATGAATTTATATAATGAATATGATGGGTGGGTTAGCACAACCCGCCCCAATTTTCTGGCGTGTTTGCAAAAACATTTGGGGGCGTGTTTCCTTGTGGAAAACAATACCATTGAGATTAACCAATGCCAGTCGTTTTTGGTCAATTTCTGAGTTTAATCGCTTCAATTTGGGCAGCTACTCAAGAATTTCGGTTGAGTGAAAGAAGCCGACAATAAAGCACCATCTTTCAATTCCACCAAACCCACAACATAGCCTCCATTAGATCTGTTGCTTTTGGATTTGTTGTCTGAGGTTCGTTGCGTTATTTTCCAACATTTCTCCCTAAACGTTTTTTTAATAGACTTTTCATCTGCAGTTATCTTTTTTGGATCGTTTTCAGTGCGTTTAAGAAGGGAACCGCAGATATAATAACAAACATATACAGCTGTTCTCGGATGCGGTGAAATGCTTGTATGAGATATGATTAGTGTCTCATTGAGTACAGTTATTTGTGACCAAACTTGATTCAGTTATCATCAACGATTGAAGGACAACAAGAGGGGTTTTGCATCTTTCAAATTAACGTTTCCTCTTCTGAATCGAGCAAGCCACATACAGACGATGTTTTCTCCTGAAGCACATACTTTTCTAGCGGTCTCAGGCACCCTGGCTTGCTATTGAAGCAAAAAGCATTCCTTCCTTTAACGTACATCTTAATAATTGAATTCTATCTGACGGACCGGTATTGAAGCATCTTTCAGGCGGCAGGCTTTTCTTCTTAGATTCTCATTAAAGCGCGTGTCCTCCAATTCAGCATCATAGCCCCTTCCTATTCACAATATTTTATGCACTTTTGCTGATGAAATAGCCATCCTTTCTTCTTCTCTAGTTAGTCATCATATTCAATTTCGTTTAAACCTTATCCAGACTTGATCTCGCAAGTGAAGACTGAAATTAAACTAAATACACCCATATCACCTTTACTCTCCAAAAATACACTTATCCTACAGTCTATTTCATGCAAAGACGAATTCCACCCTCCGATATTGAGCACTATCTGGGACTATCAGTTTGGGAGAGTTGCGAAGTCCCTTATGGAAGTTCAGCAAGTAACACAAATATTTTTTTGTAAAATAACACCATAGAAAGAAAATTGTATATTTTCATAACATACAGGAAAATAATAACATCACCGTATTATATTAAACGTATTATGCTCGTGTGGTAGATTAAATAGGTAAATAATTAATTATTAAACACAATTTGAATTATTCAAAGTTCATGCTACATAATTTTTTGTCTCTTATGTAAACTACTCTTAGGAAAAATTACCTTAAAACTAAACAATTATTTACAAAAGTTTAAAAATGTTTCTTAAATACGTCGTATTTTGTACAATGGTAGGAAGGAATTATAAGGCAAATAATCAAAATCACAGTCCAATTAATATTAAAAGTAATCTAACAGCTAAGATCTTCTTTTTGTTCTTAAATAAAAAATTTGTCGTGCAGTCTCGAAGGAATATCATTCGATCTTTTTTTCGATATTTTTGAGTTGGGCGGGCGGCTTTTTCAAAATAACAGACCTAATGTTCTGGAAGGGCATCTCTATGAATAGAGTCAGGGCGATGGACGCGAGGACGACGCACGCCGTCTCTTTGATGTCGAACTGGAAAATCAAATCGAAAACAGTGAATTAAAAAAAAAAAATCACTGTGTCGAAAAAAGTTACCAGCAGTTGTATGGAGTAGTAGTCTGTGCTCCTCACCCTGCCGACGTTATAGAAGAAGACGGGGAACTGCGTCAGATAAAAGGTATAGGATAGTCTGGTCGTGATCTGCCAACCTTTCCATGTGCTCAATTCAGTTATAAAGCTCACTAATAAAAAATATAAACAACCATTAATTCCACGTGTTATTTCTTATGATAAAAAAATACAGAAAACATAATATGAAGTCTATATATGGACTTGGTATTCGTTGAGTTCTATGGTGGATTGAAATTGAATGTCTCAGGTCCGCTTGTCCTAGCTGTCCGTTGTTAGACAATCCATATCCAATAAAGCATATGCAGCGAGAACAAAAAGATCAGAAAGATAACAGACGATCGTTCATCCGAAATTATTATTTTTATTAAATACATTACATTTAGTGGTCTGATTGACCAAATTACTTTTTTCAGTTAATTATTCTTTGCATGTAAGGTCTTGGTAGAAACGAAAAAGCTAATGACACGAGCGGGATTCGAACCCACGATCCTCGGCTCAATACGCCTCTGCTACTTGAGCTATCGTGACTTCGATCCACTCGGACACCAACTCCCCATCTCAACCTACAATGGGGGTAACCTTGAGATGGGGAATTACCTTACACACAAAAAATTATTTTTTATGTTTTATTCTATTTCTTCGCAGAACTTATACTAAAAAATCAGGGCTAAGGCTACATAAAAATAAAACATTCACATATATCATTTACAACAGTCAATGTAATGTTGTTCACTGTTCAATGTTATCTACCAGAGGTACCGACAAATATAAATCTCATGCTAAACCGGTGGAGGGTCAATGGGTCCGTCTTCGCTCGCGAGTTTTGCAGGTTTTGTGTACCTTTGAAGTAAGGTAGCCTAACTGGTTGTGTTTGAGTTGATGATGAGTATTGATCTGCGAGCCGGTGAACTCATAGTCAACCGGCATAGAGTTACTTATTGGGTGGCTTAAAACCCGCCAAGACGTACCCAATTATGAGTCAGCATGCTTTTACTGACTAGGAGACCAACACCTATAGTCAAATCTTAACGTGACAAACGTACCTCACCCCTTAAGACCATATTTTTGAAAATTTAAACGAGTTAGTACAACTTACTGTCGATACATGTTTCCTAGATGTGTAACTCTAAGTAAACCTGCCAACAATGTGGAAAAAACATATCCGGTTACATCTTGATAATGAAAGCCTGCAGATTATATCTCAAACAACCGCCAAAGCAGAAACCGTATAACTTAGTTTAGGTAAGTAACCTTCTGCCTTATTGATAGTTCTTCCTCTGACGGCAGATTGACCAGAATCATCTTCCGTTTCACCCAAAACTGTAGAGTTTCCGCTAAAGAAAATACAATTTTTGTGAACTCTCGAAACTACGTAAAGGTTCAACCTATCTTTATACGTCAAAGGGACTTGATATTACAGAAGATATCAAGGCAGGCCAGGATGTTCGGTAACGACGAAATTATGGGTTTATCATCTCGCAGATCACTGTATTGGGTATTTAAACAAATTGGACGATGTGTTTTTAAATTAAACCATTTCCGTCATCTATTACAGAGAGGTCCAAGTTCAAACAGCATATTCAATAGCAGATAGGAAGTCATGCAAAGGATATGGCTTTTCAACTTATAAGTTGGGTTTGTTATTCCAAATTCTACATGAAAATACAAATATCTGATTTCAGGATGATCTCCCGAAATGGAGTTTTTTGTAATACAACAGAATGCATCTAAAGCTTGCATCTAAACACCGATACCCAGGGGGTGCAGATAACCTCGTAGGATCCACCCATAAACGAAATGCGATTTTGAGGCTGCTGAAGATTGGCTATTAGTCCAGAAACGTCCAAGAACAATGTAGTGCCAGACAAAAACTTGGTTTATTTACATAAACTACAAATGGTGAGATGTTTGGTTTAGATCTGGGAAATGAGGTCGTGTAGGTCAAACTCGGTGTCATGGTTTGTCAGATTAAACCAGGGTAGGTAGGCAGACCAGGATGATCGGAAATAACCAAACGATAAAAAATCAAAATTTTGGGATAAAATATCGATATCTATGTTAAAAGCTCACTTCAAGTTTAATATTGATATCATGCAAAATGTTCTCTTATAATTTTACTTTGGTATGTCTCGTTGGATAATATAATAGAAGGCATTTCAAAGCGGCAGCGGTAAATGATCGGACCGGAGGTGATAAGTTTCAATGAAAAAATTACTTTCGTTGTAAAACCAAACGCTTAGTTGTTCAAAGCGTTAAATATTACCTCCGTTTCCCGTGTGAGTTGTAAAAATGACCCAGGAGAAAACGAGGCACCAGGTGATCGGCGCGAACCCCGCGTACATCACAGCGTCCGTGGTGTCGTAGACGTAAAACCTATCGCCCATTTTCGACGGTTGCACGACGCACTGGTACAAGCTGCAAATAGCCAGCATCCATCCCAATGCCAGCTGGCTCTGCATAAAAGACAAATTACAATTAAAAATTTGTAAATTAGGTTCAGACTGGGGCTTCCCAAACTGTGGTCTGTTGGCTTTAACTAGGGGGTCCGTGGTGAACTAGGAGAGAAATTAATAAATACAAAAATAAACGTAGCATCAATAAATAAATTTTAAAAAATAATAACAATGAGTACTGAAAACGAAAGTTTTTTATTTTTTCAATCTACGGTTTATTTTTGCACATGTAAGCTAGAATTCTCTCGCGAGTACACTGCATATTTGTGTCATCCTCATTGATCAGTTATTTACTTTAGTATGGATCGGTTGCTGAAGTCAGGATATTGTGTGATTTGCGAGCCTGCACTGGCTGCTTGTCAAAACATCATTAAAACTCATGCAAAACTATTAATGACAACTCACTAAAACCATCTTACTTGATCAGTTATAGAGTGGTACAGGCAGATAAAGCTCATAGGAGATGGCTAAAAAGTTTGATAAAGCCCTGGTTAAGATGAAAAAGACTTACATTTTTCAATTTAACGTCTCTTCCCCATTGCCTGAGTACATAGCCAAGTGCGATTCCCATCACGTAAACCGTCGCTCGATGCGTAGGCAAAATGTAAGAGTAATCTGCTGTGTCGAACATTTGGGATATCCTGAAATAAATTCCTTATTTGATAGAAAGTTTAAAGATTAATAAGTAAAATATATAAAAAAAATCCATTACGAGTTTCCGAAGTAAACGTATAAATTTAGCTGCCTGTAATAAACAGCATAGAGCCTGAGCAACGTGGAAAGTACGCCAATTATCAGAAGGGTCAGCAAGCCCTGCTTAGGCCATTTGTTCACGATGTAGATCAGAAGAGGAGAGACCAAGAAAAGTTGGGTGTCTATTCCGATGTGATGAGTATGTGTTAGGCACTGTAAAATAAAAGATTGACGCATATTCAATATTGTGAGATTCATCATAAGGTTTACTGGGTGATGAACCAGTAGTTGTTCGTTTCCTTTCGTGGTATCCACCCTCGTTTTGTCTGTAGTTTCGGCATTTTGTAAACTTCAGCGTGGATTTTGGGAATATACTGGAACGAAAGTGGGTTGGTGTTTTGCCTCACCGTATTTACACGCCTTATATATGAAAAAACGATCAAGCTCACCAGGGGATATTATGAGGATGCACACAAAAAACGATCTCTATGTAGTGGAAATAGTTAGCCCCCTGTTCAGGGTTATAAGCAGGGTGAGGTATGATACAAGACTATAAATTAATTCATAACTTCATAAAAACGTGATTTATCTACATATAACATAACTTGTCTAACGCCCAAGCAATGAAAAAAACCATCATCGGTAGCTGGTCAGGGTTTTAACCAGGGAGAGCAAGACACAAAATTAATTGGTGAATTGCTAACTTGATGAAAAATTGTGTATTTTTGAGCTGTCCGATAACCTAATACTCGTGCGATACATGACATTTAAGAATTTATGTCTCACTTAATCTCTATATTTGACTTATTTTGATATCGAAGTAGTCGAAATGGTATGATTAGTGGCTTAATTTTAAGCAGGGAGATAATTTTAAGTAAGGGAAGATACAAGAGTCATATAGATTTATATATATATATATATATATATATATATANAAAAGTATTGAACACCACACTCACTCCATCATTTATCATTTCTAAGTTCATAGATTCATACAGACAATAGATTGATCGAATCGAAAAACGATCATCAGTGACTCAACAGGGGCATAAGTAGGGAGAAGCTAGGCACACAGCAAAAGATAATTGATAGCTTGATTGAAACGTAATATCTAAGGACTACTTAATTTCAAAATAGTCAAAATAGCATGATAAGTAGCAGGTCAGGGATATATTCAGGATGAGGTAATACACAGAGCTATAAATTAATTGCTACTTTGATTAAAAAAATGCACACTACTTATTTCATGAACCCCTATCTCTTTTTCCACCGTCACAATCTTTTTCTCATTTACCATAAAGTTTATGCTTTTTGATTCGATATCAAAAGAAAATTGTATGCATCTAGAAAGCTCATTAAATGAGACAGTTGTTATGAAATTTGCCATTCTCTAGAGCGAATTTTTCCAACGATTTTGTACCTTTTTTCCACATTTTAGATTTAGCAGTTTTTGAAAGATTTAGTTTTTGTTTTTTAGCAAAAATTAAACAGTAAGTTATAAGAGTGCCTTCTTAAAAGAAATTTACATGTACTTTTTAACGCTTTTTTTTGGATTTCTCTAAGAATGTATAGTTCAAGAGCTGCGAGTAGATTTAGACGAAGACCATAGTTGAAAATAGCATAAAATATTGAATATCTGCGAAAGGATTGACCATTTTTCATATGAACTGTTTTGGAGCATGTGAGGTGTGAAATTCACTGCCAAGGTTATGACGCCTGACTCCCTGTATTGATGACCAATCGATTACACAGCTTTAGATGATTTTCTATGACTAGGAAGAGGGGTGTTTTTTCCCATCAATTTTACTCGCTTATTTTAGAAATGAACTCAGTTTTTTGATAGAACGTACAGTTTTCTCACAAATCTGAGTTCTCCCGCAGTGATCGTTTACAGGTAATGTCGTTTAAAGATAGATCGTGTTTACAGGTAGACCGTTTACGGGATCGGAAACCAAAAAAAAAAAAAAAAAAAAACGTCACCCCTACAACTTCACATGGTAGGTAATTGACACACCCCTGAAAGACCGGAAGCTAGTTTTGCATTTAGAACAAGATGGCCTCAGAGAACGAAGTTTATTCCAGGCACGAAAAACATCAAACATAACCCCCTTGTGCACCCTCAAAAAATACTCCTACCTCCATTACACATAAAACTGAGCCTCAAGGAACAACCTTATCTAAAGAGAGTGAGTGCTTTAAATACCTGGCTATAAAAGTTTCCTGCGATCACTGCCGAAAAAATAAAAGCAGGCATTTTCATTGGCGCTCAAATTAATCAGCTCTTCCGGGATGAAGGGTTTATACGCCAATGAAAGAAAAACTCGCATGGAATGGATTTAAAATAGTCGTTGTAAACGTTTTGGGCAATTTTAAGCATCCAGATTTTAAAAATAAGGTGAGCAATATGCTAAAGAGCTTTCAAGAACTAGGATGCAATATGAGCGTGAAAGTACATTTTCTACACTCACACGTAGACCATTTTCCCGAGAATCTTGGTGACTTCAGCGAGAAGTATGGTGAAAGGTTCCACCAGGACATAAGAGAAATGGGAAGGAGATACCAGGGAAACTGGAATTCGAGCATGATGGCAAACTACTGCTGTATGCTGAAGCGAGACTGGAAGGATGATGGGTCAACATCACGGAAAACCAAGAAAAGAAAATTCAAAACCTAACCTAGAAATGAAATTGGTTACTTTATACATGACTGTAAAAATGTATTTATTTTACTTACATAGTAATATAAAGTTTATAGTGTTTCATCTCTCAATTAATTATTCAAAATTATGGGTTCTCATTGATTCCGATAATAAAATTTGCTGTTATATTGAATTCGATTGAAAAATCCTGAAGTGGTAGAAACATACTGAAGTCATATTCAGAATCAGCTCTGAAAAATCATTCAGAAACACCTGATATGATGAAATCATCAAAAAAGTTTCATTTGCATACTGGTCTTATCCAAGTAATCAGAGAACATGATTAGGGGTCAGGGATTTAAGCAGGCTGAGTCAAGTCACAAAACGACTATTTATTAATAACGATCATAACTAGATACAAATGGCTTGCCTAATTTCAGTCGACAAGCTGTATAATACTGATGATGGATTAAGGTAGTCACTACAAATTAATTAATAGCTTGATTCAAGCTCATAGGTTGAACTTATAGAGCTTGCTTAAGATCCAAGTAGAAGAAAACCTATGATAAGCAGCAAGGTACCAATCTACTTATAGCCATATTTTCCACCGCTGAATAGGGCGAAATGCCGAAACGTGCTGACAGACAGCGCGTCCAGAACAATCGGAAACGACAAAACTACGTATTTTATATTTAAATTAATGCAAAAACGTGTTGAAACAACAATGAACAAGGAACTTTAAATTGTAAACTGATATCGCAGAGTTCATTAGCGATGTATTGTACTTCACTTGCCATTATATTTTTCACACAATTAGAAAGAACTTGTTCTGTCTGTCAAAGTTTTCTCAAGGATTGAAACTAATTTTTATTAATTTTATAGGCATTTTGTCTTGAGTGAACGGTTTGGCAAGGCTAGAAGTCAAGGCCTTACTATTTATTTGGACAATTGATAGGATTGATTACCATATTTTGGAAACCGAAGTAGTTATGGATGAGTAGCATGTTTCTCCACCAGTACTGCTTGCAGAGTGTAGCGTGATGTTCGATGACGAGCGGCCATTGAGGGCCGGATCCCAGATACGGAAGGATGAACGTGCAGAACAAGATCAAAGCTCCCAGAGTCGGCAGCAGCCTGTGCCAAAAACCACGTATAAACGGATTGCAAGATGATTAAAATTTGAAAATTTTATTCACCTCATAAATCTCGAAAGGAATTCTCTCGGGACGTCGATTTTCTTAGTCCTCTGATATTGTTTTCCGAGGGAGTGGGACGTGAGGAGGCCACTCATCATGATGAACGGGTCGGTATAAAGGCTCGCCGCCCTCGCGACCACCGTCCACGGTTTTCCAAGCGCCTGATACATAGCGTCAATTAAGTTTTCGTGAATATTATCAAATATTATTAAATTTACCTCAGCCATTATGGTTCGGTTCATGTAAGGGTTGTAAAAAAGCGCCATCGACTTGTGAGATATGTAGAGCATTATAGCATTTAAAAACCTGATTCCGTGTACGCTTGAGATATCATCGGGTGCGACTTCTGTTGAAAAAAGCTTCTTGCAGTTTTTCTTGAGCGAAAAACATATAAGCAAATCCATTCCTATGCCTAGGAAATTGCATTATTTAAATTTACTATTAAAAACGTTTCAAAACAGTCTTTGCTACTCACTTGTCTCTTCTAGCTTGAAGAAATCAGCTCCAGTCGCTAAGAAGCAGAAGCCAATTATGACCAGGAATAAAGTTCTAAAACAAAAAATCGTTATTTTTTATTAATGTTGATTCTTTTTACTTGGGATATAACTAACTTACCCGACTACCCAGGCAGAAGTCGCCACTTGTTCAGTAGAAGCGACTTGACACATCTCTGGGAACACTTTGACCGAAGCTTTAAGTCCTGTACCGGAAGAAAGGTCGTCGGCCACTTTTGACATAGAATCTTCGACGTCGGTGGTCGAGCAGCTCTTCGGCACGCAAACTGCCCAGTGGATGCTGCTGAACCTGGGAACTCTATGACCAGGCTATGAAAAAAAAGCAAAACATTATTTATTAGAAAAAAAATTCTAATTTAATATAATTTTTATTTGAATTAATTAATCTTTATGTAAGATATTGGCTGAAAGGAAAAAGTTAGTGTCACGGCGGGATTCGAACCCACTACCTTCGGCTCAATACACCGCTGCTCTAACCACTTGAGCTATCGTGACTTCGTGAGCCGATGGTCGTGGGTTCGAATCCAGCTCATGACACTAACTTTTTCATTTCATACAATCCCTTACATAAAGATTAATTAATTGAATGAAGTTATTTGGTCAATCGGACCACGAAATACAGTGGATTTAATAATTTTCATCCCCAAATTTATAGTACTATTATTGTTATTGCTCTTGTGAGACAATAAGAAAAATAAGCGGGCTTTCAAAAGTTGTACAGTGAAAAGTTCTGGCAGATAGCTATATAAACCATTGATATGTATAAATTATTATTATAAACCTTTTCTACAAGTAAAATTATCAATTGAAATTAATATAAACTTTATTGTATTCATTTTATTCGAGCTCTGACAATTTTCGCAGAATTTGCCTATCAAAGGGTTACGGCATCTTCAGTAGTTGATCTGTTATTTTTTCCCTGTCGAAGCTCTTGTATAAGAGTTTTAGTTAGTTTTACAAATGAAATAGGAAAAAGCAGAAAGAATTGGACCCGGTAAAGAAAAAATAACACACCGATCAGCGAGATTAGTCATGCCCGGATAAAAGTGATCAATTTTGAAAGGTTCATCACAGTCTATTTAATATGACAAGTATTACATCAATATAATCATTAATTTTATTTTACTATTAACATGGGTTTTCTTACATCTTTGACTGTTCCTCGGAAGGCGTGATGAGAGTGGATGAGAGTGTGCGCTTCTGTGAGGGCGTGGAAGTCCGTCCCGGCCAACTTGAGGTCGATATAAGTCAAGCAGTACTTACCCTCCGCGGATAAGCATAGGTCAAAGTCGCCGAACTGGTTGACGTTACCTCGGAGGAGGCCAGATGGCAACTTTGCCGTCGCGTCGTACACTAAAACAAGAAAGTGCATTATAAAATGATATTTGATTGATAATTTTGGTAATTCTGTTGTGTTGTATGTGTTTATTATATAAGTGGTGAAAGTTTAGTTTTAAATAATAACTTGTGCAAACAAAGGATTTTTATGGGTTTAAAATTACTTATTTCTTTCTTGTACGTGCGAAAACATAAAGCCTTGAGTCTTTCAAATAATGATACAATACACACAAAAAATTTAAACTTGGTTATAAAAGTTCCGCCTGTAAAATTTTCTAGTTAGTACATTGATCTATATTTCGTGTCTGAATTGCATAAAATAGACAAAAATATTAGCCATACATAATCAGTCTCAAATGTAATTTTCATGATCTTTCAAAGTGTATATGAATTGCCTGATATCCAACCAATCTTAAGAAACATCATCAGTTATTGGTCAGGGTATAAGCACGGTGATGGAAGGCGCACGATAAAAATTAGTTAATAGCTTAATCCAAACAAGAAACATGTCTTACTTGGCCTCCAAGTAGTCGAAATAGTATGTTAAGTGGCAGGTTATGGTTTATTGTTAAGTTGATAAATTAATTGCTACCTTAATAAAAAAAATGATATATTTAAACGTAAGTATTCTAGAAACTATGAAGAGAGGCTGCTCAGAGTTTTAAGCAGTTTGAAACAAACCGGACAGACTTAAGAAAAACTTGAAGTATCTATGTTGCTGAATATTCAAGTTCAAGTATTCGAACGATTGGTGGCTTGTCAGGGTTATAAGCAGTGAGAGCAAGACACAAAACTAATAACTGATTGCTGACTTAGTAAAAACTTGAAGTATTTATGACCAGTGTAATGTTTAAGTACACATTCGAAGAACCAGGAATCAGGGTTAAGAATTGGGCGAGGCAAGACGCAAATCTATAAATTAATTGCTAGCTTATAAATTTATTATGTTCTTTTATATACTTATTATCTGTCTAAGTAGTATTAACCAAAACAGGCTGTATTCGACCTGATGATGCCTAAGCTATCGAAAAGTCATCAACGGTAGCAGGTCAGAGTCAGCTGGGCGAGGTAATGCACAGATTTTTTAAATCAATTGCTACATTGATCAAAAGATGATATATTTATTACCTTTCTAATGTCTAAGTACTCAAAAAACGATAATTACCGGCTGGTCTGGGTTTTACAAATTTTTTGTTACAATACTTGAACAATTTGATTTTTTCTTCATTAGTTTCAATTGATTACAGTAATGTAGAAATTAGTCATCAAATGCTACTACAAATTCATATACAAGTCAAGGTGAATTTACGGCATCTATTCAATATCAAGTTTTGATATAACAAACAAACTCTCAACACGACACGCAAGAATGGCACAATTACGCAGAATATACACTTTGAGCCCTGAAGATGATCTCAATAAAGATCGAAACGTTGGCACGATAAAGAAAATGTTTTTCTGAAACTACGTCACATCAGACCACCATTTTCGACCACCATAATCACCACACATTTGCTATAAACCAATTTTCGAGTTTCTTTTAGAATATGTTTATTATAAAGACTTTTGATATTATCTGCCACTGTACACCCTTGGGCGAGAGTGCCTTCTATTTGGTGTAGGGTACCTGCAGCTGATTCTTTCTCTGGTGTCATTGCAATGAGAAAAAACATTTATTTTATAAATAACCATATCCTCGTATACATGAAAGCATATGGACAAAATCATAAGAAAAAATAATGCCAGACATTTTAAAATAATCTGCACGATGTCTTCAGACTACATAAGAGAAAAAAACCGTCCTCCATTCGCGTGGTCTTTCCTCTGCAAATGCAAACCATATCATCTTGCACACATTGCAACTTCGAACATTCTCTCAAAGTGAAACGTTAGACACGTCCATGATGTAACAGTTAAAAAGTAGAGGACCCAAAATTGATCCCTGAGGAACTACATTGTCAGTGTGAGCAAATTTTGAGTTAAAAGTGGATAATACTATCACATTTAGTTTCAATTGAAACACAGGTGATTCTGTCGGATAAGACAACTTAATGCACTTTAGTCCCACTCCTTTTACACACACTCGAATTCCTCCATAAAATATCTAATTGTAAGTCCAAAGAAGCCAAAGCCTTAGATAAATCATATTAAGTTGATACCGAAGAATATTAAATTCGCCACGATCTTTTTGTAGAGAAAAATCCAGAAGGATGTTTAAAGCAAATTGTCTCTAAGACTTCAGCTTTTTTATGTAAATCGTAGTCAGAGTTTTTTATGCCTTGGTTTATATGAAACATTTTTATGGAATAATTGCAAATTCGAATGTACAATAATTTTAAGCTTTACAGATCTATTTTGTAAATAGTTTGTGAATGAAATTAGTATTTAGAGGGGCATTAATATAAGTAACTTGGCTGAAAAAGAATTAATAAGAACATTCATTAAGGCTGTTTTTGTTTTAAAGAACGGCCTTAGTAAATTTTATTTATATTATCACAATTAATAAAAGTCTTCACAAAATGCCTGGATCTGGCGAAGATGGAAGATTTGGTTTATTCCGTCTTCGGTTAAAGACAGGCGACAGAAAGATCCTTTGATTCGCCAACGGCTCAGTGAATCGGCTCTTAATTACACGGTGGAAAAAGGAAGTCGATATTCACCTTGAAATGCACAAGACTACGTTCATGAGAGGTTTTGATCAGGAAACGTGCATTTTCCGTCTCCTGGATAATGCCAGACGTCGGAGGAAATGAGACGGCTCCGCGCCAACCTAGTCTTTACGAATCGTAAATTTAAAACGGGGCATTAGTTCTAAGAGAAGGATGGAAATTTCTTATTTAAAACTTATTTTTCTTCCATACCGTTCCATCGGGTGTCGGTCGAATTTTGATTTTGTACATTTTTACCGATTTTCCAAGATTTTTACTATTCCATAAATTTAATGAAATTTTAGCATTGTTTATACTGATTGATATGGAATTGCAAAAAAAGCAAAACATTAACTAAAAACAAAAATCAAAAAATTGGTTGATCTGGCGAGTTTTGATAATTGGGCCAACCACCATCAACGGGCTGTAATCACAAAATAATTACACCAGAAAAAATATTATGTACATAAAGGATACATTTTTTTATCTTTTGCTATTATGTCGCGCAAGAGTTCTTAATTCAATTTTTTTTATCCAATTGAAAACTTTAAATACAATAAAAAAATAAAATTCATTATCATTATTCTTATTTATTCATTTTAAGGGGCATCCGACAGCTTGGTCATTTCAGCTCCGAGCGGTATACACATAACACACATTCAATACGCATTCACACAAATAAATGCAGTCACATCTATATACATTGCATTCATTCTATTAGAAAGTACTGAATATTCCTCCATCGGCCTGCATACAATAACAAACTAATCTAGTAATTGGGGTCGATGGGGTATTTTCGTAAATATTCCGCCATCGACCCAAGTCACGTACACAGCTCGGGGGGTGATCGGGATGCTATTCCATCATCAGTCCCTCCCCATTCACTCTAATAAATACTACTTCAAATTTTGAAGGCTATATACAATAAAAAATTCCCATTTCCCATAAAAAGTGGAACAATGGACCTTGGAACCATTGTTCTTATTCTATTAATTTTCTATTGCCTTTTAAATTAGAAAATATTAGAAAATTAGAAATCTTGGTGTTTTGTGTCAACAAATCTGTCCTTCAATATTTCCAAAGCTTCCCAACGAACAGAAGATATTTTTACAATTAATCGACAAAGCTCTATTTTTGTTCGATCGGTTTTTTTTATTTTTAAGGAGTGAATATCCTTAGCTCGTTGTAGATAACGTGATTTTCTGATAAAAAAAGCAAGTTTATGACATACAAAAGAGACACTTTCCAGACTTCTGCATGATTCAAATTCTGATGAATACGAAGGTTTATAAACAAATATCTGAGCTTCTGATCAAATATCCTTGTATAAGGAGAAGAATAAATTGGATTATAGTCCATCAAAATCAGACTTTTTTACAAGCACCTTGTTATTGGGACGTGAGACGAGAAAAAGTGTAAAATGAGCTCCTGTTGGATTTCAAATCCTCATGAACAGGAAAGTTTACAACCAAATAATATGAGATTTTTTTTTGTGCTGCTTTATTTCAGCTCCTGATACGATGTAGTGTGTAAATAAGCTTCTATGCAAATGCCACTGTACAAAAGCAAAAGAAAAAATTAGATTATAGTCCATCAAAATCAGACTTTTTTACAAGCACCTTGTTATTGGGTCGTGAGACGAGTTAGTATGTAAAATGAGCTCTTGCTGGATTTCAAATCCTCATGAACAGGAAAGTTTGCAACCGAGTAATATGAGAATTTTTCCTACGCTGCTTTATTTCAGCTCCTGATACGATGTAGTGAGTAAACTGAGTTCCTACACAAATGCCACTGAACAAAAGCAAAAGAATAACTTGGATTATAGTCCATCAAAATCAGACTTTTTTACAAGCACCTTGTTATTGGGTCGTGAGACGAGATAATGTGTAAAATGAGCTCCAGTTGGATTTCTAATCCTCATGAACAGGTTAGTTTACAACCAAATAATATGGAATTTTTTCCTTAGAGATATAGATATAATGTAGTGCGGAAATCTTTTGTGGATAAATGTTATTAAGCATCTTGAAAAGAAAGGTTTACAACAAAATAACCTGGGATTTGTACCTTTGCTACTTTATTTCAGCTCCTGATAAATAAATGGGTAAACAGAGCTCCTGCAGTTAATTCAAATCCCAATTCAAAGCCAGATTAGTAAACGAATAATCTGGATATTTGGGTTGTTTTTTAAGCTGCTTTATTGCAGCTCCTGATGCAATGTAGTGGGTAAAAAGTGATGCTGCGGTGGATTCAAATATTCTGATTCACAGATCCATAAAGCCATGACTTTTTTGAAACCTCCTGCTAGGCGGTCGTAAACTGAGCCCTTGCAGAATTCAACTCCTGATGAATAGTGAGGTTTAGCCAAATAATCTTGATGTTTTCTAAAACTTCTAGATGCCAGAATTTTATTAGGGACGGTTAGCTTTGATTAGCTATGATTAGTGCCGTGGTTTTAAATATCCTGTTTCAAAATCTGTGAGATCCAGGCCTTTTTACATTGGATGTTACCTCTAGAGACGAGGGAATTCATACGCTGAGTTTCTGCTGGATCTGAAATTTTGATAAAACGGATGCTAGTAATCAGATAACCTGAGCACTTTTCCTGTAATGCTTTGTTCAACAATGTCGTGAGCATGAGTTCCTAGGATTTGGTCATAACCTATAAATCCAGCGCTTTTGAATGTGTACACTAAGATTCACAAATTTATTATATTTTTAGAAAAGTCGGTAATTTGTAGCATGAATATTCGATCAAATAAATCTTCCATTAACTTGTATTATTGGTCTGGTTTACATTTATCCTAAGTGTGTATTATTAATAGAAGTAAAACTGCAATATAGTTTTTATTTTTATTTTTGATCAGATAAAAATCAAGTTTAAGCATAAATTAATTTCGTATAATAACAAGACGAGAATTCAGAATTTGCCGCCTTGAACTTAACAGGATCTTGGCATTGAAAAGGCCGGTCAAAGTCGATTTGGTAACTCGTCGGACAGTTATGAACCTGTTTGAACGTATTTAAAATAGATTTTTTTCTCTTATTACTAAAAAAAAATATTTACATTTTTATTCCAAAAATGACAGCCTGACTAGAACAACAGCAAGTGTTTTTTATGTCCAGTTTCAACATTTTTACAAGCTTTAATTATGCTGGCTCTCAATTTAAGTTATTGTTTAAGAACTAAGTAACTATGTTTCACTATTCTAAATGTATTTACGATTTTAAATTTTTTAATTTTTATCAACAAGTCAAATACTCTTTCTGGCCAGGGGGATTATGGTTTTTTCCATAGAAAGCATCCCTGCCCATGAGAGTTTATTTGTATTTTTATCTTCCCATAATGATTACAGATTTTCACTAAGTACTTTATTTTTATAAAATGTCCAAATCAATTAGATTTATAAACTGTTCAAACTGTGTCCAATGTTCTTTCGTCAAACGCCATCCGCTTCCTTCCAGAGTGAGATGGCGAATCAACGAATCTCTAGGTCGAACATCTGGCATTGGTAAATTATGTGGTGCCAAGATTGGGGTGTTCCACAGCTTTGGCAATTAGAGTTATCAATGATAATCACATGGTAAAGATACGTCCTGTCCTTCCAAGTGCCATAGCAGTCTTAAACTTGTGAAAATTTAAATTCATGCGTCGTTCAATAGTTCAATGCTTTGGTGTGGATTCCTTTTATCACCTTCCTCCACTTATTTTTTCGTTATTGATTTCCGATTAGCCCAAAATTTCACGTAGGTTATTGGTACCCGCGAGAGGTTGATTGCATTGCTTTCCCATATACTCGGTCGTCCTTAAAAGGACAATGAGGATCTTACGTCCGCACCTAGCCTCCCGGCCTTATCGGACGTTTTGATTTTCAAGATGAGAGCTGACGCACCTCCGCATACGGCAGAAATGTGTTACTGCCGCAGCATTGGTGTAGAGGCAGCTTAGCTCTGGGGGGCCAAGAAAACCTCGCTCCCCGCTTGCCCATTCCGAGTGGTCGGGTCCGCATTAAGCATCGAACCGTATGCCGCGCGCAAAGAGCTACCTAAGCCGAAATACATCAGCCTGGTCTCCCGCGGACTCCCAAGATCCGGCCACTCTATATCCCAGAGTATTGGGGCTTCCCCGGCGTAGAAACTTCCGGATTCCCTCCGTCCGCGGTTTTGTTTAAAGTGGAATTGCTAACCACCCCCTAGAGGAGACCGCCTACGGTAAAAGCCTCCAATCGAGCTCGGCCTACACCTGCGTGCAAAGCATACTCGAATAGGAGCAACCGATTCACTACCCATTTCCATCCGCCACTATTCACGCATTCGAAGGACTCTGTCAGCGTAATCATAACGTCCTCAACGCTTATACGCTTCGGTCCGATCCGTCGTATCCCGTGAGGCAGGGTGAAAAACGATGGTCATACGCAAGTTTCGTGCGAAGGTTACAGATAGAAGACAGCCTGTTCTCCAGGTATCCGCCAGGGGTGTCGGCCACGGCCAACTACGAGTCCATTCCCTGTGTAACAGGAGCTGAACCTTGGAACATTTCTGTTATGCCGTAGTACAGATGGTTATGCACCCTCCCCCGTCTATGCAGACAGGATCCCCTAAACCCCGTGTGCCTCTGATAAAGCACCCGCCACCCCATGCCGACCCGAGGCCGACACGGGTACAGCTTGTTCTTCAGAGTGGTTGCCACGCCCTCAGGGCTACACCATTATTTTGCGCCCGGACACCCCCTTGTAACCAATGGTTGAGAGGGGTCGCAGGGAATAATGAAGGAACCTGGATTGAGAAAGGGACGTGGATGAGGACACGAGGTACACCTTTATTGGGCCCCGAGCCTTAACCAATTGAACCACCCGTCGTCGTTGTAGTTCCACATTAAATGCGCTACAACCCCCTAGGTGAATTTTGATCAGAGGCAACATCCTTTGCTATTTTATCCGCCATTTCGTTGGCATCGTGTACTTTAACCCAGCGCAATTCGACCTGCCATCCCAATTCTGCCTGCAGTTTCCTAAGCGTTACACGCATTTTCTCCACGGAATTATTATGATTTCGGAGTTCCATGAACATGATATGATCTATCTATCTGTGTATATCTTAGCAGTGTTCTTAGCTGGAAATAGGCGCATTTCTGAGGTCCTTTCTAATAACCATTTTGCTGCATGCATCAACAGAATTTCTGACTAGTTCGAACACCACGTCGCCAGTCAATGTCTATCAATAATAGGTGAATACCTATCTTACTTTCATTCGTAAAAATCTTCATCTGGCTTCTTAGACTATTTTCCAACTCGGCTGGATTGTGCTGGTGGTAAAGGATTGTCAATTATTTATTTGGGCCTAAGACAAGTGTATTCTTGTTTTTGAGTATATAAATTAGCAATATGATATGTTTGCTGTCAACTTATTAACATTTTAAAAATATATATCTATAGTCAAAAACACGTCCTCGAATTGTACAGTTTATATGAACTTTGAAAAGAGCAATAATTTAGATTTAGAAGTTTCTTTTTTTTATATAATTTTTGAAAAATTACTATGCCCGATTCGCAAATCATTGGATTTTTAAACTTTTTGAATAAAACTAGTTCGAACGTTTACTTTTATTTATCACCGATTAAGATCTCCCTTTTCGGGCCCAGAAAGGACAATTCACGCCTCGTCCTTGTGGCTGGATCCCGATGAAGTGCAAATCTCAACAAAAAAAAGTTATACGTTTAATTTCGGGTGAGGAAACAAATAAATTCGTAGGTAAAATATTCAAAACAAAAATCAGTGTTTGTCATCCATATTAACCAGTGATGATCAGTTATCAAATCTGATTATTAGATTCTGACAGTCAAAGCCGTACGAATTGTTACCAATGTTTTTCTTTATATCCTGATGAAAATGAATAAACAATTTCTTTTTATCAATTACTTGATTTTGTCTTTTACAAAACGCAATCTTTCTAAATCGAGTGAGAGGAAATAGAAGTACTTCCTAGTTCTGATTGATGATATGTGTATTATTTGTGACTTTAGATGTTAAACAAACGGTAAACGTGATATTTGAATAACGTCAAGATGAAATTATGTCAACAAAATCAAGTCACTTGTCCGCAGAGTCATTGTTTGTCTTACCCACCGATATTGACCAGTCAGAATTCGATGAAGGTCAGTGATGTTTGCTTTGTTGTAAAGTTCCTGGTGAAAATGAATAAAGAATTTTTCCGATCAACTACCTGATCTTGTCTTTTCCACAACACAATCGTGTAAATAAAGAAAGAGGAATACATGGTATACATAGACAATTTCTGCTGATCAACAGTAATCATAAAATCATGTTTTGATTGTCGATCTGTGTTTCTTTGTGACTTTATAGCAAAAAATAATAAACCTGATGTATGAATAATGTCAAAATGAAATTATGTCTGCAAAATCGAGTCCGCTGAACCGTTTAACTATCAAGATTATTACATTCTGACAATCTGAACTCAATGTAAGTCGATCTCCGATATCTGTTTTTTTTATTGTATAACGTTCCTGGTAAAAATAAATAATGCCTGCTGATCAAATGCTTGATTTTGAACTTTGCGAAACACAACCTTTCTAAATCGAACAAGAAATAGAAATACATACCTCCTAGTTTTTATTAATGAGGTTTGTTTTGCTTGTGATATCTGGAGAACGACTAGATGAAAGTATATCAACAAAATCGAGTCACTAGTCAGCAGAGCAGTGTTTTTTAACTCACGATTTTACCCAATAATAGTCAACAAATTTGATAATCAATTGTCAAGTCTGATTATTAGATTTTGACTATAAGAAGCCGATGAAGGTCTATCTCCGATATCTGTTTTTTTATAACGTTCCTGGTGAAAATAAATAATGTCTGCTGAAGAAATGCTTGATTTTGTATTTTACGAAACACAACCTTTCTAAATCGAACAAGAAATAGAAATACATATCTCCTAGTTTTGATTAATGAGGTTTGTTTTGCTTGTGATATCTGGAGAACGACTAGATGAAAGTATATCAACAAAATCGAGTCACTAGTCAGCAGATCAGTGGTTTTTTAACGATCGATTTTGACCAATGAAAGTCAACAAATTTGATAATCAATTGTCAAGTCTGATTATTAGATTTTGACTATAAGAAGCCGATGAAGGTCTATCTGTGAAATTTGTTGTGTTATGCCGTTTTGCTCTGAATATTTTTGTTGACTTAAAGCTAAAATCTGATATCTTGATAATGTCTAGATAAAATCATGTTATCAAAATCGAGTCACTATTCCGCAGAATTGTTTGCCTAACTCACAGATTGTGACCAGTGATCTTCAATAAGTATGATAACTATTAGTCTGATTATTTGAGTCTTGACAGTCGGAATTCAACGAAGGTCGATCTCTGATATTTATTTTGTTAAAAAGTTCCTGGTGAACACAAATGAACAATTTCTGCTGATCAACAATAGTCATAAAATTATGTTTTGATGGATGATACGTGTTTTGTTTGTGACTTTCAAAGTTAAACGAAAGACAAACCCTCTAAAAATAAATAGTAATAAATCAAAACAGGAACTTGTCAGCATGGCGTTATATCTGCATAGTCTGCCGAGTCATTATTTACGCTCTCCGGTTTTAACGAGTGGTCGCCAGCAAATATGGTAATAATCAAGTCTGATTATTATACTCTGGTGTTCAAAATCTTTGTTTATAATGTTCGTGCTGAAAAAATAAACAATTTGACCTAATCGAGTCATTAGTCGCACCGAGTCATTGTTTGTCTCTTTCAAGAATTTTGTGCGATTCGTGAAGACCCGAATAATTAATTCAGTCTCTGTATTTTTTTTATGTCAATCTTTTTTTTTATCTTAAACGACTTTAGCATAAACATCAACACCGACAATGAGACGGATTGGCCGGTTGCGTCACGGCATATTCACGGCATTTACAAATCTCATTTGAATGCGCCGCAGTTCCGCGGGCTTGTAAATCGGAATTCTTTGTCTGCCTCATGCCCATGTTAAAACCATTTTATAAGAACTCCAAGCAAAACATTGTAAAAATTTCGACACACAAAAACAGTAAAACATCTGTAAGAAATCGAGAAAGTACAAAATTATACTGGGGTGACGTCCAATTGTCTACTACGACGATTTGCATCTTTTTAGCATAGTAATATGTTATATTAATTTAAAACTGTTAAGAAACAAATTGCCACTACTTTGTGTTAGACTGCTTGTGCGGAGACAATAGTGAGGCATGGCGTGGAATAATTAGACGTTCTTGTACCTGCGAGTGACAAGAAAAAGCTTCTTCGTCTTCAGGCCGAACCGAACGTCCTTGTAGTGTTCCGCATTCTTAATATGAATCTCAAATGACACCTACTCATCCGTCTTGAAATGAATGATGAATTATAATTTTTTCCATATAGGTATTACGATTATGACATTAAAACGTTCCTTTTTTAAAGACAAACTTGCCTTGAAATCTAACTCATCCAGCGGAGAGATGCCTCAGTTGACTATATTTTACCAAGTTTTCAGGTTTTTATAAATGTTTCAATACCATAAACCAATCCTAATAATTATCCCGGAGTTACTGAACAATTTCCTTTTTTCTTTACACTGTAAGTCTTTAGACAAGCTTTTATGCTTTGCAAGGTTTCCATGGGGAGAAAGTTTAACTTCTAAAAGCACTTAATTGATAAAATAAGATAACCAAATGACAATAGTCAAACACACTACTCACTTCTTACTAATTTCTCAATTAAATGGCTTAAATGGGCCGAGTCTGGTATAGGCAAGACCGAACACTTCGCCTTTCTCAAAAATTTACCTCTTCACTTGGACTTACAAAACACACAACTGCTCTTTTCTAAAGATTTCATTCAAACGAAAACAAACATATAACCCGTAACCTCTCAAATAAAATAAAGCTTTGGATACGATTTGATAGTAAGGAGCGTCCTTCTTCAACTCCTTATCGAACTTTTCCTGATTAACCTTTACAGTGCAGTCCTCAGGACAACGCATTTATCATTTCTTTTGTAAATACTCTACCGCCCGTATGATCCACAAACCCAACAGGTGAGAGTAATGAGATAAAAACTGCGATTGACTCCCTTAAAAAGAAGAAGGTCCCGGGTTACGACTTAATTGAAAATAAAATGATAATGAAAAGTGAATCAATCGTCCCAATACTAACCCGCCTCTTCGACGAATGCTTAAGACTCGGCTACTTTCCGAAATTGTGGAAAAAAGCACGCATCAAAATGCTACTCAAGCCGGGAATCAAACCGAGGGAAAACCCGAGCTCTTACAGACCGATCTGCTGTCTGCCCGCTCTCGGGAAAGTGTTCGAAAAACTTATTCTTTCGAGGTTGGCCCCCATATTTGAAAGAGAAATATCAGCCAGACAGTATGGAGCGAGAAAGGGGCTTTCAACTGTAGATGCTGTCCTTAAGTTATTCGAGGTAACTGAAAATAGCGAAAATAAATACGTTTTGGGAATATTTTTCGACATCCAAGGCGCCTTCGACACCGTTGAATGGACAACATTGTTAAACGAGCTCAAAAGAAAGGGCATCCCTAAAAACATTTTCAAATTGATCGTGAGCTATTTTAACGAAAGAAGGGCTGAGATAGCAACGAAGCAAACGGTTACGACAGACAATGTCACAAAAGGGTGCCCTCAAGGAACAGTACTAGGCCCACTTCAACGGCCTCCTGGAAAAGCTGGAGGAAATGGGAGCTCAGTTCGTCGCTTTCGTGGTTGACCTTGTCACCATCATAGAGGCCGATACGAAGAAAGAGCTAGAAGAAAAATCAAAAGCAATGGTGACGGCGATCAAAACATGGTGCGAAGAGGCCAAATTAAAAATTGCTCCTGACAAATGGCAATCGCTATTGCTAAAAGGCAAATTAAGTACAAGCCCCGTGATTAAGATCGAAGGGAAAAGAATCAAGCTGAACGAAAAGGTAAAGTACCTAGGCATAGATTTGGGAGAAAGGCTAAGTCCTACAAACCATGCCATCAAGATCAGAGAAATGACGAGATGCGTCTTCTCGAAACTAAGATCGATCGCGAAATCAAAATGGGGGCTGAGTCCAAGGGCGCTCTCCATCACTTACAAAAGCGTATACCTGCCCATTGCCACGTACGGAGGAGCAGCTTGGGGAACAAAATTGCAAAGCTGGAGTAGAATCATCCTCGAGCAGAGTCAAAGAATAGCGCTCCTGAGAACGACTAAGCTTATAGGACAGCCCCTACTCACGCCCTCCAAGTCCTTGCTTCCGCTGAACCAATAGACATTGTCCTCCACAGTATAATTGCAATCCGGCAGCTAAGAGATGGAAAGGAGCCAACAATGGTAAATTTGAATGCGTCAGATAGGGAAAGGCTACGAACTGCACCTAGAAAGCAGATCCGGGAGATCCTTACAGTTTGGATAGACAACTTGTGGCAGGAAAGATGGAACAGAAGCACCAAGGGAAGGTTAACCCACGAGTTTCTACCCAGTATTGAGGACCGAGCAAGAGCAAAGTGGTTTCAACCAGATTTCTGGATCACACAAATAATGACAGGTCACGGAAATTTCAACGCTTACTTGCACCGATTCCGTAGAGCTAACAGTCCACTGTGTCCCGAGTTGATGACAGTGTCCAACACAGATTATTCAATTGCCCCCTCCTTGGGAGTGTGAGGGAACCACTAAAGCTTCCGCCACACTTGGCCACCGACCCTCAACGAACTGGTTAAAGAAAAGAGGACGTTTGAGGTCCTCAAGCCTGTTAGCCGAGCTATAGTGGTTAAAGTACCTGATTAGTTTTTTCTTACTTTCTTTTTTCTTCCTTTTCTTCTTATGATAAGTTACTTGTTAGATCTTAGCGTTTCCGTGAACTTTTAATTCCGGGCTGGTTACTCCATGTACCCATAATTATTATTTATTTATTAAAATATTGTATTTATTAGAAAGTGAATTCAAAAGGATTAACCAGCAAGTGGGAGACCTATTAGATTAGATAAATTAATAATAAGAAAAAAATTTCCCTTCTTCCTTGGGTCTTCCTTTCAGGGCAAGGTCGAAGGAAGACGTTAAGCACAATAAGATCCCCTAAACTTGCATCCCATTTGAATTAGTTTAGTGGCCGTGGTCCGCCGGTATGGGGTCTCCCTTAGGTACGGCGGGGAGGTGGATGGGGAAAAAACCCAACAGGTCACTTAAATCACTCGATCATGAAGATTCTCCTCTTACATCAGGCTTCCTTCAATATTACTCCACCGAGTCCATTACATTATAGACACCCTCGCTACCGTCCTAGGTTTAAAGCTGTACTGTACGGGTGACTTAATAGCCATCCCTCCAATACCGACCGGGTATGGCACTTAAATTGCTGTGGAAACTTACACAATACTTCCTTCCATAACCTCATCCGCAAATCTTACGTATCCGATTGTCCCTTTAACGAGCCCAAGGTTCTTCTTCATTTATTATTTATCCCTCAACACATTCTAGGGACACCAAACTATCGGTATACAATTTAAACGGTATTTATACATATTATATACACCACAAGAATAGCATCACACTTTATGCCATGAAGATGATCCGAACAAAGGTAGAAATGTTGGCCAAAAAATGAAAAAGGTGTTTTTCTAATCTACCTCATTCTTGACCGCTCCTCGGGACTTCAAGAAATAATATACAACAAAACTACCCTGTTTCCTCTCAGAATTGGATCAGGGGAACCAGATACTCGCTGCCGTGCTCAACACGGTTCTCATATCGGGTGGCATTTCTTCACGCTCTCTATATAGAGCCAAGAATCAACCCAATCGGGGAGCAACCTTTCTCTACATGCCGTATGCATACGCCGGATTAGGACTAATAGGAAGTGTCCGTGTGTCAACCTCGCACGGCCTGTCCTAAATCGGATGAGAATGACCCTTCTTTTATGAGTCAGATTCTCCTATGTCCACCTATCGGCAACGTGTTCCATAGTTGAGCGACACAATTATTTACCCGATAGTGTAAATGTCAAACAGGGCACCACTGGAGGACACTTGCAACCTGTATATAGTTCTTTACTTCAGTTATTACTTTTCTTCAAAGCAGTATGTATATGTATACACTTTTGACGTGTCATCTGAGAAAGATATAAGTGAAAGAAATGTCCAGTAAGATTGAGAAAGCCTCCTTCTTTTTTTAGCATGTTAAAAGTTAATTTTTTCCGCAATGCTGCATATAATGACTGGAAGAACTAAAAAAACCTTATAACAGTCCTGGAAGGCTTGTTGTTGTTTGTTTTGGTTTTCTTTTGTGATAAATTGTAAGATGCCAAGTTAATAAAAAGGAAAATTAATCAACTCTTTCATTCTAAATGCTATCTATGCAGTGGAAAAGTACTAACAAATGACACGCTTCAATTCGTGCCGACATATCTAACTTGTATCCTAAGGTCTAACAGCCTGCAACTGTATAGGATATGGGATGTGTATATTATGAATGAGAGTATAAGGACAGGTCAGAAATTAACAAAAGAAATGTATTGGTCTGATTTAATTAATGCGTATTTAAGAATAAAACCGCGTGCAAACCAAAAACAGCTGATAAATTCATGGCTGCCATGTTGGTTACCTCCGCCCTAACGGATAGCAATGTGACTACATTTTCGACCTAACACCTAACATTGGCCCTGGCCTGTTAGATCGGGCAATGTAAACTAGCAGATTCTTACAAGTCTAGGTCATCATTTTTGTCGACTTAACAGAGTCAACAGAGTTAACACAAAGATCGTGAATACCCCAATAATAAAAACATATAATGTGTTAAACCTTCTGAATTATTTTATATAATATTCACTAATATTCACGACCGAATATTAAATTACGTATAATTTTGAATTTATCCTGATTATTTTTTTTAAAAATAGGGATTCAACAGTTATCGGCGGGATGATGATCATAGAACATCAATTTTTGTTCAAATTTGGCAGTGATTCCTGAATTTTGCTGTAATTTTATAGTTTTGTCCACTCGAGTATTCACAACTCGTAGGATAATCAACAGCTGGAAGTTATTACCCGCTCCGTGATTCCGAACGTTGGCAAAGACCGTTTCAGAAAAAAAAAGTCGTAACCATTTCGTAATGGTTATAGTAGTAAAAAGCCGTTCTCAATTTCTGAAAACGCCCAGTGAAAGCGGCGTTTCCCGTTGCCTTTTGCCAACTGACCGATGGCCCGAGATGCAGGAGTACGTTGGAACACCTTGAATAAATAGACGTTCCTATGGTAAATAATAGCCGACGTAATGACAGACGTGATAACCGTTTTTTGTGATTGTTCGGCGTGAACAATCAGTAAATAGCTGTGCTCGCACGGTTCAATGTTAACGATTCGAAAATTTATTTCTCCAACGGGTAATTGACGATATCGACAATTTCCGCCGGTCTGATCGTTTCCAGACATTGTACGTGATTCACGAGGATGATCTCATGATGAAGAATGGAACTTCGATTTGGAATTAAATCGTCGTGCTGTGCAGGTTTTCCGTGCGCCGTTTCTAAACAGGTTCATACTAGAGTATCATCTATATCTCAAGATGAACCAGATTAAACCATTTACGTTTTTAGTGGTCAATTGATCAAGTTACTTCTTTCAATTAATTATTCTTTTTTATGTACGGTCTTGGTTGAGATAAAAAAAATCATACAATTAAATTTAAAAAAGACATAAAATGTCAAGATCATTGAATATTTTACACTGCCTACAATTGTTAAAAGTAAAATATATTTTTATTTGAATCTAAACAGGTTAAAACTTAAAATACCATCGATATCTCTCAAGGAACCAAAAAAATCAAATAAAAAATATACATAAAAAGCCAGGATCTTTCATTATTTTATACTGGTCACAATTGTTAAAGGTGAAATATATTTTTCTTTGTAATCTAAATAGGCTAAAACTTAGAAATACCATTGATATTTCAAAAGGAACACCAAAATGTAGTAAAAAATACAGATAAAAAGCCAAAATCTTTGATTATCTTACACTGGCTTAGTATTTAACTTAATATTAATATATTGTAATCCAATAATAAACATCCCTGCCCAAAAAAAAAAAATAATAATAAACAAACCCGACCACATGGTTTTTGAACACAAAAATTGCTAATTTTGGAAACGCCAGTTTTGGTAAAGTCACATACCTGCGGTATGTCTCATTTTTTAGGAAATTTTACGCTGAACAAGATGGTTTTATTAAATGTTTTCCTAGCTTCAGACATTCAACAGTGAATTCCAAAATTCGGGAACATCTTAATTTTTGCACTTTTTACGAAAACTTCACGTTGAGCTGTGGAGCCAGTAAGTCCTCAGAACACATAAAGAGTCAGGAAGATCATTGATTATATTACACTGATTACAATTGTGTAATATATTTTTCTTGGTAATCAAAACAGGTTAATACTTAGGAGAACCATCGATATCTCAAAAGGAACCACAAAATACAAGCCAGTGTAAAAAGCCAAGATCATTGATTATTTTATACGTGCTACAATTGATAAAATTGAAATATATTTCTCGACTCGTTATAATTATAATGTTTGAACGATTGAGAAACTTTTATACATAACTTAATATTAATACATATTCATTAAATGCACTAATTTCGTGGTCCGCTTGACCAATTAATATATTACGATTAATTAAGGTTTTTAGTTGAGGTAAAAAAGTCAATGGCACGAGCGGGATTCGAACCCACGATCTTCGGCTTGAAGGACGCTGCTCTAGCACTTGAGCTATCGTGACCTCGATCCACTCGGACACCAACTTCCCATCTAAACCCCACCTTTTTTAAATTTTCCCTCCTTTTTGCCATTTTTCAAATGTCGAGTAATCAGCATTCGATTCTCGGCGACAAATGAAATAGCCACGGAGGCTTTAGTGAAGATATACTTCATTTTATTTATTAAATCCATTAGATTTCGTGGTCCGATTGACTAAATAACATCTTTCAATTAATTAATCTTTATGTAAGGTATTGGTTGAAAAATAAAAAAGCCAGTGTAACGAGCCGGATTTGAACCCACGGCCTTCGGCTAAATCGCCGCTCCTCTACCACTTGAACTATCGTGACTTCGATCCACTCGGACTATATTTAAAATCTTTAATGCATAGTACAGCAAATATTTCAACTGTAATTGCATATAGCAAAAGACATCTCAAAAATTTTGAAACCGACTTTGACAAACTTTGATACATTCAGGACTAATGAACAAATAAGCACATCACTCGGCGACAAATGAAATGGCCACGGAGAGCTTTAGTGAAGTATACTTAATTTCAAATCATTAAATTCACTAATTTCGTGGTCCGCTTAACCAATTAATATATTACGATTAATTAAGGTTTTTAGTTGAGATAAAAAATGGCAAAAAGGAGGGAAAATTTAAAAAAGGTGGGGTTGAGATGGGAAGTTGGTGTCCGAGTGGATCGAGGTCACGATAGCTCAAGTGGTTGAGCAGCGGCGTATCAAGCCGAAGATCGTGGGTTCGAATCCCGCTCGTGCTATGACTTTTTTATCTCAACTAAAAACTGTAATTTATCGTAATTAATACATATATTGTATTGTAATAATAAATAAATTATATACACTGCCCATAAAAAATTATTTAAAAAACCGACTACCTATTTTTGAACGAAAAAATGACAAAGTTTTGAAACCCATGTTTTTTCAGCCTTTTAAGTCCTAGACCTGCGCTAGGTTTAGTTTTCTGAAAATGTTACACTGAACAAAATCGTTTTATTAAATGTTTTCCTAGCTTCAATGATTCAA
Source organism: Cimex lectularius (assembly GCF_000648675.2). Lineage (NCBI taxonomy): Eukaryota > Metazoa > Arthropoda > Insecta > Hemiptera > Cimicidae > Cimex > Cimex lectularius. The sequence goes on along the minus strand of NW_019392789.1, from coordinate 172,192 downwards.
CAGTAAATTCAAAAATTCGGGCATATGTTAATTTTTGCACTTTTTACGAAAACTTCACATTGAGCTGTAGGGCCAGAAAATCTTCACAACACTTAAAAAGTCGAGAAGATCATTGATTATATTAAACTGATTACAATTGTCAAAATTGAAATATATTTTTCTTTGTAAACTAAACTGGTTAATACTTAGAATTACTATCGATACCTCAAATTGAACCACAAAATTAAATATAAAAATGCCCATAAAAAGAGCCAAGATAATCTTTGATTATTTTAGACTGACTACAATTGTTAAAATTAAAATATATTTGCTAGATTCATAATTATTAATTAAATTGTAATATAATAATAAATACTTTATATTTATTTTATGATGCTTAATAAAATATTATTCCATTTGAGAGAGTACAAAAATTATTCGAGAGCCTAATTTATACCTAGCTTAACTGATGACACAAGGTTAACAATTATCCAGACATTTCTTTCCTGTATTCGAACTACCAGATGTTAAATGAGAAAGTGATTCTTACAAAATTTACAATCGTTATAAATGATGCGCTGTATTTTATTATTTTTTTTAAACCGTTTCGAAATGTAACACCGGATTTTGCAAACTTCAAACGAAGAGAAGCATGCATTAACGTAAGTCTTTTATTTATTTAATGACACTTATTAAAATGCAATTATTTTCTGCACATGTAAGAGTGTTGCGTACTTACTCATCACGGCGTTTAAGTCGAACCTGTACAGGTTTGTTAAGTATGTTAAGCTCTCGTTTCTGCATGCTTCGTTCGAGCTGTCGATCGGTGCGAACGGGGGCGAAAAGGAAAAAAGCTTCTTCGGCAGTGCACTCGGTGCTCCGTCCTCTGAAAACAAATAATTAAACAATTATATTAATTTCGAGGTTGCAATTTAGGTTAGGTGAGTAATGGAAGGTTGGAACAAATGAAAAAAGGATGTTCCAATCAGCTTGGACATTATTTCGCAGTAAGGTCTTTCAAATCTTTCCACGAGGTCCTTGATGTTTCAGGTGAGCAATCTAACTGTAGAAAACTACGAAGTATGGTCTTTAGTTGGTTTTTTATTTTGTATGACAAAGTACAATTGCCGCGTCCTTAATTATTTTCTTTTATTTTTGTAAAGTTAATCGTTACTGTACACGGAAGAGGAATTCCCCGGTTTTTATCACACTTTGTCTACAAATCAAGGTAAGGAAGTTTCATACTCGCTCAAATTCTTTCTACTCTCATTACTAATAGTAAATTTTTGTTCGATTGTTAATACAAAAATTATTAAAAATTGTTTAATTCTGCATTGAATTAATAAGAACTGATCAACCCTGGAATTTGAATAGGAATAGACTAGGAGTAACCGGAACAGTTCTACTTCTATTTGAAAAAAAAAGATTTGAATATTAAGTTTAGATAAAACTACAAGAAAGAAGTAGAGTGAAAACAAAAATGATTTTGATAGAAGATTCACAATTGGAAGCAGAGAGAAGGAAAGAAGGAAAATATCTGAAGGTTCCTTTTTTGTACACACTTGTAAATATAAAATCAATTAGGTTTCGTGGTCCGAATGACCAAATAAATTTTTTTCAATTAATTAATCTTAAAGTAAGGTATTGGTCGAGATAAAAAAGTCAGTGTCTCGAGCGGGATTCGAACCCACGCCGTTCGGCTAAGTACATCAGCTATCGTGACTTCGACCCACTCGGACACCAACTTCCCATCTCAACCCCACCTTTTTAAAAAAAGGCAAAAAGGAGGGAAAATTCAAAAAAGTGGTAGAGCAGCGGCGCATTTAGTCGAAGGACGTGGGTTCGAATCCCGCTCGTGACACTGACTTTTTATCTCGACCAATACCTTACATAAAGACTTATAAATGTTATTGGTCATTTTGGTCTTGTTATCCATTTTGGATTGGTCTGTCAGTCGCTGAGTGATAGTGAGAACGACAATTTTATTATCAACACTGAAGATAGCGAAATGCCTAAGCGCGTATGACAGAACAACCCACAAGCTGATCACTGGGAAAACCGGGATAAAAAAATTTCATTGCTTATAAAATACATTAATTGTAAATATACTTTGTTTTATTAATGTAATGAAATAATTAGAAAATCACAAAATAAAGGGATACGCAATAATGAAAAAGATGGAAGGCAAAAATAGCTAAAACCAAGCAAAAAAGAAAGACGTTGGCGTTTAATAAGAAAATAATTGTTCGGTTTTCATCTCAAATATGATTTTTGAGGATTTTTGAGAAACTAAATTGAACGAGGAGTAAAAAATTCCCTTAACAACGAAAATATAATAGCAACAATGGTTTTGTGTTTGGACCTTTTGAAAAGAAACGGTAGAAAAGAAAAATCAGATGGCAAAAACAAAGAGATAAAATAAAAATAAAAAGCTAACGGAAAGAATTGAGAGGGCGTTGATGGAAGCCGCAAGAGTTAAAATAACGCATTAAGAGAAAAAAAGAGAGCAGGAAAAAATACATTACTGTGCAACTTTTCTCATAGAGTGAACCATTTTATTCAGACCGAATTTACCTTTTGGGAAAAGGTAAGTTTAGATGGCAATGATGAATGAAATAGAGTGAGAATAAAAAAAAACGGTGTTGATGGATGGCAAAAGGATTTGAAAAAGAAGAAAACAGGATATAGGTGAGATCTGTAAATAAAGCACACGTTTTTGTTTTCAACACGCATTGAAACAATTTGCGTAAATATAATTTGAATGTAGAAAAAGTGCAATTTAGACAGACTAAATTAAAAAAATAAATATAAACATTAACCAAACTGCCAATATGATAAACACAGAGTGACATAAAAATTAAAACTATAAGGAGCTGAAGAACATATCGGGTTGTCCGGAAAATAATGCAGGATTTTAAGTTTTCATTAAAAAAAATCTATATAAAATATTCTGTTTACGTTTACAGGATTACTCATTTGTATGAATGNGTATGGGAAATTATTTTGATTAAAGAACATTGCTTTAAAGTAACTAGTTTCTTTTTTTTTGTTTAATACCAAAATCCTGCATTATTTTCCGGACAACCCAATACAAGCAGGATATCATTGGGAGATCTAAATAAAATAAAAATTTTTGTTTTTATCCCCAACAAAAACAATTTGCGGAAATCTAATTTGAATATAGAAAAAGATGCATTTTGGCAAACCAAATTTAAAAAATATATATATATATATATATAAACATTAACCAAACTGCTGTTGTGATAAACAAAGATGAACAAAAACTAAAATTATAATGATTAAAGGCAACGAGCCGAAGAATAAGCAAACAGCAAATTCTGCCCAGAGCACGTTTTAAAAAACTGATAGACATAAGCCAAACTACAAATATGCCAAACAAAGAGGAACCTAAAATTAAAAAGATCTTGAATACTGGCAAGGAGTTGAAGAACAAGCAAACAGGATATATGTAAAAGCAGTAATAAAATAACACTTTAATTTTGATTTCTAACAGTGACAATATTCAGAAATATGATTTAAACTAAGAAAATGGTGCATACACAGCAAATAAAAAAATTGTAGATTTAGCCAAAATGCAATTATGGCAATTACAGAAGGACACAAAAATAAAAGGATGTTTATGGAAGACAAGGAGCTGAAGAACCAGCAAACAGGATATAATATCCCTTATAGTGACAATTTAAATTGAGTCTAGAAAAAGATTGCAAAAACATTTTGCGTAGAGAAAATTAAAAAAAACTGATAGCCGTTAGCCAAAATACAAATATACGAAACAAAGTATACAAGAGTAAAAAGATCTTGAAGAATGGCAAGGAGGTATAGAACAAGCAAACAGGATATATGTAAACGCAATAATAAAATAACATTTACGTTTTCATCTCTACTAGTGACCATTTCTGAAAATGCAACATAAACTAAGAAAATTATACATACAGAGGAAAACCTTAACCAAACTACCATTACAACAAATACAGAAATAAAAGGATGTTGATGTAAGACAAGGAGACGAAGAACAAGCAAACAGGATAAGAATAAGAAAATAACATTTTCGTTTTTATCCCTTATAGCGACAATTTAAATTGAGTCTAGAAAACGATACTTTTTTTACCAAAAAATAAAAAATAAAATAAAAATAAATAAATAAAAATACCATTAACGGTTTCAACTGTTTTACATTTCCAAAAGTGTAGATACCGAAAAATAAGTTTAGATACCAATGAATGATAAAACGAAGTGGAAATAAAACAGAGAGGCACAAGAATGCAAATGTCGCTTAAAGATAAAACGAGCTGAAAAAGCACATGAAGAGTACGAGAAAGAGGGTTGGGAGAGCAGGAAAGACGGACTTTTATATATCTTAGGCAAACATTGTTTAAAAAGCTTACAAAACCATCTAATTTATAATATATATCTTCTTATCAATTGCAGAAAGTGTATCATTGTACAAGTTATTTTTTAATTAAATAAATTAAGTATTCGATCACTTGGATCATTTTCTGCCGTGGTTTTAATTCCAAGGGGACATACCGGATGATAAACCCGAGACAAGAAGTCATGGAACCACCGCCCAATTCAGACGACAAAAGACAATTTTTTTCCATTTTTTCATTAGTTAATTTTAAGTCCTTACAAGATATGTACAGACATTATGCCATCACCTCCACATCCCTCACTGTTCTAAGGTAAATAATTTTACCCTAATTTACAATTTAGCATTAACATTTGACAGGTCTCGCACCATTTCATTGTCTTGCCTCTCCCTGCTTACATCCTTTTCAAGATGACGAAATTTCGATACTATTTTAAGTGGATTTTTTACACATGAAATCTCAACATCTTGAAACTTCATGATTGGTAATGTCTTTTGACCAAAAAAAGAGCAAGTATCTCTACTGGAAGATTTTTCACTAACATTCATATATTATTATATTCATTTATATCAACTCATGGACCAAAAGTGGAGGCATTAATTATCACATAATTAGTGAGATTACTTGTGGAAGACTGTCGGCACGCCCTAGAGGTTTTTGTCTGTCCGATTTACCTTCACTTGTGTATTTGTTGTCTTGCCTATTCCTGCTTATATCCCCGAATAACTTTTGAAGACGAACTGACCATACATCTAACACACCAAAATGATAACCGGTTCATACTCTCACAAACTGGAGGAAATCTCCCAATTTTCATTACACAACAAGCTTGGCATTTTTAAAAATGTATATTTGAAAGTTGATAGTATTGGTCTATTTACGCTGTTACAATATTGTCATCCTGTCTACATTATCACCCCTTGATAAGGAAACAACTCAATACTTTATACTTTATAAGTGTATATAAGTCACATAAAAGTAATTAATAACGACTTGTTTTGTTTTACATGATAGTTGAAGTTATTATGCATAATTTAAACAATTATTAAATGTTAAAGTTCAGTAAAATATTATGACAATGCCCAATTAACTGGAGCAATGCCTTTCGTAGACAATATTTAATGATAAAAGTTATGTCAATCTAACAAGCCTTACATAACATACAATGCTTACACCCCCCCCCCCCGGCGAAATATTAATTTTGAACACGGCAGTTCTAATTAAACTTCATGCTCCCTGTTTTTTTTTTCTAACTTATTCTTAAAAGGACAAAGTGCGCAATCCTCCATTGCTTCAGCCCGTAGATTGGGCGGGCGTCATTTTCCGCCTCTCACCGGCTGTCCCGCGTGGTTTATGACATGAAAGCACTCCCAGGACATTTGAATCAATTAATTTTGAAATTCCTGGGCTTAAGACACTTTCTAGATTGGTTTGCACTCCCGTAATTCATTCTATCACTTTTTTTAGCATAATTTTATTATAATAAGGATATGATGCATTCCTCAGTACATAAGATGTACCGTCTGTTTCATTTTTCATCTGCACTAGCACAATAACAAAGTTGATCAAAAAATGGTCCCTGGACTTCGTAAATTTCTTTCACGTGTATTTGTATAGCGGCTTGGAGTTGGTCCAAATTTTCAAAACCTTCAGGATTCCTACAAATTAAACTGGTTAAGACCGAGAGAGAGAGAGAGAGAGGGAGGGAGGGAGAGAGAGAGTGAGTGAGAGAGAGGAGAGAGAAAGTGAGAGGAGAGCGAAGGGAGAAGAGAGAAAGTGAGAGGAGAGAGAAAAAAGAGAAGAGAGAAAGTGAGAGGAGAGAAAAGAGAAAGTGAGAGGAGAGAGAAAAGAGAGAAGAGAGAAAGTGAGAGGATAGCGAAGAGAGAAAAGAGAAAGTGAGAGGAGAGAAAAAAGAGAGAAGAGAGAAAGTGAGAGGAGAGAGAAAAGAGAGAAGAGAGAAAGTGAGAGGAGAGAGAAAAGAGAGAAGAGAGAAAGTGAGAGGAGAGCGAAGAGAGAAGAGAGAAAGTGACAGGAGAGAAAAAAGAGAGAAGAGCGAAAGTGAGAGGAGAGAGAAAAGAGAGAAGAGAGAAAGTCAGAGGAAAGGGAGAGTGAGTGAGAGAGATGATGATGATGATGAACGCTTTATTTATCAATCACACAAATTGGTCTTAAGGGCCATGCTTACATTTAAGAGAGGGAGAGAGAGAGAGAGGGAGAGAGAGAGAGAGAGAAAAGCGGGTAAGAGAGGAAGAGGGAAAAGAGGGAGATAGAGAGAAAAGAAAGGAGAGAGAGAGTGATTGGGAGAGAAAGAAGAGAGAGAATGAGAGGAAAGAGAGAGTGAGTGATAGAGATGATGTTGATGAACTCTTTATTTATCAATCACACAATATTTGGTGTCAAGGACCATTCTTACATGTAAGAGAGAGAGAGAGAGAGAGAGAGAGAGAGAGAGAGAGAGAGAGAAAGAGAGAGAGAGAAAGAGGGAGAGAGAGAGAGAGAGAGGAGAGTGAGTGAAAGGAGAGTGTGTGAAAGAGAAAGAAGAGGAAGGAGAGAGAGAGAAGACAGAGAATAGAGAGAGTGAGAGGGGATAGAGTGAGTGAGAGAGAGTATCATAAAAAATATAATATATATAAAAATGAATTGAAATATTGACCACATATCAGGAGGAAAGCAAACGGTTTCTGATCATATGGGTACAAGAAAAATGGAAGGGAGAGAGAGAGAGAGCGAGCGAGTGAGCGTGAGGGAGAGAGAGGAACAATATTATGTGCTGTTGCGACAAAAAATGAAGCACATGGTATATCATAAAAGAAATTTTCAAAAATACATGAAATACTAATTAACAGAATTGATTAAAAGTATACATTAAACAAGTATAAGGACGAAACTGATAATTGATAAAAATCGACATCGAAAACTTAATCAAATAAATATCGTTTTGTCAAAAGGTTAATAAATTGTACCTTAAATTGTATTATTTTGAAATATACATTTTTAAACTTTTAAATATTACATTCTTACCCAGCGTTGTACCACATACTTATATACATTTTCGCTCAACATAATTTTCCAATTTTTATAGTTTTATGTTATCACGTTTCAGTTTATTTGTTTACACGGGTTGATATTTCCTTATAGTCGCAGGACGTTGACCCGGAGAAACTGGTCGGTTGGCTTTTCGAAATGATTCTATATCGGTGGAAGAGGCGTCCATTGATCAACGAGGATGGACGCGTTTCGACCTTCAAAAGCAGACAAAGACAATGAACAGCCAAGGATAAACGTACAAAGAAACCCAAGTTCGTATAATCAATCTAATCAGACTAAACTTAATAAAGCGAATCGTGTAAAATCATCATCATCATCTCAGATAGGTGAACGCTTTTCTGGAAATTGGACAGAAAAAAATACTGGGTAAAGAAAAGGCTTGTTGAATATATCAATAATACGGTATAGTTATAAGAAGATAAATTTTACAGATTAATAATATATAAATTAGATGTTTATAGGGAAACTCAAACGTAGTCAAAGTATGGAAGTACGGCAATAAGGAAATAACCTAATAAAACTACATCTTGTAACTGTTAACTGAAAAAAAAATTTTGTGTTATAAATAAAAAAACGTTCTTATTTCCATTTTAAACTTTTAAATATTTCCATTTTACGACGAGCAATCTTTCCTCCTGAACACCTCAACTCTCTTCTTCTACCCATGACAAATTACGTTAGCTATTTAGGACTATACGTCACTATCACGTGAAATCCCCATTCTAGACTTAAACAACATGCACTCATTAGGAGATAAAAACTTCTTTGTACGCTTAGACAGACGATCCTAACTATGCATTAACCATGAAAGACTAATCTACAGCATTCAAACCGACATGGTCTTGTATGGTAATATGGAGTAGACAAAACATCCAACTTCTAACGAATACAATCCTTCAACTCCAATACGCTTCTTTTTATTTGTCCGACCGTACCCTTCACCATAACCTCCCTTACGTCCCTCAAGCCAGCAAATCAATCAACAAGATACAACAAATTACACTCCTCACTCAATGGTCCTACCGAATAACCAAACTTTCCTCAGCCACACTTCCTGATAGTCCACAACGCCGACTGAAACGTCAATAGCCTCATGATCTCATCATGAGTGATAGAGAGTGACAACTAAATGCTTATATTTACTTATATCGGAGTCTCACTACTAAGCAACTATTGATTTCTCCGATCAAGACAATGCAGATCAAACATATTTCTCTATCGCCATTGTATTTGCTGGTTGCGATTAATTCTACAGTTATAAATTTCAAAATTAGGGATTATCATCGATAAAAGAATATCGATGGTCACCATCGATTAAACATACGAACCTCACCATCGATGGTTGTTCGACCATCGACTATATAGTCTACACATCGATGGATTTTTGAGTACTCATTACTCAGCCTACAAATTATTGTCATATGCATATATTATTTTTAAGTGCCACTTTAGAAACATAAGCCACTTTTTCAAACTTTGTCATTTCTGAACCTTTATTAGGAACTTGATTAATAAAATAAATCTTTAAATAAAGACGTCTATTATTAAAGTATTTTGTGCCTGTGAATTTTGTTCAAAATTAGATTTCGTAGTCCAATTGACAAAATAACTTCTTTCAATTAATTAATCTTTCGGTATTGGTTGATTTAAAAAAGCCAGTGTCACGAGCGGGATTCAAACCCACGACCTTTGGTTCAGTACGCCGCTGCTCTACCACTTGAGCTACCGTGACTTCGATCACCTCGGACACCAACTCCCATCACGACCTACCTTTCTCGACGACAAATGAAATGGCCACGGAGAGCTTTAGTGAAGTATACTTCATTTTTAATCATTAAATTCACTAATTTCGTGGTCCGCTTGACCAATTAATATATTACAATTAATTAAAGTTTTTAGTTGAGATAAAAAAGTCAATGGCACGAGCGGGATTCGAACCCACGATCTTCTGCTTGATACGCCGCTGCTCTACCACTTGAGCTATCGTGACCTCGATCACCTCGGACACCAACTCCCATCACGACCTACCTTTCTAATTTTCTCTCATTTTTGACATTTTTCAATGCAAAAAGGAGGGAAAATTCGAAGGTTGTAGGTGAGATGGGAAGTTAGGGTCCGAATGGATCCTGGTCACGATAGCTCAAGTGGTAGAGCAGCGGCGTACTTAGCCGAAGGTCGTAGGTTCGAATCCCGCTCGTGACACTGGCTTTTTTATCTCAACCAATACCTTACATAAAGATTAATGAATTGAAATAATTCATTCAAAATACCTCCCTGTTTTTCTTCTATACTTTGGGAAACATCCATATTCCACCCAAACCCAATTCCTCTCCCTTGCTCAAAAAAGGTAAAGGTTTAACATGTACGTAACTATAATCAACAATATACTTAATTTATTAGAATTTATGTATCCCAATTTTACAGTGAAACACTACCACATCTTCTCCGGAACGCAATTAAAAAAACGCAGATTTAAAGCCAATTTATCCAGTACGTGATTTCTGGTTTTGGAAATAATCTGTCCAGCTTTGGAAAATAATCGTTCAGAGGGGACAGATGCGCCACTATGGCAACAAATTGAACAACTCCTGACAGGTTCTGATACATCACTTTCGTATCAGAAGAATATGGGCCATTCCCTACTCACAAAAGTGAAATTAGGAAAAACTGAAAAGTTTATAAAACATCGACAGTCCACCATCAATGGTCGGATGGTCAACAAACGTCGACACAGTAACATCGATGTTGAAAACATCGAACATCGGTCGCCTACCATCCATGTTTTCTAAACATCGACCACCTATGCTCATCCCTATTTCAAATAAAAAGAAAACAATTAAATCCAGAAATCTGTTATAGATGGTAACCAGTTTATTTATTCTAGAAGAATTTACTTAATGTACTTTACCATAGACATTTTGTCTTTTAGTTTGATTAGTAATATATTTATAGCTACGTATCAAATATAAACAATTGTGAATATATTCAACATGAAATTATGGTAAAATTGTATTTATTCAGTACAGCAGAAATCTTTACTGCAGAGAAATTTTAGTCGTTTTGTAGTCGATTGTTCATTATAGAAACTTTCATTAGTTTACAGTTTAACATTGGTTATAGCAAGGCCGAAAATTCTGCTTTTTGATATATAATTGTTGATTTAAAAATAACTCGACGAGTCTTATTTCCAAAAAAACTTAATTATCGCAATTTGTATTCTTCTGAATGACGTCAAATCTTGTCTGCTGGCCGTTATTTTGACGATTTATGATACTTATGGTACGGCTTAGCATAACGAAAAGAGTTTCTTTTTGTTAAAATTTACTGTAGATCGTTTTTTTCCTTTTCAGTCTATTCAATGCTTGTACCCTTGCATCACCGGCCTTTCTAAGATAAAATTGTAAAGTTTACGATACAGTTGTTTTAATGGATTTTGTACGAAAGTTGTTGCTGATAAGTCATAAAATGTGAACATTTTTCCATCGTTATTTACAACTTCTTTACTATTTCTTCTTAGTTACTAGTTCTCGTACGTAACATTCAGTGGATAAAAAGCTTTTATTACCAAACAATCCAACTAGGGTTTCAATATATTTCATCATTGTTCAATTTATAAAATAATTACTATTTGATAAGTAAAATCCAAATTGAATAAGCGTACAACGAGGATGGTGCGGTTAGAATAACGATTAGTAACTTAAAGAACTTCCAAGCTTTCCGAGAATTGACCTCTGGTTTCGAAAAGGAAATAGCGCAATATTACCCGACATTCTTCAGTTCTTCATTATCATTCTGATGATTTATAGGCCATTCGGTTCATTTGATCAACAGCTATGATAATCACTTTTTGGAAAAGATAGTTCTACTCAAAGAAGTTTTGAGCGGGTATACTGATTTCGAATAATTAATACTCATCATCAGGTTACATTCACCGCCAATGATCAGCTTTTTCCCGTGTCACTCAATTTTTAAACGTGCAAAAAATGCGCTTATTTAATTTAATTTTGAAAATGGCAAAAGGAGGGAAAATTCGAATGGTTGTAGGTTGAGATGGAGAGTAGGAGTCCGAGTGGATCGAAGTCACGATAGCTCAAGTGGTAGAGCAGCGGCAAACCCAAAGGTCGTGGGTTCGAATCTCGCTCGTGACACTGACTTTTATATCTCATCCAAGTCCTTACATAAATAGAATAACTAATTGAATTAAATGTAATATTTAATTTGTATGTTGATTATTATTTATGTACATGTTTGAACTTGGTGGTAAATTAAAACCCATTATATTTTTTATGCATTACATCTTCATGTATAATTTTACATTTTTTATTGTAAATTTCGCAAATCAATGTAGCTCTTTGTTGGAACTGTGTCACAATGTTGTATTTAAATTTAAATTGAATTGTGTCTGGTTTTATTTAGATGGTCCCTAGATTCAGAAATACTGATAAATTTAGGTAAGTGTTTTCTAACTCTTGTTTTAATTTCTTTGTCGTTTTGTCCTAGATTTTTAATTGCAATTAAATTAAACCCCTACTTTTTGACAAGTTGTCCACTTTATCTTTAGGCTTTGATAGGATGTTTTTAAGTTAACTATCTTTTCCGAATGTGAATTGTCACCAGAAAAAATGTGCCCACAGTTGGGTCCGTGTAGCTTCGCTTCGTACAAGAGTCAAGAAACCGTTAATATACGAGGAAAGTCTAATAATAATTAAGAGTTTTAAGTATAAATGAGAAAGAATTTATAGCGGTAATACTTTAATTATTTTTATTGTACCTTCCACCATTTCCCTTCCTAAGGAAATACCTCATACCAACAAGACTGCGACGACCTATTTCGTGATTTTTGAGATTTTGGTATCTATTTTAAAGTCTCTTATTGGCCACGAAGCACAAGCCCAAGGAATGGTAAAGTTTTTTTTTTTTCGTTTTACTTATTGAATTTGTTTTATATATTCTAACAGCTCGCACCGATGCTCGTTACCCCTTAATAATAAACAAATGCACGTTATAATCTTAATGGAAAGAAGTGATCAGCTTGGAATTTAAATTAAAATTAAGAAAACTCTAATATAAACTACTCAACTATTACATGACTGCATTATTAGAGAAAGAAAGAGAGAGAGAGAGAGAGAGAGAGAGAGAGAGAAATATCTAAAGACAGATAGGCAGACAGACATATGAAAGATAATTCTTCTATAAGCCGTGCTTCTTGTTTTTTGATCATTCGTTTTGCCTTCCACTAACTAAAGTTTCTTATTAAATGAGATAGAGATATAGATAAATAGATAGAGAGAAAGATCAAGAGAGAGAGAGAGAGAGAGAGAGAGGGAGAGAGAGTGAGTGAGAGAGTTGGTGCAGATAGTGCATGGTGTTTTACTGAAATACTTCTACCTGCGCTTTTTACTCTGTTAATGGTTCATATTTTTTTCTAGAGAGGCTTTAAAAGCGTTTACACTTCTTTTTTTGTACAGCTTCTGTAATATGTTATTTGATAGTCAGAAGAAGTCTTTTTTCGTAAGGTGAGCTGTTTTTGGTGTTTCAAACAAGTTTCTAACCATCCTCAGAAAATTATATTTTAATGAGAAATCGGTGGTGTGGACTGTGGAGGTAAATGTGATATCTTCTTTTTTATTGAAAGAGTAATGCAGAGGTGTGTTGTTAGCCTTTTGCTTTTTCTCTTAATGTATAAAGTATTAAGCGTAAAATTTAATTTAAGAGAGTGGGTAGAAATAAATTATGGAAACGTCAATCTTTTAATGTAGGGCGTTGCTCTGGATCTCACTTCCTCAAACGCAGTTAAAAATGAAGAAAATGATAACCAAATTAGAAGCAACCTGCGACGTAGGGAACTTGAGTGTAAACCTGTCAAAGTCGAAAATAGAAATAAAATAGTTATGTAGAGTGGATAATCGATTAGCATCGGCTTTGACGTTCACAAATTGAAACTTGTGGTGACATCAGCCATGTGTTTAAAATTAATATTGTGTCTTTTTTTGGTAATTTTGCGCAAATTATCTGAGCCAATTTGCTATCCGAACCGCAAAAAGAGGAGCCAAAGGTGACATCATTCTCACTACTGAAAAGCTTCAGTACAATAAATTGTTTTCCTCATTTCTAAACACGTCCTTGGCTGTGTATATTTTCCTTTCAAAGAAGAATAATTGTCTAATAAATTGAAGGGGACGTCATCTCACGACTCGGAAAGATGCGTAACGAGTCGCAGGTCAGTATTTGCTCGATCGATGTCTGACTTTCGATCTCGAAACAATGGGAGAGAACTTCAATATTCCAAGGTCCTATTACATAAAAATGCAAATTTCCTTTGAACAAAACAAAATCTTGAGGCTGTTGAGAAAACTGGGTGGGTGTGTTAAGTCGATGTCAAATTTAGCAACACAGTGGAGGTTGAAACTCCTACTTTCAAATTGGTAAATAATCCAGGTGAAATTTAAAAAAAAAATTGTAAATTTTTAGTAGTACAATTACAACGGCTGCTTCTACTCATAAACTGTTTTTAGGTGCAATCCGGATTTCGAGCATTAAATGCTCATCATCAGGTTGAAATTTACAGACAGATGAATTACAGGAGGAAAATTAATTGGGAGACGTGTTTGAAAATTGTATGAGCCATAGCTCGAACAGTTTTTTGAGAAGAATCAGCTATTAAAAAAGTAGTCTAAAGCACGATAAAGAAAATGTTTTTCTGAAACCTACATCACACCAGACCGCATCTCACGATTTCTGAATAAGTAGTATAAAGCGTGAAACCCTTTTGTAGCTATACAATTCGAATGATCTTAACAATTAAACCTACCGACATTTTTAATATATTACTTTCTCTTATCCTCCACCCGCCTTGCATAAAGAGAGACCCCATACAACAAAGGATACTTGGCCCAAAATCACAATTTTTGTGGAGGGTTTAATTTCTTAAGACTTCATTTGGTCTCACCAAAATGTAAGGGAGATTATATATCTTTGAACATATTTAACTAAACATTTGAATTTGAACATATTTAATGTTATCATAGATTATTAATGTTATCATAGTATTATCACGGAGTACAGTCGTTTGGACTAGGTCGCTGAGAGTGGGCGGCCAATTACTGGAGTCTTTTTTGAGTACGTCTCGCTTTTTCTCATACTTCTTGTAGAAAAAGATCTAGTGCTCGATATCCTCTTGCACTCCACAATCCGTACACAAAGGGCAATCTGTTGTTTTTAACTTAAGGTAAGGAGGTAACTGGCAAAGTTGCCGTACCTTGTTGTCTGGCCCAATAATCGGGGAGGACCATTTTGCTTAGGTTCGAACTCGAACCGATGAGAAGTACCGAAAGGGTTAGCCTCCCTACAACGTTATTTTCCCATTTTCGTGCCATTTTTCTTCTACCCATCTGGCCAGAAACCGTTTGCTTTCCCGCGTAGGATATGTGGTCAGTCATTCTATTTCAATTCATTTTTATAAATTATATTATTATCTTCTTTTACGGCTCCCTCTGTTATCTTTAAGAGAAGCTATACGATGTCATATATATAAATCAGCTAACACTCCTAGAAAGCACTATATAGGTTTGATCACACTGATAAGTTATAAAAAAGTACATACCAGCAGGCAGTACCCTCCAGTGCTCTTATCACCTCTAACTGCTTCTAAGAGTGTTTTCTTAACATTAAAGATTACTATGGAGGGCATCACCAATGGGCAGAATGATGAAAGAGTTCTTCCTTTCTTCTTGTTTCGGGTCATGGATAAACGACAGTCTCTCTTCTTAGTGCTTAGTGCTTCATGCTCGAGCAATTATTCGTCACCACAGTTAGGTTAACAACTGCTTTACGAACGTGGCTATGTGACGGCAAAGTTTGATTCGTCACCACAGTCACTCGAACACATGCATTGTGCCATGTAGTTATGGTGAGGCAAATTTTAACAGAACAGGTGTTCAAGTTCACATGAAAACGACAGTCTCTTTTCATAGTCCTGCCTGCTCGAGCAACTATTCGTCACCACAGTTAGGTTAACAACTGCTTTTACGAACGTGGTTATGTGAAGGCAAAGTTTGATTCGTCACCACAGTCACTCGAACACATGCATTGTGCCATGTAGTTATGGTGAGGCAAATTTTAACAGAACAGGTGTTCAAGTTCACATGAAAACGACAGTCTCTTTTCATAGTCCTGCTTGCTCGAGCAACTATTCGTCACGACAGTTAGGTTAACAACTGCTTTACGAGTGAGGTTATGGGAGGCAAATTTTGAAGGAACAAGTGGACAAGGTCCCAGTAAAACGGCAGTCTCTCTTCTTAGTCCTGCCTGCTCGAGCAACTATTCGTCACCACAGTTAGGTTAACAACTGCTTTACGAACGTGGTTATGTGAAGGCAAAGTTTGATTCGTCACCACAGTACTCGAACACATGCATTGTGCCATGTAGTTATGGCAAGGCAAATTTTAACAGAACAAGTGGTCAAGGAAGGTCGCAGGAAAACGACAGTCTCTCTTCATAATCGTGCCTCAAGCAAACTACTCGTCACCACAGTTAGTCGAACACGTGCTTTACGAATGTGGGCATGGCGAGGCAAATTTGGACAGAACAAGTGGTCAATTTTGGCTTACCGGCTTGCCGAATGTGTATTCGCCTTTTTAGGCTCAGTAAATCCGAGGCCTCTAATGCCCATCAATTAAGCTGAACTCTATTTCACTTTGTTAATTACTTACTTTTACTTTTTTAATGTACACGTTGCGTTAACATGATTAGACATTATATGCGATTTGGAATATTCTGAAGAAATGGCCTTGTGAATTTAGTCCGTTCTATGTCGTTCCTTAAAGTATACCAAATTTTTTTAGAAATAATCAGGTCTCAGGTCTAGCCTCTTGTATTAACCACGGTAAAATCATAAAATAACGGTTTACGCAATTGCTTAAGAACACTGGCGGCAACCCAGGCACAAGGACGATTTTTATGCCGTCTGCTTGCCAATTCAACTCTGACCTAAAAACGTTTATAGACCGAAAAAAGGCGTAGATAATTTTGTAATATATAATTACGTGACATCGCAAAGCTGTGATTATCCCAGACGGTAAACTTCGCGCTTCGCGGCATATTAAGTATCACGTAAAGTGACAATCTGGTGAAAAATAAGCATTCTAAAATATTAAATAATGAATGACATTCAAATATATGATATTTTTGGGATTCATTACATACATTTTTGTCAACTATAATTATTTATAATATATGTAGTTCGTTCAATAAAAGTCTTGTAGAAGGCTTTAAACTCTCATAAAATCCAAAAAAATTATTTATAATTGTAAAAAATAAATTCAATAAGAAACATTCATTCTGTATTTCTGGCGTGATTAAGATGTTTTAAAATTCAACAGGAGAAAGAGTTTTTAAAGGGAAAGACAAATCGGCAACGTGACTTGTCTTCGTGGTCAGCCTTGCTAATACAGCCATCACACAGACCTGTTCTTTCAGTTTCAAAAAATGTCTGTCATACTTACATACGTCAAAGCCGTTTTCACCGTCTTCTGCCTTTGAAAAACAATGTTGTATGCTATGATTAGGAATATTTGACTTGATTAATAAGCCAGAAAGAACTAAAAAAGTCAAGATTTAGACGTACTTTTTCATTAATATGGCTAAAATTATTTCAGAAAAAAGATTACTAATAATTAATTATACTTTTTATCTAAAGTCTTGGTTGAGATGAAAAAGTTCGTGCCGCGAGCGATATTCGAACCCACGACCTTCGGCTCAATACTCCAATGCTTTGACCACTTGAGAGCTTTCCAGGTTCGAATCCCGCTCGAGACTAAGTTTTTCATCTCCACCAAGGCTTTAGATAAAAAATATAATTAATTGAAATAATTAAATAGTTCAATTATGACCGCTAAAAATATACGAATTACTAATAATATTTACAAACATTTAACATTTACGTGTGAACATTAGGAAGATTCAAACCAGCCTGAATAAATCGGAACGATAATACACCGGATTTGTTTATAATTAAAGCAAAACTATAGGTTTTGGTAGGTGTATAGAAAAAAATTTAAAATCATTGAGTGTAGCTAAGCTATTGAAAATTACAGATTTATTTTGTTTGATTACCATTAAAAGGATAGCGAGAGAATTTTTTATAATTAATATTTCCAATGGATTATGTATTAAGAAATTGTCTGGTTTTGAAGAAAGCGTTGGACACATCGTTTCGTGAGATAATTTTAAGTGATAAACGACAAGATTAGTAAACCGGTTCGAATATGAAAAGCATTCTTGAGGAAAATGAAGAGGTGAAAACGAAAATAATAAGAATTCTCTTTGGAAATGGCCATTTCAATTATTGATATTAAGAAAATAATTAATTTTGAAAGGGAACCTTTCGATTGTCTAAATTATTTGAAAACCTTTTGAAGTTGGATAACCCTTGAAATAATTCGTTCAAATTATTATTATTATCTTCTACTAACTAAAGTTTCCTATCAAAAAAGAAAGAAAGAGAAGAGAGAGAGAGAGAGAAGGAGAGAGTGAGAGAGTTATTGTTAAAATAGAAAAATGTTGTAGGTTGAATTTTTTGAGAGAATTCTCCTTGCTTTTTAACTAGGAGTTTCGTATTGTAGTAACTACAGTATCATATCCAATAAGCGAGAGTGAAAGAGAGAGAGAAAAAGAGAGAGAGCGAGAGAAAGCTTGATAGATAAGCAAATAGATAGGTAGATAAATAGAGAGAGAGAAGGAGACAGAAAAGAGCAACAGAGAGATAGAAATAGAAAAAGAGAGAGAAAAGAGAAAGTGAGTAAGCGAGTTAAAAAAAAGAGAAAAATTTAAGTTCAATTTTTTGAGAGCATTCTCCTTGCTTTTTGACTATTAGTTTCGCCTTTTACTAATGAAAAAACGTAAGAGAGAGACAATGAGAGAGGGAGAGGGAGAAAGTGATAGAGAGAAAGAGAGAAAGGGAGAAATAGATAGATAGATAGAGAGAGAGAGAGAGAGAGAGAGAGAGAGAGAGAGTTTGTGTACCAGTAATGAATAGAATTTTCAAATTTAAACAAAAATGTCCAACAAATTATAATATAGGTAGCAAAGCACAACGTTTCGGCCCCCAAATGTAAATAAATAGAGAGGCAAAACAGGAAAAATCTGGCTAAAAAACCATCAGATTAAAAACGAAAAAAGACGCGTCGTGCAGAGGAATGTCAAGGGCCGGATTGCAACACCGGTTACGTCGGATTACGATATCCTTCTCTGGAACCGATTGGCCACACCGGTCTCGGACGAACCGAGCCAGGTCGATTCGACCCAGTTTTTACATGACATTGGTGGTTCAGAGGCCCGAAACGGAAAAGCGTACAAATCACTCGGCCACTGTTATAAAATATCGATACGATTGGGCGGAAACAGTGGAAAAACAGTTGATAATCTTGCAGATGTCGCATCCATTCCTGGACTTTCTGATAATACTCGAAAATACGACAATACCAATGCCATATCACATTTTGTATAAAATGGAATGTTTTATTATTTATATTTTTTAATCGCTAATACTCTCTAGGACAAAAAAAATATAGAAAAAATTGTATCATTTTATTTAACAAAAAGCTAGCAACTTTGAGATTTTTCTGAGAGATTTCTGTGTGATTCTGTCGGCTGATGAACCAGTAATTTGGTCGTTCCTGATCTTGTCTGCCTGTACTCGTGCCGGTCAATTATCCAACCTTGAAGTTTACGAAAATACTGGTCTACTCATTCCTCAGATTTTATCTGCAGCAATCTATTTTGTTCCATCTCTTAAGCGAGATTCGCTTATACAAACACTGATTTTAATCTTTTTTGTCATATCAAATTTGTGACACTTCTTCAAGTAGGGCAGAACGAAGTCCAAGACTTGGCCAGCTAAGTAATCGTGTTGATTTTAAAGATCAATTTTAAGCTTTCGTATTATTTTTTTTCGAGCAGTGGCGATACTGCAATTCATTTTCGTTGGTGATGTTTCAACCCATAAAAGGCAAAAACTGTCCAATGTAATCAGTAATTTATACTTAATTGAAGTTCTTCTCTTTTGAGGTATGTCGCTTAAAGTCATGCCGATCTCGCATTAAGAGATATTCAAGAAGAACTTTAGAAAACTGAAATAGTAAAGAACCGTCAGGGGGGGGGTATGATAGTTATGGTATATTTTTCCAGTAGATGAGATATGTCAAAGATAACACTGCTAGGCCAGGGTATACTGTGGATGTAAAACGACAATACCAAATATTGTTAATAGCAGAGAAAACGAAGTGTTTATATGCCATATTCATGTGGTTGTGCATCGGACCTCCTAGGCACCGAGGTCTGCTAGTGAGGTATGTCTAAATCAACACCATTTATACAAAGAAAGTATGAGTATATTTAAGAAAAAAACCTGTTGACGATAGAACTGTTGAACGTCGACAACTACGAATTGTGGCATGATGGAGGACAGATATGATGCCTATATGAGATGAGGCACATTATAACGCACTTAGTGTTTACCATGTGAGTTTGTCTTATTTGTCAATTGTTGCAATTATACAAGGACCCAAGACAAGAGCATACGGTCATAGGAATATCAACTAATCGACCTCACACTATTTTTTTTCTTTTTTAGGAGAATAGTAAGATGTCGATGTAGGTTTGATTTATAAAATCGCCAATTAACAAATTTTCTTAGAACATTTGATTGGAATTGACCCTCAGAGTTCGATACCATAAGTCCACATATGTTTGAGAACCATAGTGTATTTTTTAGTTAAGTGGATGTTTGGATCATCTGTGGAGTAGTGGTGAAAACAGTTTGTAACGAATGTTTAGTTCGTTTCGTTTTATTCTTGAGTGCGGATTCCAAATAAGTCGTTTGTCCAGGTGAAGTCCCTACAAACGTACATTTTTGAATGGGGTAGTGAAATCCCGTTAAACTGAACCGGTAGTAGTGTATACGGGTGACTGAATTTTTACGAGGATAAAGGATTGCTGTATCGTCAGCAAAAGTGGAGAGAATTATTTCAGGAATTATTTGTTTTGAACTGATGGTGCACATAAAGGGTTAGCAATATCAACTTTATATATCGTTTAAAGGAGAGGTCAAAACATGTTCCCTTGTGGGTCTCCAGCTTGGATAGGGCAAATAGAGGATATCGCTGTGCTCTGACTATTTCTAACTGTGAGTTGTTTTCCATGAGATATGTGGAACGATGATTGTCCAGTTTAGTCATATTACTATGATTTCATGGATAGGGTACATTCTCCGCTGACAGTTTCAATGAGACAGGGTTTTTTTCGAGTTCTTTGGGGTGATGATCGTAGTCTCAAAGCATCTGGTTATATTTATTTTTATAAGTAATTTCTTTTAACACTTATATTTACAGTTTTGTCATTCATGGCGACTGGTAGAGTGCATCGGAATAATGCTCATCCTTCTTCTGGCGACGCGTCCCTGATCTCCTCTGGAGGAACAGCATTTCTAAGATGACCGAATCTTATTATATTATTATATACAGACCTCCAGATGTAAAAATGACACATTGACAAATTGAACATAAGGAAATGTAACTATTTTTGGTTACTTTGACAATTTGATGTTGTGTTTGTTTAGCCGATTGTAATGAATTATAACAATTTTGATCTAGTAATGAGTTTTTCAGGATTGAGACTTTCTAACAATGACCACTATTCGATTTCAGCTAAATTTGGAAAAGCGTTTAGCTTAATGACCAAATTTGTAGTCATTATGTGATGTGAAAAGGCCGAGGGGATCCCCACTCTGCAGAAAGAACGGGGTCTTCGAGTCTGAGGAACGAGAAAGCAGTGCCAAGGCCGTCTGAGAAATTGCGCTCGCGGCATCGTGGCCTTGGCATTGGCGCAAAGCTTTCTCCTGGATATAGATGAAAGTAAAAGCGCACTCGGGACCACGGGCACGGTCCATTTGGTTATATTGACCAACATCTATCCGTTGAAAACGTACGCCCGTTTTACACGTGATCCTCACCAAACTATCATTTACCCTATAATCTAATTTTTTTAACACGTTTTGTGCTTTATTTGCGTTATTTATATTTTCAAACTGCAGACTTTACAGTAATGGCTTAAGCGGTAGAGACAAAACTGCATCTTTTACAAACATTTGGATTTATTTTTGTCATGTTCAACACCTTCCCAGACCACCTGTTTTATTTTGGCTCTCAATATTTTGTGAACCTTCATTCATGGGAACTTTCTTAGACGTGTCACAAGCGTTCGACTGCGTGTAGCACAAGAGTCTCCTACACAAATTAAGCACGCTCTTACCTTTACACAACACAACACCTTATACATAATCGTACTCTCCTACTTCACTGGGCGAGTCCGAGTTCGCCAAGGTTCGGACAACTTTGACTGCTGTCCTGTGGGAGCGGAAGTGCCACAGGACAGCGCTCTCGGGCCACTCATGTATCTCCTCTATGCCTCAGACATCCGAACTAAACCCTCTACCCTTCTTGCATTCATGGCCACAACCGTGCAATTGCCTCGTAGGAGCTCCAGATACACGACCAAAATTGCAGAATGGAGCAAACTTTGGTGGATAAAATGAAAACAAATGCACCCATGTTACATTTACCCTGCGAACCAAAACACCTCACACAATATTACTCAACAACATTCCTATTTATAAAAGCGACTGTGTACTCTACCATGGTAACTGGGTAACTGTTAACCTGGAACTGGCCCATACAAATAAAATTATAAAAACTGAACTGATGCTTCGCATGGAAATCTAAAATGTCGACATAAAACAAACTGACAATACCCTACTGAAACCGATTTAGACATATGGACTAGGACTATGGGACACTGGTAAACCTACCAACAAGCAACGAATTCACTTCTTCCAATCCAAAGTCCTCAGATCATAGACAACTCTCGCTACTATGTCTCCAATACCACCCTCCACAACGACTTCATTTGTAAATAAATTAGGTCACAGCAAATTTTCCATGTGCCACGATAAACGCCCATCCTAGTAGCCCAATCCGTTTTCCTAGTCTGACGCGGTGATGGGCCCGGCGGGATCTCCGGGTTTAGAATTGCGAGAACAAGGCTTGCTTACTCCCCTCGTACATAGTGTATTGTAAATATGCATGATATTCAATAAAATTAATAAATGTATTATTTTATAAAGATTAAAATAAATTTTTTGTTAGAAAAAGTACAACATTTGGGTGTTTGATGATCTAAATTTCATTAAATAGATAAGTCGATTGATTAGGTAAAATTTCTGAGTCTGAGTATTAATTACATTTGGGTCGCCGTCGGCGTGTTTTCCTACTTCTACCCCAACATCCTCTGATGATAGCAAAATGCCAAAAACACAGGATAGGCAGACCAGAATGGTCAGGAAACGACCAGACAACAGGTACATCTCTTGAGGAAGTCATATAATGCACATGATTAATAATTATAATTCAACTTAAATTAATGATCTGTAACACGAATCTAGCCGAAGGTCGTGGGTTCGAATCCCTCTCGTGCCATTAACTTTTTTTCATCTCGACTAAAAACCTTCATTAATTGTTATGTAACACGAATGTTTTTAGTGAAATAAAATTAAGTCAAAATTAAAGAAAGAAGTCTCAATATTAACTCAAAATTGTTTTAATTCCAAGAAATTAGTATGTTACATTTTATAATTATAAAAGCAAAAAGAGAAAAAAAATTTAAACTAGAACACACTTAAAACCAAATTGTGTCTATCAGACCACCCCACAAGGGGGATTGCTGGTCGAGTTCTTTACACATCCTCTGAAACGGTGGCTAAAACAATTTCATACCTATTTTTTTCTCAAAATCAAGAATCTAAAACAAGCCCCTTTAATTTTGGCGTAGAAATTTAATACGTAATCAAAACTAAAACTAAATCAAACCTAAAACAATTTAAAGTCAAAAAGTGCAGTTTATCTTAGACTTTTTTGAGCTTTTGATCATGAGTTCTCATATATTATCCAGTTTGTTCTCGGTACTGCTTTTTTACTATCGTAATTACTTTACTAGAGTAAAAGTCAATAAAGAATGGTGAGTTACTGGATTGCATCAGAAAACATACACGCGCCGCCCGCACACACTCACACGCACACGCACACACACACATACATACACACACACGCACACGCACACGCGCGCGCGCACACACACACACACACACACACATACACATACACACAGAAAAGGATAAAACATAAAAACTTATTGTAAATGTACTAAAAATTAACAATCTTGAACTAGCTAAAGGCGATATTGAAAAATCAGGACCCCAAAACTTCGTTTGGAACGTAAGCGTGCTAAATTGTTGCATGTCCATTTCTGCGAAACTCCGGTGCGAATCGGACGGCAATGGTGCATAACATGCCATCACATTGACTTTAGATTTCGCGATAGTTATATAATATAAATATCATTGTTTTAAATGATCATTATTGTCTGTTGAGGCTGTGACGATTAATGAAAAACCTGGACATATGCAGGAATCTAGGAAGTACTAAACGTGAATTGGCTTCATTTCATTCGGTATTAACCAATTGCACTTACAGATGGAGAAACACTCCCGTTTCCCTTAAAACTTGTAACAGAGGACAACCAACTCTCTTGCCCAAAGACTGTCTTTTTGTCGGCTGCCATGGCTACGCGCTCCCTGTAAGGAGGCAAGGCACTCCTCGTCTAAGTGTGACGCACTTCCTCTCATGCAGACTACCTGCTCAGAAATGGTCCGAAAAGCAGATGATCATGTACCAATCAAGTATGGCCCATTCTGAAACGAGCGATTACGATCCCTTCTTTGGGTTTCAGATCATCGCTTAGTCATGCTCTTGACACGCAAGAGCTTCTCGGCTCTTGACGCTGCCAACGTTCTTTTATTGCTGTCATTAATACTCAAAGTCAGATTGAGGTGGTTCTGTCTGGATGGCACAGTTATTGCTCATCTGCATTTTCGTTGCCCGTCAGCCCAACATGTCCAGGTTTGCCACTGTTTTTCCGAGGCGCTCCAACTCAGCTTTTCCCTCTAATAAGAGCAAGACTAGAGGATATACCGAGAATCACGAATAACCGAAATTGCCCTCAGGAGATAGACAAAGCTCCTTTGGCTCAATCACCGCAAAGAACATGCCGAATTGCATACAGCTCCGCCGTATACACGCTGCAATTACGCGGTAGCGGCACAACCTCTTTCAAAGATCAACTATGCGAATTTAAGAGAAATAAAAATTTATTTGAACTCCTTATTGAACCATCTATCATACGTTATCTATTTACAGCAACATTTGCATTTTCTTTCAATCAACATTTCCTATACAGGAACTGTAAATATTCTCATGTTTGTTTAATACATAAACCCCACGCACAGAGTGTTTCACATTCTTACTATAATCCTTTCCTTATATTCAATTGCGTATTTTTACAACCTTATTTGTTCGTGTCCTTAAAAGAAGGAAATAAGAATTTAATAAGATTGTATTTGAGCATAGCAACTCCAAGAGAAATAGTAAAATTTACGGTTTTTCCAATAGATAAATTCTTCACAAATTGCTTGTAAATAAAGACGAGGTGTGTAAAATTACCAAGGTAAAATAGTGAAATCAACTAGCGTGTCGGACTATAATAAAGTTGTTTTTTTGTTTTGTTTTTTGCAATGTTCGTTTTTTCAGACCTGAGTACGTTTTAAAAAATATTAATAAATATATTTTTTAGAATAATAATTTTATTTAAAAAATAATTGCTTTGTAAAAACGAACCAAGACGCAATTATTTTTAATTGATTAGCCAATGAGTTGATAAATTTGGACACCTTGAACTTCCTGGGGCTGATGAATCGCTTGAACAACCGATGAGGTACCGGTTTCTCAAAATTTTCAAAGTCAAATAAGGTCATCCTGAGGTTCTGTTACCCTGGAGTGTCCAGAACCGGGCCTTCTATGGTAGGACCCAGTTTCTCGAAAACAATTAACGGCATATCGCAGAGTTTCGTATGGAACTACAACGGCAGTAGCCGCATACCTGATGGAACGTCCATCTTCATTAAGTGCCACACCACCCGAAACATTCGCAGCACTAAATGGCATTTTTAAGTTCAAAAATTGAAATTAAGAAAACAAAGATGAAAACTAAACAGTGTATTGATTCAAATTAGACTGAATAAACAATTCAAATTCAGTAAAAAGTAAACATTGAAAAATCCTTTATCCTTGTTTTGGATTAAGGATTAAGTATTATTACCTCCAATTGATATTCCCAATGTAAAACATAGCATAAACAAATGTTTATTGATAAAACAATGCGACAAATTAAGAGCAAAATTTTCTTTTATCAAGAAAATGAAAAAAATCAATTGGGTGGAATTTTTTGCCTGTCAGTGTATATTACTTAATAATTTATTTCGCAAATGTTGGCTAAATTTATTAGCGTCAATTGTTTAAACTGATCAAACAGAATAAATAAAACTTGCCAGAATTAACGCGTTGTTAGAAATTTAAAAGCCAGAAAAAGCGTTTCGTCCCACTGAGACACTTCTGTAGATTTCGACGATTAAAACCTCTTTTCCGATCAAATCTCCAATCAAAATTCTTACGGTTGGTTTACATCTTTTTAGAAAGACCTTGACGGATTCCGTTGTTACGTTGTACTTCGAAATAGTCGATAAATCTTTCGAAACAGACCAAGCTTGAGTGCTGTTTCGAGTCCCCATAGCTTTTGAGCTTTATCACTTGTATTTATCGGTCTTTTTTGTCAATTTAAACCTTCGCGAGGCAAAAGGTTAATCACTATATTATTGTGCTAGTTTCACAAGTTGTTTTTAATAATGAAACTCTACTGCACTGCTGTGACAATCTTAATGGAGAACAACTGGCTGCTTTTAAAAATTAAACATCAATTATGAAAATTGATTGAATGTTTTTAATAAATATTGAAGAAGAAAAGATTAATGAAAACAATTTAGTGGATTGGCGTGTGAACATTTAACAAGCGTGATAATTGTTATACGATTACATAAAAATATTTACATACCCTGTTTAAATATTTATCATGAGACCAATGTCATATTCAGAATAATGCCAAGATTTAATGCAAATTTTTTTGGGGTTATTTTTTACGTAAAATTAGTTTATAGTTTGCAATTTTAATTTCGAGGTTAAACATAATTGTAAAATTGCAAATTTGTAACTGTAAAATTTTTTATGTCACTAAACAATAAGCTGAATAATTAATGTAGATCAATTAATTACATAAAAAATGTAAACAGATCTACTAGTAGAACCCATTTGTATAAATGACCTAAATAAATTCGTACAGTTACATTATTTTGCACAATTATGCGATATATTTTCATTGAAAGCGTCCTTGGATAATTTATTTGTTTATTTAATTTATTAGTCGAAAAAATACCTGATTTACCTGAATAAATAAATTTATGTTAATTAAGACGCTTTATTTAATTAAATACTACTATTTATATTATCAATTAAAAACGTCCATTGATAATTTATTTTTAAATCAAAATACATTTTCCTGGTTCTTGGTTTATAGAAGGAATAAGTAATAAATAAATTTATGTTAATTAAGAGGCTTTGTTTAATTTTGTATTGGTGTTTATAGTATTTTTACAGTTAAATTTGCACTTAGATTAATATATGCATTTCACAAGTTTTCGTCGTCGGCTTGAGTTGAGATAAAAAGTCAGGGTCACAAGCGGGATTCGAACTCACCACCTGCGGCTAGATACGCCGCTGCTCTACCACTTGAGCTATCGTGACTTCGATCCACTCGGACACTAACTTCCCATCTCAACCTCAAACTAGTGAATTTAATAAGTTAAAATGAAGTATATCTTCAATAAAGCTCTCCGTGGCCATTTCATTTGACGCAGAGAATCAAATAGATTACATGACATTTGAAAAATGACAAAAAGGAGGGAAAATTCAAAAGGTGGGGTTGAGATGGGAAGTTAGTGTACGAGTGGATCAAGGTCACGATAGCTCAAGTGGTAGAGCAGCGGCGTATCTAGCCGCAGGTCGAGAGTTCGAATCCCGCTTGTGACACTGACTTTTTTATCTCAACTAAAAACCTTAATTGATTGATTTTATATATATATTTCATTAGAAAGAACCGATAACTTCTTCTTTTTTACTAACGCTTGTATTTTTTTTACATAATTATTTATGATTTATGATTTAATATCGGTTTGAAATATTGTTAGTAGCAAATTGAGAACACGTGAACTGTACTTAAGCTGATTTATTTATTATGAAAAAGTTAATAAAATTTCAGTAAAATAATAATAAGACGATAATAATATTGAATGACCTAGCTTATAGAGAAAAATTTAGAAGCAAAAAGTTTTCTTTAAATAGTCAGATATGGTTGCGTACTAAGTCCGACGAGTCGTTAACCATCGTTTCGTTCATGACATCGCCGGATAATTTAGTCATTAAGCCCTCCTATATGACAGGACTTAACTTTATACTTGTGAACATAAATTCAGATCACTTCTGTTTAGTATTTAAATCCCGATTTGAAAAAATTCCATCAATAGACTCTCTTCGTGATTAGTGGGAAAAAGAGGGTATTGCACGATAAATCGCGGGAAAGTACGATAAATCGAAGGTTGAAATTAACGTTCATCAACAATTTTAAACACCCGATAAAAAATGTGCTATTCATCTGATGAGCTTCTTAAAGAATCCAACTCTGTAAAAGTTATTTTACGGTTGAGGAAACTGCCAGATCCTGCGCAATATTAAGAATATTTATTCAGATATTGTGAGATGCGGTCTGGTGTGATGTAGGTTTCAGAAGGACATTTTCTTTATCGTGCCAATGTTTCGATCTTTATTGAGATCATCTTCAGGGCTCAAAGTGTTTGTCTTCTGTGACATTGTGCCATTCTTGCGTGTCGTGTTGAGAGTGCCCCGCTACACAACACGCAAGAATGGCACAATTACACAGAAAACATACACTTTGAGCCCTGAAGATGATCTCAATAAAAATCTTTACCTATGTCTAGCACCTGTTGATTTCGTCCATTTCTCCTTTTGTGCTATTTGGAAATGGAGATGTCTATGTTGGATTTTGTTATCTCAATTATAGGTTCTGGGCCAAAAGTCCTTGTATATCCTCCTCTGTTAGGTTGTCTGTTTAGATCATTATTCAAACTTCCCCTGCGTCCTTGCACGCAAGATTATTATGTTTTCCCAGGTTTTAGTTTAATTATTTTACTTTTGATCTGACAATTTTACGTGTTCATGATTCTAGGGCCACTTGGCTCTCTGATCTTAAAAAGGAATTTTTATCACTTTAACATCTTTTAAGATTGATGGCATGTATTTCAGCTTGCTATACTGACATGTACTTCCCTATTATGGATATTTTCTGGCTAATTCCTAATCACCTCTCAACGCAACACCAATCCAATTAAAATAATTTATTTTACACGAAACAAGATCAACGTGCTCACGGACGATGTTTCGACCTACATTAAGTTGCATCATCATTTTCTTTCTATTTGTTTACTTGTACATAGTATACACGTCATTATTTACTTGCGTTGTTGTTTTGTCTCTAATTATTTATTATTATAGAATATTATCAGATGATTTATACCTTGTTTGATTTTCACTTCCCTTCATATTACTTCTCTTTTATTATGGTAAATTTATGTTAAATGAGTTGGAGTATTGACTTACTGTATAGGATAACAGGGTGGAGGTTATATTTCTGATTTAACTTGGTTTGTTGATCTTGTTCTTATTAAATTTTATTTGTAATGTCATTATATAGATTTCAATATTAGGGAACCGTGGCGGCCGAGTTGTTATGTTGCCGCATTTGTCATGTTAGCGGTTCTGGGTTCGAATCCCTAACGAGCCCAAGCTTTTTAATTGATAATAGTATAAAAAATGTTAAAAAATTAGAGCTGAAATTATATCGGAGATGCCTGTGTTTATCAGTTCAACAAAGTGATATTTTCGATGTTTTTTGGGTTACCTTATAAATAACTCTCATGAAATTAAATATTTACCTGTAAACCTTACTGCAATGGATATAATTCAATAATTATTTTGCTATATAACTTATTTAGCAGAAGTTTGTTAAAAGTCTTCAAAATTGTTATACTTCTGAGAAATTACGAGGCTCTTACGTTTCTTCGGCAATTATTTTTTTAATTATCTTCTCAACAGATATGACTGCTTGATTGCTTTAAATCACATACTCCGCTGAACCGGGACGAAGATGTTGCAATACTCGAGTGAACTTTAAATGATGAGGTATTTATGGTATATATGGTTAACCTTGTGGTAACAGCAGATGGCCGTGAATGATAAAAATATATTGTATTTGTGTAACTTATTTTTATTGTTAAAAATCAAGAATACTACGGGGGAAAAATCAACCAAATATGAGTATTTTCCACTCAGAGATTAGGAGAGAAGAGATCGATGGTTCACTTGGTAAAGATATGCTTAACTGTTGCCCTGTGCTAATGCTCACAGATACACAAACTATGTAATAAGGTTAAGTAATTCGTGGAATCTTCGGGTGTGTAAAAGAACTTTCCCATGAATATAGGGCATTACATGAACTTAGTGGATTTTTATTATCCTCCGTTACGTAAAACCAAACAGTTCATTTCAAGATAAATAAAAGCCAGATTTATCGATGAACAACGCCGGGATTGGACGAATTCACGAGAGAAAATCAAGTCAGTGAAACTGGTCACAAATGCTATGGACGAAGGAAAGAATTTCACGTAGTAAGAAGAAACACTTTCGGGACTTCGTCAAATAGATACAAGCCGGGTAAAAAGATGAGCAGTATCACTTTGAGGTTGCTAAGGTCAACGATCTGAATGGACTTCCTTTCCCTTTTACCAATAATAAAACCAAAACGAGATACACCATTATCGCGTTTCTATACGAATAAAACTAGTAATTTATGTTATACTTTCAGACATTCACTGACCAATCAATAATTAAATTGTATAGTTTAAGTAATTTATATTATTTTTCATCAATAAATTGTTGTAATGTTGGTAAACTAAGTCATACATTTTATCTTAAATTTGCTTGTTTTGAAAATAATAAAAATCGTTATTGATGTGATTCTTTCTGACATTCAATGGTTAATCAATAATTACCATTTTTAGTTGTTTTATAACTAGGAAATTTAAGATAAACTGTATAACTTAGTAAATTCACTAGTTTCGTGGTCCGCTTGACTAATTAATATCTTTCAATTAATTAAGGTTTAGTTGAGATAAAAAAGTTAGTGTCACGAGCGGGATTCGAACCCACGTTCTTCGGCTAAATACGCCGCTGCTCTACCACTTGAGCGATCGTGACCTCGATCCACTAGGACACTAACTTCCCATCTCAACCACACCTTTGAATTTTCCCTCCTTTTGCCATTTTTCAAATGTCGTGTAATCGGATTGGATTCTCGGCGACAAATGAAATGGCCACGGAGAGCTTTAGTGAAGGTATACTACATTTAACTTATTAAATTCATTAGTTTTCGTGATCCGATTGACCAATTAATATTTTTCAATTAATTAAGGTTTTTAGTTGAGATAATAAAGATGTATAACTTAGTACGTCTATATTACAACAACTTATTAATAGGAAATAAAGGAAATTCTTAAGACTTTCGAATTAATTATAGATTAGTCATTGAACGTCAGAAAGAACCAAATGAATTACTATTTTTACTAGTTTTATAACGAGCAAATTTAAAGTTTTGTAGATTTTCGACCTGTTTATGCAGATAATGTTCACTTAGTTATCAGGGATGTGGTCAAATAAAATATTTTTAATTTTAAATCTTCACCTATCGTTCGGAACTTTATCGTACCTTCTTCAGGGCTCTACAAAACAGCCAAAAGAATAAACACGCATTTAACTTCGAAGATGTTAAAGTCAAGACAAAAGAACCTCACCTGGGTCGAAAAGTAATAAAAGAAATTATGTGTATCTTCAAAGACGTTAATGCGTGTAATTTGCAGTCGGGTTAAGTTAAATATATGGAATGGGATTTCAATTAATTAAGGTTATCAGTTGAGATAAAAAAGTCAGTGTCACGAGCGGGATTCGAACCTACGATCTTCGGCTAGATACGCCGTTGCTCTACCACTTGAGCTATCGTGACCTCGATCCACTCGGACACTAACTTCCCATCTCAACCCCACCTTTTGAATTTTCCCTCCTTTTTGCCATTTTTCAAGATGGGAAGATCGTGAGATGCGGTCGGGTGTGATGTAGGTTTCAGAACAACATTTTCTTTATCGTGCCAACGTTTCGATCTTTTATTGAGATCATCTTCAGGGCTCAAAATGTTTGTCTTCTGTGTAATTGTGCCATCCTTGCGTGTCGTGTTGAGAGTGCACTGACACGCACAATTCCACAGAAGACAAACACTTTAAGCCCTGAAGATGATCTCAATAAAAGATCGAAACGTTGGCACGATAAAGAAAATGTTTTTCTGAAACCTACATCACACCCGACTGCATCTCACGATATCTGAATAATTATCGATTAACGGTCACTAATCTCTACACATGTATTTTTAGTTCTACTGTCTGTGATATTATATGAAACTAGTCCAGTCATTTCATAGTTTAGAAAGGTGAAGAAGAAAAATAAAGTTAGAGAAAAATTGTCAGTGTTTCAGTGTTTATAAAAATAAAACAATTCAAGTTTATTTACTTCAGAGTAAAAATAATGTTCTTACATATATTGCTTGGCCAAAATTAAAAATGTATAATATATCCTTTTGTAGAGCCCTAAAGAAGGTACAATAAAGTCCACCGGATCGCCGAGATCGAATCATGATTACACATTTGAAAAATGTCAAAAATGAGGGAAAATTCGAAAGGTAGGTCGTGATGGGAGTTGGTGCCCGAGTGGATCGAAGTCAAGATAGCTCAAGTGGTACAGCAGCGGCGGATTTAGCCGAAGGTCGTGGGTTCGAATCGCTCGTGACACTGACTTTTTATCTCAACCAAGACCTTACACGGAAAGAATAATTTATAATTTACAATGAACTTCGAGACACTTTTTCTTTTTAATGTAGCATTATCCTCCTGGTTTTACGTGATGTAACACCTAAAACTCTTATAGAATAAAAATGCTGATTGACGGTGTTAAAACAATAACAAATGAAAAAACGCACGAACTTTACTGGTTATCTGGTATAATAAATTATTAGAACTTCTGTTATTAGTAAAATTGATTTATGTTGGAATTTTCTCTCTCTCTCTCTCTCTCTCTCTCTCTCTCTCTTTCTCTCTCTTTCTCTTCGTAAAGCACACAGCAAAATAAACTCATTCTGCAAAGGATTCCTATGATGAACAAAAAGAAAGTTTGTTTTATTTGAGAAATTAAACAACGAAAGTCATGAATGATGCGTAAGAGTTGTTAAATAGTTTGTTTTGTCTTTTCTATGTGATGATGATAATTCCATGAATTGCTTTTTACAACTCGACGAAGAGTGTGATAATTTGCGGTTTCAAATTAATGTTACGTGAATCATGGCAGATGATGAGGCCATTTGGACGCAGTACGCTCGAAGAACGGAGAACCCGTAGAACATTATGTACCGGATGCGAAGACGTGATTCATATCGCACGGAAATGGAATTCACAGCTTTTATTTCTGAATGTTTTATTGTGTTTTTTTTTTAACAAGCCCCTCCTGCATTCGTGGATATGATAATCCGGCCTATTTTGACTTCATGCGAATCGGCGACCCCTAGGCATGAAATTGCCTCCGGTGTGATAACCCGCTTGTAATCGTTTGTAACTTCGTTTCTAATCAGTGTCCGTAATGGTTTTGCTTAAACGACGAATTTTCCCCCTGGACGAATTTCGCAATCTGAGTTGCGACGGCGTTTATGGAAAGCCGGGTTGTTTGCCAACGTGGCCATTGTGAACAAAGGTTATCTTATATAAAACAAAGTGTATTTCCTTTAATATATCAATTTGGGTATAAATCGCTGACGGAGAAAATAATTCTCAGGATGTACAATGTACAACGACAATTGGATTACTCCATTAACTCATAATGCCTGTTGTGGCCGCGGGCCCGCCAATTTTCGCTGGTTCCCTCAATTTCTCAGACGTGTTTATGTTTGCGTCATACTCAGTAAGCATCAACTAACGACGACTATTATTCTTAGAAATGGAAAAGTTCTGATGACCAAGCCTGATTTCATTTGATCCCACTGTCATTTCCCCCTGACTGTAATACATCATTGAAAAATATGAAAGATACTCCGGGAAAGATTTTAATTATAATTTTGTAAAGCATCAATTTTAATTACTTATTAAGTTTAATTCTTAAATATTAACACACTTCGTCTAATTCTGATGCCAAATTTTCCAAATCAAACTGACATTTCTTCAAACTAAATTCTTTTAAAAACTAGAATTTGGATTCCAAAAAGTACCCTTCAGCTGAGTGGCAGTTCAATTTGACTAAACGAAATTTCAATTTGATCTGAAAATAGTTAAATTAGACTTGGACATAGTAAATATCTAGGTGAATATGACAAAATCTAAATAGCAAAAACTCTGTTTTCCACATAGCTCTATCAATTTTTTAAAACAAATAGTTGAGCAACCAGAATTTTTTAAATTTTTATTGAAATATTGAATATATTAAATAAAAATATTAAAACCAGAATTTTTTATTGAGACAACACGTAAAGCACAAACTCAAGCTAAGAAAATAAAACTTACTAAATCCAGTTTGACATTTCTATAGTTATTTTTTTTCCACTCAGTTTGATAGTAAAATAATTTCTTCCTAACGTCCAACGAGGGACGAGGAAAAAATACTGCTAAAAATTAAAATGTTTAATTTCATTTCCATTTCATACATACAACCGTTTAGTTGATAGCTTGTCATACAAATCTTTAGCCAAATAAATCAGATAAAGCTGTTGATTTTATGGGGGAAATATATTTATGAGTGAAATAATGGAAAAATTGAATTGGATATGATTTATTTTCATTTAATCTATCAGCAATATAGTAGGTCTCAACCGTTCTCCAATATAAATTAAGTATAAAATAAGACTCAGGACTGGCCACCACTTGTGATTTATTTTGAATTGTGATTACATGCATTACTCAACAAAACCGGTTTTACAATTTTTTAAACGAATATCACTTCCAAAGGCAGATGTGAAAAAATATTAAACTTATGATAACTTATTCAGATATCTTGAGATGCGGTCGGGTGTGATGTAGGTTTCAGAAAAACATTTTCTTTATCGTATTGAGACTGTGACTCTCAACACGACACGCAAGGATGGCACAATTCCACAGAAGACAAACACTTTGAGCCCTGAAGATGATCTCAATAAAAGATCGAAACGTTGGCACGATAAAGTAAATGTTTTTCTGAAACCTACATCACACCCGACCGCATCTCAAGGTGTCTGAATAACTATCGATTAACGGTCACTAATCTCTGTCAAGATAGCTCAAGTGGTAGAGCAACGCAGCAGCTTAAGGATTTAGCCGAAGGTCGTGGGTTCGAATCCCGCACGTGACACTGACTTTTTATCTCAACCAAGACCTTACATGGAAAGAATAATTAACTGAAAGAAGTAAGTGTCACCAGCGGGATTCGAACCCACGACCTTGATACGCGTTTTATCTCAACTTAAAAAAACCCTTAATTAATTGGATGATATTAATTGGTCAAGCGGACCACGAAAAATAGTGAATCGAAAGAAGTAACTTGGACAATTGACCACAAAAACGTACATGGAGTAAATTATAAAATATTTTCTTTCTCATGGCTTCAAATTCCATAATTCGTACATGTTTATTGTATGAATTTTATGCTCGGTGCTATGGCGGCCGAGGCCGCTTGTAAAATCTGCACTGCGTTCGGTGATAAAACAATAAATGAACGCAGTGCACAAAAGTTTAAAAAAGGAGAAATAGTAAAGAATCTGAATTTAGGAGTGAGTGTGAAGGGAGACTACGATTACGGAGATGAAATGACCTAGCTGTTGATAACCCTTGGAGCCCAACCTCGGTGGATGGACGGAAGTCACCTCATTCTCATCCCGGACCCGTACACCCGGGTTGGGTGTTACTGTCCGCCGGTAATTTCTTGATAATTATAAAAGCTGGAATTACAGGTGGACTGTGAGAAATGGTCAACTAGTAATATGAGGGTCAGATAAAGGTTATTTAATTGTGGGATAACAATGAACATAGTAGGGCTGTAGGTTCTGTCTTTTATAGCAAAGTTAAAGTTGTATCGTTTTATATCATGTCTCACAACCTAAAATCTGAATTTAATGAGAAGAAAATTTTTAAACTGTTTACTCACATCAAAGTTAAATTGCTTAGTTTTTCCCATATGTTACGGAGATGTTTCACTTTTCTTTGCGGTTTGCGGCTATAGCTGTTGTGCTGGTGGGACAAATTCTCGGTCAATTTCTTTTCGAGGTGAATTCGGTGTCAAAGCTCTTGGAAAAATTAGACAAACTGCTGAGCTTTTGGGTCGAGGTGTTTTACGTTTTATTTTGACTTAAGGTGCTTAGTTAACGACTGGAAGGATCGACATCGCATAATTAAAACGATTCGTGTCGTGAGACCCTTTCATCATGAGAAGCTTCTTTTTCCCGTCCTCAACGAGGATGTTGTGCAACGTTGACACAATGGGGAATAAAAGCTGGGGTTTACTGGCCGTAGGGCCTACCGGAAAATTGGGATGGCGTTATGGCAATGGACGTCCGACGAAAATCCAGCGAGGATAAACGGACCGTAGATGATAACTTTTAACTAAAAGGATGTATTTTCTACATATCAAAATCAATGATGACAACAAAATATATAAAATTGTAAATCAGACGGGAGAGAGTTGAACAAATCAAAATATAATTGTCAGATCCGGCAGATTTCTAACACACTTGGATTTATGCTGAAGCAATTGGTAACAATTATAAACAAAATTGTCTAGAAACATTTACTGTCTTTGAGATAAATGACATCAGTTTTCCAAAATACTGAAGTGTTTTTTTATTGTATAAATGCTAATTGCCACGAAACAGAGTCACCTTGACTCGGTTCCTAAACGAATTAGCGCTCCGACCCATTTCTCGACGACCTTGCCTTGTGTTATGCTGAATCGGTCATTTACCCGGGTTACAGCTGTGGTCTACGAATCCAGGAAGACGGCCAGTCAGAACGGGATGGACGATGGGCCGGTATGGATGTGTCAGATGCCGGCTATCAAGGCTGGAGGGTTGTTTTGGTTGGATAATCGCCCTAAGCACGGCTAGCCTCAAAAATGACTGTCACGGGCACGAGTTCAATGTTTTATAACTAGCAAAATAATGGGAAATGTCACGGTTGCATTATATTAATAAAATAAACAATTAATAAAGAAACAAAAGAAAGTGAGGCCATAGTATTTCTAGAATAAACTTGCCCAGATATTTAACTTCCATGGTATTAAAAAGTTTAAACTAATCCAACCTAATCTTTTTCCTTTCGGGATTGTAATACAATAAAACAATGCCAGAAAAGGCCAGAAAAACGTTCAGCTTTTAAAGTCTACATACTATTTTGTCAATTTAACCTGATTTTTCAAAAATCTTCTAATATTCTTTTTCAACTCGAATCGAAAAAAATGGCAATTATAACAAAACTGAACTTTTTAATACGTTTTATAATTTTTCTTGGTATTCCGATTTCATTTCTTGTCGTCAGTTTGACCTAAATTTTCAAAAACCTTCTGTTATATTTTTTCGATATTCTTTTTTGACTACTACAAATTTAAAAAAATCTATAGTGTTTATGACAATGCTAGTGGCCAATTTCACCTGAACTTTCAAAAACCTTCTGGTTTTGTTTGTTTAACATAAAAATTGAAAAACAGAATCTACACTGATTGTGAAAAAATTGAGCTAGCACTTAGTGTCATCTTCTTTAATTGCACGGTTTGACAATATGACCTGATCCTACATAAAACCTCTATCTTTTTTTTTTAGCTCCTTAAAATTAAACCATGTGACAAGCAAAACTGAAATCTGTTGAATGTTGTTACTGGCGTTCTAATCGATGCAGTTTGACGTGATCCTTCAAAGATTTTCTTGTAATCATGTTAGCGTTTTCTATGGACTATGACAAAATTGTCGCTGGTTTTTAGTATATTTTTCAAATTATTATTGCTAGTGGCCAATTTTACCTGAACTATCAAAAACCTTCTGATATTCTTTTTTTAATATATAAATTGAGAAAAAAAATCTATACTGATTCTGACAAAATTGAGCTAGCTCTTTAGAGTCATCTTGTTTCTTTGCTCGTTGTTACAATATGATCTGATCATCCATAAAACCTCTGTTTTTTTTAATCCCTTAAAAAAAATCTGTAGTGACCAAACTGAACTCGTCGCTGTTTGAACGTTTTTACTAGTTTCCTAATCGTCTCAATTTGACGTGATCCTTCAAAAATTTTCTGTTATTCTTTTTATTTTTTATATTTTGTTATGACTGACAAAATTGAGCTTGTCACTGGGTTTGAGTATATTTTTTTCATTTCTTAATGGTTTTATATAACATTTCATCAATTGATCTGATCTTTCACAAATCTTCTAATATTTTATTTAACCTGAAAAATTAGATATAAACCCCTTTAGTAATTACGACAAATTTTAGTTAGTTACTGGTTTTTAACGGATATTTTATTTTTTGGTGGAAGAACATTTGCGAAAGAAAATAAAAGCTGGCAAAACTCAGAAATGGTCGATCTTATCAAAATTTTTCTTACAGCAAAATTAGCATAAAATCTGAAATGGAATTGTACAATAAAAATATGGGATTCTCATTTAAAATAACAAAGTTAGTGTTATTTCCCAGTTAGATGAGAGAGTTATGTATAAGACGATTTTTCGCTAATGTTAATCGTTTCCGAATTAAATTGGTGGATCGTAGAAGTTGATACATCCTGTCTGTATATTAAAAATCAAAAGCAAGCTCAATTTTGTTATACAATACATTGTTCGTTATATTTTTAGGGGTTAAAAAATCATATGAAAAGAGTTTTGAAATATCAGTTCACAATAACGACTAGCCATGAAATCACAAGAATGGTAACAATTAGAAAATCTGTGAAAAGTCAAATTTTGTTGTAATTACAATTTTTATTCGATTTTCGGGAGAAAACGAATACTGGAAGGTGTTTCAAAAATTAGGTCACATTTACAGCAAACAGAACCTAGACCCTTTAAAATAAAAATAAAAAAATTAAACAACCCGCAACAAGTTCAATTTAGTTGTAATTGCATTTTTTCGATTTTCAGGGGTTGAAAAAAATATTGCAAGGTTTTTGACAGATCGGGTCAAATTGACAATAAACTGCATCTAAACACCAAGTACGAATAAAAGAGTTAATAATTTTCAATTTTTTAAGGTTCATTTTTTCTTGTTTACTACTAATACTAGCATATTCACTGGATCTATTAGGAGATATCTGCCATTTAAGTTGCTTCATACATACAGTTTAGTAAAAGAAAAAAAATGTATGGGGGAAGGTGGAAAGAAGGACTTGAAACAAGTAAGATTTACCAATGTAAATAAGCTGAACAAATTCCATCGGTAATGCTATTTCATAGCGTATTACTTTTCAATTAAACTTGATTTTGATAGCAGTTGAGATTCTACTTAAATTAAATGTGAAAATTAAGTTAAATGTGTGGCTTAAGTATGAAAATGTAAATAGATACAATAATTTTTAAAAAGTGTAAAATTGAGTAATAGAATAAATTTTATCTATATATTTTAAGTCAGTATCCCCTCTGCACTTTAAGTAAAGATCAACTTAATTTTTTGACCATATTGAGCTAAATATATTAGAAATTTCTGTGACCTAAAGAAAAAATGGTCATCTCCTAATATTTTTCTAATATTTTCACATTTTTTGTGTCAGATGATTTCAATGTAAAACTTTAACACAAAAAAAAATTAAGTTGTGCATATGCAGTTTTCTTTTTGGTCTTGTGACAGTTAAAGTTTCTTTTGGCTTTTTTTGGTCCAGTTTGAACTCACGGTTGTCGGGTATGTCGTCGTGGAAGACTTCGGTGGCGTTGAAATCGACGGTGGCCAGAGCTGCCGGTATGAGGAGGTAGAGAAGAAACATAGTTGTGTCGCGTAACGCTCCTCCACCTAGACAAACTCAATTCCCTTCCACTTGGGTTCTTCGCGACCCCACCACAGACCCTATGTTACAAACTGGCCAAAACCCCATCTGCGGCCAACATCCTGCCGACCCGATGGTCCAAACGATGACTCGGCGGAAAAAACACCACCCTTGGAGGAAGTCGATTTAAAGGAGGAAGATCCAGAAAAGGATTCTGATCGAGTTGAAAGGAAAAAGCTTTAAAAAATTATGGTGTGTAACTAAAATGCAAGATTTATCGTTTTAGACAACAATGGAGAGACAAGAGTAAAATATCTCACCGCTTTTTAAAGTCCTTGATTAACTTACAGTAAATAAATTCCCTGGATCTCATCATTTAATTAGATTACTTTTGTTTGCAACTGCACTATCTCATCCTTTCGAATTTTTCTCACAATCTTTAAGATTTGTTCTTGCACTTTTAAAAAGCACAAACAAAATAAATGTTGCTTAAATTTAATTAGTCAGGTCCCCACTACAAATTCAATGAAGACGTTACACATCAACGAAAAGTTATATTTTATCACAATGTCATTCATTTTTTATAACTTCTTAATTAAGTAATTATAATGGATCTCATGGAAAGATTGTGTTCATTCACAAAGCTCAAAAAGGATATCATATTGTTCTAAAAAGTTCAATTCAAATTGACTTGGTCCAAGACCACTTAAATTTTAATAAAGACGTTACAAAAGCCTTAATCAAATCAATTTTTCTTGTCTCCTGGAATAATTAACTAATTTTCAGCTGCTCAATCTCACTCTTTTGCAAAATTAGTTTGCAGAATTTTGAAGTTTTTAAAAAATTCAAGAACAATCTTTTATGAAAGAACGAAGAGCATTGATAATAAAAACTGAAATCGGAAAACCGTTAAAATTCAACAATCATAGCTAACAATATTTTAAAGAGAACACAACACCCAGAAGCTGAGAAAGATTTTGGTTAGTATAAAAATACGGTAAAATTTAGAAACAATGTTTAGGTTTTTGCCAAAAAACTAATATTTTACTGTTAAAAAAATCTTAGCCATAAATTCGTACTGTACAAAGAAAAAACAAAAGAAGATTTTTCGGTAAGCAAATTGTAGCGATAAATGGGAACTTTTTGGTCTCTCTAAAATGTCTTAAATAACAAAATCTGGGACGATTATAGAGAGAGAGAGAGAGAGAGAGAGAGAGAGAGAGAGAGAGAGAGAGAGACAGACAAACAAAAGAAAGAAAAAAGAGAGAAGAGTGAAAAAATGTAAGAGAGAGAGAGAGAAAGAGAAGAGACAAAAGAGGGAGGAGAGATGGAAGAAAGAGAGAGAGAGAGAGTCAGAGAGGGAGAAAGATATAGAAAACTAAATGAGAGAGAAAGAACATGAAAGAAAAAGAGGGGGTAATAAAGTGGAAAAGAGAGAAAGATATACTAAAAATTAGAAAGATAGAAAGAGTTAAAGAGTAAAAGGGAGAAAGAGAATTGAATTGTTTGTCTTTGTTGTAAATTTGGCGGGTTCGAACGCAGGGCAGCTGGATTCGAACCCGGGACCTTTACCTTACAGTGATGAGCGCTGTGTCAACGCATAAACCGTTGCGGACACCGACGGCCCCAAATCGACGATTTGATTTTACACAAAGAAATGAATACAAAATAAACGAAAGGATTATGCAGATAGTTTTAACATTAATAAGTTTTACTAAACTTAATATGTAGTCTGTAATATACAATATATCGTACCTAATTTAATCGTAATATAAACAATTTCACTTTATAATAACCACAATTTAAATTTTAAATTTTTTTAATAAATATAAAATTTTTAAGTAGATTCATAAATAAAAAAATTAAAAAGTGAAAAATATGTAGTTATATAATAACCATTTAACAAGTGAATTAGTGAACGTATTGATCAAGAAGTAATTGGTCGAGAGAAAAAATATTAAATTTAAGTTAAAAACCAAAAACAACACGTAATAAACTAAGATTTATGTATGTAATGTAAAAGTATATATAAAAATAATGAAAAATATATAAGTAGATTATTAGGCACCGGAAATGATTATACATATTTTGAAATTGGTATTTCTTTTAATTTATTCTTGAATAATGTTTCATTTTTTAACTCTTTTATTGCTAATATATAAATTAATATATTGTTCGTGATTCATTTTGCTTTTTAGTACAAAAGATTTGCTAAATGATTTGTGTGTATGTGTGTGTGTGTGTGTGTTGTGTGAGAGAGACAGAGAGAGTGAGAGGGAGGGAGAGAGTTTGAGGGAGAGGGATTTGCATTTATTTATACGGTCGTTACCTCGTTATCACGTTTTTTCCTGATATTTGTTGACATAAATTGTCTTAAATAATAAATTCAGGGAGGATTGTTGTTGATATTCAACATGAATGACGACTAACGAAATTGAAACGTATTAAATTTTTTTTGTATAATAACAAAAATTTTCACTTTTTGTATTCATAAAACTAAAATTTCTCTAAAGTAAAATTATAAATTAAAATTAAAATTTTAACCATACAGACCAATCTTATTTCTTAAATCCTTTATTGTCCTCTACAATGATTAAAATTACTTGGATCCTCTGCTAACGCCGTGAATATTCAAACAACAAATCTATTATTTTTTGGTTACCATTATTCAAGGAGTAACAAAAACAATATTAGGCAATAATTTGTAATGCAAAAACAAGATCTAGACGCATATTAGCTCATGATCATAATAGGTAATCATTTTCAATCGGAATCGTTGAAGCATTTTGTAATTTTATAAACGATTTTAATACCAAACTTTAATTGTACGTTCTATCATTTAAGCAGCTAATCTGTGTTAGGATTTTATTTATTATTTTTCAGGAACGGATGTAATGAGATTAGAAAGGAAAAACCGTCTAATCGGTTGTTTCATTGTTCCCAACGATTTGGACAGTGGTGACAATTTCGTGAGCCTGTTCTCGCCGTTTCTCCTAAACAAAAATCACTTTCCAATCGAACCGTCATCAATAGCGATTATATCAATTGTTTTCCTTTCGTTTTTCTTCAAACCTTTTAAATATTGAAGGGGTATGGTTGAGGATCGGCTGTATGTTTGAACAAAATGGACTTTTATGACTTTCTCTTTTCTGACAGAGAAAAGTGGCAGTGAGTGAGTGATAGAGATAGATAGACAGATAAATACATAAAGAGATAGAGATAGATAGATAGATAGATAGATAGATAGATAGATAGATAGATAGAGAGATAGAGAGAGAGAGAGAGAGAGAGAGAGAGAGAGAGAGAGATTGTTGCATTTATTTAAAACATAAAATTTTTTGATTTTTTTAAAATAAGAAAATGATAAGCATTAGAAAGTTATATGTTAAAAAACGATCGGATATGAGACCATTTAGACATAAAACACTGTAAGAGAGAGCAAATAAAAAGCTAGAGAAGAGAGGGTGAGAAAGAGAATCTTAAAAGGAAGTACGAGAGATTTATTAATTTTTCGGGATATATTTCCTGGAAGGTTGACAAGTTATAGTGTTTTATGTCTAATTGGCCTCATATCCGATCGTTTTTTAACATATAACTTTCTCATGTTTATGATTTTTTTGTTTAAAAAAAAATCAAAATTGTTTTATGTTCTCTTTCTATCTTTCTCTCTCTATCTATCTATCTATCTATCTATCTATCTCTATCTCTATCTCTATCTATCTATCTCTTATCACAAGTTTGACTAGAAGTACGAGTGGAATCTAACGGTTATGAAATACTCAAATAAATTCCATTATTAAAAAATATATATACATTAACATAAATGAAAATGATTTGTTGCTTTTTAATTTTACGATGAATTGTGTATATCTTGTTGTACTAAGCTGCATTAAGCTATGTATTTTGATATGTCATGAAAATTTTGGTTGCAAACATTTCAATTACGGATGTATGAAACAGACTAATTTTCTAGTATAAACCGAAGCTTTCTATAATAGACGAAATGGTAAATCACCCCATGGATTCCATTTATTTCCAGATATTGGAAAGGGCTTACAAGGAGGCTTCTTTCCCACGGCGCGTTTCTTTCCTAGTTCGAAATTTGGATTAACACTAATAATTAGGCCGATTTTAGCTCAGGGTGAAAGTGCTTAGGTTTTAATCCTGCACATTTGAATATTTGCAACCTGACACAGTTATTTGCCGGTTTTTGAGAAATGTACTTTCTGGGTTTTCAGTTCTAAAAATAAATTTTAAAAAAATTAAAGAGGAACGTCCTGAATTGGGATGAATCATTTGAGAAAGACAGCATATCCGCTTTCGATAGTTTGGACTGGTATTTATTCTAATTTTTTGAGATTTAGGCAACGTTTTATGAGTGTCATAAATGGAAAAGTTCTCTCAAAAATACATTACCTTCGATCTATTGGAAAATTTTTAAAACCCACCGATGTCAGAATTGAGTTTGTAATTTTTTTGCTTTGCATATTGTGGGTTTGAAGAGGAAAACCACACGTGTTTTAAAGACTAGAATAAGGAAAATAATATCAAGCTTTCAAACAATTCAATTTATAAACGTTTTCCCGGACAACAGTCCTGTACCCTTGGGCCAGTTCAAAAAATAAAGGTTTAAAATTAATTTAATATTGTTGTGTTTTGTTCGTTAAAATAAAATTAATTATCGAAGTGTAAACTGTAGAAATATGCCAGTTATCAAGACGACATTATGAATTGTTATTAAACAAGCCAATTTGGCAGAAAATCGT
Organism: Cimex lectularius; assembly: GCF_000648675.2. Classification (NCBI taxonomy): domain Eukaryota; kingdom Metazoa; phylum Arthropoda; class Insecta; order Hemiptera; family Cimicidae; genus Cimex; species Cimex lectularius. The sequence goes on along the minus strand of NW_019392789.1, from coordinate 127,808 downwards.
TTGTCATTGTGGATTCTAGACTAAATACGAGAAAGAAAGACTTTCTTCATTTTAGGCATTTTTTCTTATTTGTTTTAAGAATGTTTTTTGATATATATTTTTTATTTCGGAATTTGGTATATTTATTAAATTTTGATGTCATGTTTTTGTACATTGTCCAAAAAAAACTGGTCGTTTAGTTTCTATGACAACTATTTAGTCGTTGTTACTTAAGATTACCTATCTAGAAACAAGTAGAAGGCTAAATATTTTGGACGTAGATCAAAAATAGATACTGGTACCTCTGAGGTAATCAATTCTGGAAATGAAGACTGACACCCAACAAAATGTTAATTGGATTCAAAAATAAAAAAATAATCACGGAAAAATCAAATCCAATTATATTGTATTCAGCTGGCTCTAAAACCAGGGAAGGGACTTAATCAGTTATATTCTGTACAAACCCAAAACGTGACCAATCAAAATCTCAACTCATTAGACTCACTTTGCTCCTTAAAGTTGAAATACACGCCTGTGCCAAAGAAAATCTAAAAAAAAAAAAAAGACAGCCAGAAGACCTTAGAAGCATTAGCACGTATTAACCGACACGTTCAAAATAGACGGTGAATGCATCACAAGCCTCCGAAACCTGGGAAAAGATGACAATCTAATAAAATCTTGGGTGCCAGAAAGGAATTTTGAATAATAACCAAGCCCCTACAGGCTCAGAACCTACAATTGGGATAACAGAACTAAATAGACAGCCGACAAAGAAAATGTTCCAGCTGTATAATACACACATGATAAAAGAAACCTCACCAATATTGACAAACACATTGCTACAGCCCGACAGGTTCATAATCGGAGGAATGATAGGACTCTATACAGTCACTAGTATCTTAGAAAACACCTATACATGATTAGTATATTCAACTATTTACCCAATTTATAGGTTAAGCATTGACCTTGGAAGAAGAAACTGCCACCCATGTTATTTTCAGATACGAAGTAACTGCTCAATGGAAACATATCCTCTAACAGACATATCAGCCTTTTCCCTTCCTTGTCGAAAATCCTTGAAAGACTAGCTATTAAAGCGCTTCTACCGATCCTAGATAATTCTCACCAATTTGGCTTCCGTCCTCACCATTCCACAGTTGTCACACTATCTCCTCTGCTCTAGAAAATAAAGAGTATTGCGTGAGTGCGTTCCTAGATGTAGCACTGGCTTTTGATACGGTCTGGTACCTAGTATTTATGAATTTATGAGTCACTTCGCTCCTGACCACTGCGCCCGAGTGAGGTGCGGTAACGAATTAGCGGAAAGCAGACAGATACAAATCGGAGTCCCAGAAGGATTCAAAAGTTTACATCACACATAATAATGACTTACCTATACCCAATACCATCATAACGGGCGATACCGCAAATTTGTCCCCTAACTCGAATCCTACTCAAGCTAAATCCAACACCCAAAAGTACCTTGAGCTTATAGAAGGTTGGTGTAAAAAGAGGAGGACAAGTCGGAATGAATATAAATGTATTCAGTCAATTTCTTATTGGAAAAATAGTTACCTCCTCTTATGTACACAAAGATATACCGACAGCCAGACAAGTCAAATACTTAGGACTACACCTAGACAGCAAACTGACGTGGAATCCCCACACAAGAATCAATGGGACAACAACATAACAAAAAACTTCGACAACTACAAACACTTCTAGGACTGAAAATCATGTTGACCGTCAATAGTAAACTAACCTGATACAAGACTTTACTGCGACACTTTGGACATTCGAAGTAGGCGTGTGAGGCTGTGCCATCCAGCGTCAATCCTTTCGATAAAAAGTCCTCAGACATATCTTAAAAGCTCCTTACTATGCCACTAATCTGTCACAAAGGTTTCACATCAACCTCACGAAATGGATCGATGTACGATGGCCTAACCCTAAATATGGAGCCCTCTCTATGCGCTCTCATCAAGAGAACCCGGCACGTTAACTTAATAGTAATAGAGATCGACGGGCGTCGGTGGCCGCAACGGATTGACACGGCGCTCATCACTGTAAGGTAAAGATCCCGAGTTCGAATCCAGCGGTCCTGCATTCATTCGAACCCGACATACTTACAAATGGGCTTTTTCTCAAAAACACCGGCACTCCGAGGGTTTATATGACCTCTGCTGTTGTTGCGAACCCTCGTAAGGATCCTCTCGAGATCTCCATGCCTCCTAATCCCTCACAATGTGTACCAGCATGGTATATGCAGCGCTGGAATTAGTGTTCGCGCTGTGACCGCATAAAAAAAAGTTTTCTGGTCTCATTTGTAAAATGTAATAATGAGTTAAGCTGAGTTTACTTCCAATGATCATACAGCAGCTGTATCTTTTGAATCAAGTGCTTATCCTGGGGGGAAAGGGTGAAAACATGCCATTGGCAACCATCAAATACAGAAAAAATTATAAACATCATACAATGAAAAACAGTCAATCAGAGTTATTTCTCAAATGTAAAATATCTAATAAGGATCTATCCAAAAATTACATGAGAAATGAACAATTTATACTAATATCTTAGTATCCAAATTTTAGTCACTTCCTTTGTTCTTACTAATTAAATTGTTTAATTATATCTATGTTTTTTAATTGAAAAAATTAGAAGGCTGGAACGTAGATAATAGCCTCAATGGACATGGAAGTATGTCATAAAGGAAAAGCCACTTTTGAATTATTTGACTCAGGTATTCGGTTATCCCCTTGGTCACATATTGAGGGCGTCTGATGTAAGGAGCGCATTAGCCAGACTCTTAATTAGCAGGCAACCTTGATCACTTTTCATTGCCGACTGGGCAAAGCTCAAAAGCTGAAACGTCGGGGCAGAAATGCGTTCCTCAGGGAGGAGTGGCCGGTCTATTTGTACTTGCACGCTCGCTCTTAAATCGGTCATACGTTCAATTGTAAGAAAAATAATCAATTGTTCACTTTCTCCTTATTAAAAGAATTATTTTGATCGGTTTATTATTTTAATCACTTTTTTTTTTAAACTGAATTATAGGCCATTCCTTTTAAGTATCACATGCCAGATGGTAATGCTGCTTGATATGCATATTGCACAACGAAAAAAAAACAGGGTGTAATTTTGTCAGGATACAATTTGGTGGCTGATTAAGCCCTCTTCACAACATCCATTAAAACCTCAACTTTCTACAAAAGAAAATGAGAATTCAGGAGAAAAACCATGATATAGTATACAGATGTCTCCAAAGCTCATGAAGGAATAGGATCTGGTTTTTTATACAAGCCCAAAGCATGCGCAAATAAATTCATTAAGGATTACCTTGGTCTTTTAAGCTGAAATATATGTCATCAACACTTGACATGATCTTGCATATTAGCCATGGTACGAATTCTTGTGTGTTCAAATTGGGGGTTATCGGGAAAAAAGGGCCAGAGGCGACGGTGGGAATCGACCCCACGACCGCGGCGTGAGAGTCTCTCATGCTAACCACTCGGCTACCGCGGTCCCCGTCATCAACACTTGGACTTTAGAAAATCTGAAAAGAGGTTACACCGGAAAAAACTCCTCTTATGATTGGATAGCCAAGCAGCTAATAAAGCATTAACATATAAAACCATCTAAACAAAACTAGCCAATGAATGCATCCAAATCTCCAGAACCTGGGGAAAAATGATAACTTGATGATACCTTGGGTAACAGGGCATAAAGGAATTTTTGGCTGATGAAAAAGCAGACACATTGACCACAGGAGGATCTGCAAGACCATAGGAGAACATATATAGGCCCTGGACAAATTCTCGGGATAACAAAAGAAACAAAGAATCCTCCATCGCAGAATGGATCCAAAAAAAGACAAAGGGAGAAGTGGGTAAATTCTAGAGGCGCTACAAAGTGCTAAAACAACTTTACCAATTGTCAAATTCACTGTTACAATTAGTGAAGGCTAAGATCAGAGGAGTGTTAAGGCTATTAACCGGTCACTAGCATCTGAGAAAACATACATAACATAGGTATATCCACAGATCCTCCTGTAGCCAGTTAATGATGAACCCATTTGCAGATTGTGTAATGAAGAGAAAGAAACAGCCACCCTTATCATCTTCGAATGCGTAACAACCGCTGAATAAAGACATAACTTGGGTTGCAAAGAAAACCTAGTAATTGGAATTGCACTAACGACAGTCGATGACATTGTGCATCTTAGAAGAATGAACTTGTCGATTCCACTAAACTAGGAATTTAGGAAAGTACAATAAGCCAGAATGCTGCAGCACTTGGGGAACGAAAAACCCCACTTCCTAGTAACCGTCATCATCATCATCATCAGGATAAAATTCTCAAAAAGAAGAAAATAGTTTTTTAACGATACGTTACTTAGAAAAAAGATAAAATTGCAAAATATATTTATATATAAACTGAGGACTTTTTATCGAAAGGATTGAGTGCGCTGGATGGTTGCAGAGCCTCACAAGACTACTTCGAATGTCCGAGTCTTGTATAAGGTTAATTTTCTATTGACGTTCTGTCTGATTTCCGATAATTCGTTACTGCATCTCACTTTGGAGCAGCTGTCTGTTATGTAGGATTTCAGGATAAGGTGATAAGAAGTGGGTAGGAAGCGTTTAAATTCATAAATACTAGGTGCCAGACCGTATCAAAAGCCAGTGCTACATCTAGGAATGCACTCACGCAATAATTTTCTAGGGCAGAGGAGTAAAGTCTTGTATAAGGTTAGTTTACTATTGACGGTCAACATGATTTTCAATCCTAGAAGTGTTTGTAGTTGTCGAAGTTTTTTGTTATGTTGTTGTCCCATTGATTCTTGTGTGGGGATTCCACGTCAGTTTGCTGTCTAGGTGTAGTCCTAAGTATTTGACTTGTCTACCTGTCGGTATATCTTTGTGTATACTGCACTCTGTACATAAGAGGAGGAAAGTATTTTTCCAATAAGAAGATTCACTGAGTACATTTATATTCATTCCGACTTGTCCTCCTCTTTTTACACCAACCTTCTATAAGCTCAAGGTGCTTTTGGGTGTTGGATTTAGCTTGGTAGGATTCGAGTTAGGGGAGAAATTTGCGATATCGTCCGTTATGATGGTATTGGGTATAGGTAAGTCATTATTATGTATGATAAAAACTTTTGAATCCTTCTGGGACTCCGACTGTATCTGTCTGCTGTCCACGTCAGTTTGCTGTCTAGGTGTAGTCCTAAGTTTTTGACTTGTCTGGCTGTCGGTATATCTTTGTGTATACTGCACTCTGTACATAAGAGGAGGTAACTATTTTTAAGGGAAAAGGCTGATGTGTCTGTAAGGGGATATGTTTCCATTGAGCAGTTGCTTCGTATCTGAAAATAACATGGGTGGCAGCTTCTTCTTTCAAGGTCATTGCTTAGATACCAGTGACTGTATAGAGTCCATCCTCTGACTATGAACGTGTCCGGCTGTAGCAATGTTTTTGCCAATATTGGTGAGGTTTCTTTTATCATGTGTGTACTATAAAGTTGGAACACTTTCTTTGTCGGCTGTTTATTTAGTTGTGTCATCCCAATTATAGGTTCTGAGCTTGTAGGGGCTTGGTTGTTATTCAAAACTCCTTTCTGGCCCCAAGATTTTATTAGATTATCATCTTTCCCCAGGTTTCGGAAGCTTGTGATGCATTCACCGACTATTTTGACTGTGACGGTTTTTACGTGCTAATGCTTCTAAGGTCTTCTGGCTGTCTTTTCTTTTTAAGATTTTCTTTGGCACAGGCGTGTATTTCAGCTTGAAGGAGCAAAGTGACTCATAAATTCATAAATACTAGGTGCGAGACTGTATCAAAAGCCAGTGCTATATTTAGGAACGCACTCACGCAGTACTCTTTATTTTCTAGAGCAGAGGAGACAGTGCCGACAACTGATGAGGATGAAAGCCTAGGATTGGTATAAGCGCATTAATACGTAGTCTTTCAGGGATTGTCGGCTTCGCATCTGAAAATAACATGGGTGGCAGTTTTCAGGAGGTTTTATTTTGAATATAGTGATCCCTAACTATCCCCTTAAAAATAAGTAAAAAATGTAACGATGAACTAGATTATCGACCTGCTGGATACAAGAAGTCTTTTCAGAGGATCTTCGGAAGAGGTCAAAAAAAAAAACTTCCTTACGGTTTTCGCCAAGCTTTCGACAGTTTTATACTGTAATCTTCAGGGCTTTAAAACCTTAATAGGAAATTAAACAACACGGTGTTTTGGGCACAGAAGTACATTATGTTTTTTCCGGCTCAGCATCTCATATATGTCTAAAAAACCAATAAAATCCACCTTTTTTAGTTTTTCAGGTACAAGTGATCACAGTACGTTTCCCAAATATATATATATATATATATATATATATATATATACATATACAATTAACTTATTTTAAAATTTAAATAACAATACAGTAGGATCACAGATCAAATCAATAAAAACCGATAAAAACAAAATCTCTACGACGAGGGGAAACAAGGGCTACCCAATCCTAAAGCCGTAGGATTTCGTACTTCTCGCCAACTTCAAAGATGCGTCCGTGTCTGTGCCTTTCCCGGCTTATATCCTTCATGTCCATTGAAGATTGTGAAGTGCCAAAATACATGATAACAAGATGATCGGAAAAACCTAACTACAGGTTCATAGCCTGTCGGACGTCAAACATCGAAAGGAAATCGCAGTCCCAGCGAAGATGATGACGAGAAGAAAAAATGCTTTTGACAGTACAGAACAAACAGGAAAGACAGACAAAATTTTTCATTTGATAATTTTTCCTGAAAGGTTTTACATGCTCAATAGTGGCAAACGTTACTGTTTATTGTTAAATTTTATTGTTTAAATGACAAGTAATTTTGTTAATGAAAAGCAACAGTATACATTAAACGACGTACGCGGAAAGGTATAAAAATAATATTTGTTTAGTACCGCATGGCCAAATGGTAACATTACTTGATATGCCCAAGGGCGAATCGTGAATAAAGTTTCTTTCATGGAGATGATTTTTTTTTCTTCTAAGCTTTAGGATTGAATGATGTCGCTTAATCGAGGAAGGGAAGTAAGGCCAATGGGCTTTGTCCGACTGTCAGCCGGTAATGCTCCAGCTTGGGAAAAAAAAATAACGCCCTTGGCAGTTCCAAAGGAGCCCGGTCAAGGAAAAATCGGCCTTTTTTTAAATATTGTGAAACCCTTTTGCGTCGTTTAGCCGCCAAAGAGGCGTATCAGCAGGACGACACGTTACCATGATATGTACAAATGCTTAAATGAAATTTATTGACTCCTTGACTGACATTTTTCCTTGTCACACTCAATATTCATATGGAAATTGCAAAAACTTTACACCTTTTACGAAGCATAATAATGTTAAATGTGTTTAAGCAAAGTAGATATCTTTCAATGATGAAAGCCTAGAAATAAACGCCACCAAAATAAACACAACGGATTTGACCAGGACAAAAATTACACCATACTTGTAGATACAAGAAATAAACTTGTTATATTGTCTTCTTCCTAAAGTTTTTCACCTTCTGACGTTCATTCTGCGATCAACATCTAAAACCATAAAAAGCTAAGGTTTTGATCTTATTATCTACAAATGAACACTTTTCCAAAAGCCACCGAATTCAGTACATATCAACTTAATTCTTTGCTTTACTTGGAAACACTTGCATATCCTAATGTTCCTTGAACTTGAACTTTTAAAGTAAAGTTTTAGAAAAGCTCCTATTGAAAATAATTCTTCCATTCATAAATTCGTAAAATTTAATCGTAGATTTGATTTTCGCCACGACTCAACTGTCCAAAAGTGACATCGCGTGGTAGACATCAGTTCCTCTCTTGAGATGGGACAGTACTCTCTGAGGACTTTTTTGACGTAAGTAAAGCTTTCGACCGATTTTGGTACCCGGCCTTGCTGTTCATGATCAAGGGCATCTTTCCCTCCACCTACTTACTGCACAGTTACCTCACTGACTGGTTTTTCCTGGTCATTGAAGGCAAGTTGCTCTCTGCATATTTCCTCATGCAAGCTGGTGTTCCTCAGGATAGCGTTCTAGCTCCGAATTATACCAGGTAAACAACAGACATTTCATTATTTCCTTAAACCACGCACTCACAAATGCAGACGAAGCAACATTTCTCTCTTGCAGGTTTGATCATTTCCACTCGAAACGTTAAAAAAAACTCACATTATTGGTGAGAAGAGAATAAAATAATTAATAATAAATTCATTTCATCTTTTTTCATACACTACCACTGCATATCCTTTGTTTCCATCACATTTGCTGCCATCAGTGTAAATTATCCATTATATTTAGTGGTCTATTGACCAAATTACTTCTTTCAATTAAATAATCTTTTTATGTAAGGTTTTTGGTTGAAATGAAAAAGTTAGTGCCACGAGTGGGATTCGAACCCACTACCTTCGGCTAAATATGCCGCTTCTCTACCACTTGAGCCATCGTGGCACTAACTTTCTAACTAATTAAATTCACTAATTTCGTGGTCCGCTTGACCAATTAATATATTACAGTTAATTAAGGTTTTTAGTTGAGATAAAAAAGTCAATGGCACGAGCGGGATTCGAACCCACGTTCTTCGGCTAGATACACCACTGCTCTACCACTTGAGCTATCGTGACCTCGATCCACTCGGACTTCCCATCTCAACCCCACCTTTTGAATTTTCCCTCCTTTTTGCCATTTTTCAAATGTCGTGTAATCGGATTGGATTCTCGGCGACAAATGATGAATGATTTCTAACTAATGATGAATGATGAAGTGAGTGCGGTGTTCAATCCTTTTTTAAGAAAGATAGTTCCTACTCACAGTAATTTTTTTTTTTAAATATGATTTTAGTACATTCTTCAACGGGGATATTTGTGAATAAATTAGTATAGTCAAATGACACTAAAACACAGTTGTTGGGTATATTGATGTTATTTAATTCTTTTATCAATTCTAAAGTATTGTTAATACCGAATGTAGGTTCGAAATCGGTGTGATTTTTAATTATTTTGTCAATTGTACTTGCAAGTTTATGGCATGGGGTATTATAAAAGGACACTACTGATCTTATAAGTTTGTTTTCCTTGTGAATTTTGACTGTACCGTACAACATTGGGTGTTTTGGGTTCATTGGAATTAGTTTTTTAACTGCATATCGATCATCTGAGAATAAAAAATCACTATGTTTTATACTACTACACTACTTACTGTGAGTAATAACTATCTTTTATAAAAAAGGATCTAACTTTTTCATTTCAATCAAAAGCCTTACATAAAAAGATCAATTAATTTAAAGAAGTAATTTGGTAAATAGATCACTAAATATAATGGATTTAATAAGTAAAACGAAGTATAACTTCACTAACAGCTCCCCGTGGCCATTTCATATGTCGCCGAGACTCGAATCCTGATTACAGGACATTTGAAAAATGGCAAAAAGGAGGGAAAATTCGAAAGGTTGTAGGTGGAGATGTAGTTGAGCTGGTGTCCGAGTGGATCGAAGTCCGATAGCTTAAGTGGGAGAGCAGTGGTGTATTTAGCCGAAGGTCCAGGGTTCGAATCCCGCCGAGGGCACTGATTTTTTCATTTCGACCAAAAACCTTAAATAAGAAGATTAATTAATTGAAAGTGTAAATTATGTATCATTTTCCTCTTTGTGCTTCTTTTATTTGTTATATGTAATATTTTAGACATATCAGGTACAATAACACCAGGAAGTCGTCAGCAAATGCAATAGTTTCCGATAGTTAAAAAAACCGTTTAGTATTTAATATAGCACGAAAAGTTGTAACTGTATCCGAAGATGTAAAAATAAGAAAAGCTGGAGGGTAGAGATGCCCGAATCCGGATAAAGTATGTACAGCATACAAAGTACCAAGGTCGACCAACTGGTCCACTAGTTTTCTTTAAGGGAACGGAATAACCTTGATACTTCCCCCAGGAAAAGTACTGGAAAATATTACAACATTGCTCTAGACGTAAATCGTATTTAATTCGTTGTCTCGTATTAAAACAAATTCCATTTATTTCACAATTATTTACCAAACTATGGATAATAACTTCACAGTAGAATGAAAAGGAAGAAAAAGATCGAAATTGATAGGTAGGGGACTTTTCTGAGGGTGTAGGAACCAGGGAATCGTTGTATTCATATTGCTAAATTTTTGTTCTTTACGATATCAACCTATTTGGGATAAATTAACAAGCGTATGTTAAAAAAAAAATTGCGTGTTTAGAACAGTCATAAACGGACAGAACGTTAGATAAGCCAAAGATACTTTCGCAATGTGAAATATGAAGTTCATCACAACTTACGAAAAACATTATTGGGTCACAATCTGTCACTTTATGCTTGAAACTTCGTTATGTAATGGAATTAGTACAAAAATGTTATTTGTATTATGTTTTCTCTAGTAAATTGAATATTGTGACTAAACCAATAATTTTACATTACAATCATGGAATTAGTGAATCAGTAAAAAGTTTGTTTTCAACAAGACAGCACAAAATGGACTGAATGAAGCTCCACCCGACCTTTACCCTTCAGTCTAAAACTTCATCGTACCAATGGAGCACATTCTTACATTTAAAAAATCGTAGAAGACTGTTGTCAAAAATATTAAATAATCCAAAATTCTCGCATCGCTAGAGTACGCTGCTAATCTACTTACACAAAAATTGGTATTTTTACAAAGCTTAAGCGTTGAAAGAATTGGGATAGGATAAAAGAGGCGTCCACGAGGCTATCTTCACCTCGACCTGAGTAGGTCTATTGTGCTCGTATATTTTTATAACTAATTGGCCACATTGCCAGTTGTTCCTTAGTGAAGGATCTAGCTTGCGATTAACTTTCCTGGTTGCAAGAATCTACACCTACATAGACCGTCACAAAAACATAAAATGTGTTCCGCATCTCCTCTTCTTCCTGGCAAAACCTGCAATGTGTTTTTTCTGTTAGTACTCATATCCGGTGCATGTTTCTTTTTAGACGGCAATGTCCTGTCGGGATTCCAATCAGAATCCTGGTTCTGCTGCAGCTACCCTCCAGCCATTGGAAGTCTTGCGCCCCGCCTATAAATCTCTTCGCGAGCTTGGGATTGTTCCCCCAGGTTTTGTACTCATTAACGATCAGAACAATTTGTGGACTTTGGATTTTGTGTCTAAATGCTAGACGACAATAGGGTTTAGAGCCTAGATACATTGGCTTCTTTTTTGGCCAACGTGTCCAATTTCCCATTGCCTATATGAGCACTGTAACCCAACTACGAAATTGTAACATATTAGCAGATGTGATTATGATGTCACGAGGCGCTAGGGGTCACCTACGGACAAGTTTAGGTGGGACAAATGCCCCTTCCATCACAGAAGGTAGGTCAATCAAAATTCGGGCTAATAAGACTCGGCTCCTGATCTCTGCAGCGGACTGATCCTAGCTTCTCTTACTGGTTAAACCATAAGTGCTTTTTGTCTCCACCGATTAAGCTCCTCCGTTCGCTCAATTATTAATTATTAATTATTAATTATTAATTGCCACAAGAAAGTTTGAGGCCTATTTATTTTTAGTTTGTATAAATTTTACCATTGAAGTAATAAATTTATTTTGGGTCAAGAAGGTTTTGTTTTATTGGGTTGTCCGGAAAATAATGCAGGATTTTAAGTTTTCATTAAAAAAAATCTATATAAAATATTCTGTTTACGTTTACAGGATCACNAAAAGTAAAACAAAACCTTCTTGACCAAAAATAAATTTATTACTTCAATGGTAAAATTTATACAAACTAAAAATAAATAGGCCTCAAACTTTCTTGTGGCAATTAATAATTAATAATTGAGCGAACGGAGGAGCTTAATCGGTGGAGACAAAAAGCACTTAGGTTTAACCAGTTAGAGAAGCTAGGATCAGTCCGCTGCAGAGATTAGGAGCCGAGCCTTATTAACCCGAAATTTGATTGACCTACCTTCAGTGATGGAAGGGGCTTTGTCCTACCTAAACGTGTTGTGGTTTTTCTTGTCTTAGTTGCAAGAACCTGCACCTACATAGACCTTCACAGATACATAAAATGTGTTCTGCGGTCTTCTCCTCTTCCTGGCAGGATCTGCACAGTATTACTTCTGTCTGTACTCCTATCCGGTGCATGGGCTTTCTTAAGTGTCAGTCCTCAGTCAGGAGTCGAACCAGTATTCTGGTTCGGTTGCGGTTGCCTTCCAGTAGTTCTTTTGTAAGTTTTGTGGTCCTTCTATGAATCTCTTCGCGTGCCTCATGCCTGCGGTATTGTTCCACCAGGTTTTGGACTCATTAAGGATCCATTTTAAGATATATCCTCTTTTGTGGCAGGCTGCTAGGCCGCAGTAGGGTTCTGGGCCCATAGAATCCATGTTGGCTCCCTTTTTGGCCAGCATGTCAACCTTTCCGTTGCCTCTATGCCCCAAATGTCCAGGGACCCATGCTAGGGTCAGTTGTATTACTGTCGCTGGCTTCCGTCAGGGTCTCCATGCATTTCCAAACACCCTTTGCCTTCGCCTCGCATGAGGCTAAGGCCCTGAGAGCTGCCTGGCTGTCAGAGAAAATGACTACCTTCCGGGAAGGTATCCCTAGCCTTTCTATTTCTCTGGGACATTGTTCGATCGCTATGATTTCAGACTGGAAAACTGTAACATACCTGCCTAAGTTTACCGCCAGTTCGGTCTTGGGGTTCATCCCAAAGACCCCAGCTCCGGTACCCTTGTCGGTTTTGGGGCCGTCAGTATACCAGTAGGAATTTGCCTTTAGTGGTGTTCCCTTGGCCCATTCGTCCCGTTCTGGTATCAGTACTTTGCACTTCACGTTGAAGTTGTACTTTGGAGTAGTGGCATCAGTTGGCATACCTAGAATGGCATTTGCCTGTATCTCCTCCCTTAGTTTCCATGGCCTAACCTAGCAGATGGTTGTCCATTTATGACCCTATGGGCTGCTGCTCTGTCTTCTCCTTGTATTAAAATGTGAAGTGGTGGGACGTTTAATAAAACTTCCAGGGCCGCAGTTAGCGTTGTGCTTATGGCACCAGTGACACTGATACACGCTTGTGTTTTGGTGCCACTTAGCAGACTTGTTGTTTTGGTCTGAAGAGTTTTGATCCACCTTACCACCGACCCTTATGTCATAATTGGTCTTACAACACAGGTGTATAGCCATAGGGTCCCCAGGCAATTTTCGGTCTTTGGGTAGTTTTGGTTAGATGTGAGTTCCAAGTGAGCAGCTGACCTATTGTAATCCCTAGATATTTGGCCTCCTTGAAGAACGGAATCAGAGCCCCATTTAGGATTGGAGTTTTTAAGCTTCCTGTTATCCTTTTCCTTGTGAATGAAATCATGGTTTTATGGGGGTTGATAGATAACTCCTCCCTTCTGCACCAAGGGCTCGTTGTATACGATCCATCACGATGTTCGCGGCTTAACTATTGCAATTGCTTCTCATTCCGTCTCTAGTTGCTGACTACGTTTGGACTGAAAGAAGTGTTAAGCTCAACTATATACGTGTTTGAGGGTACGCGCTTGTGCAGATTTGAGTTTGTTTAAATCAGTAATCAGTAATTACGTGTTCGCAATGGAATTATCTTCCACCAGGTTGGAGCTTCGCTTGGCCCCACCGTATTCCTTTGATATTCCAACTTCAAATTGTAACTTATTCCAACTCTATTAATGAAAAACCTTCTCTTCATTTGAGGAGTGCAGGTAACGCATGGAAGAGTTCATCAGTGGAAATTACAAAATTGAATGAATGGTGGCACTGGTAGGGGTTTATATATTGTTGATTAAGTTTGTTTACAAGTACTTGAAATTTTTATTGAATTAACATTTTAAAAACAGAACGGACATATTTTACGATCCGATATAAAAACATTTAACTCTTGAATCCGTCATCGTTCATTTTATTCTACTTAGCATTTCAATTTGTCGTTTATTATTGTATGTGTACAGATAGAGATCCCGGTTCATCTTGATGTATGTAATAAAAAATTCAGAAGATCTTATAACTATAATTAAAAATAAGCGAAGTAGAAGTCACAGAAGAATGCGGAAAATATACGTGATGTAATAAAAAATATGTTAATTCAACGGTTGAAAAGGACCTGGATAAATGGAAGAGGATTAAGCAATAATTTAGAAGACTAAGGCTGGACAATAACGGCGGGGAAAACCTAAGTTGAAGAATCAAAAGATGCCCTGGGCTGATCGGTCAATCCCAGCAAAGTTTACACTCATTCAGCCAATTAAAATTAAGTCTAGTCCTTACCGCCTTCTTTAGACACGTCTTTTTGCTTAAAACGCAAGTCAGAATGACGAGGCAAAAATGATTGCACAAGGAAATATTGGGAAATTAATGCAGTTTTTCGAGTTTTCTTTCAATTGCCCTTCTATATAATAAACGGTTTACGTTTGATGAATATTCTTTTGTACGATTGTCAACACTGTTTAATCCTCTTCCAAACAAAAATGTTTTTTTCACCTTAATAGCATTTCGTTAGGAATAATTTAGACTTTACTAAAATGTCAAGGTAAGAAGGGAAAGAAGAAGGACATGGAAGGATTTCTTCCCTAGATGATAATGTTCTGCGAACTTTGATTAATGAAAAACTCAGAGAACAAATGGTCGAGGACGTGCAGAGAATCTTTCACTTTGTAAATCGACCGTCGCTGACCACCTTAAGGCAAATGGAAAGGAAAAATCTCAAAAGTTGAGTTCTTCAGGCATTGAACGACAACTAAAAAATTCATCGTTAAGTACATTGCGCTACAAATCTTTGCGAAACATAACTGAACTGTGGTGGATACCTACGGTTACCACGATATCCGTTAGATGTCACTACCGGTTGTTTCTAGTCTCGCCCTCCACTCTGCAGCGAATCAGAGCAGAGTCAATGCATAGTGATTGGTGAGAACTCGTCTACCCGAGTTCTACCCGACGGGTTCTCACCAATCACTAATCGACCACGACTGCATTCTCGTACTCTCCAACAAGTTCTTGCTTATCAATAATGAAGCACCTACGGCGATGGCAAGGGTACTCTCAGCGATCGAACTCGCCTTCTCAACATAGCCGACTTGGCCGTAGGCTGCACTCGGCCAACTGCTGCACCAGGGTCCCTTCAACCGATATAGAATCAGCCGACTCACGGCCCCGGACCTGGGCTGACTGCTCTCTCTACCAACAGGCACACACAATCGGTCCAGGCCTCGATACATCGTCTCAACGCTATGCTTCCATATAACACCGGCACTTCTCTGGGCCACCAAAAAACTCCCAGTCACTAAAGAACTTTTCTGGATAGAATTTCACTTGTGTTGAAAAGGGGATTCTCTACGATAATAGCAGATTTTCTGGACAGTGTTTCGACAAAGGAGAAGAGGCACCACATTTTCTAAAGCCCCCAACTCACCAAAACCATGGTGATGGTGACTCTTTGATGAAATTCATTTCGGCTGATTTATTACAGCTTCTTGAATCCTGATGAAACAATCAATGCCAGAAATTGACATAATTGAGGCCATCTTTGGTCATTCGGAAAAGACCGATTCTTTTACACCACAAGCTCTCATGTGACAACACGTAAACTGGTGGATCTCGGTTATGTGATTATGCTTCACCCTCACTATTCTCCAGACCTGTCATTTTTTCAGACTCCTGGACAACGTTGTACAACATAAAAAATTTATTGATCAAAAGTTAGAAAATGCATTTAGAGAATTTGCTAATAATAAAGACTCAAAATTCTATTCAGAGGGTATAGAGAAGTTACCATCATTGGGAGAAGTGTATTGATTGTGATGAGAGTATTTCAGTTAATAATAATATAAAAGTTTAAAGATATATTTTAGTGGTTTTGTTTTATAACCATAAAAAAAAAATTTAAATTTTATCTCAACTGAAAACATTAATTACTTGTATAACCATAAAGCTCTATTCTTTTCCGGATAGCCCAATAATATGGAACTTACCATAAATGTTTCCGTCAACAGAAAATATTTAAACAATGATTCATTTTAAAATCTGTTTACAAAAAAAAATGTAAAGAATTTACTGAAATGACGGTTCACTGCAGTTATATTGAAGAGGTCAATAAAAATTACCGCTATAATTTAAAAAAAATTATTACTTCCAATTTTGTTAGAATATTAAATTGTTGCTGATTATTGCTTATATTAAAAATGTATATTGTTTTCTCCTTGCATTCTACATCAATTGCCTATCTTTAGAAAACCAGGTCTTAAGAGGATAGTGAATTTTAGAGCGTTACTATAGACAAACCCAAACAGGATTATAGCTGGAGACCCTGCAAGAGACAAGAGTAAACAGACATATTCTTGAGCTTATAAAAAAGTTTCTTAAGTGTTGGAACTTTTGGGTGAAATTTGTATACTACATGACCTTTGCAACAAGTCCAGAAAAAAAAAAAAAAAAAAAAACAGGAGTACCACAAGGATGTGTATTAGGTCCAATGCATGCCTCTAAAGAACAGTTTTATAATATTCACAGACTCATTGCTAGTAAAGAAGGTATATGTTTCTTGGGAATTTTTTAAGATCTAATTTCATGTGTCCAAATGACCAAGCATAATTGACAAGGTTCCTTCTTTTAGCGAGGTTAGAGTGGGTAAACAATAAACAAAAATAATTTAACATGGAAGGATTTTTCATTGAACTTTTGCTTTTAGAAATTGGTCGTCTTTTCATCTCATCATCGACAGCATGTCAATCCAGTTGGTGATCTTGGCTTTGACAAGGAGCAACCGCCAGATTTCCTGATCCAGTTCCTCACACTCAGGTATGTTCTCTTTAGCCTTCTAGCCTTGGGTGAGTAGCATGTACATTTTCATTTAGAAGTCTTTTTAGTACCTCTTCATTGCTCATTATTGCTACATGGCCCACCCATATGAGCCTTGATAGCTTTACAAATTTGATTATATCAGGCTCATTAAATAGAAAGTTCCTGATTGTGTCTATGTAGCTCTTGGTCATTCAGTTTTATAGGTCAAGCAACCGAGAATTTTCCTTTCATAGATTAAGAAGTTCCACTCGTTTATTTTAGAAATTGTCCAAGTTTCGGAAGTTTTATACTTCAACTTCATTATTCTCGTCAAGTGACTGCTTTTCATTTAAGATTAATTAGTGCAAACAAGGTTTTATTTGTAGAGGTTACTATTTTTTGGATTTTGGCTGACATGTTATCGGGGGTGATAAGAGTGCCTAAGTAAACGAATTTGCTATGAAATCACACCAAACTGCACTTCCCTTTGATCTAGTGGCCAGAGATCAGGTATTTGGTTTTTAGGGGTCCACTGATAGGCTGTCTTCTTGCTGCAACCTCCAAAGGTAAAAAAGCTTCTATTGGAGCCTTGGATCTACCTGCAATATCCAAATCACCAACCAAGAGTCTACATGTCTATCATGTAGTGTTGATGTACAAGTCTATCAAACATAGTGGTGGTTTGAATGCCAGGGCCTGGGGGGGGGGGACTTTTACACAGTCAAATCGCTTAAAAAATTCACTTTTATACATATCTATTTCTTGGTCTTTAGGTATTTTATGTGACATGGAGCAGGTTATAAGTAGTAGGGGTTAGTATCAGTAGTGGTTATGTTATGAAGAAAAAATGTAAAAGAGATGATTGTTCACAAGGGGTGCATCCTATCAGAGGAATGCAGTAAAGGTTATCTCACTGAGTATCTGTTTTACCTCAATGCTAACAAATAATGTATTGGGAATTTTGTTAGATATAATTTCACATGTCTAAGCAACCAAGCATCATCAACAGTTTCTTTAAGTAAAGTTAGAAAGGGTAAAAAATAAACAATAATAATTTAACAAGAATGTCATTATACTCTTTTAGTTCTATTGCTTTTAGAAATTTGGGAATGACCAAACAGCAGTTTCATCGCTCAGCAGACATTAACAAGTATTGTCAAAATTTAATTATTTTTAATTGATTTATTATTTTTATGCAAAGGGTAGCTGATATAAAAAGTTAGTGTCATGAACGGGGCTCAAACCCACAATACTCGGTGGGTTCAAGTCCTGCATGTGACAATATTTTTTATCTCAGCTACACTCTGCATAAAAATAATGTGACCCTCTGGACCAATATGGCCAGAAAGGGACTGTTTGCCTGGATCGACCTGTCCCCTAATTGAAATAAAACCGAAAAATACCCTTTGGAAATAATGTGAAATAAAAAGAAAAAAAAATTAAAGGAATATATGTTATGTACCCTGAACTCAACACCTTTAGAATCTACAAGCTAGCCCAAAAGTAATCCATCACCGAAATTCAGTTATAAACCAAAAAACTTTCTATTATACAAATAAAAATCAAATATTATTCAAAACCAATTAAGTCAAAATTAAAAGACACATATAAGAAAGTTATCTTGACTTTAAGAGAATCATTAAGAGCCCTTCTCTATTATCCAACGTCTCGAGAACAATTGAAGACCCTCAGTACCTTTCCCGATGATGGTCATATTGAGATGGGACAAATCTGCAAACATGACAACTGTGTTGACAGTAAAAATTGGCCAAAATAATGCACTAGTAGTAGTGGATATAAATTTATGGTGTTTTCTGATTCACTAATGGACACATATGCTTAACCTCTTCTACAACAGAGTGAGCTGCACATTTAAAGCAAATCAAGTGAATAATTCTCTCCATTTTATTAGTAAAATACTTCTAAATGAGTTATAGAATAATTATTGGCAGTAAACAAGTAATATAATTTATAACTAATTTACGATTAATCGAAGTCATGATAGCTCAATTGGTTAAAGCAGCGGGCGTATTCAGCCGAAGGTCTTGGGGTCAAATCCCGCCCCTGACACTAGTTTTTGCACCTCAACCAAGACCTTAGATAAAAAGTATAATTAATATAATCAATTATGACTACTAAATACATATTTGGGTTAATAAAATAAATATTTATATAAATATAGACTGTGGTATGGTTTGCAAAATAAACCTGCAGCTTGATCGTTGATGATGAACCTTGTCTGCCTATTTTTGTGAGTCCTCGGAAATGTTGGGACTGAGATGTCTTCAAAGAAATTTGAAAGCATCTATTAAAAACTTAATTATGTCACATCTTTAAGAAAGTTTCACCCTGATAATATGTTAAAATAGGTTAAAGTTGTTAACTGAAGTCACGATAGTTCAAGTGGTAGAGTAGCGGCATATCAAGCCAAAGGTCATGGGTTCGAATCACGCTCATGACACTGACTTTTTTATCTCAACTTAAAACCTTAATTAATTGAATGTTATTAATTGGTCAAGCGGACCACGAAAAATAGTGAAGTTGATAACTGAATTAATTTTTTCATCCAGATTATTTGAAAGAAAAAAAGTAGTTGATACATGTAACCCTTTAGAATGGGAGATAAATTTCAGAATTTTTATATTTTCAACAGTTAGACAGTATGCATTATTTTATAGTCATTTATTATGAGAATTTATTAATTTTAGGATCATAAGTATTATTTGGGTTGATGAAGATGCATCCACTGAAAAAATAATCCTTCGTGCAACCTTAATGCATCAGAAAATCAATATATAACCTAATTTGTTCAAAGAATTATTAACATTACAATTAATTAAGGTTTTTAGTTGAGATGAAAAAAAGCTAATGGCACGAGCGGGATTCGAATCCATGATCTTCAGCTGCTCTACCACTTGAGCTATCGTGACCTCGATCCACTCGGACATCAACTTCCTATCTCAACCCCACCTTTTGAGTTTTCCCTCATTTTTTTCATCTCAACTAAAAACCTTAATTAATTGTAATGATTTACTTGGTCAAGCGGACCACCAAATTAGTGAATTTAAAGAATTATTAACATTGAAAGTATCACCAATTGTCCAAAATCCAAAACGTTTAGTTTGTAGAAAACAATTGCGGCAAACCAGGAAAAATAAATAATTGAAAACTGCAGATACAGCTAAATAAATGTTATGTTTGTCAAATAATTATCTATTATCATAATTGATAATACCAAGGGTCACGCACTGTCAGGGTTCAGCATGTCAGTTGCACAACTGCAATAATCCAATTTTAAACAGTGGCAAAAGTGTTAAAAATCAATATAATACATCCTATTTTTCAACGGTTTTTGAAGACATATCGTACAACTTGCTGTTGTACAATTTTTATTAACAAATCAATAAATCAGCATTGGGAAAAATTTAATCATACCAACATTGTAGGAGGATATCAATGATAAAATATGTAAGTTTTTAATCAATCAACAGTTCTTAATATTTTAAATAACCTATATATGTATTAAGATAGTTTATTTTTTATTTATTATTATTTATTTTTTCATGCACACACGTGATACTTTTTTAAAGCCCAACCTTGTAATATCTCACTGAAAACCAGAAAAAAAAATGTATATAAAAAATTTATTTGAAATGCAATCAGATCAATGGTTGATCAATGCATACTACAATCAAACTAGATAGTAAGTAGCATATAAGTACAAATTTATATATTGAAACAGACCTTGTCACGGCCAGTGTTCACCATGTTTACCTACTCACAGATCAACACAAACCAATAAATTTAAGTAAATAACACATGCCTTAATTAAACAGTTAATACAAACATTAGTAGAACAATGAAAAATCATGATTTTAAGAAACAAATGAGAATATGTTGATAAAAATGCCTTGGACACGTGTTGAATCAGTGACTAGTTTGATTTTAATAAGCATTGAATAATAATTGATCTGTTTACATTTTAACATGAGTGAACCGGATTCTAATCATAATGGTATCCAAGAACACCATAGGTAGAGTGAAACATTGTGGTTTTTTTGACCGGTTCAGCATGTGTTCATTAACACACAAACCAACACCCACCATCATATTAATTGACCTTTATTATGCAATTAATATTAAGTTTAATAGAATAATGAAAAATTCATGATTTTAAGAAACAAATTAGAATATTTTGATATGTAATTATAAGAATGACATGTATTCAATGAAGTGTTGCATGTCTTTTTTTTTTTTTTTTTTTTTTGTAAGATTTGTAAGTTCTTGTAAGATTTCTTTATAAAAGCCTAAATAAACATGATATAAACATAATAAATATAAACATGCATCAAATATTGTTCTGAGACTTTCTAGCATGTGGGAACAGGAGGTAGAACATCAAATTTTGCATATTGATATACTGCCAAAATAAACAAAAAAATTTCATATAGTATGTAATTATTTTAACAAACTTATAATCTGTATTTTTTAATTTTATTCAATAATATCAAAGCGTATCAATATTTTCAGTTATATTTGAGGTTTCATTTTTCAATTTAATCAAAGATCTTCCTTGAATTTTCTTCTGAGTATAAACTTGACTAAATAAGGCTCGCTGATACAATTTCCAATTTTGCACAATTTATCCATTAATAATTAGAATTTGCCCACTAAATTTTTGTTGACATGCGGATTTGATTTAATTCACAACGTTGTCAGTAGATTGAGTGACGGTGGGAATCCAAGTGATGGATGGTAAATATCCTTTTGTACAGAAACTTTTGGATTTGAAAAATAAATCAACTGCAAGCTTCCATATTAAATGTAAAATTTTAATTTGGTTGTTTCCGAAATTTTAGTCGGCCTGTTTTTGCTGTACTTTGTCTGAAAGATGTGTTTCATTGTGCTAACTTCAGTGCTCAGTTCACTTAAAATGCCTGCTAGTTGTCATTTATGGTATATAAAGTATACAATGAAATATGTAAATGCAATGAATAACCAAATCATGGTCATTAACAAATTCCAGTTATATCACTCAGGACCTGTCCACTGCAGACATGATTCAAATCACTTAAAATAAAAATTATTTAATAATTTCATAGCGGAATGAGATCAATTGTAAGGGCTTTTGATTCTTATGGTCTGTTATGAATTTTGTAATGATTGGTTTTTCCTTCGATTTCCATCTATAAACCTTTTTGTATGGGTTATAGCCTCAGCCTTTTGTAAAATAACAACTGTTTATATTTCTGTTATTTGTATGTCCCTTTATATCACTATTTATTGTTGTTTATTTCTATGTGGTTTTATTGAAGTTTTAAGAAATAAATGATATTCCATTGTAGACAAATAAGCTGTTCATCCAATAACTTTGAATATAGTATGAATTTTAATTTCTGGAAAGTAAGGTTAACCGTAAGCATCGTAAAACCTTGGTTTTAAAATTTAATAAGCCGTTTGGTTAATCTTGGTTAATAATACGAAATAATTGGTTAATCCAGCTGATGAGGATGTGTTTCTGTTCATGGAGCATGTATTATTCGTCTTGACGCGAATTAGGAGATTCGGCAGTGTGGTTAAATTTGTATAATACGAGCGGGCCCTCCCACACGATTATAATTACTGCATTGTTTATTCAGGTAAGTGGAGTAGTTTACGGGATGGGCACCGTTCTAAAATAAGTAAGTCATGAATCCGCAAGTCTCTAGAAATCGCTTTGCGATCGATGTACAAATAGGTCTTGAAATCCATCCACCACTCATTGGCACTATTAGCAGGCCCGTACCGTTTCGATGCCGTGCAAAAGAGAAGTTTAGAATTGGAAACGATCATGAAAATGCACATTGACATCACTGCTTAAACAAATCTGACGTAGATGTTACGTCAGCTTAACGATGCCATGTCTCTAATGCCACGTGAAAGATAATTGCTTGAAATGATAGCTCCAACTTCTTCAAGCTTCAAATGAGATATTGGGAAATGAACCACTGGCTCAACATCCTCAATTAAACATTTTTATCTATAAAACTGTCAGTCTCCGAGGTGATGAACCATTACTTAACCTTTACAGATCATCCTTTAGACTAAAAATCTGTTAGTGTTTAATTTTCTTAGCCACTGTCCTGTCAAAACTAGTGAGAATAAGCAAAACATGACTCTAGATGACCGAGCTGCGAATTTATTGTACAAATAGTTTTAGTTTAGTTTAATTGCTGTCACAAATAGAGCATTGGATGGGCATAAAATTCTTCCATCTCTCTCTGTCAGCTGCACAACTCTCGACCTCTCTCCACGTCTTCCTGACTGTCATAAATTCCTTTTCAAATCATCGTCTCCGTGTTTGCCTCGGTCTTCCAATTTTGCGTTGCCCTTGCGGATTCTCGACGGCGCGGTCTCTTTTTATCAGTTTATGTTCTATCCATTTCCATTTTCTTTTGCATACTTTACATTACTTATATGTAGCAAATGGTTCTCAAAAACTGAAGACTTTACAAGGGAATGACATTCAAATACACAATTGGTTTTCATTTTTACTCTTCACATCGTTCTTAGTACCTCAATACTTCCAAATTTTGAAAACCACGTATCCTAGTTAAGTAAAGGAATCAACTGCTTAAAGGTTATCGTCAGCAGGCTGTAAGTTCTCATATTCTTTTTCTAACATTTTTTTAAGCCTACCCCTTTGGATGTAATGTTTAGGGCCGTTATTTTGGCTTGCGGACGCTTATCCTTGGCTTCAAGAGATAGATGTTGTCAAAATGATTTACAAATAGGTAATATGAAACCATTTTTTAAAGCTTTTTCGCTTGGCCTGCGGGGTGTGCCATCGTCGCTACTGATTTTTATTTACTACTATTAATTAACATTAATTGATATTCTAAAATAATTGAAAATTTTTGGGTTCATAATCAAGAGACTAACATACTATTTGCGAACCTATTTCTTAAAGTAGAGACCCAATACTTCATTATTAATAATTCGCAGTCTTTTTAGTTTATAACGATAGAAAAATATAATACCACAGACAAACGACTTCTCCGACTTCCATCGTAAAATTGCTCTTGTCCAAGTGCTCCATGTGCTTGCGACAAGCGCCCATTTACGCGCGATTCAACGCCCCATGTGTACTAAAACTTAAGTACGGAATGGGTGATTATTTACATATATTTAACTAAGAATTATTTTGAAATTTGTAGAAAACTAAAACCATTTATTTTATGAATGCTTCCTTCCACAAATTAAATACAGGAGAAACAACCAAAAAGCAAAGGCCAAAATTTATATTTTTACATTGTTAAATTCTATACATTTTTTTTTGTTCAAAAATTGGTTACCTCATCTTTGAAAAATTATTTGCTGGTTAAATATGTTTTTCTCGACAAGTATAAAGCGTGGAACAGACTTACCCGATGCAACGCCATGCGATGCTACCCGATGGTACCCGATGCAAATCCAAAGTCCAATTTTCCATAAGATTGTATTACCTTAGTTCACATCTGCCCGATGCTATGCAACGCTACCCTACTCTACGCTATGCGATCCTCACTGTCCAGATTTTCGTCGGGTAGTATCGAGTACAGTCGAAATCAAAAGAACCGGACACTCACATTTTTATTTAAACTATATGTATTATTGTCGTTATAGTAATTACTACATACTTATTTTAATATAAACCTCATATTTTTATTTCAAATTATATGCATTATTGTCGTTATATTAATTACAACTTACTTATTTTAACATAAACCAAATTAAGCGAGATCAAAAATTTATTAGGTTTTATTAAAAAAATAATAATTTTAACGGTTTGTCAGAAAATTTATCAAAACACCGGAATAACTTTATTTAAAACAA
This sequence comes from Cimex lectularius, assembly GCF_000648675.2. Lineage (NCBI taxonomy): Eukaryota > Metazoa > Arthropoda > Insecta > Hemiptera > Cimicidae > Cimex > Cimex lectularius. The sequence goes on along the minus strand of NW_019392789.1, from coordinate 103,157 downwards.
TTAAATTTGCCTAACAATTTATTACATGGTTCTGCTCATAAAAATTAACTAACAATTTATTACATGGTTTTGCTCATAAAATTACATCATTTTCGTCGAGTAGCGACAGAACTAGACACTCATGTTTTTTGTAGTTTATTTCAAACTATGAATATGTAATTTTGTCATTATATTAATTACAACATTCTTATTATTTTAATATAAACTAAATAAACGATATAAAAAATTCATGGGTTTTTATAAAAATTATTTAATTATGATGGTTAGGGAGAAAATTTATCAAAACACCGAAATAACTTTATTTAAAACAATTAAATTTCCCTAACAATTTATTACATGGTTCTGCTCGTAAAATTTAACTAGCAATTTATTACACGGTTTTACTCACAAAATTTAACAAACAATTATTTCATGGTTTTGCTCATAAAATTACATAATTTTCGTCGAGTAGCGTCAGAACTGTCACTCATGTTTTTTGTAGATTATTTCAAACTATGTATATGTAACTTTGTCGTTATAATTATTCAGAAATCGTGAGAAGCGGTCTGGTGTGATATAGGTTTCAGAAAAACATTTTCTTAATCGTGCCAACGTTTCGATCTTTATTGAGATCATCGTCAGGGCTCAAAGTGTTTGTCTTCTTTGTAATTGTGCCATTCTTGCGTGTCGCGTTGAGAGCGCCAATTTGTCGTTATATTAATTACAACATTTTTATTTTAATATAAACCAAATAAACTATATAAAAAATTCATGAGTTTTTATAAAAATTATTTAATTAAGATGGTTAGTGAGAAAATTAATCAAAACACCGGAATAACTTTATTTAAAACAATTAAATTTAACTAACAATTTATTACATGGTTTTGCTCAAAATAATGCCTTAAGGACAAAAGACGCGTTGCGATTGTGATAGTGATTATTGTGATACACGCTGTGTGACTGTACGAGGCGTGCACTTAACGTCGTATAGATGCGCACACCCTACCAAAAAGAGACAAGGCATCGGGTAGCATCGGATACCGTCGCATAGCGTTGCATCGGGTAAGGGTGTTCTCCGCTTTAGAGTTGCAAAGAAGTATATTCGTGTTTCTAACAGTTTGTGAAAACAGACCGGTTTTTCTTTAACAGTACTCGACTTTAACTTGGCGAGATATCGCACTAGAATTTCATAAGCCGCGTCGGATGCCGGGCTAAATAACTAAAAGCGGATATTTGAGTTGCCCGGCGCATTGATGCTACTTCATAAAAAATTGTTCCCGGGAGAGAAGCCGATATCGCATTGTTCCAATTCCCCTGGGCATCGGAACGGTTCATCAGAAAATAATTGAATTTCTATTCTGCCGAAACTGGCCGTTAGGCCGGGATACCTTCGGTATCCTCCCATCGGCAATTTGTCGGCGGTTATTAATTCTTTAAAATTTTCGTGTCTTGGCTTGGAAAAAGCAAACTTTGGTTGACTCACTGACCTTATTAGACGCGGAAGGGTTAAACTTAGGTCGTCGGCGAGGCGATAAGCCCATGAAGGGATTGTCGGGCTCATGCCGTGAATGAGTGAACCGCATTGCGACCCGCTTTTAAACTATAAACCGTTCTTACGCTGATGTCCATTTAAATTGAAGAATGAACTTGCTCAGAGGATCATTCATGAAGGTAAAAAGATCTTTTATAGACAACTAGGATTGTGCAATTTCCCTGTATGGAATCCTTGGAGTTGAACATGTAATTTGGTCGTTATCGACTATCCGGTCTGCCAATCACCGCAGTTTTATTTTGTCAGACGCGCTTATAACAAAAAACATCTTTGATAAAAATGGGGACCTTCACGAAGACCATCGGGACCAATATAACAGACTTGATCCACATAAACAATTTCGATACACACACACCTCACGTCTAATAACTTGACAAGAAAATGAACCCTTATTTTATAAAGGGCGGTTGGAACTATTGACGAAAGGTATTCTTATGCTCACATTCAATGTAGAAACCTATCTCACTCTACTTGGAACTCTCTACTGTGTTTTATTCTTAGATCGAAATAACATACATATACAATTTTCCAAGAAACGTAAAAAAGAAAGGTTTGAAAGAGACAAGAAAGAACATATGTCAGTTTTAGACGCACCATTCGTAAAAAGCGTTAGTTGCGTCCAAATTCGACTGCCTGCCCTTTCCCTATGAAAAAGGTGAGTCCATTTTCGATCCACCATTAAAAAAACGCTTCTCAAGTTTGCAATTATAGATAACATATACCACTGTTTACTCTGCTTTTATATAGGAAGAGCATAGGTGAGTAAATATTGAACGCAACCAACGTGTTTTCCCTATGGTGTGACAAAAACTGACTCCTGTAGTGCCATCGCGTTGGAGGCCAACATCCCTACTGCTCTTGAGATGTCACCAGGAACTGCTGTGGAAGCTTAAGAAAGTACTCCGTTTTACCTATACATGATCCTAAATTTCTACCTAATCGACAGATACGTTCAAATCATCAGTGCCCCCGCTCAATCAGCCGGTTATCGCACAGGTGCATTGGTAGCTCAAGATAACATCTTAGGACATATCGTCCACAAAGTGCACACTTTCTGAAACGATCCTTATGCGGATGATACCGTCATTCTTTGCTCTCGTTATGATCCTGTCTTCTCATCCAGAAACCTGCAAAATTATGTCTCAGCCTTTGAGCAGTTTAAGCGGTACAAAATGACAATAAACATACCCATGTGCTAACATGTCACTTTCACCCTTCGGAGAATAACCCCTGATCCCATTTACTATAATAGTACTCATCTCCAACCACCTAATCTTGGGTTATACATCACGTGAAACCAACACCCATTAATCAAAGATAAAAACTAAATAGATGCTTTTGACTTCTTAAAAGATTGCTGAACAAACGATCCAAACAGACAGTACAAAAAACGACTCATTTATATTACTATTTTGAGATTCACGTAGGCATCCAACTTTGGGGTTCAACGTCTAAAATCCTCCAAATCATTATCAATACTCCTTTCATTTTATCCAATCTTACCATTCGTAATGTCCTTAATATCCAATATGCCCTTGAAATAGTAAAAAAAAAACGAAAATTTCCTAGTAGGTCCATTATCCAGTTACACCAACCTTTCATCCCGCACCCTTTCAAGGAATCCTCCTCGACGGCTGAAGAGCCATTGGCCTGGCGACCTCTTAAGTAGCTGTGAAAGCAATTAACTACAATGACTGGCAAAAAATTCTACCCAATTCATTTTTTTTTCATTTTCTCGATAAAAGAAAGTTCTGCCCTAAATTTGTTTCCTGGGTCGGACCTTAGAAGGCCCGTTTCTGGACGCCCTAGAGTGGAACCACAGGACATGTTTTTGACTTTGAGAATTTTGGGAAAAGAGTACCTTACTGTTCTTCAAGCGATTCATCAGTTCCAGGAAGTTCGACGTTTCCAAATTTCTGAAATCACTGCTCGAAGAAAATTAAATCAGCATGGACTGATGGCTTTTCGCCCCGTAAGAAGATCAAAATTGACCAGAACACACAGAGTTGCATTGCTTACATTGGGCGAGAACACAGCCATCGGTCATTGGACGATTGTTCTGCTGTACGTTTTACAGATAAGTGTAAATTTGCTCTACGATCTCCACATGGGCGTGAAAGAGTGTGAAGAAGGCGAAATGAAAGTTACGAAGCCTGTAAATTGTCCCAGAGCCAACCTTTACGCAGCTCAGTGATGATGTGTGCGGGAGAGTCAAAAGGAGTTAGCTGTTTTCGTGGAGGGTTTTGACTGCCACTCGCTATGTGATTAAAATTTGAAACATCATGCATTGCCTATTCTCGATGAAATCAGCGACAATCCTGTTCTAATGCACGATAATGCCCGTCTACACGTCTCTCGCGTAGTACAAACTTACTTTCAACCGCATAACATCAGGGTTGTAGCCTTGGCAGACCGTTCTCCAGACTTGAACTCCATCGAACATTTATGGGATAACCTCAAAAGACGAATAAGAGCTTGCCCATCTTGAAATGGTGGAATCTTCGTGAAGAATGGGCTAACCTCAGCAAAGAGACATTTCCAGACTAGTAGAAAGTATGCCGAGGCGTTTTCGAGATGTAATTAAGGCAAGAGGTGGAAATACGCGATATTGAAATGTTAATTTTTTTTAAATTTGTTGTACATTACAACAACCTTAAAGTAGGTAATAAGTAACAGTGAGAAAGGTAATTAAAACAAAACAAAATTAAAACCAAGAGTGGAGAAAACACCCATTGGTATTACTCCAATGTTACAATAATATTGTTTGTTCAATTGATACGTGTGTCATTATCACTTTCACTGTCATCACCATCACTTCCCAGGAGATCTAGCGGCCATTGNAATATGATGGCCTTTTTGGGAAGGTGTTGGAGAATTTTTGGGGTAATAAGATCAAAACCTGGGGCTTTCTTGGATTTTAGGTGTTGTATGGTAGAATGAACGTGTTAATTAAAAATCTAAAACAAACTTTATCTGTCTATCCATTTTCATTTTCATTTTCCTTAGACATTTACTTTTTCTTTACTTTTTGAGAGAAAGACTCAATTGTCAAAAGTTAAAAAACCTGAAACTGATTAATATATAAAAATATACTGATATATACTGATCAAGCTATATTACAAGTGGGTAGAATTTTTTGCCTACATATGAATTAAAACTAATGGGTAATTTCTCTCTTTTTCTTATTTATGTATTTTTTCCGTGTTAATTGTATTTTGTGTTCTAATTTATTGTTAAATTTACTTAAGGGCAGCGATTAGCTGATGTGTAAATAAATTTAAAAAATAAATACTCTCACCCTGAATGCATATATCACGATTAAGTAGGCATTGGTTCCTCTAACAGAATACATGTTGAGTGTGTATGTATATATATATATATATATATATATGTNGATATCACGATTTTCCGACGCCAGGACGTGATATCTTTCAAAATCGATAAAAAGCGAAATTACTCTGAAATGGTTGAGAATCGGACCATGGACAATATGAGCTTTTTTGTTCATTTTAGGGTGAAGAATCTACTGGAGAAGTTTGTAGCACGAGTAGCAATTCACCCTGTATATATATATATATATATATACATGTGTGTGTGTGTGTGTGTGTGTGTGTTATATTCTGAATGACTGACGGATCGAAAATCAAAACATAAACTTTGACTCTTTTTGTCATCGTCATTAATTTTTTATTGAATTTATGGCCGTTTATTCTCACAGTTACATAAATATATAATATATTTTATCGTTTATAGTCCTTGTTTTCCAGACCATGCAATCGGATAGCCCATTCATTTTCGTTTGCGCTCGGTCGGTATATTACGGACCTCGATGACCCAGTTTTCTTGCTGGTAGTAATAAGTTGGTGGGATCCTTTATATTTTAGTTGGTGAGTTTTGATAAACAGAAAAGCCATGGGCTTTACTGAAAAGGTTTCAATGTCGGCAATAAAATATAATTTTTGTTTTAAATCGACTGTCAACTGATGAAAGAATGCTGAAAATGAAAGAAAGCAAAGGGTTGCTGGGAGGTCTTTTGGACATTCTTCTACTTGGTTGGATTTAGCGCAGCTGTAGGATTTTCTTTGTTAATTTCGCTAATTTTAATTTGTTGCACTTTTACGCCGTCTGTAACTAGATTTTATGCTTTAAACATGAATATTTGTGTTTATTTTGAATTACGTCATATTTAAAAAGACGAGCCATCTATCATGTAAATCGTTCTCTATATTTGCTTGTATTTATGCGTTTAATATGAAATTATCGTATACGGGACAGACTTTTCGACAGCCCGGCAAAAAATCATTATCAGATATCGATTAAAGAAGGGAAAAGATTTAATCATTCACGAAATGACACCGTTGTTTAGGATTAATACATTTATTATCGAGCGGGCCGAGGTCGGCTGGAGGGTAGTATGGCGCAGGCTTTGTGTCAGCCGACGGCTAGTAGAGTGGCGTCGCTGCTGGATTCATACAAGTCTGCAGTCGAGTCGCAGACGCCCTACTGGCAACTGCCAACATGATATCATTTATATAGTCATACGCACACGGTGAGTAAGTATTGTGAAACAAGCATGAAAGCACACAAGCCAATGCTGCACCAAAATAAAACCTTACGATTCGTCCCAAAGCCTTTCTTTCGACAAAGTGTGTCTGTATACCCTCGCCTGGTTGCTTTCCTTCTTTTCGCCTTATTTCAATAACCTTTGAGCAAAGTGAAATCTTAAGCCTTTCATGCAACTAACCTTTTCACCCTTTTTTAAATATCTTCTTCCCAAAAAACGCACCAAATTTTAGCACAATAATAACAAATACACTTCGCTTAGGATGAATTTTTAGATGACCAAACTTTGAAGATGAACAGGGAAACACAAAAGGTTCAACTCTTAGGACGACCGAAGAAACTTTATAACCTGATTTAAGCACAGCACTTAGAAGTACAACAAAGCAATTCCATTCTCTTTATTGCAAACAATGTTAAGCCACTTCATTTAGAAAATTTCAATTGAAAAATTATAAATCGAGGCGTAATGATTTTTTATGACAGAGTATGGAAATTTTGACAACTTGATTGATGGCGGTAAACGCCGACAAGACGTCAATACATGAAAAATTGAGGTCGGTTCCGTTTCTTTACCGGGAACTAAGCACACGTCGAACCGACTCAAGTTTAATATGTCTGACTTTACTTAATCGCTCGGGTCTGAAACTTGTGTAGCAATGTACACATAAAAACATAACAGCATAATACTCTTTTCATAATTGAATACATTTAGTTCATTAACATAGTTAACACAGAATTTTTTTTATTCAGCAGATGAACCTACATAACTTATTTATCAAATTATGGAAAATTTAACGTAACAAATGTTCCTTTTGTCCCATTGTTATTAAAATAACTTAAAAAATGCTCAGTTCACGTGGATAATTTAGAACTGCATTGTTCTGGCGAACATGTCGAATTTTCAAACTGGAGAAAATAGTTTCCAGGAAGTTGGAAACGCAATGGCCCTAATCGTTTGTGGTTGAATTGTTCCTCAGCTACCTGTTTACCAACGTGTTAAACTTTAGGGGAAACGCAGTCCTAAGTCAATGTTCCATCATTAATAGTTATAGTCATGCCGTAAAATTGTCAACACAGACAGATTTTATGAATAGTCGTATATATGGTCAGACATGATTCATTTTTTGCCTTGTGAAAAATCTAAATTAATCATTTTATCAAAATAGAACATCCGGTATAACGACTATCGGTCCAAGTAGAAATTTGATACGGCGTCGTTCAAAAGAACTGGTCAAACTTCTCCAGATTGCAGAAAACAATTTTCCGAGGAGTTGAAAAGCACTGTACTAATAAGCTGTAATTGTTCCTAAGTTTCTACCTACTTACCAAAGTATTCGATCCTCAATTATTAATTTTGTGCCAAGAAATTTTTGAACTTCGAACTGCCACTTTTAATTAATGGCCCTGGTGGTGGATATGACGTAACCTATTTGTCCTATCTCATATAGAATACAGCAACAACAAACGTAGATTAATGTTTTGTTCAAATGAAAATGTAATACGGTATTGCTCAAGAGAACCGGCTGAATTTCTTCAAACTGCAGAAAACAGTTTCTCAGGGTGTTGGAAACTCTGCAATGCCACAAATAGGCAGAAGTTGTTTCTAAGCTAACACGCACCTGTTTGCCAAGGTGTGAAATAGTAAAGCAATATTAGATCCTCAATTATTCATTTCGATTCATAAAATTTAAACCATAGAACTGCAAAGCTTTTATGATTAGTCGCGTAGAAAGGTCTAACATAATCTATTAGTGGTTATAGACTAACTACACAGAAACTACACGTATTATTAAAAAGACCTGTAAAACGGCATACTTTAAATTCAAATGGATGTTTAGTACAGCAATTCTCAAGAAAACCTTCAAGCTGCAGAAAACAGTTTCACAAAATGTTAGGAAACTTTGTAATGCCATTAATCGGCTATAGTTGTTCGTAAGCTAACAAGCACCTTTTAGCCAAGATGTGAAAATTTGACGCAAATTATTCCTATGGCAATATTAGATCCTCAATCATTCATTTCGATTCATACAATTTCAACCACAGAAATGCAAGATTTTTATGAATAGTACTGTAGATGGGTCTGACATCCTATTAGTGGTATGTCATATATCGAATAACATACAATAACTAAATATATTGATTATTCGGAAATCGTGAGATGCAGTCTGATGTGATGTAGGTTTCAGAAAAACATCTTCTTGCCAACGTTTCGATCTTTATTGGGATCATCTTCAGGGCCTGGGATTTATAAACATTGTTTAAATTTTACAAATACAAGTAGGATGTGGAAAAAAGTGAATTTATACAATGCAATTTGTTACATTTAAACAATGTTTGTAAATCCCAGGCCCTGAAGATGATCTCAATAATGTTCGAAACGTTGGTACTATAAAGGAAATGTTTTTCTGAAACCTACATCACACCAGACCGCATCACACGATTTCCGAATAATTATCGACTAACGGCCACTAATCACCACACACACTAAATATATTACTAAAAACGACCTGTACAACGACAAATATTAGGTTCAAATGGAAATTTAATACAGCTATTCTCAACAGAACCTACGGAACAACTTCGAACTTCAGAAAACAGTTGCACAAGATGGAAACCTATGAAATGCTACTCTAATCCAATGTAATTGAACGGTCCCTACCCGTTTTTCTAAATAGATAATGATCAACTTTAGGCGACAATATTCGATTATCGATCCGTATAAATCTAACTGCAATTTTGATCCTGCGTATGGACAAAGTGACAGATTTACTTGGTCATTTTTAATCATTAAATCATTGGCACCCTTATTTTCCATTTTTTATGTGAAAAACCGGATTTTATGTTTTAGTTTTGTTAATGAAGCCTTTTTATAATTTTAATATAATCTACACACTTACAAAACCTTCAAAGACACACGAAAACTCGCCATATTACCCGGAAGCTGATGCTCCCCTTGAAATTTGTGCACATAATGTAGAGTTTAAATCTTCTTTAAGGTCTTTACTAAAGTAAAGTCTTTAGTAAAGATTTTAAAGAAGATTTGAACCCTACATTGATTATCTGCAGGTCGATCTACAAACATCATTTGTGTACATATTTGCCTAACCAACATTCCAGGTGCTGATTGTTTTCCAATATCAGTCATATTAAAGATTAAACAAGTCATATTTTAAATTCCAAAATAAAATTGTACGGTAATATACAAAAAAAAAAGAATATTGTGTGTTGTATATATTGTTTTTTGACTTTCATCATCTTGTCCCGCCTAAACTTGCTGGTTTGCCTGTCAAACTGTTTAGGGTGTTCGAGCTTCTTTCTTTGTAATAAGTTTAAAAAAAATCCTATTTGTCTGACCCACTATCTCCACATATCGAATATTAGACATCTTGAGTCGTTAAACAGGCACTCGGTCACTTATTAATGAGTTCAGTCGTTTAATAAAAATTGTTCCATAATTATTCGGAAATCGTGAGATGCGGTCTGGTGGGATATAGGTTTCAGAAAAACATTTTCTTTATCGTGCTAACGTTTCGATCTTTATTGAGATCATCTTCAGGGCCTGGGATTTATAAACATTGTTTAAATTTTACAAATAGATGTAGGATGTGGAAAAAAAAAGTGAATTTATACAATGTATTTGTTAAATTTAAACAATGTTTGTAAATCCCTGAAGATGATCATAATAAAGATCGAAACGTTGGCACGATAAAGAAAATGTTTTTTTCTGAAACCTCCATCACACCAGTCGGCATCTCACGATTTCCGAATAATCATCGACTAGCGGTCACTAATCACCACACGTTGTTCGACAAAAAAAGGAAGTATATTTATTGCGTTGAGGTCTGCGGGATACAAAAATTAATTTTAATTAAGTTTAAAAAATATCTATTTGCAAAAGTTTTCTCGTCGGCATTGCGCCAATGATAAAGAATAAGTTTAGGCTAATAGTTCTCGGTTGGGGTTACTGTTATATAAATAGAGTTAATCGATTTTGCTCTAAATACTTCCACTTTCTTTTTTGAATAACGAATCGATATATGATTTTTTCTAACACTAGACGATTGTGTGAACTGATTTGCTGTCAACCTATGACATTTAGATGATTTTAACCTATTCAAGCGGATTTTATCTGTTGTACGTGAAACTGTTATGAAATACGGCGTAATGTATGAGAAAAATATGTTATCTCCAGTTTGGTTACAATTCTACAATGTAAATTTAAAATAAACGAGGTATTTTCCGCTCCGAGGGTTGGAAAGGGGGTGAAAGGAGAACGGTGCCAATTGGTATCAGCGCACCTTATTCGTGCATAAAATGTAGCAATCAATTCCGTTTTCACGTCTGCATTTCCCAGTTTTTTTTATAACATCTGTTTAATATAACGTTTGCAAATAAATTGTCAAACTGGTAAAATTCCGTTTTAATTTGACGACTTTGAAGCAGGTCGATTGTTTCGAGGGTTGGGCGCTTTCTAAGCAGCCGTACTCTCCAATTAATCCTGCATATTAAACTAATGCAATTCTTGGCTTAGGTCTTTCAGTTATGCTCTTTGTACACTTTGTTCTCATTAACCGGATCAAACAAAGCGTATTTATCTTACTTGCTATGAAAATTCTTTAAATTAGCATAATTTTATGAAACAAAGCCAACAATTAAAATGTTTGCCTCTTAACGCTGTAATAAACTACTTATTTATATTCATTAAAATTAACTGCTTGCGAGATAATTTACTTACTTTAATTAAATATAACTTGGTAGGACATGCCATGAATAAAATATTAATAATATTGTTACAAAGGAGTATATTTTATTGTTAGAATGCCCCATATAAAAATGTATTAACACTTCAAGAATTATTGATTAAATAATTGTTATTCTTTGATAATTATTTTCGGCATCTTTAGTGATATAAATAAATAATATAAAGTTTCAAATTTAATTGTAAAACATCTAAATGGAAAAAGAACACGAAGTATTACTCCTGCCTATTTTCCCCCCTAAGTAACAAAATAAGAAATGGGGATTGATTTTACGACCCGGAAACATTCTTTACAACATAAAGACTCAACAGACAACAAAGAAGAATAAGAAGGCAGGATAAAATTATACGGTGTACAAATGGTTCTTAAAAAAATGAACGAACAAGAACAGATGTTTTTTGTTCCAAAGCAACAGTTACAACGATATGGTATACAGATTTCAAAGCTCATGAAGGAACAGGATCTGACGTTTTTTATACAAGCCCAAAACATGCTCAATCAAATTCGTTAAGGAAGTACACCTCGGTCATTAGAGATGAAATACTTGCCATCAACGCTTTGACCTTAGAAAAATCTTCAATGAGGTTACACTGGAAAAATCGGCTATTAAAGCATTAGCATGTAAAAAAATTACTTCAAAATTAATTAATGCATCCAAAATTTCCAAATCCTGGGAAAATGAAAACCTGATGATATCATGGCTACGAGGATACAAGGATGTTTTTGGTAACGAAAAGGCAGACCCGCTGGCCAGAAGATCTGAAAGTCCATATAAGTCCTGACCCTATTCTTGGGATAACAAAAACAAATATACAAACCTCCATTATAGAATGGTACCAAAAAAGACAAAAGGAAAATTGGATAAACTCTAGGAGGCATAGGCACAGTACGTTTATGGCCAACTGTTCTTGATTATCATCTGTCATATTGGGTTTAGGGTATTATTTTTATTATTAGAACCTCTTTCTATGGTTTTTATTACTTCTAATGACTAGAAATGTTTAAAAAATTCTATCCGGAGAAAAGAACCGACACAATTGCTTTTAGTAGTAAAATACATCGTATTATTAGGAGTATTGGTCACTAGAATATACCTTACAAAAAGTTAAAAATGTCTTGACTCAGGTTGAACAAATGTGTGTTGAATAGCAATAGAAGTAAGAAACATATAAACCCACGTTAAAGTATCAATCAAATCAAAAGTAGGCAAGGCTGGATGACCGAAAATAGACGAAAACAGTCACGAGATGAACAACCTTGAAAAGGTATACGAGTGGAGTTAAAATGTAGATTTTCCCATTTGTTTTTATAGATAGAAAAATTAAATTAAATGTTTTTAAATTAAGAAAAAATATTTTATATACTTTATTGAGCCGATAATTTTTTTTATTATTTGGAGATGGTGAGATGCGGTCTGGTGTGAAGTAGGTTTTAGAAAAATATTTTCTTTATCGTGTCAACGTTTCTATCTTTATTGAGATCATGTTCAGGACGTGGGATTGATAAATATTATTTAAATTTTACAAATACATGTAGGATGTGGAAAGAAGTGAATTTATACAATGCTAGAAAACTTTAGATTAAAAAAATGAATTTAAACAATGCTAGAAAGTTTTAGATTTAAAATTAATTTATACAATGCTAGAAAATTTTAGATAAAAAAATGAATTTAAACAATGCGAGAAATTTTTAGATTTAAAATGAATTTATACAATGCTAGAAAATTTTAGATAAAAAAATGAATTTAAACAATGCTAGAAAGTTTTAGATTTAAAATGAATTTAGACAATGCTAGAAAATTTTAGATTTAAAATGAATTTATACAATGCTAGAAAATTTTAGTTAAAAAAAATGAATTTATACAATGCTAGAAAGTTTTAGATTTAAAATGAATTTAAACAATGCTAGAAAATTTTAGATTTAAAATGAATTTAGACAATGCTAGAAAATTTTAGTTTAAAAAAATGATCAGTAGTTGCTTTACTGTCTTAAAAATTAAATTGTTAATTTTTTTAATCTTGACCGTATTAACACTTTTACCTCGATTGAAAATACTCCATACATTTTCTACTGAAGAATTTTTGATAGGAAAATGAGTCGAGTTTTCATGTGGTGCCACAACAAGATAAACAGAAAGGAAGGGGGAAGTTTAAAATATACCAAAAGTTTGCTTAGTTATATTTACGAGGATTTGCATAAAAAGAGCTCTCGAGCCTGGTTCGGCTGTTCCAGGGTTTTGAAGGCTTTAATAAAGCTTCGTACCTAGGTGGCAAGGGCCCTCCCAGCGGACGCCGTACAAAAATATTCCTTAAAATTTCCTTGTAAGATTCTTGTACTTTTATTTCAACTTTATAACCTTATTTTGGAAAAGCTCACTCATTAATGTGTACGAGCTCAGATGAGATATCTGAATGGGGTTAAAAGGGTAAATTTAAATTCATGAGAAAAAGTGTGAATGTTTGTTAAAGGGGTGTCGGTTTTCTAAAGAGGAAAATTACGCAAAAATATATCTACATTGTTTTATAAAATCTATAGTTACGTTGTATATAGATTACATTCGCTGATTATACTAGGTTTCTCTGATAAAACATTCGGGGGTTGTAATTCCAGGAAATTTATAGAAATTGGTTGCCAATCAAAATTAATTATAATATATGTAAATTATTTACCAATCCAACTGATTATATTGATTTTTGCATAATTGAAGGTGGAATATTATTAGAGTGAGATGAAATTAATAACTCTAATAATTAATTTACAATTAAAAATTGTCTAACAATTTGATTATTTTAAAATAAGTCCCTTAATTTCAAGTTTACTATTCAAAAAAGGAAAGACAACGAACGAACCACTGGAAAGGCTTCAGGAAATAGGATAACAAAGTAGAATTCCTTAAAAGTTTTTAAAAATCCATTGTTAATTTGTGACGACCTTTCCTGCTTATATCCCGAACCCACAGGTGAAGAAGGCATCAATCCGAAATTGGTCTGACAAGCCGTCTGACCGAGGCAAAGAAGCAAAGATGCAAAACAAAATAGGAAGAATAGGCAGACCAGGATGACCTGAAACAACCAAATTATAAATTATTAAAACGTTATATAAATCATTGTTAAATTTGCCACGCCTATCCCTGCTTATAACCTGACCAACAGCTAAAGAAGGCAAAAAATTCGAAATAGGTCTGACAAACCGAAATAGCAAGGATTGGCATATATGGATGTCTGGAAACGTCTAGACTAAAATGATAACAACATCGTATAAATCAATGATTTCTTTCTTACTCCTGTCCCTGCTTTTATCCCTGATCAATTACTGAAGAAGGCAAACGAGTCAAAAACGATTGGACAAATCAAAATAGCGAGAATAGTCATACCAAGATGGTCTAAAACGACTGTTTTTAAGATTTAAAATCCATGGCAAATCTGCCACCCCTCTCCCTACTTATAACCTTGCCTAATAGCTGTAGTAGGCAAAAAGGCCGAAATGGGTGTGCCAAACCCAAATACGAAGGATCAGATAACGAATGACTGGAAACAACCAAAACTAGTAAATATGAAAAAGTTTTAAAAATCTATGATAAATTAAGCACGCCTCTCCCTGTTTATATCCCTGCCTAATACCTGAAAAAGGCAAAACGCCGAAACAGGTTTGAACCAATATGTCAAAATCAATTTTATAATTTCCAAAACTATGCAATATTTTTTCAAAATATTTGTTATCATATATTAACCTTTGTTGCTCTCCGGGATACAATAATGCAACGTGCATATTGCACATATCTTAGTGCAAATAATATACAAATTCTATTCAAATGACGCAATTCTCTATACATGAATGTGAGCTTACCTTGAGATGGTCGATAATCCAGGGAAGGTCTTTGAAACTAAAGGTTACAACCGGCTACAGCGACGTACGTTGCCCTTTCAAACATTTTGCCTAAAAGTAGGCAAAGTTTAGGAAACGTGTTTCTAAAAACACTTCACCCTTCAACTAACTATTTGTCAATGGTATTTATTACTTCAAAGTTCTGTAATTTTATAAATAAAATCACAATTGCTTGAATTTAAGTAGATGTGCCGCTTGTAAATTAGAATAATTCTCAAGTTTTCTTATTCGAAGACCGATTTTCAAATGAAATTCTCGTCATGGGCAGTTGAGTATTGAGCCAAAGTTGTGCGGTGAAGTTGATCAACATATTAAGCTGTCGAGAGTAACATTACTTTTGGAAATTGAAGTGAAAGCATCTCTAAACCAAAATCGATTTTCATATCATTGGAAAAATCAAAGTGCTACAGGCTCGACAGATCAAAGATTCTTCAACAAATTACGTAACACCAACTTTATCCAATGTATACGAACAAAAGAAGCACCCCTGTTATTATTTTCAACCAATATATTCTGTTTGCAAGTCTTTCAATTTTGTCAGAATATGGCAAATCGTTTTCTTCTTATAGGATAAGATTCAATTCGACATGTTTTTCTTTGTAAACTCTAGCAGAGAAAACCTTGAAACTTTGATATTGTTGTTTTGTTAAAATTTAAGTCGTAATAAAAGCACATTTCTAAGCTCTAACATCGATTCACATCAGTAGATTTCCCCCAGGGGGTAAAAACTTTATAGGCCTCGATTTGCTATCGTTGCCGTGCATGCAATTTTTTCAACCACACATAATCTACTTAAAAGAATGAATATTAAATCTTACATATTATTTTGGCGTATTTTTGTTCGAGGACTTTCCAAGTTTATCAATATAAGTTGAGTTGGTTGGCTGAAACGTTGATAATTTGTTATCAGCTATTTATTAATGTTTATCATATAGTTTTCTATAAAACTAGCTAATTTAGGTGATCTTTAGTGGATCAGCGATACGCGTTGATCAAAACCAGTTCATTTGACTTAGTATTTCTCTTCACGCCAGCTTCAATGAGGGTATTTAGTATTTTTTCCGGCCCGTTAGAAGCGAGGGCTACTGTCGGCCATTTTGACATCTATCTTTGATGTTTAATTCTTCTACACGTGATTGAAATATTGTAAATCGATTAAAATACATATTCATTCTATTGAAACGATTATCTAACTTAAACTAACCTAAATTTACCGGGTACCAAAAATTTTTTATATACGGCTCCGTCCCCACCTCTACACCTAAACTAAAATTATGTACAGCCTAACCTACGGTTGAGAGCCTGGCAATGCGATTTTCACCTTGGCTGATTTCACCACAATAAATGCATTCAAACAGTAAAAGTACGCAACCATTATCAACTAATTGTGGATACTGGATATTCTACATACACCGTGTCCATACGCACTTAACCATTCACGCAAATAAATACATTCACACAGTTGGGTAGCCACTAAGGTTTTTGATATTACTCTAGAGACCTCCTCCCCTATCCAACGCAAAACATAAAACTAAATAACCTATACTACTTTGGTTTGTGGGTACTACATTTATATACTAGGCTATTACATCATAAATATACTGTATCGTTCACCCTAATAAATACATTCAATCAAAAATTATATATTGAGATGATATTTCGTTTGTGTTTATAATTTTGATATAAAAACGTTAACTCTTTCAAAAGTATGAACCTTACGAAACTAGATATCACCAATATAGTTTACAAAAACTGAAAAGGCGAAAGCCCACCCTCCAGATCGGACCAGCAATCAGGCCCCCTGACGCTAAACACGCAGTAAAAATATGATAAAAGAAAGATGGCAGTGTCAGTGGCAGGGTCGTCGGAGAGGCTGTTGCGAGTCAAGAGCACGACCGATAGATGGCCCTCAGAGAACCTGAGCAGGAGAGGAGGGATCGTCCTCACCCGACTGAGGATTGGCCATACGCGGTTGACACATTTTTGGGCCAAAGCCCGCGCAGGTGCCCGTTAGGAGGTTAAGGTTGCTCGATCTGTCCCACATAATAGAGGCGTGTCACGCCTTGGCTCCATACAGAGGGCGTGTAGGCATGCCGCCGGACTTAAGAAGAGTTCTTGAACACGGTAGCAAGTTTCAAAGTCCCCTGTTCCGCTTTTTAGGGGAAATTGGGTTTTTATTGTTTATAATATGTCTTATGTGTTGGGTCTATGTTTTGTCTGAGTGCATGCATTTATTAGCGTGAATGGCGAGGGGTGAGGGTGAAATATAACGCCATCATAGCCCCTCGAACGTTGAGAGCGTAAGAGTGTGTGTTCGGGGTCGATGGCGGAATATCCCCCAAAGTACTCCATCGATCCCAATCTAGTTTAGTTTAAGTATAGGTCGGTGGAGGAATATCAACTACTCCACCGACCAAACGGAATGAGTGTAGTGTATGGATGTATTTATGTGTATGAATGTAATTATTTTTATGAATACAGTGTTTGAAAGGGTAAATAGAATATAGACTTATTTGGGGGCTGAATGACCTAGATGTCACAGGCCCCATTCAAAAAAAAATAAAAAATAAAAAAATAAAATAATAATAATAACTGAAATGGGGCGGCGGTAGCGACAATGGTTAAGGTTTTGACACGGCACTCATCACGGTAAGGTAAAGGTTTCGGGTTCGAATGTAGCGGGGGAAAAAAGCGAGAAAAAACTGATTTCGTATATCAACAAATGTATTGCTTCTAAAATAACAAAATTGGTTTTTACAGTCTATTATTTTACATTTTAAATACACTTTAACGCAGTATGGAAAATATCGCAGTAAAGCTAAAAAGTCGGCAAATTGGCGCTAGAAGCTAAAAAACAAACATATTAGGTGTAAAAATGATCAAAAATTGCGTCCCCAAAGCTGCCACAACTGCTCACAGTTCTATCAATTTAATAAGTAACATTTTTGGTTTCTGGGTCCCATTAAACGGAACCCTCGGACACGGGTCTAACATTTTTGACTTATTATCACTAAAAAAGGTTTATTGAAATCGTTGACCCCATATCTGTAGCGTCACCTTGTAACTGCGCGCTATACTAGACAACATTCAGGAATCAGTGTTGCCTCCCAAAATATGAGATGGAGAGAAAACCGTGTTTATTGACGAAACGAAATTCAGACATGCAACGAGAACAAGCGAATCGAAATATTAGTAAAAGTCCATCAGACAACCTACCATTCTGAATAATTAGTAGTGAAAATTGTCACAGTACAAAATAATTAAGAAAACTGTTATACTGATTTTTATCGACTGGGAATAGCGCATGAAAATCTAAAATATTCGGAATGTTTGTATCTATTATATTTAATAACGTTACGTGACGGACAATAATAATAAATAGCTGGAATTTGTCGTGTTGAAAATATTTATTTCATAATGAATTCACAGCTAGTGGGCTGGAAAAATGTTGAAATACTGATTCTACCTGTCAACAAAGTCCACATTTGGATAGGCAATCACGGAAATTACGTATTGATAAATATACAAGCTGGTAATAAAAATAATAAATTGTTTATGTAACTATTTATTCATGCTGACCCGGCATTGGGTAAATTACAACAAAGAACTAAAAACAGTACGAACATACCAATAAACGGATACAAACAAGTACCAGAAACTACTAAAAAGACAACGAAAAACGAAACAGACATCAACAACAAATGGACAATATTTACATTCAAAGGAAAAGAAACCTACAGACTAACGAAACTTGTTCAACAAACTCGGGCTATAAGCAGCACTAAGGATGAACAATAATACGGGTGAATTACTAAAACGAAACATAGTCACAACTGACCCGCTAGCCAATAAAAGTGTGTAGTGTCACATGTCAATGGGGAGATACATTGAATAAGCTAGAAAAAAAATTAACAAGTCATTTCAAAGAAAATTTCAGATCTTTCAGAGACAATGGGGTTAAATCAAATTAAGCCGCACACTTAATAAAGCGTACCCACGAACCAAACACAATAGAAACAAGCTTTAACAGACAACAATAACAAAAACTTAGCGTACTGAAGAAACAAGAGATATACAAATAGATAACACTTAAAGACGGAAAACTTATAAATGAACAAACATTTACACACTACTTTCATACCATTAAAAATACTGCATATTAAAAACAAAAAAACTACGCACAAATAATAATCGAAAACGGAAACCATGACCAGAGGTCCTACTACAACCCCCCCCCCAGGACAAAGGGGCAGACAGTTCCTCACTGTAGATGGCGCATATTTAACGTCCTTCAAATAACGTTGTCGCTATGTGAAGACTTTTTACCGCCATGGTTGTTTCCTGGAGAGTTTGTAGTAGTTCAGGTTATAGTCGTATCTTGCAAGCTTGTAAACAAAGTCGCTGTTGATGGATGTTATGGTTATTTCTTGATTGCGAACGGTTGTAGAGGCTTTAACGTACAAAATAAGCAATAATTACAGAGAGTTTCGCGGCAAGTGAAGTTTAAATGAAATTGAAATTTTGATTAACTACGCGTATCCAATATGGGTACAGGCTTTAAGAGTCAAGAGCAATTTGACGGCATTGCAGCGAGTTCAAAGGCTTATTGCCATAAAAAAGATTAAGGGTTATAAAACAATTTGATACGAAGCAGCATGCCTTATGTTATCCCTATCGGTCTTAACGTCGAGCAACTTAGCAAAACATATGATGTCATCCACGGAAACGTTATAATGGAAAGCATCGAGGGTGAATATGATCGACCAGTGCATTACAGCATATCTGAAACGGTTCAAATTAGAAAACATTCATCATTGATTTATGGATAGAATGGCAAAAAAGGAGGGAAAATCAAAAGGCGGGGTTAAGATGGGAAGTTAGTGTCCGAGTGGATCAAAGTCACGGTGGTAGAGCAGCGGCGTATCTAGCCGAACATCATGGGTTCGAATCCCGCTCGTGACTCTGACTTTTTTATCTCAACTAATAAAAACCTTAATTAATTGAAAGATAATAATTGGTCAAGCGGACCACGAAAACTAGTGAATTTAATAAGTTAAAATCAAGTATATCTTCACTAAAGCTCTCCGTGGCCATTTCATTTGTCGCCGAGAATCAAATAGATTACACGACATTTGAAAAATGGCAAAAAGGAGAGAAAATTCAAAAGGTGGGGTTGAGATGGGAAGTTATGTCCGAAGTCACGATGGCTCAAGTGGTAGAGCAGCGGCGTATATAGCCGAAGGTAGTGGGTTCGAATCCCGCTCGTGACACTGACTTTTTTATTTAAACTAAAAACCTTAATTATTCATAGAGACAGCATGGTGGCAATCAGATCACTTAGGAGTCCGAAGAACCATGGTCAGTTATGCGAAGATATCAGGGTTCAGCCAAGAAACTGACAGAAGCCGGAAAACAATTGGCATTGCTTTGGGTGTGCTATGTCGTAATCCAAGGCAATGAAGAAGCGGAGCGACTGGCCAAAGAAGCTGCTGATGATATTCAAATCCCAATAGAGTATAATAAATGCTTTTCATCCCTATTAAAAAATGCCTCTTCGAAAATGCTCTTTCAAAATGGGATCATGCATGGAGAAAGTCAACCAAAGGGGAAGAGACGAGAACGTTTTTTCAAAAAATAAAATACAGGAGCGGATTGACACTCAATAAAAGAGCAAAGCTGATGAGACTCTCACTGGACATGGGCCCAACATGAAATATCTGCATAGAATTGGAGTGACAACATCACCGGCGAGCATTTGCGGCAGTCAGGTTCAGGACGTGGATCATCTCTTGTTCTACTGCCCAGTGCTGGATGAAAAGAGATCAAATTTGATACGACACCTCCTATTGATTGGTTCGGACTGGCCGCGTACCCGAAGAAACCTCCTCAGAGAAAACAATGTTTGAACAATTCGTTAAAAATTGAAACTTGCGGGACATGAACAATATAAAACCGTAATTAATTATTAAATTAAATTCCATAAAAAATATATATAATATAATGTAAATGTATCTAAATTACATGTAATACAGTAGTGGTTAATATAGAAAATGAATGAATAATTTTTTTTTAAATTAAAAATTATAAACACATTCTATACCCATCTCTTAGAAATCTAGGTTTAAATCGGCGGTTTAGCCTAATGGTTTGTTTTCCACAATGTTTTATTGAAGGAAAGATGTATACGGTTTCTGGTTTTTAGCTATCATTCTTACCTTTCCTTTTCTCTCCCATTTCATGCTACAAGATCAAGATAAATGCAAATTCACCGCACATTTGAAATCAAGCGTGTTTCATCAAAAAGCAAAAACATCAGTCGTAACACAAGCCAACAAGTATGAACATCTAAGAACATTCTAAACCAACAAAATACTTTGACAAAAAACTCACTAAAACTTTAAAATAGTAAACGGCGTTTTGCTTACTCGCTCTAAAAGCTTACGAAAAATCTACACCACCTGAATATAACAGCTCTTTTAAAAGAAGAACGGAGTTTTTATTCTATGAGATAGCGGAGAAGTTGAGAGGAAGACTGCTTGAAAGAAGTAGCTCAGGAAAGTCCCTCCATAATTTAGGGTCGGCTCAATGTCTAACTTGCCACCCCGCGCCCACCTTCTTGAGATGAATGGGGAACATTGCAATATTCACCGTTTGCGGAGGAGGAAAGATCCCCTTTCCAGCCGGGCCCAATTTATATGTACGTCCTAATGAATGTAAAGTCCAGCCTAGGGCATTCAGGATAATTTATTTTGATAGTATTGATAAAAGGGAAACGAGATAACGATTAATTTTCACAATATTAAAGGAGGCTGTTTTTGGACAAACAGCTGATGTCATCGCCGGCCCTCTGCGTGTTTTCCTTCTTTTCCTCATCTTTCGCGCGTATTTTGTTTTAAACTGCAGCCATTTGGTCTCGATCTGGTTACTGACTCTCTGCTTTTACACGTATACAACGTCGATATCCTAAACTGCTAGCCTCTCGTTTGTACCTCAGGTTGTCAAATAAAGAATAAAAACAATACATATAGATACCAGTAAATAGATGCCTTGTCACATTTTCTCCCGCCCAGAGTAATCGATATTCCTCGGTGTGGGGTTATAAGCAACCCCTTCCTTTCGCGCTAATAAATTACATTCTTCCAATAAATTAACATAAACACAACACTCGATAGAAACATAGAAGTCTGGTCACACTCACTCCCCCAGAGCACAGTTGGGCAAAATCTAACTAATTCAATCATGATTAAGAATTTTGATTGAAGTTTAATCATTTAAATTAATCATTATATAATTTAGTCATGATTAATTCAATCATGAGGTATGACTAAATCTTACATTTTGTTAGATTTTGCCCAACTCTGGCTACAATGACCAACTTACCAAAATCCAACAGACTCACGGATAAAAATTTTGAGATGAGAGTCGTGCTCAAGGCCAACCGTCAAAAAGTGTTATCATAAACGAAAACCAAAGTTACATAATTATTCTTCATGCCTATTTTATGAAAATCAAGACCCCTAGATGATTATTTTCCAAATAATGTAGAAATCTCTCCTTTCAAGTGGAATAAATTTTAATTCAAAGAAATATTTTTTCCATTGATCGGTTATGTAAACATATTTACTTTTCAAAGCGTAGCTTGTTCTAGGATATTTTTATTTTATTTTATTATTATTATCATTATCATTATTTTTTGGCTTTTCATAACGTCGTAGTTTTACTTATAATTGGAAGATTGATTTTTGTTAAATAAAGTGTTGAAGAATTTTCGTTTGAATGAAATAAATTTCTGTTGGAACATTTTTTTAAAGTGATGAAGTTGTGTATTTTTCATTTTTTGAGTACCCATTTGAACATGATTTATCGAAATTTAGTCATAACTAACTATATTGTGACTAAATTAGTCATGCCTCGTAT
Source organism: Cimex lectularius (assembly GCF_000648675.2). Classification (NCBI taxonomy): domain Eukaryota; kingdom Metazoa; phylum Arthropoda; class Insecta; order Hemiptera; family Cimicidae; genus Cimex; species Cimex lectularius. Next base: position 80,501 of record NW_019392789.1, on the reverse strand, counting down.
TTAATTACTAGTCATGACTAATTTAGCCATCAATAACATATGGTGACCAATGACTAAATTAGACACTTACTACCAATCATGACTAACGGTCTGAGTGATCAATCATTAATCATTAGACATGACTAATTTTTGCCCAGCTCTGCCCCAGAGTAGTCGATATTCCTCGTGGCGGGTTCGAACCCACTTCATTCTCGCTAATAACTTACTTTTAATCTCCAAACGTCAGACACCCACTCCAGAGTACTCGATTTCCTCGTAGCCGATCCCTTCCTTACACGCTAATAAATTACATTCTTTCCAATAAATTGACATAAAGTCAACACAGATAAACACGAGCACACATAAACATTATATACATATTTCTGTGTAGTCCGTTTTTAGTTATTTTCTTGCAGTGGAAGCTGTTTTTTCCCCATGAGTTTTTCCTCAAAGAACACTATACTAAGGACAATTTTGTTCAATACACGGTTAACGTTAGAGAAAAATTTGTAACCTCGAGTCCGCATAATCTCGCTGTTTGTTAATTGTCAACGGGGCGTTTCGGCTTTGCTCAAATGAGTGTTTAGGAAAGTATGATTATTAAACCGATTAAATACAAATCCTCAATTGGACAACTGATTTGGCGTTTTAAAGGTTGACCTCTCGCTAACAATATAATCGAAGCAAATTCAAATTCGTTTTATTCCATTTCACGTGTTTTGTCTAATTTTTATTTCTATTTATTCGTTCGGCGTTGACTAAAAACACAAATTTCTCTCCATTCTCTACGGATCGATTACAATTGAACGAGAAGCCAAGATCTTGTTTTTAGAGAGGAACCAGGTCAAGCCAATCCTCAGGCCTAGGTGAACGGCAGAAATGTGTCTGGGCGATTTATCAAAAAAGGTGAAAAGGTACATCTTGAAATATTATCTTGGTTCCTTTTTCAACCACATTTAAGGCTAAAAACTCCTTCAGTAACACTATATATATATATATATATATATATATATATATATATATATATATATATATATATACAGTTATATATATACAGTTATAACATTTATCTTACTGTGAAAGTTTTTTTCTTTGTCAGTCAAATCTTATTAGTTTTATAAAATGATTAATCTACGCCCATCTCGTTTTTAATTTTTTTCTTCCTCGGGCCATTTATAAATTTATTTTCCATACAACGACAAAGGGAATATCGTTAGTAGGCTCTCGTTTTATTATGGCAAGGTAAATTCTTTATAAAGCCTAAAGGTTTTCATTATAAAGAGGCCAGCGTAATTTGAAAGGGGAAAAGAACGTCTTTTGATATTATTAATTCAATTAATCACTCGTTACAATAATAGCTGCTAAGTTGTTAAATATTTCAAAAAGGGAACTCATAAAATCGAATCATTAGTATTCAAATTCTGACGTTTAATTTTATTGTATACAAAGTCGGAATTGCGAATCTAGAGCTCAAACTGTTAAATGCTTTCTACGCGACGGCCGGATCGATCTAAAAGGGAAAAATTGGAGCAGTCGTTTCACCCCATTCGGCGGTATCTTTGCGTTTGAACTGGAAACATGGGTTCATGACTTACAAGCACGATACCTTTGCGTATAGAATACCAATGGCTCCTAACGCCATAAAAATAACTCTTTTATTTTACGGCGGAATGAGTGTATTTGTTTTTTTTTTTTTTCAATTTAAGACCCTCGTTATCGCCTTTCTTTCCAACTGAAATAAAACCCGCCGGATAATTGTTGGCGAACGAGCAAACTGAAAAGGTCGTATCATTTGACGTTGTGACTTTAAATTATTGCAATGACTACCGAGGGCGAGCGTTAACAGCGATGATGCAATTAAAGATTAATTTTTTAATTGAAGTCGACAAACATGACAAACATAGTCAACGTGTATTAAACACATGTAGATCAAACTTTGTGTTATTAAACTGTACACGGATAACAGCGAAATTGGCCTGACACGTGGGGGGTAGTAACTCACCATTGAAAGCCTCCGAGACAGTTTAATTACAGTTAGTGTGCTTAGCATGTTCTTGTTCTGTTTTCTTTAAGCCGGTTGCTCGGAAAGTCCCTAGAAGGGATTTACGGAACATTCGCTGGTAAAAGTCCTTTTGACATATGCCAAGGGGGGGGTTGATGTAAATCGTTCTCAGATGCCCAGTGAACCTGCTGACTATTATATTTATTTTTTTGTTTGCTCGTATTTATTCTTATTATTATTGTAAAATGCAACTATAGTCTGACTTTTATAAAGGACCTTTAGACAGATGTCAAGGAGTTGATGATGAAGCCGTGCTGGTGCTAGTTGGTCCAAATTACCTCAATGCTCGATTTTAGTCGGTCTTAAATCTTTCAACTTAAGCATTAAAAGATCTAGTTTTATCCTCCTAACCTAAACTGATCAGGATCTATGGCAACTCAATGTGATTTTCAGCATAGATCTTTTAATGCTTAAGTTGAAAGATTTAAGACCGACTAAAGTCGAGCATTGAGGTAATTTGGATCAACTAGCACCAGCACGGCTTCATCATCAACTCCTTGACATCTGTCTAAAGGTCCTTTATAAAAGTCAGACTATGTCGACAGGTGTCGAGTTGAGATGGAAACTATGCTCGACGTATAGCCATTTCTAGCCTTAGGTATTTACTGGTATTTATCTTGTGATCTGGAAAGTGAACAATCAGTTTGGTTGTATGTGGTCAGCCAAAGCAATAGTGTAATCAGATTTCGCAGTTCCCGTCATCACAGAATCTTTTCCAAGATTCTTGGGTGGGCCACGGGTAGCCGAGTGGTTAAGGTGTCAGACTCTCAGCTAGTAGATCCCGCGGTCGTGGGTTCGTTCCCCACCGTCGCCTCTGGACTTTTTCTGACGCCTAAGGGGGCGGGATCGGATCTCAGCGATCCTGAATTTGGTCGTAACCCCCTTCAAAAATGAGTTTATTCGATGGAAGAACACCGGCACACCGTGGGCTCAAATTCACACTTGTGTTGCGAGCCCCCCAAAATGGAGCCAGGGATAAAGTACAATAAGCTGTACAACTGCAGTGCTCAGGAGAGAACTCCTCCAGTTCCTGGTATCCATTGGAAAAAAACTTGGTTCGTAGCTTATCTCTGATACCTTGGTCACACATGTCTTGTTCTTCTCAGATGATCATTGACCCCGCTGTGCCCCGTCAAGAAACTTTTCAGGGAATCGTTTCTCTTATACCTTATCTGATCCTTCCCCGTAATTTGATTTCAAATATTGCAAGGACATATTCTTGAATTATTTTGTGCCCAGTGAAAGATTTCTATTGTTTTTCGTTACCATATGCTCAATTCTATGTTGCCTACTGATAGTTTGGTCGTTTCCCATCTTTTTGGTCATCTCCCCTGGCTGTTCTTACATTATTGATTCTGCAGTGCAGGGTCTAGACACCTGTCACCATATATTTGTTGTTATCTATAGCTTATTCGTTTCCGATCCTTTTAGTCATACTAACTTCCCTCGTTCTCACATTGATTCTGCAAATCTATCACAAAGTCTTTTACTGATTTATTGGGGCATCGTTTCACTTATTTTATTTTCAAATATTGTAAGATGAGATTCTTGGATTGGTTGGGGATTCCTATTGCTGCTCGTCGCATTATTCTTTATTCTAAGTTGTTTACTGATAGCTTGATCGCTTCCGATTTTTCTGGTCACGCTAACCTCGTTGTTCTCACATTTTTATTGATTCCGCAGTGCCTCGAATATAAACCGGCCACGATGACTTTGTTGTTTCTTACAGCTTGTTCGTTTCCTATATTTCTGTTCACACAAACCAGGTTGTATGCTCATTTTTATTGGTTCTAGAGTCAAGAAATCCAACTAAAGATTCAAGGAAGTTTTTCCTATTTTCTTGGTGCATCGTGTCATTTATTTCCTTTCAAATATTGCAAGCATATATTCTTGGATTGTACTAAGTGCAATTAAAGATTCCTAGAATTCTTTTTCTGTTTTCTTGGAGCATCGTGTCATTTATTTCCTTTCAAATATTGCAAGCATATATTCTAGGATTGTACTGAGTCCAATTAAAGATTCCTGGAATTCTTTTTTTTTTTTTTTTTTTTTGGAGCATGGAGTCATTTATTTCCTTTCAAATAATGCATGCATATGCTTGGATTATACTGTGTACAACTAAAAATTCCAGGAAGTCTTTTACTGTTTTCTTGGTGCGTCATGTCATTTATTTCTTTTCAAATATTGCAAGCGTAGATTCTTGGATTGTGCTGTTTCCAATAAAAGATTCCAAGAAGTCTTTTCCTGTTTTCTTGTAGCATCGAGTCATTTATTTCCTTTCAAATATTGCAAGCATATATGCCTGGATTATTCTGTGTCCAATTAAAAATTTTAGGAAGTCCTTTACTGTTTTCTTGGTGCATCGTGTCATTTATTTCCTTTCAAATATTACAAGCGTAGATTCTTGGATTGTACCGTGGCCAATAAAAAGATTCCAGAAAGTCTTTTCCTGCTTTCTTGGCGCATCGTGTAATTCATTTCAAATATTGTAGCATAGATTCTTGCATTGTTCTGTGTACAATTAGAGATTCCAGTCGTTCATCGAGTTCATTGGTACCTAGGAGGTTTCAGATCATTCTGGTCTCTCACAGGTGGTCTATAGGTACGTTTCGGCATTGCTTTATCTTCAATGCTCGGTTATATATGTAAGCAAAGAGAGGCACGACTACAAAAATATTACTGAAATGGCAAAAGCAGAAACGAGTTTGATGATTTTATCTTAGCAATCCCGATATAATACTAAAATTATTGGTTCCATCTAAAGTAGGTATTTCAGCGCTTTGCATTTAACTTGGATGAGGTTGGCTAGACACGTCACAATACTGCTTTTGGTTCAAAATGTTGGCTTCGAAACAATTATGCGTTTTTGTATGAACTTTTGGGCGGGTCGTGAACAAATTCATTGTGTAGGAAGGAGGTGAATGCAATGCCGTTGGGAATTTTGTTGAGAAGTGGTAATTAAGGACTACAACATTTTTTTTTTAATGCGACTTATAGTTGTGTTGTGGAACCCTTGTGGTTAAGATGTGCACTTTACCACAAAACTGCTCACTTTTTACTTGCGACCTGGGTGCAGCCATCTTTTGATGTGAAAATTGTTCTTACCGAAGTGGCTACATCGTAAACGAGACCTCATGTCTCACATTGACAAAGGATACGTGTCACTTTCTCTTGTTTCTTCTCAGAAAAAGATTCTCTCTGATTTGCCCACATCTTAAGGTAGGCTGTAGCTTCTCTCAAATCATGCCTGCAGGAAAAGAAGAGTTTCTTCGCCTTACTTATTGAGAGATTTAGAAATTTCTTAGCTTGCCTCATACCTGGTTCTTTTGTGCTTGAGCTTTTATTTTTCAAGTCATTTTTTCCGCACCAAATTTAGCACAAAATTGTCTACCAGTTGTTCATTTTGACCTCATAATATAAAGAACTTTTTTTTTAACTAACCAAATGTTTCATTGATATAACTAAAAGTACCAAGTTTTTTACTGTAATTAACTTAAGAATTTAATGAATATCTTTAATCTGATTCAGTTATTAGCACGGTTGCATTTTTTCGTTTTTCTGAAAATTCGAAACAAAATGTTTCGTCTTCAATAATTGCAACTGCGTAGTAAACATAGGACGCGGCCCCTCCGCCCCAGTTCCTGCCCTGTTGCACCCATTATGGATGCATTAGAGCATGCATAGTGAATGGCGTTTTAATCGCATTTATTCCCCAAAAGAAAAGCAGATTGGCCTGAAATTTATTTTTCAAGAAAAAACAACCACTATACAACAAATCTAAATGGAAATGATAGAAATGCTAAATGGTGGAGTGAGTGTGTTGTTCAATCTTTTTTAAAAAATAGTTCTCATTATAATACCAAATTCCTAGTTTGAAGGTATTTACAACTTGATGATGAGCTATGAACTTGCAATCCGGATTGTTAAAACAACTAACTGTGACCAGGAACAAATCTAAATGTAGAGATATTTATATTAAAAGAATGTAAACAATAAAAAGTGTTTGTATATAATCGAATAAAATACTTTGAAGCATTCTGAATTTGTTGTCAACATTGAATATTTGCAATAATATGATATGCGATCAGGATGATGTAGTATCAAGGGTATGTATTTATTGATCTTCCCCTGCTTACTTTCAGCTTTTTATTATTTTATCCTCTCAAAAGCTTATAGGGGTTTCGGTTACAAACTTACTTGCCGTAACGTTGGCGTAAAAGTTGGTAAAGTTTCATTAATGTAACAATGACCCGAGTAGATTAAAAACCAGCCATTGTAAAGTTCGCAAAGCTTCAATTCTAGCAAAGTTCTCTATAGATGGTTTTTTGTTTTAACCGCGGAGATTTACGAGTATAAACTTTCTTTTATTTCCCCTTGATCGTTTAAATCAATTAAAATTACTATTAAAGCGAAACAAAAAATAAAATTAAAAATATAGGGAACTGTTAGCATGTCAATAGGGTTTTAAAATTTGATTAGGCTCAATGGTCGTATCCAACTTTGTTTTACAACAACCAAATAAGAAACACAAATCAACAACTCTCATAAAATTTTATAACGGCAATGTAATGTATTTCATGTGGATTCTTGAGCTGTATAAGAACACGTTGCTTTTCTTATAGAATTTTCATTTCACACTCAGGATTTTAAAAGAATTTTGTATAATTAACTGTTTTCTCTGGAAAGTTATTTTAATGTTTGCCTAAAAATGTTACTTTAATAGACAAATATGGGCAAAGGTGTGGTTTTATAGTCTCAAAGTCGACATTGCTGATACCTGAGCAGCAACCGCACGATTAAATTTAATTACATAGGACATTAATGTTGATTTTTAGATTTTTTTAAAAATTATTCTGTACTGAAGATAAAAATTACGAGTGGAGGCTATAGTCACGGGATGACCGATTTCAATGAAACTTTTTGATACTAAATCAAAAAATATTAGGCAAGGATCAGATTGAAATTAGGCCTTAAGAGCCGAGGAAAAATTTGGTTTTCTGCCTTCTGTGGATTTATTTCAGGGTTAACATGCATAAGTCACCTTGGTTTTTTTAAACAAAATAAGGGAATAATATGAATGAGGCAAAATTTATAAAAAATTCGTTAGAATATCGATAAGGAGCTACGAGAAAACTAGACAAAAAAAATATTTTCAAAAGAGGAATTCGGTTTCGTCTGAAACACTCTGTTAGAGTCCTTTAATGCTAATTTTCATAGAAATAAAAAATAAGACAATTTTGGGTGGTTCGTCGCGACGAGTATTTTTTTCGCCGATGTCTGGTGTTCCATTTAAAAATTCGTAACTCCTTTCATTTTAATCCAAATACTATATTATTTCAACGGTTGGAAAACTTAATGTTTCTCCTTTCAGGTTATGTCGACAATGTTTACATTTCATGTTATTTCAAGTGAAATCAATAAGAATCAAGTCTACAAAAACTGTCCCATGTTTTAGCTTATATCTACAGTTTTAATTAATTTGTAGAGACCACCTTTATGACATTAGTAGGTAATATATTTAAAAAATCTTTGTAAGATTATTCGGTGAGATGCGGTCTGGTGCGACGTAGGTTTTAGAAAAACATTTTCTTTATCGTGCTAACGTTTCGATTTTTATTGAGATCATCATCAGGGCCTGGGATTTACAAACATAGTTTAAATTTAACAAATGTAGGATGTGGAAAAAAATGTGAGTTTATACAATGCAAAAAAATATTTTTTATTCAATTAATTAAGGTTTTAAGTTGAGATAAAAAAGCAGTGTTACGAGCGGGATTCGAACCCACGACCTTCGGCTTGATAAGCCGCTACTCTGCCACTTGGGCTATCGTGACTTCGATCCCCTCGGGCACTAAATTCCCATCTCAACCGCCCCTTGGGTCGTGGGTTCGAATCCCGCTTGTGACACTGACTTTTTTATCTTAACTTAAAACCTTAATTAATTGAATGATATTAATTGGTCAAGCGGACCACGAAAAATAGTGAATTTTAATATTTTTGATGTTCGAAGTATTTTTACTCTTTGAGTGAGTAAGTAATAAAACGATTTTAATAAATGTTATTGATTTATTCGAAACGTTTGTTATGAGAGTTCGGATCAGTTTTCTAAGTAAAAGAACTCACGTTTGTTGTAATATCATGCTCTCAAACACATGGCAAAAAACTCTATTGTGCACTAAACATAATTTTTCAGATCTGTTCCAAATATAAATCTTAATAAATCCACAAACACATTTGTTGTTTAAAAAAATAACTCAGAACTAATCATCTCAGTGTTATTGGCTGAATTTTCCTGCATCAAACTGCACGAGCGGACTGTAAATATGTCGCGCGTTTATAGGATGGGCACGGGATCCGGCTGTTTGTTGAAGAAGAGATGGAGGATGAAGACCACTCCGCTTATCACACCGATCGACACAGTGCCAATGAAAATTAACTTGTTGGATCCCAACCATCGAAGACATTTTCTGAAAATTTACAAAAACTTGTACGTAAAAATAGAAAATCTTTGATTATTTCGATTACGATTACTTTCTTCTTGAAGGCCGTTGTTCTTCGCTTGCTGCCGTTGTGGCGCTGACGACATCCGGATCACCCATGCGATCTTTTTAATTCATGTTATGACAGCTAAAAGCAATCTATTTCAATATTAATAATAGACGGTTTGAAGAAAAAAGTTTTACTTTTTATTAGTTTTCACTGTTTAAAAAAATCTTTAGTAAAATAAACAATCATATGCTTATTTTTTTTTAAAGCGAAATGTTAAATAATCGAGGACAGTTAGATTGTCTTTGTTAGGCGGCTGCCTGGCGCCCTAAAGGACATTTGGTTTTAAATCCCTGATCACTATCTTCTGGCCAATTGGTCTTTTGATTCCGTTTCCGTCCGCAGTGAACCGCAGACATAAAATGAAACGACGCTAAAAAAGCACGACAATTCGAGCATCAATTTCAATTTAAATTCAGATAATTACCCATTTATTTATAAACAAAGAAGAAAATTATGCAATTAAACCTCGATTTGCTTTCTAATATAACATTTAAATTCAAATCAAAAGACAATTGATGATTGATACCTTAACATTAGGGAACCATAAACATTTCCGAAGAAGAACAGGAAATTCCCGAAAATCCCAGAATAGTAAATTATTGCATTATTACTTTACCGTAGTTTTATTTGAGCTGTACCTTACTGCTTCAAACTATGACAATTCTCGATAGTTAATCAAGAGATTCAGGTCAGGTTGCATTTTAGTCCATCGATTTATATTATACAATTTTTCTTGTTTTAAGCTTTATAGGAATTTTTCCTTCCAAGATGCTGCTTCATATGTCTATGTTTTGTATCATTTAATAACTCCCAGTACAAATAACCATAAAATGTTAGTGTTTTTCTTTTAAAATAATATGTGCCATACTGGCATAAGTAAACAACAGATCCTTTTGGATGTGTTTAACTTTTTGTTTGGTTAACCGCAATATATCCAAGCAGCTCGAGATAAAATATATACTAGGAGTATTCACGATGTTTGTATTAACCCTGTTAACTCCGTTAGGTCGTGTTAGATCGAGAAAAACGATGACGTAGACTTGTAAGAATCGGTTAGTTAACGTTGCTCGATCTAACAGTTCAGGGGCAATGTTAAATGTTAGGTCGAAAATGTAGTCATATGGCTATCCGCTAGGGCGTAAGTAACCAACATAGTAGACATGAATTTAACAGCTGTTTTTTGTTTGCACGTATTTTTATTCTTAAATACGTATTAATTAAATCAGACCAATATATTTCTTTTGTTAATTTCTGACCTGTCCTCATACTGTCATTCATAATAGATACATCCCCTATCCTATAAAGTTGCATGCTGTTAGACCTTAGGTTACAAGTTAGGTATGGCGGCATGAAGCAAGTTATTTGTTAGTACTTTTCGAGTGAATAGATAGCATTTTGAATGAAAAAGTTGATTAATTTTCTTTTTTTACTAACTTCTGACATCGTAAGACACATAACAAAACCATAACAAACAACAAGCCTTCAAGGATTGTTACAGCTTAATTTTTCGTTCTACCAAACGCCACGTGCAGCATTGCGGAAAAATTAACGTTTAAAATGCTCAGCTAAGAAGCTCATTAATCTTTGAGCATATGCTTTTTATGTGTGCATTGCATGATAAACGTTTGTCAAAGATTACTCTACGTACTACTGAGGTGTGATATTACTTTGCATCACAAACTTCCGACGCCTCGAAAGCGAATAATTTTACTACAAAGATGGTAACAAAATTTAAATAGGAAGAAAAATTAACATTTAGAACATCATTAAAAATAACTGTTTACACAACACACACATACGAAATTTTTTATTTGTGTAGCAACTAATCGAAAAATATTATGTTTTGTGGATGGCAGAAATATTTTTGAACTTGAAGGTCCTACTTAGGACGGCGTTTGTCGTTTAATGTTCCTGATAGATCCAACTCTCCTTTCGGCAGGTGTTATGGAAGACAAGCCTGATCCAGCCTTCGTCCCATGCTCTTGATGTTGTTAGAGTGGTTTTCATAAATATGTATATGCAAAACGATGGAAAACTAAGTTTTTCATAAGACACAACTCGCAATTCATTTACATTTTGCAAGGGAAGTGGACTCCTGGAGGCAAATTTGCTTTCAAGAAACAGCGACCATTGATTTATCATTTTTTGTTAAAATGATGCCACTTTAAAAGAGCCAGGTTTCTTCCTTAGAGTAGTTTATGCCAATTCATGGGGACCTTCATTTTACATTTTCTGATAAGAGTGGTCCTGGTTATAGTAAACGAGGGCAATATGGTATTTGCAAGGCTTTTTTTTCCCGGAACGCAAGGAATATTCTTGTTTTTCTCTTTAAACGACATTTACAATCGTGATTGCCTCTAGGTTATACCTTTTTGAGTTTTAATCCTTCTAATTTTGTTTTAACATTTCTCCAACCAATTTTACATCGAAACGTGTGAGGATAAAATAAGACCAATAACAAATTCCTACTCCAAAACATATGAATAAATAAAAACATAATAGTCTGATTAGTATCCATTAGACCCCAGAGTATTCTACTCTCTACGATATTGAAAGTAATTAGAGATAAGCCTTTATTTGTGATAATAAACACAATCATAAGTTTATAATGTCTAGCACCGCTAGAGCTCTCCTTTTGTTTTGCTTGGATCCATTCTGCGATGGAGGATTCTATATTTGTTTTTGTTATCCGAACAATAGGTTCGGGGCCTATGTATGGTCTTGCAGATCTTCCTCTGGCCAGTCTGTCTGCTTTCTCGTTCAGTCATACTACCCATAGTACTCGGCTTACTCGGGATAATTAGGGGACGTGACCAAGTTGCGGCGAGAAAAGAAACCAATCTCTAGGCAAGCGATAGTATGGTATGGTGGAAAAGGAAACTAGGAAGCGCGGTTTGTATTCCCCAGGCACTGCAGCCTTCTGGCTTATTGTACCTTCCTAGTTCCTTAGTTCAGTCAATAAACTCATTCCTTCTTCTTAGAAATATCAGGTCATTGACTGTTGCTGCTGCATGATTCCCTAAGTCTTTTCCGTACGTTAGGTTAAACCTCCATTGAGCTGTTGCTTCGCATTCGAAGATGATATGAGTGGCTGTTTCCTCCTCCTCATTCCATAATCTGCAAATGGGATCATCGCGGTATATACCCATGTTGTGAAGATGTTCTCTCAGATACCAGTAACTGGTTAGTAGTCTCACTACTCCTGTGAGTTTGGCCCTCTCCAATTGTAGCAGTGCTTTTTGCCAGGCTCGGTGAGGGTTGATTGAGTTTACTATGTCTAGCACCGCTAGAGTTTATCCACTTCTCCTTTTGTTTTGCTTGGATCCATTCTGCGATGGAGGATTCTATATTTGTTTTTGTTATCCTAACAATAGGTTCGGGGCCTATGTATAGTCTTGCAGATCCTCCTCTGGCCAGTCTGTCTCCTTTCTCGTTACCCAAAATTCCCCTGTGCCCTGGCACCCAAGATATCATCAGATTGTTGTGGTTCCCCAGGTTTTGGAGATTTTGGATGCATTCACTGACTAATTTTGAAGTGATTCTTTTACATGCTAATCTTTAATAGCTGCTTGGCTATCTGATCTTATGAAAAATTTTGTCAGTGTAATCTCTTTTAAGATTTTCCAGGGCAGAAGCATTGAAGGCATGTATTTCCGCTTGAAAGACCGAAGTGAACTTCCCTAATGAGTTTGATTGCTCATGTTTTGGGCTTGTACAGAAAACGCCTGATCCGGTTCCTTCGTTTGTTTTGGAACTATCTGTGTAACATATCATTGTATCTGATGCTCTCCTGTGTACTTCCTCTCCTTTATAGTCCGTTGAGACTTTATGGAAGTTGTGAAGATTGTTGTGGGTGTCTGTATAGCAAGCGATAGTGCTAAAAGGAAAAAAATCTGATAAAGCCAATATAGACCAAGGTGCAGAGGAAAAATGAAGGAAAGACCCCGGGGTAATTGGGGTTAAGCCCCACATTCGCACTTATAAATTACATTCATTCACACACCAAACTACGTTAACACTACTCAAGAGTTCTTGATACTCTTGGGAAAATTTGGGAATGAACCGCTACCCATCCGCGCTAATCACTTACCTTCACACACCAAAATTAATTCAGATTACCTCAGAATACGCGATATTCCTGGGGTTAATTGGGGATAAGATCCACATTCGCGCTAATAAATTACATTCACATACCAAAATTAATTCAGATTACCTTAGAATACGCGATTTTCCTGGGGTTAATTGGGGATAAGCTCAACGTTCGCGCTTATAAATTACATTCACACACCAAACTACGTTAACACTATCTCGAGAGTACTCGATATTCCTGGGGGTACATTGGAATAAGCTCCACATTCGCGCTAATAAATTACATTCACACACCAGTCTTCGTTAACATTACCCCAGCGTACTCGATATTCTTCGGGGCAATTGGGGATAAGCCTGCCATTCACGCTAATATGCAGTTTTAAAAAAAACATTATCATTAATCATCAGCGAAACATTAAAAATATTGATTTTCTTTATGTATGGATTTGACGTTCTTACGGGGGTATTTCAACTACGTAGCTATATGAACCCTAGGGGTGTTTTTGGATAAAAAAACAATCTGTAAGATTGTCTTGTCCGAATTCCGGGCCTTTACCTAACAGTGATGAATCACTTAGTCAAAGCCTTAATCATTGCGCCCATCCCGCAAGAAGTTTTTTTTATAACATATAGAATATTATAAGGAAAGATTTTAACTTTTGTTAGTTCTAAAGATATAAGAAAAATTATTTTCGAAGGTTTTGAAATATAAATTTTTTTAAATATTACGTTTAAATTCTTAGAAGTTTGTTAATTTTTATAAACATACAGTTGTTTAAAAAAACACATGAAAAAACCTATCTTTAATGAGCGACCCGGTGTGCTGAGAATAAACGAGCGTTCATTGTCTATCCTGCATCCACTCGAGCCCCCGGAGGCAAATAAACGCGCTTCTGTCAAGAAATGGTGGACGTGTGGCGATAAATCGTTTCTGAAGAGAAATTCATGTTAGTGATGACGTGGTGCTTGTTTGTCCATTAACATCTTCAAGGTTATGAAAATCAAAAGCAATCCAGTGATTGCGCCGAGTCCAAACAGGTATGGCTTGTACTTTTTCATCCTATGCGATAGTCTGGGCTGTTCGCTGAAAATCGAGGACGGCTTAGTTTTCGAAATTTAAATTTGTGCTTCAAAATCGAACCTCTGCGACGTGTAGGTTAATATGGAATCGTCGGAATGTTCGGACTTTACCGACCTAGGGTGCGACGTAGAGGACCTCGGCTTCTCCACCCCCGAAGACTTCCTTCTTGCTTCTTCCATTTCTTACCGACATATTTTCAAACTCGGAACATTAAAGAATCCAAACTTGAACAGTTGTGAATATAAAGAATACACCTGAAAAAAAGTTTGTTTTTAGTTTATTACGAACTAAGTTTTATTATGGCAGCAAATGAACCACATGGTTTCATCAAACAACTGAAATCAATACTCCTTATATATCCTTCTTCCGAAAATTATCAAGAAAGGTTGGTTATTAACTGGTAATTAAATTAATCTATAATAAAACACTAAATAATATTGAGTGAAATTTCTTTGTTTGTTGTACGAGGATTGAACCTCAATTTGGTCGTTATCGATCATTTTGGTCTGCATTTCAGCAATTCGCCATGATTGTATGTGGAGCTTTCAGTTGCCAAGTATGATCGGAACAGGCTAAATTACAGATTTATCATCCTGAAAATTTCACAAAATTTCAATGTAGCCAATTTTACTTAAGGAGGATATGGTCGATTTACAAGTATGGAATTTTTCTTGATGTTTGGACTATTTTTTATATTTTTAGTACAATTACTTTAAAACTGAACATGTTTTGCAAAAATCCTAAAAAGTGTCGCATTTTACACATTTTTATTTTTGTGAAATAAGTTCAAATTGATCTCTAGATTGTCCTTGAGTGAGTGAAACAATAACAGAAACAAACCATTGACTAGTGAGAAATTGAGAAATAGACAAACACAGACAGGATGATCGGATACAGACATACAAAAATGAATTGTGGATAATAAAAAAATTCTATCCTTAATGTTTAGTGCTTATAAATATTAGTAAATCAGATCCAACACTGAAGAAGCCGACAAAGGAAAAAAATCGTAGACGGTACTAAAAATACTAAAACTGCAAGTTATAACTGATTAGAAGGGGGCGTCGGTGGCCGCAACGGTTTAGGCGTTGTCAAGGCACTCATAACTGTAAGGTGAAGGTTCCGGGTTCGAATCCAGCAGCCCTGCATTCGAACCCGACGTACTTACAAATGGGCTTTTTTTCAAAAACAACGGCACCCCGAGGGTTGATATAATCTCTGCTGTTGCGAATCTTCGTAAAAAAAATATATATATATATAACTGATTAGTGTTACTAAGTCAAAATTTCATGACTACAATACATTGTTTATTCATCATATATATGCAATTATAAATCTCTGTATTTTTTTGATAAAATTTTGCAATTAATTGGCAAAATTTATGATAAAGTGATAATCATTTGTAACGTGATAAAGAAAGACAATTTTTTAAACTCCGTGACAACACTGCATAAATTTTTGATAACTGGTTTTAAAGATAATAAAATATTATTAGATAAGATATAAAATTTTAAAGATTATAAATCCTATGAAATAACGTAAGTGAAAAAATACCTGTTTTCCCGTTTCAAAGCAGATCTTTTGAGAAAATCAAATAAAAAACTGTAACAGAAATAATAATAAAACCAAGGTATTAATCTATGTTAAATTATATAAAAAGAATATAATTTTTACGAGTCTATTTCCAATAAAAATTCCGATAATACAATGTTACAAAAATGACTTTGAATTTAATGTGAAATCAAATAGTAAAAAAGTATATACATGTTATGAATTATCAATTATTAGATTCTTCGGAAAATGATACTCTTTTTTGTTTATAAAACAAAACCCATTAAATAAATATTTTTAATGATGTTTTATTAACTGAAATACTCTCATCACAATTAATACACTTCTCCCAATGATGGTAACTTCTCTGTACCCTCTGAATAGAACTTTGAGTGTTTATAATTAACAAATTCAGTAAACGCATTTTCTAACGACTTTTGATCAATAAAATTTTCATGTTGTACAAGGTTGTCCAGGTGTCTAAAAACCGATTGACCCAAATGGCCTCAATTATGCCAATTTCTGGCATTGAAGTTTCGTCAGGATTCAGGAAATAAATCAACTGAAATGAATCCCGCCAAAGAGTCACCAACACCATTTTTTGATGTCTTGGGGGCTTCAGAAAATGTGGTGCCTCTTCTCCTTTGTCGAAACACTGTCCAGAAAATCTGCTATTATCGTAGAGATTACCCATTCCATCAAAAGTAACAATTCTATCCAGAAAAGTTCTTTAGTGACTGGGAGTTTTTTGGTGGCCCTGACAAGGGCCGGTGTTATATGGAAGCATAGCGTTGAGACGATGTATCGAGGCCTGGACCGATTGTGTGTGCCTGTTGGTAGAGAGAGCAGTCAGCCAGGTCCGGGGCCGTGAGTCGGCTGATTCTATATCGGTTGAAGGGACCCTGGTGCAGCAGTTGGCCGAGTGCAGCCTACGGCCAAGTCGGCTATGTTGAGAAGGCGATTTCGAGGCTAGAGTTCGATCGCTCTTGATATCGTCGTAGGTGCTTCATTATTGATAAGCGAGAACTTGTTGGAGAGTATGAGTCTGCAGTCGTTGTCAATTAGTGATTGGTGAGAACTCGTCGGGTAGAACTCGGGTAGACGATTTCTCACCAATCACTATGCACTGACTCTGCTCTGATTCGCTGCAGAGTGGAGGGCGAGACTAGAAACAACCGGTAGTGACATCTAACGGGTATCGTGGTAACCGTAGGTGTCCATCACAGTTCAGTTATGTTTCGCAAAGATTTGTAGCGCAAATTACTTAACGATTAATTTTTTGGTTGTCTTTTAATGCATGAAGAACCCAACTTTTTAGATTTTTCCTTTCCATTTGCCTTAAGGCGGTCAGCGACGGTCGATTTGCAAAGTGAAAGATTCTCTGCAAGTCCTCGACCATTTGCTCTATGAGTTTTTAATTATCAAAGTTCGCAGAACATTATCGTCTAGGGAAGAAATCCTTCCATGACCTTCTTTCTCTTAAGTCTGAACCCTTCCTCTTGAAATTTTGTAAACAATCTCCGTACGGTGCTCTCACTCACATTACCATCTCCCCAGACTTCATTTATGTTTCAGGCCGTTTGGGCACCGAAAATGTGGTACCATTTGTCGAGCCACTGTCCATAAGTATCTGCTATTATCGTCGAGAATCCCCTTTTCAACACAAGTAACCGTTCTATCCAGACAAGTTCCTTTCTGTTTCGGCAAAGAAGTGTTGCCAAAAGTTATAACGATAATTTTTTTGCCGATCGTTTAATGCATGAAGAACCCAGCTTTCGAGCTTTTTCAACTATCTGTTTGTCTTAAGGGTGATCAGCGACGGTCGATTTGCTAACTGAACGATTCTCTGCAAGTTCTGTATCAGTTGTTCTGGGATTTTCTCCCACCAAAGCTCGAAATTGTTTAAACCTTCTGTTAAACCATCTGACATCGCCCCGGACTTCATTACTATCTTTGGCCGTTTGGGCACAATTCCGACCAAGTTGGGTTTCTGTGCGAAAATCACTCCTTGAGCTATTAGTAAAGACTGAATTATTCCTAGGTAACGAAATGCTACTGAGATAAACAAAAAATTTTCTTTAGAGAAGGATTTAAGAGAATTGACATTTACAAAAGAAATGGTTACAAAAGAATAACCATCAAACATAAACAGTATTATATATAGGGGTAAATGAAAGAAAACTTGATAACCTGCATAATTTTCCGGACAGCCCAGTATTATTATTATGAAATTAAAAAATACGTCAATCACCAATTTAAATTTTTTTCAAGAAAATAGTAAAACAAATATTATATTACATTTATATATGGTATAAATACAAGGCTGCCTAGTTGTAATTGTTCATCTCTATACTGATTGCAAGTACTTATATATGATATAATATTATTTAGATTATCATACCGGGTATGGCATCAATGTAGTTGCCTCTTTCGCCTAACATTTCGGAAAATAGGATGGTCACGACAGCTGTGACGATCAGGAATAACATAGCACCACAGATAACGATTGTAAGACAAGAATTGTTACGCATTCCGGATAAGATTTCTTTTCTTTTCTTTTATTTTTAATAAATATTTTAGAAAACCATCAAACTAGGAGGCTATTTTTCAACACATGTTCTGATTTTTAACCTGCGATAAATTTATTGATTAAATAAAATTCAGATTTGTAAATTGAAAACTCAATTTTTTTAAATAAAAGGAAAGATTTTTTTCTTTCCATTGGCGTGTTTTGACAATCATGCACCTGCTAAAATCCAATTACAAATTTTCAAGTAGAACTTTTTCTCTAACCTACTCGTTCTGTACAATTAATTAAAAGTTCCAGCGATGCGGGCAAAAATATCATTTTCATATTTATTAAGCTATAACATTTTTTTTGGCCATCTTATCTTATATTTCAAAAATTCAATGAAATAATAGGTCGGATTGAAATTTTCCAGAGTTTTTATTTTGTTAATTGTTTAAACGAAAATATATAAGTGTAAACCATCTTAAATGTTGCCATTTGTCGAAAATTTGTATAGCGAAAATCGGAAAATGAATAGGAAAAAAAATTATCAATTTTGGTCTTTCTATCCTCGATAGGTTGTTAGAATCTGTCAGATGTGTTTTGGCATTACCCCATTTTCAGTGTTGTTTCATAATAATTTACAATTACAAATATTAATCATCAGCTAACATTAAGATTTTATTTGGAGATCGTGAGGTGCGGTCTGGTGTGAGGTAGGTTTTAGAAAAACATTTTCTTTATCGTGCCAACGTTCCAGTTTTTATTGAGAGATCATCTTCAGGGCCTGGGATTTATAAATTTTGTTTAAATTTTACAAATACATGTAGGATGTGAAAAAATGAAAAAAATAATTAATACAATGCTAGAAAATCTTAGATAAAAAAAGAAATTATACTATGCTTGAAAATTTTAGATTTAAAAAAAGAATGAATTTATACAATGAAAGAAAATTTTAGATTAAAAAAATGAATTTATACAATGCTAGAAAGTTTTTGATTTAAAATGAATTTATACAATGCTGGAAAATTTTTGATTAGAAAAAATGAATTTATAAAATGCTAGACAGTTTTAGATTTAACATGAATTTACACAATGCTGGAAAATTTTTGATTAAAAAAATGAATTTATACAATCCTAGAAAATGTTTGATTAAAAAATGAATTTATTCAATGTTAGAAAGTTGTAGGTTAAAGAATGAATTTATACAATGCTAGAAAGTTTTAGATTTAAAATGAATTTATACAACGTTGGAAAATTTTTGATTAGAAAAAATGAATTTATAAAATGCTAGACAGTTTTAGATTTAACATGAATTTATACAATGCTGGAAAATTTTTAATTAAAAAAAATGAATTTATACAATGTTGGAAATTTTTTGATTAAAAAATGAATTTATAAAATGGTAGACAGTTTTAGATTTAACATGAATTTATACAAATCTGGAAAATTTTTGATTAAAAAAATGAATTTATTCAATGCTAGAAAATGTTTGATTAAAAAATGAATTTATTCAATGTTAGAAAGTTGTAGGTTAAAAAATGAATTTATAAAATGCTAGACAGTTTTAGATTTAACATGAATTTATACAATTCTGGAAAATTATTGATTAAAAAAATGAATTTATAAAATGCTAGACAGTTTTAGATTTAAAATGAATTTATACAATGCGAGACAATTTTAGATTCAATCGAAGTATCTATACTCATTCAAAGTGTTGTTTTCCGTGTAGATTTTATTCAATGTTAGAAAGTTGTAGGTTAAAAAATGAATTTATAAAATGCTAGACAGTTTTAGATTTAACATGAATTTATACAATTCTGGAAAATTATTGATTAAAAAAATGAATTTATAAAATGCTAGACAGTTTTAGATTTAAAATGAATTTATACAATGCGAGACAATTTTAGATTCAATCGAAGTATCTATACTCATTCAAAGTGTTGTTTTCCGTGTAGATTTGTCATTCTTGTCAGTCGTGTTGAGAGTGCCAGTGAGATATTGCTGTTTTATGTATGGATTTTGAAGTGATGAGGAAGGAAGTCTGGATAGAAAGACATTTTTATGTGAGGAGTCGGCTTCTTTGAGGCGAAAGGAGCCGACAATGGGAAAAATGTGGGTAATGGTTCGGCCTGATTACTGATTATTCATTCAGGATCATATAGACCGAGATAATTAGGGAAAGGAAAGCAAAATTGTTGAAGAATTTGAAATTCACTATTTTTCGTGGTCCGCTTAACCAATATCATTCAATTAATTAAGGTTTTTAGTTGAGATAAAAAAGTCAGTGTGACGAGCGGGAAGTCTCGATAGCTCATTAATTGAACTATGTAGAAATGTTTGATGTGTGGAATCTGATGATTGTTTTATATGTATATATAAATATAATATAATTTAAATTGAAATTGATGCTCGAATTGTCGTGCTTTTTTAGCGTAGTTTCATTTTATGTCTGCGGTTCACTGCGGACGGAAACGGATTCAAAAGACCAATTGGCCAGAAGATAGGGATCAGGGATTTAAAACCAAATGTCCTTTAGGGCGCCAGGCAGCCGCCTAACAAAGACAATCTAACTGTCCTCGATTATTTAACATTTCGCTTTAAAAAAAAAATTAGCATATGATTGTTTATTATACTAAAGATTTATTTTAAACAGTGAAAACTAATAAAAAGTAAAACTTTTTTCTTCAAACCGTCTATTGTTAATATTGAAATGCATTGCTTTTAGCTGTCATAACATGAATTAAAAAGATCGCATGGGTGATCCGGATGTCGCCAGCGTCACATCGGCAGCAAGCGAACAACAACGGCCTTCAAGAAGAAAGTAATCGTAATCGAAATAATCAGAGATTTTCTATTTTTACGTTCAAGTTTTTGTAAATTTTCAGAAAATGTCTTCGATGGATGGGATCCAACAAGTTAATTTTCATTGGCACTGTGTCGATCGGTGTGATAAGCGGAGTGGTCTTCATCCTCTATCTCGTCTTCAACAACCAGCCGGATCCCATGCCCATCCTATAAACGCGCGACATATTTACAGTCCGTTGGTGCAGTTTGATGCAGGAAAATTCAGCCAATAACACTGAGATGATTAGTTCTGAGTGGTTTTTTTGTACAACAAATGTGTTTGTCGATTTATTAAGATTTATATTTGGAACAGATCTGAAAAATTATGTTTAGTTTTTGTGCACAATAGGGTTTTTTGCCATGTGTTTGAGAGCATGATATTACAACAAACGTGAGTTCTTTTACTTAGAAAACTGATCCGAACTCTCATAACAGACCTTTAGAATAAATCAATAATATTTATTAAAATCGTTTTATTACTTACTCACTCAAAGAGTAAAAATACTTCGAACATAAGAAATATTAAAATTCACTATTTTTCGTGGTCCGCTTGACCAATATCATTCAATTTATTAAGGTTTTTAGTTGAGATAAAAAAGTCAGTGTCACGAGCGGGAAGTCACTTCTTGAAGTCACGATAGCTCAAGTGGTAGAGTAGCGGTGTATCAATCCGAAGGTCGTGGGTTCGAATCCCGCTCGTGACACTGACTTTTTTATCTCAACTAAAAACCTTAATTAATTGAATTATGTAGAAATGTTTGATGTGTGGAATCTGATGATTGTTTTATATGTTATATGTTTTGTGTAAACACAACACATTAAGATTTGAGTTAGTACTTTATGCTCGCTATTTGTCCGATAGAATTTTTTTTTTGCGTTATCTGTATTCAGCGGTAGGGTTCATGTGTTGCCTCACTCTGCTTATCTCCCTGACGTACAGTTGAAGATATCGAAATGCCGAACCGCGCCTGAGAGACCAACCCAATAAGGATAGGCAAACCAGTCGATAACGGCCTTACAGGATAAAAAGTATCCGCAGCCTAGAATGATTCCAAATGAGAAAGTTAATGAGCTGAAAGTTAATAGGATTTTTAGCAATTTCGGCCTAACGGGCTCAAGAAAAATATTCCCTAGGTTTTTAATTTCCAATCTTGGGTTTTCATGTTTTCCCCCTCTTAGGTCGCAAGTGACGGTAGTCTCCATTTTGTTCCCCTGGGCAAGAGATTGATTGTCTGACCCTTCTTTATATCAATACCCTGGAATATTCACTACCCTTAAGGTAGGATCTTTCGGCGTACTTCTTTGCTTATTCCTCGTCGTTGGTGTCATCTTTCCAAAGTGTTTCAGTTCGACAAGTTTCTGTCTCAGTTTTCCTATTAAAGAGGCAATTAAATGAGAAATGGCTAGTAAAAAGGCCTATTAATTTCCTTAATCTCATAACATAATACACATACGTACACCAGATATACTCATTGACCGTTGTACAAGTTCCTCACAAAATTCCTTATCAAACTGGCTTTAGATGTGTTATTAATAACTAAAATGTTGGGTAGCAAATTGATCCATCATCCTATATATGAGAGAAGTGCAGTTAGTACGGGAAAATTGTTAGAATACGAATTTTACTACGAATGTGGAACTTTTTATTGTATATAGAAGTTAAATTATGTGTTTTGTGTTTCTGGGTCTTGTATGAGTGAATGTATTTATTGGTGTGAATGGGGAGTGGACGTAGGAGGTTCTCCACCGCCCCACAGGCTTAGGTTGATGGCGAAAATTTTATGCATGTACCCCATCGACCCCAATAGTAGTTAGTAGTTTCCCCCCCCCGCTCGCGGCTGAAATGACCTACCTGTCGGATGCCCCAGAAAAAAAAAAACTAAAGGTGTGGAAGATGGGGCGTGAAAATTGAAGCATGATAGCAATTCTGGGGAGTTAATATTATTAAGAAGGCCGTGGATAAATATTATATCTGACAATTAAATTAGATTTAATGCGGGCGGTCTTTGTCTGATGCCGGATAATCATCGTTGTTCTGTTATTACAGTAATGGAATTTCGGAGTGTTTTGATGACTACATATGATAAAAATCTTTTGAATTGAACCAATAAATTCCATAAAATAACAAAGGTTATCACCATATTTGCTGAACGATTTTCACGGTGTGAAAAAAAAAATTATGCGAATGAGAGAAAAAGGCCACATGCCGTTGGCCTTGGTCTGCAGATTTTGACCTCAGGGTTTTCAGATAATTAATAAAGTTCCTCCTTGCGAGGGTGTGCAGTTGAGGTCAGGTTTAAGTTGCGTGCAGCCCCGTTTCTGACCCCGGGTGACTTATTGGTCCTCAACGGCATCAACAAACATGTTCCACAATTTAAGGCCCGGACAGATTCGTGCTTCCTCGTGGACGACGGGGTCATTAACTCATGTGCCCCGGTGCTTGGGCCCTCGATTTTGGCCTATTGTGGTGCGCAGTTTGGCTAATGAGCACCTTCTGATCAATACGGCAATTGAGTCCAATTGTCTCTTCTCCTTCGATTCGACCAAAACGGGTAAATCCATGCTTCAATCGAGGTCTGATACCAAATTTTTGTTTTGTTTGGGTATAAAACTTGTGAAACTATTTTCGTAGATGGTGCAATTTAAATTGTTTAACCGTAATGATAATGTCAAGTAATGATTATAACAGTTTTATCAATAACGACGCTTGTTTTTGCCGAATTTATAACATTTTTGTTACTATGTTGCACTAACTTGAAAATACAAATAAATAAATCAAAAATCTGTTTCGTCTCAAAACAACCATGACATTCTGTTACTCTTAATCACAAATATTTCAATCAATATAAAAGTATATAAAAATTTAATTTTCTAATATCAGCTGGACATTGGTTTTAATTTTGGGGAAAAGTCCAGACTGGTGGTGATTTACGAGAAGCCCGATGATCGTTAGCAACTGGGATTGTCGATTTGCGCTGGTCCCTTTTTTTTATTTATTTCCAAGCGGGTGGATAATAGAAAATTAATTGCTTGTCTTTGTCTCTTTCCATTAGTGTTAGGTTTCACTAAGTATTTTTTGCATTGTCCGTAGTTCGGTTAGAAAAATGAGTACAATCCCTGTTTTTAAGTTGCTCGTATTGAGCTTGTCTCTAGATGAAAAAAATGTTTGTGGTGGAAAAGAGCAAGTTCTCTTCGAAATGATTGCGTTTGTATCCGTAAATTAAGTTGCTGTTAAAACTAGATGAGGTAAGGGTAAGTTGACAAGTGGTATAAACACGATAAATGTAAAGTTTTCTGTTATTATAAGTTAGTCATGTTAATGCATAAGACTCACAAAATCCTAAATAATCCAATGTATCTTGTTGAACGGGCATAAGATCGAAAAAAGACTAAAATACAGCTTCATCACTTCGTAGACCACAACAAAAATTCTGTATATTTATTTAAATAAACCTTTTATTAACTTTCGTTCTACAACGGTTGTCTTGGCTGGCTAAAATTATGGAATTTTTCTTCTCCACTACTTTACAGAAAGGAACACCCAACTTCGCTGCAAAAATGTAATGTAATTTTACCAACCCTGTAAAGAATTTCAATATGAAAAACGGATAGACACGTAAAAAATATAAAAATGAAAAAGAAACAAAAATCCTCCAGTGGGCCATTTGTGTCACATACTAGAGACGTCTCCTGCCTTGGCTTCATACAGAGAGAGTGTAGGCATGTCGCCGGATTTAAGAATGGTTCTCGGACACAGTAGTGAGTTTCAGGGTACACTGTTCCGCTTTTATGGGGTAATCGGAAATTTTTTATTGTATATAATCTTCAAAATATGTATTTTGGGTTTCTGTGTTTTCTATGAGTGAATGTATTTAGTAGAGTGAATGGGGAGGGGCTGATGGTGGAATAGCAACCCCATCGCCCCTCGAGCTGTGTACGTGACTTGGGTCGATGGCGGAATATTTATAAAAAGTACCCCATCGACTCCAATTAGATTAGTATGTTATTGTGTGCAGGTTGATGGAAGAATATTAAGTACTCCACCCAACAAATAAAATGAATGCAATGTATATAGGTGTAAATGTATTTATTTGGGTGAATGCATAAGGAATGTTGCAATATTTCGCAAGCGCTCGAAATAAAGTAAAATGAAAAAATTAAAAGTAAATAAATGTTTAAAAAATTAAAAAACAATCAATTACAATACAGGTACGACAAATCGCCACCAAAGCAAGTTAGGCAAAACAATTTCATTGCCCAACTATTTAGATCTCGATTTCATATTTTACAATATTTATCTTAATTTTTATTCTTGGTACATACATCCACGTTTACTTCACATTTCTACCCCTTTCCAGCTAGTCTGCGCAATGGGTATAAGCGACTCCTATATTGGGAGAGTATCAACTTCTGAGGACGAAACAACTACGTTCTGAATTAACGAACTGAAGAAAACACCAGAGTTATCCAATTTGCTACCGGCAAAACAAAAAGATATGAAAAGAAATAAAAGGACAAGTAATTGTTTGCTCCCGACAATCATAAGAGAAGTGCGTCCACGTTCCAGTGACCGATATATGGGTCCTCGACCCACCTCTCCACTCCAACAGCCAGGACCGACGCAGCTGCGTCAGAAAGATCAGGTAGAGAAGCAGCAACCGAAACAACATCAACCATATGAAAAACAACAAGAACCACAGTTTTAAAATGAACAACTTCAGTACACATCCGAATTTACTACCTTTGACAAATTCTCCGTTCTACCTAAAGAGGATGAATGCAATTCATGTTTATAAAATAAATAAATTCATCCAGTTTCTGAACCAAACGAAACAAGCAGTTGGAAGCTAGGAATTGTCGTCCAAATCCAGAAGCGAGAACATCCTAATCTCAACAAAACGTCCAATGCTTATGGAACCGTGGTACGATTCCTTATTAGCAACAAAATGGAGTACCTCATCTATCAATTGAAAACGGAAAAGGCTTTCAGGGTTGTACCACGAATTTTCACCCTATCTCCCTGAAGATGGAATTAAAAAAGGACTCTCTGAACTAGGATTTTTGGTGCGACGGTCAACATCAAACATCCCATCTATAAAAATTCTCTTCCCTTGTTCTTCGTCGATGTAGAGCCAACCAATAAAAACAAAGAAATTTTTTAAGTAAAAAATCTTCTTCAAACAAAGGTACGCGTGGAAGAACCAAATAAATAGAACTTACACAGTGCAAGAGGTGCCACCAATACGGCCACACTCAAGCCTATTGTCAAATTGCACCTACGTGCGTAAGGTCACATTTATGTCGCCAATGCCAAAAGACCTGCGATACCATTACTACAAAGGGTTTCAACATCAAAATGGTAGTGAGAGTTAGCTAGAGGGATAACATCTATTCCTCTGCCCCAACTACAGCCTCCTCCATCTTCCGTCTAACCACCTCTTCAGGAGAATAGACAACGATCCAGCCGATGAGCCCACCCTCAGCCTCACAGGATTCAACTACCTTTCCACCGCAAAGACCACCTGGCCGTTCTCCTTTTTCTTAGACTCAGCAACATCAATCGCTACACGAACAGACGCCATCATACGCCCAGGTTACGAGGCCAAGGGCTCCTCAACCCGACATAACATCCCTCTTAAATTCCTTCTTTCATAAAATGGAATCCCTCTTTACTCCTCTCATTAACCTTCTAAACAACCTTGTTTGTGAACTTCTTCCCCGTTTATCCCGACAAATTCCTCTCCTTTAAACTGCTCTGGAACGCTAATGGTCGAACTCTCCCCGAGTCGCATTTTACATACTATTACATGACAAACGCATTGTCATTGCACTAATAACAGAAACGTACTTTTCTACCTGATCACACGGTTACGTAACTGAATACAGAACGTACAGATCCCACCTTAAGCGCAACAATTGACGCAGGAGTAAATAAACAAACAAGAGAAAAAAAATTGTTTGGTATTCCGCTATGTACAGTCTATTTGTGATGTTACATGTACAAACATGTAATAGACAAACTATAAAAAAATATTTTTGATTATTATCATTGGGGGAAAATCAGTGGCTGGTCATTTGAATGAGACAATAGTCACTTTTGCCTAGCTTTCGGAGATATATTTTCTCCTTCCTCTGCGCATATATATGAGATTATTACAACCTTAAAAGTTATCACAATACTTCTAAATCTTCTGAAAATTAAGTTTATCAAAACAAAAAAAAATATCTTAAGAAATGCGGTGTTAACTTGATTAAAAAACGAATAAACTACATCCCTTCGCAGACAATAAAAATTCTGACTTTCTCTATTTATTTATTTAAAATTAATAAACCTTTTATTAACTTTCAATCTAAAACTATTATCCCGGGTGAGTGAAATTATGGATTTTTTCCTCTCCACAACTTGACAAAAACGAATAAGCAACTTCGGTACAAACAGTCCTAATTAAGCATTAAGTTCGTTTTGATGCGGTCGCACTGAATTAAGCCCTAATCCCATTATGGCGACGTCAGTTTAAATCGGTTTAGAAGGTAAAAAAGAAGTTTATCTCTTTTTTAAGAGGGAGGAGTTAACGACTTGAATGAATTAGTCTTTGTTACTTAAAATTAAATTAGATTGCCGACTCTTTCAAAAACGGTGTTTACAAGTTTATATGTAAATAAGGATTATAATATAAATATTCCCAAATTGTATCATATTTATTCATTTTAAATATCAAAATCGCATACTTCTTGTTATATATTTTTTATCAAACTTTTAACGGAACGTGTAAATTCTTTTGATGTGGTCGGTTTTTAGGTCTTTTAATGTAAAAGAGAAAAAAGGCCGAAAAGCTGTTTGCTCAGACGAGGACTGGATTGAAGTGGAAGGCAAACAAAGAAAGCTTTCCAGGATTGTATTCCTGAAGAAAAAAAAACCTTTTTACAATTGGTTTTACTTTAATTGAATAATATTTTTGATTAAGTGCTTTTAAGGAGAAAAAACCCAGCGAAACGATAAATTTATTTCCATTAAAATTGAATAAACTCGAGGGTTTCATTCATAATTTTACAGTGATTGTCCACTGTACATCAACTTTTGTAAATGACGGTTCTACTCACAGAATTTGTTATTGACAAATTTTTGATTGTTGTTTGCAAATGGTTGGAAAAGAGTAAAACCATCATTTATAAAAAATGAATCTAGTAACTCACCCCACCTTTACTATTTATTCTGTCAAATTGTGCGCCAAACTGGAATCATTTTGCACACTGGTTTTTCATAATAAGGGGGGGGGGCAGTTGGAGTCCACGACGTTCCCTGTTCTAACCGATTTAGTTGTCAACTTTTGCCACCAAAGTGTAGGACAGATGGTCGAATGGGTGACCTGAATTATGTGGTCTCGAAACTCGGAAATATGTATATGTGTTCGAGACCACTCAATTGTGGGACCACCTTCCCCCCATAGTAATAAGCTTTCTAAACGAACAAAACGTTTTCAATTTGGCCCCTCGTGGCGTAGATATTGACAGTGGTTGAGACCGTTGTTTCCATTCATAAATCTCCTTATGATCGAACTTTTGTTCTTGAAACCCCTTACTCTAATTACTTAAACCATGTAATAATATTTTATTTTCCAAAATGGTTTTAAATATAAAAGCTTGTTTTATGTTTATATAGTTTATCCTGGTAAGTCAGTATTTCAAATGTCGCTTGGACCTATTATATATGGAGAAAGCCTAAGATGCAAGTAATAAATCGCTTGCGAAACCTGTCGTTTAAATTTTTTTATTTATTTGGTAGATTGATGCCCTCCACCCTTAGTATTTATTTCCATAATCCACTTCATCCTTTTTCTTTACATAAATCCAATTTTTTTTCCATATAACTTGTAAAAAGAAGTAAATTCAAGAGAATACTTGGTTTCTGAATGATCCAGCCGTTTATATAGTACAATTGTAAATACAGCAAAAGCTGAATGGAAAACCGCTGGGATTGTAAAAATAGAAATAACCTGACTATGGGAAATGTGTATAGCGTTTATGTGTTTTTATGTGAATTTATTGGAATGATGTAATTTATTAGCGTAAAAGAAAAGAGTTTGGCAAACTCCGCCCCGAAGAATGTGGATTACTTTCGGGTGAGTGTCATGTCTGGAAAGGAATGGAGTGGTATTGGATTGTCAGTCGGTAAACTCGTGCTGAGACCGTGTAGGGTCAATTAGTGGGTATATATATGTGTGTGTATATACCTCAACGACATTCGTTTTAAAAAAAAGATTGATTTATTATATATTATTAAAACTTTACAAAAAAGTGTCTAAACTTGTGAATAAAATTAATACGAGGTCTTGATCAAGATGCAACTCAAACTCGCCCTGAATAAGGAGGTGGAGGGTCTAATATCGCCTCTGTTGAATTGCTTAGTCTGCGGGACCTATTATGATGACAGCATCAACCGGTGCCGAGGAAACTTATCTATACACTGACGGGCAAAAAATTCCGCCCACTTGTAATATAGCTTGATTTGTATATATTTTTATATTTATTTAGAAATCGTGAGATGCGGTCTGGTGTGATGTAGGTTTCAGAAAAACATTTTCTTTATCGTGCCAACGTTTCGATCTCTTCAGAGCCTGGGATTTATAAACATTGTTTACATATAACAATTACATTTTGGATGTGGAAAAGTGAATTTATACAATGCAAAAGATATTTTTTATATATTCAATCAAAGTATTTCTACTCGCTCAAAGTGTTTGTCTTCTGTGTAATTGTGCCATTCTTGCGGGTCGTGTCGAGAGTGCCAGTGAGATTTTGCTATTTTGTGTTTATATACGTTGGATTTTGAAGGGGTGGGGAAGGATGTCGGTACAGAAAAGACATTTTTGTATAAGGCGTCGGCTTCTTTGAGGTGAAAAAAGCCGATGAAGGGAAAAAATGTGTTAGTAATGGTTCGGCCAGATTATCCTTTCAGGATTATATAGACGGGGATAAATAGGAAAAGGAAAGCTAAATTGTTTGAAAATTAGACTATGTGAAAAACATATGATGTGTGGAATGTAATGTGATTATATAGGTATGTTATCTGTATTGAATTTGATTAATGATATTGGCGTAGCTGCGACTGAGTTTACATGTATCTGTAATTGATGATGTGTTTATCTCTGTTGATATAAACCATTTCTAAGAAATTACGTTTATGTTGGTTTTGTTCTGTATGTAATACTTTTGGATTTTTGAAGTCGAAATTGTGTTGGTGTTCAAGATGGTGGGTAGCGAGTGCTGTAGGATTTTGCTTGGGTTTTTTGCAATCATAGATATGTTGCTTTACTCTAAGAAAATGTTTTTCTGAAACCTACATCACACCATACCGCATCTCACGATTTCTAAATAAATATCGATTAACGGTCACTAATCACCACACATATTTTTATATATTAGATTATATAAAATATATATAGTCGAATCTCCCTCGCGAACGCTTTGTGAGAGATGAGCACGGTAAGGACGAAATTATTTCCTTTATTCGCCATTCCGACAGAGCCGATCTTCCTAGAATCCATGATCTCTTTCTAATTGAGAGGTGAGGATTTTCTTCAAAGAAAAGCAACACCGCTATTTGGTTTTCGGGCATTACGACCGGACGTGTTCGGTTGGAGTTAGCATAGGTAAATGGCCCATGCTCTATCCTGAAACCCCTCTCTGAAAAATAAAGTGAAAAAAGAGATAATTAAATTAATGCAAAGGATATACATTAAGAAATCGTAACCAACCTGTATAGAATAGACGCAGACCTTCCTTTCTGTTCAGCATCAACAAAAGCAAAAAACATATCTCTCTTCTCGGCGCTTGTATGCATTTTTCTTTTAAACCAGAACATGAAATGAATATTCAGGTATTGGCCGATAAAATCCAAATGATTTCAAGAAATTCGAGAAAAAGACAAAAATTATAATAAGAGAGGTAATGTACATTCGAAATTTAACAAGAAGTAACAGAACATCAAAACATTGATATTTTTAAATACATATTTACAATTACATAAGAAAGCTAACAGAAACCGGAGGATAATACCAAAACTTACTCAAAACATGTGAGAACTTGTTATAATTAATAATAATAATTGAGAATTATAATGAGAGAGGTAATTTACATTCGAAATTTAATTAGAAGTAAACATTGATATTTTTAAATACATATTTACAATTACATAAGAAAGCTAACACAGAACGGAGGATAATACCAAAACTTGGTCAAAACATGTGAAAACTTATTTTTTTCTTGCAAAAGAAAAAAAATCGGGCATAACCAGAAATGGTCAATCCTATTAACAAAAAAAGCAGTAGAATTGGCATAAAATAAGCTCTAGAATCGAACTGTAAAATAAAAATATGGGATTCTCATTTAAAATAACGAAGTTTCCGTCACATCTAGATAAGAAAGTTATGTTAAATCTGTTATCATCACCCGTTTCCTAGCCAAAATTAAAGTTGGGTTTATATAAGACCTTTTTTTGTTAAAGTCAATGGTTTCCGAATCAAATGGGTGATTTATAGAAATTGATACACCCTGTGTATATATTGTATATTTTATGTTCTGTAGTTGCCAACCTGAAGTACAAACGAGAGGCTAATATTTTAGGATATCGACTTAGTTTTTATATAAGCGCAGAGAGCTAGTAACCAGATCGACGGCTGCAGAATGAAAAATACGTGTGAAAACCAAGAAAAGAAGTAAAAAAAACCCGAGGGTCGGCGATGCCCTCAGCTGTTTTCCAGCCCCTACTTTCCCACGTTATTATTATTAGAGCTTTTATTCAAAATTTTCATTAACGGAAAAAACTGTTTTCTTGTAACTTTTTTGATATTTCATCAATTAGAATTACTCTTCATACTTCACCTATTTATTCTAAAAAAATAGAGGTTTAGTTTGTTTGCGTCGGTTTTTTGAGCTTCTGTGCTATGAGATAACAATGTAACAGTTTTCCCTCCTCTAAAAAAAACACACAAAAAATCGGCAAGGTAAAAAGCGCCTCTTTTGAATTTTTAACACAGGTTTGTCCAAAACAACTGGGCTAATAAGCAAAGTGCTGTCCTTTGGTAATTCGATTAACGTAATAGAAATAAAGAAGATAGAACCTAATGCTCTCTTCCCGCATGAATACAACATCGGCCTTCCTTTGTACAAATTACTAATTTGACCAAAAGGGATTCAACGTGAAAACAACAATTCCGATGAAATTCCTTATTTTCGGACTTTCCTTTTGTTTATTTATTATTATTTTTAATTAATTTATACAGCTCTCACAAGGAAAATAAATTGTTGACAATAGTACTACGTCACTCATTTAAATCAGACTGTAACCATTATTTTAAGTGAGAGGAATAATCTTTATGGAATCCTGGCATAATATGGAAGCAACATATGTCACTGCTCTGTCAAATAAGTCAGTTTTACTGTTAGATATATTGTTATGATAAAAATTGTGATTAAAAAAGTAAAAACATCCCTTGTTTGTCGGCCTATACAATTTCCACTTTATTAATATTTAAGTGTATTTTATGTCATTCTGTTAAACTTTCAGTAATAACATTGAGTTTTTTTATTTCCAATTTAATTAAATTAACAATAAGTTTCGGTATAATTAGATGGTGTAATGCTTGCGTTACTTAGATAATGTTATTTGGAAATGATAAGCTGCCCATCCGATTAGGTCGGGATTGGCCAACTGGGGCTTATTACAATTGATGGCCCTGGAGGCAGTCCGCCCTCTTTGTTCCTTACAATGGCAATGAATTAAGTACCTTCATTTACTTCGGTTGTTTGAAGAACTTTTATTGCAGATACCATCGTTATATACAAAAAAATTTAATTAAAAATATATTACTGTTTTGTTTTTTTTAAACTTAACACAACTCCTGGAACGTTTCCTTCTAATAGTCCAAGAAGAAATTCAAGCAATCGAGATATATCAGCATAATATTGTTAGAAAAAAAGTGAAAGGAGCAGAGAGCAGAGATATACTTTCAGACATTCAAATATTAAATGAAGTAAAATAAATAAGCTAAAACTACAATAATTGGGGGCATATGATCATGGGTTGGAAGGATGAATTTGGATGAATTTGTTCTATCAGGTCTTTTGGCATTTCGGCAACTTACATGGTTGGTCACCTCATATCCTTTTTAAGGGATGTCGAGTCCAGACCGAAAACGCCCACCACTGAAGATGACCAAATATGTGAGATAGGTTCAACAGATTCAAAAACAGCTAGAATAGGGAAATCAGAATGATTGGAAATAACCAAACTATAAAAAAATGAATAAAACCCAATCTACCGTAACCAAAATGAGTACACATCATGCTATGAGTGGGACTAAACATACACAGAACACTAAGCCGGGTTTGAAACAGTAAAACCAATTCAAAACCGTCTTGAATACATGAATCTCTAAGCAAATAGAGATTGAAATTACCATTTCACTCTTTACTGTGTAAAAAAAGAATTTTTTTATTAAAGAGAATTGTATTAATTTTTTAAAGGAAGATTTTATAGGATCCGAGAAATAGGAATTTTATTATAAAAGGGAGAATAACTAATTAAAGAATTTTTTTGTATGTATTATATATGTACTAATAATTTACAATTGGAACAAACTTTATACACAATTAAATTTAATTACAACAAAACAAATTGTAAACAATTTCCTTACAATTACAATTACTTAAAAAAAGAAATAGGATTTAGCCAGAAAAATTTATATAGAATTATTAATCAAAAATTAAATATTCAAATATATACTTTAAACTTTTAAGAGTATTCGATGTTCATCACTTGAGCTCTAAATTACATCTCCGTTAATAGATGGTGTGGCCATCTTGTTGCAAAGAGCATATTGCCCTCATAACTAAGAAAAGGTCGATCCTATCTAAATTATCCTTTCATTAAAAGGGGCATCAATAAGTTCTAGAATCCAATTGATCAATAAAAATTATTTAAAATAACGAGTTAGTATCGTTTCCCGTATCGTTAGTATGAGAAGGGTAAGTTAAATCGGTTAACTCTACGCGATTTCTAGCCTAAATCAACTTGGGGTTTTTATGAGACCATTTTTTACTAAAGTTGATCGTTTTCGAATTAAATTGGAGGACTATAGACGTTGATACATCCTGTACACCGACTTGCTGTTTTTCCACAACTTCCTAAATCGTTCTGGATTTATGAGGAACGTTCTATGCAGCTTCGATCACCATTAGCATTTTTGAAGCCCGGCGTTCCCCAACTTCTATGATACTTCCCCATATTCTTCTTAATTATTCGTAAAGAATTATTATCATTACAACTGCCCGTTATCTATTAAATTTAAACCAAAAAAGAGGAAAACTTTTATCGAAACTCCTGTCTTTGGTGAAAAATGAAATATTAGTTAAACTGGATAGGATCATATCGGTCAGTCAACAATAAAGGCTCTCAAATCCCATTAGATAAGCTCTAGGTTACTCTGAACGAGTCAAAGTTCTTCAGTGACAAGGAGACATTAATGTTTTTTAGGCCTGTCGTTTAGAAATCCTTTCCCACGTTTATTATTATTATAGTTTATTATTATACTAACTAATTAGTTTATTATTATACTAACTCATGCCTCGTTCTTATTGACATGGAAAATTTAAAATTAAACATTAAAAATTCAATGTTTTTTGGCTCTTCTCAAAGAAAAAACATCCCAACTATAAAAAGTTCTTGTTAGCACGGCGTTCGATTAGATTAAAACCCACATGACGGAACGGTCGTGCAGGTTTAACATAGCTTCGCGCCGTATTGGCAATTATGCTTTATTGTTTTACTTTTTATGTATCGCTTTGTTATTCAAATTTTACCTTTTTTGGTATTCCGTTTTATGAAAAAATCTTTCTTTTTATAAACCTGACAAATCATCTACACCGCACGGCTGACTACTAGCATCTTCAATCACTACCCTACTTGCCTTTTCACTTTCAGTAAGTATAAAGCTGACCAAAAAAGCTTCGTTCCATTTACAAGATAGTAACATTAAAACTGAGCAATGTTTAACAACAAAAATGTTGTCTATTGAATAACATATAATAATCTAAAGTTAATTAACTCTTCTAAACTTCTGTCTTGGTTGAAAAATGAAATATTTGTTAAACTTGCTAGGATCATAACGGCCGGTCAGCAATAAAGTTTCTCAAATCGCATCACATAAACTGTAAGTTACTCTGGAAGAGCCAAAAATTCTTCAGTGACAAGGTGACCTTGATGTTTTCAGTGTTAGAAATACCGACCAATTTTTCATTCATGACCTCTCTGGATCATGGTACGGTCTTGAAGAAAAAAGCAAATTCAGTTGTTAATGTCAGACTTTCGACCTATTTTAAGGATATAATCAGGGCAAAATAATCTTAAATATGTATACAGATTGACGTATTTAGTTTTTTACAGGCGATCTCAAATATCCTTGAAGACCGATTCAGTCCTAACATTGCCAAGGAGTGTAACGACGTACTTCTTTTTTCAAGACCATTTCTTGATCCAGAGTATTCGTGACCTTAATGTTAGCACCATTACAATAAATTTTGGGTAATTGAAATATATGGTAAAGTGGCAAAAATTATAACAATAGGGCAACAATATTGACTTTAAAACCTTATCAATTATAAATAAAATGCAAATTAGTTTGGGAATGCGTAACACAATCTTCAGTGACGAGGTGATTCTGGCGTAGGAAAAATGGTTTGAAAAACAAAATAACTGATAAACTGGCAATCTTTTTTTTAAATGCTACAATAATACTTTAAAATATTATGAAATGAGCTCCGTCTTGGAGGGTCTAAAGACTATA
This sequence comes from Cimex lectularius, assembly GCF_000648675.2. Lineage (NCBI taxonomy): Eukaryota > Metazoa > Arthropoda > Insecta > Hemiptera > Cimicidae > Cimex > Cimex lectularius. The sequence goes on along the minus strand of NW_019392789.1, from coordinate 44,991 downwards.
AAATCCCTACTGTGCTTGAAAAAAGTCAAGGTGATTCAGATTTTGGGTCCACGGCACCAGAAATTTGATGTTAATGATCGGACAGATTACCAACAGTCTGATTGAGTCTGAGAATGCCTAAACCACTTCTGTATCTGCCAAGGAGTTAAATTTTCAGAATTGAGCACTACGGTTTGTGGGTGATAGAAATTAAATATTACATAAATCAGCAAGCTATAAGGCAGTTCATTCTTCTCAGTTTGTCTTAATAAATCTACTGAAGATTGCAAATGTAAGTTTGTATGTGCGCGTAGGAAATCACCCTAGAGTTACCTATTACCTACCCTTTAGACAGGAAATAAGCAGGTTAAGGGAACAACCCAACCCATCTAGTTCATGCTTCAATCCATACATAAAACAACTATTGAATGTAAAGTATGACATGAGTCAGCAATCTGTCATTATTCAGGAAACAACAATAACCATAAAGTCGTACGAAAAAAGCTTCAGCTGGACATAAGTCAATAGCAATAAAATCTTACAAAAAAAAAGATTCAGATATATTTTAGAATAACTGTTAAGCTTCCAGTGTATGGGAAATGATCGAGTGTTGGTACAGAAATGGGCATTATGGGATGTAGGTTAAAGAAAATTGCCATGATTTTGGATATTTCAAAGGAGTAAAATTCAATCAACGTGAGCTAGGACACCTATATTAAATAGTTTTAGGCACAGCTAAGCATGTTGCAAAGTGTACTAAAAATATGATTTAAATATTACCCTGGATTTAAATATCAGGTGTTATCTCAAAGTAGAAATTATATCATGTGACTAATGAATAAAAACCATTAAATACAAGTTTAAAAAAAAACGTGTAAAACTAAGGTTTGACGGAGAACATTGAAGCGGAAAAGTCATTAGGACGTTTCCTGGGTTACGAAGCTTTAACCTGGTTAAGGTGGATCCAATATAGCGGAACCGGAAAAAAATATCAAAGACCAAAGAAAACGTTCTATGTTTGGTTTGGACATTGAATAAGGTCTTGTCAACAAAAACTCCGTCGTGAAGGCTACGATGAAAATTCATATATATCAAACCAATATTTTCATAAATCAAAAATATTAATATAATATCGTTTAGAATGCATATAAAAAGCGTTATTATTTTTAATTTTGAAAATTAATTACCAGAAAAGATAAAAGGGTGTTAGAAAATTACCTGAGTAATGAAACAACCTTAAAGAAATCCTTGTAGTTTTGTGCAACTTTGTATTCACGTTGGGAGCCGTGTCAGTTAGGCATGAAATTCGATTGAAACCCTTAAGATAACACCTTCCAGGCGAAGGGGTAAATTGGCTTGGAAGAATTCCCCTAGCGTTTCTTTTCGTTCTGGTTGGGCCAAAGGGCGGGGCCGCATTTCGGCGAGGGGCGATTTGTTGCCGGCCTAATTTGTCCGAGTTGGCCAACTTCTTTACAATTGGGCTGGGGTTCTTTTTTATTTCATCAACTCTATATGTTCTGCCTGCATAAAGGAAATAATTTGAGCTACAAGGAGTTTTGATGATAAATTTAAAATTTGGTTAAAGGTAGGAATTACCAATTAATTGCACAACTATGTTTATCGAATTTAATGATTGATGATCTTGCAGTAAAAAGTAAGTAGATGGGTTGGTTTCACGCAACTCTCTGCTTATAACCCTGGCCGACCATTGAAGATGAACGGCTAGCTTGATCGTCTATCTAACTTAACCTGTGTTAAGTTAGATATATAACTTATTTATCTATAAGTTAAACAGATAAATCTCTCTCGTGGATTTTTTATACGCTGGCAAAGCCAGCGAGTCTGCGTAGACCATGTCGGTCGGAGAAGACCAAAAAAGAACTTACTGCTACGTTGACAATTAAGCAGTAGCTCGAACCTTCCCGCAAAGAAGTCGCTACAAAATATTGTAGTTTGTTCGCTATCCTGGTCCGTCAATTTTCGCTAGTTGGTTTCAAAAAAAGGAACTCGATTGCAAAAACCCGCAGACTAACCACTGAATTTTTAAATTGATGGTTTTCTTGTTTGCTTATCCTTACTTTTTATGGGCATCGGTTGGTCTGTGTATTTTTTCAGTTCATCATCTCTTATCAGACAGGCTTGAGGCGACAAGCCAGCCCATTTTTGTTCTTATTTTAGTCCTTACACAAACTAATCAGTGAAACTAAACAGACCAGGAGCACCTTGACTTTTAATCCTACGAATATTTGATTTTCACATATTTTCATGATTTTGTATTCATTAAAAAACGCCACGTTCAAATCCAGAGGTAATATTTACAACAGGTTGACCGGAAACGATCAAGCTACTGGTTCATCATGGAATGTCTGAGGGTGTTTTTGCTTTTCGACTTTTCCAGCGGTTACCTAGCGAAATACCTACCAACATTCTAGTTTCATTTCTTAAACAAATAAACTACCGATCATGGTGAAATTAACACGATTTACATCCAAACCCAGAGGGTCTAGGTATATACGAATGATTGAAAAAGATTAAGCTACAAGTCTTTTGACATAGAGCGTTCCTGCATTTTGCCTTTTTTCAGCGATTGATCAGGAACCTAAGCAGGACGAAATAAGACATCAACGCAACATCGTATATGGTGTACTACACAAACTCACCACTGATTATGGTGAAACCCGTTTTATCTCCAAATCCAAAGTGACTAGATAGAAAACGGACGGAAACGATCGAGCTACTAACTTCTGGTCTTATGTTAGTGAGCGCTTCTATTTGTCATCGTTTTCATCGGTTGTTTAGCGAAATAAGCAGGGTGAAGCGAGCCATAAACGAACATTCAAATTTTATTACTTATTGAAAACCTACTGCTAAAAATAGAAAATAGCTGAGGCGAAGATTCGAAACCCAGTGAGACTAGGTAGACTGAGACCTTCTGGGCTTTTCACCATTCCTCAGTGATTGGTCAGGGTCGGAAGTAGTGAGATTTAAAAAACCCAATAATAGAGGTTTTATTACCTACACCCTCGAATGATTATGGTAAAAACCGAACACTTTTTACATCCAAATCGAGGGGAACTGGGTAGACCAGAATGAACGGAAATAATCAAACTACATGTTCATCATCGTATCCTGAGAGAGTTTCCGCTATTCGCCGTTAAGAAAATATGAAAATTAAGACAACAAATTAACGTACTAGGTTTATTCCTTACACCAAACCTACTATTATTACAGAAAAATTGAAAAGAGGAACCAGTGAGACTCGGATGGTCAGAGACGCGTAAGCTAAAGATGCACCATCACATCTCACATTGTTTCCACGTTGGTCTTCAATGGTCAAAGTTATAAGAAGAGAGATTCGACATTTAAACTTATATAGATTCTAGTTTTATTCCTTATACACTCGGTTAGGAGCCATAAACCATAAACCTGGATCTGCTCGCAAATCTCACAGTAATTAAAAATATAAACTTTTATAATACACTTACAGTATGGACGTACATAAATTAAGTCTTACAATTTAAAATACTTACGATGCATTTGATGAATAAGGCATTGCATAATCAGACTTTGAATATACTGGGATTGTAAAGGTAAAATTTTAATTTTAGTAATTGTAGCATTAACGTACAATAATTTCATGACCCGATTGCCTGCAATATGGACTTTATAACCTATACATGCAACATTGTATGTTAACCGTGATTAAGAAAATTGGTTGGATATGGCCTTTTAAAGCGTTGTCCTTTATATTTTTCCCTTGAAATTTTTTTTTGCGACAAATCATACTGTACAAACATTACCATACTGCTGTGGTATACACACATTAATGGATTGTAAAATTGAAAACAAATATTTTTGGTTCGGGGCTTTTTCCGACCATCTTGGCTTGACTACCTTGGAATTGGTTTTTGAAGGAAAGAAATCTTACAAATTTTTGATATATCCTTTTTTTATTTCTTTTTAGGTTTTTTAAAAAATAGTTGGTTATATTTTTGTTGCAGAGTGGGGATGTGAGGATGGGAGGTGGTCTACTTATCATGCTGGTGCTCGTCTACCAAGGTAGAGCAGCAACCACAACAGGACCTCTCTACTCATCATCCGACGAAACAACAGGTAAGATTAAAAATACTTTTCATAAATTATTTAATAAGAGCAGTATTTCATAATGAATGATTAGGCATTTCATATAGCACATAACAAAGTTTTTTTCTTAATTTTGAATTCAGAACTTCCTATCCTGTAGTTTTTCTAAGATTAGACTGAAACAATCCAATCAAGTTATAATAGCTCTTGATTGCAATTCCATGACTCGGCCGGAGGGATTTTATGCTAATTCGAACTAGGGCAACAATTACCTAGAAGTTCGCTCGAAACGAACTTACAGCATGCTATTTTATGATTATCCCGAAACAGACACCGTTCATTGGTCAGTAACCGCGGATGAAATCCATGGAAATTGCTTGCCACTACCTAATTAAAACTTGCCAAAATCCTATTTATAAAATTTAATTAAACGTTTCAAACAATTCAGGTCAATCGAGAATCATCGGCAGTGCAACAAACGAAAAATTAGTGTTACGAGTGGGATATGAACCCACGATCTTCGGCTCAATACGACGTTTCTCTAACCACGTCAGCTATCGTTTAGTCATAAATTTGTCGCCTCGTCCTGCTTATAGCCTCGAACACTTGAAGAATGACCAAACGCATCGGAAAACAAAAAAAAAGTAAATGGCTTGTATTAATAGGAAACGGTCAAACTATTAGTATTTCACTCGTCAGACTCCAAAAAGAAATTTTACGCTTTAATTATACTAATTATTTTTTCCTCAACAAACTTATGTGCAGTCTGTCTTTGGCGCAGTTTAAATTACAATCTTTTTTATTTCAAGATATTAAATGAGATATTGTTTGTTGAAAGAGAGATTTGCGAGCTGCGGCCGTTTTGCTGGTTGTGTATTTTTGCGGCCAACTTTTCGTCAGACCTCAATACCTGACTCAGATTTAATCCCTTTGTAGTTCGGACAAAGGGCCCAAAGCTTTGCGAAAAGTTTAAATCTTCTTTCTGGTCGATAGTTGGTAGGAATGGAGTTGTTCTTTGTTATCCCTCCCTTTATTTTTATCATTTGACTTTCATTGAATTTGACGTATTTTTTCGAACAAAGAATTAACGATATTTTCTTTCTGAAGAACCCTTCAAAACAATGAGAAAAATTAAATTGAAATTGAAAATTGATTTTTTTCAAATAATGCTCAAATTATTGTTGCACAATTTTTTCGTTTTACCTTAACGTCGTATCATTCTTTCAAAAGGATATTAAAAATGCGCATTAGTCAACTAATTAAACCAATTAACCTAGTTTTTAGATTTAGTTAAGAAAATTTTCAATTTGTAAAATTATCTGAAAGGAAAACCTTTTAAAAGACCATTAATATTTCAAAAATTGTTCTATTTGGCTGAGACCCACCAACTAGATGGTTCATTAAATATTATTTTATTTATTAATGAATTTACTACCAAAAGAGCACAGATGTAGGTAAATTCTGTGCTGACGTTTACCTTTCCAAAGCGTTTACTTCATTTAAATTTATATGAAAATATGTATTTAATTTTTTTACACAATTTCTAATACTTTGATCAGCAAATATTTTAATCTGATTATGGTGAATGGGGTATGTAAGCAATTATTGTAGTGCCATGTGAAAACGTAATCAAATTAAGGATAACTGCCAATTACAAAAATTATATAAAAAAACGTAAATATCAAGGTTTAAAATTAAACTTTAAAAGCTCATTCGCAATAACCAATTTTTTGAACTTGCGCTTGCCTTCTGAAGAAATGATTAATCTAATTTGCAAGAACTTTTAAATTTTAATTGCAATTTCAATTCATTTTCAAAAAGGAAAATTTTTACTATTTAAAAATTCATGTTGATTTAACTCAATTACTCAATTTAATTGGTAGACATTGAGGCAAAATTGAACCTTTTTCTCTTAGAAAGCGTTTTAAGTAAAAGATCCAACTATAATCCGGTTAAATTGTCCGTAATTGTGTCACCCCCCTGGGGATTAAACAATCTTTCTAATTAATCAGGCCTGTTGTTTAAAAATCCTTGCGCAAGTGTATTTATGCGTGTTTCTTATTATGAATTATAATAATTATGCAATGTATTAAATTTCTAATACTAACTCATTCCTCGTTCTGATTGACATGGAAAATTTAAAATTAAACATTAAAAATTCTATGTTTTTTGGCTCTTCTCAAAGAAAAAACATCCCAAGTATAAAAAGTTCTTGTTAGCGCGGCGTTCGATTAGATTAAAACCCTCATGACGGAATGGTCATGCAGGTTTAACATAGCATCGCGCCGTATTGGCAATTATGCTTTATTGTTTTATTTTTTTATTTATCGCTTTGTTAATCAAATTTTACCTACTTTGTTATTCCGTTTTATGGAAAAAGTCTTTCTTTTTTAAACTTGACAAATCATTTACACCGCACGGCTGACTAATAGCACCTTCAATCACCACCCTACTTGCCTTTTCACTTTCAGTAAGTATAAAGCTGACCAAAAAAGCTTCGTTCCATTTACAAGATAGTAACATTAAAACTGAGTAATGTTTAACAACGAAAATGTTGACTATTGAATAACATATAATAATTTAAAGTTAATTTGTTCCTGATAATTCTGAGGTATTTTAAAACGAATAATACCTAATGTTAATAACGTTTTTTTTCGATCCTGTATCAATTTCATTTGTAAACTTCACATTGATTGCAATGTTAATTAGGCTTCTTCTATTTGTTGCTGGCGTTTTGCACGACTGTCGCGTTTTTTTGTGCTATGTCAATAGTTAATGTGATTCTCCGGGGGCCGTCAGTCACGCATGAAGTGATAATCAGACTTTTTATTCTAAACAAAATTCCACCGTATCGTCAAATACAACATATAAGGAAAATAATTCTGTTAAGCCGCTAGTGGTGTAAGTGGAGTCCGTCCGTCTTTACATTTCCTTCCGAACCCATTAACCCTGTTCTTTCCATCAAGGGATGTACCTTACAAATATTTGTACGGTCTGGGCTTAAATAAACCTCGTCTGCCTTTCACTTTCCTAAAATAATAATCTTCAATGTTTTCCTTCAATCGCGGGGCTTAAATCAAAACCTTTATTCGCATTTACTTTACTCCCCAAAAAGAAAGCCCCTGGATATGACTTTATACCCTTCAAAATCCTCCTTAAAAAGTAATCCTCTCCCTTTATTATTAATACTTTTATTATTCTGTCCTAAGGAATCGTAACTCTCTATTGATAATCTTAAAGCTCCATAAACCAGACTACTCACTTCAATCCGTTGGCCAGATAAACCTCTTTTCTATCCTAAGAAAAACTCTTTTTTTTTTTTTTTGGAAGCTTTTGAAAATAATTCTTCTTATCATAAAAGAACAAAATCCTAGCCTACCTCACTAGTTTGGTTTTCGTAACGTCTTTTCTACAATTCAGCAATGTCATCGTGTTGTGGACGCAATCCCATGATCCCCTGAGGTGGAACAGATGTGTACTTAGAAAGAAACAAATTGGTAAGGCTTGGACTTTTGTATGTTTTATCAACCGCAAACTTGTTAATGTTTTGTTATCTTTCATTTTCCAAACAGGCGTTCGAAACGGCACGTCCCCTCTTATCTCACAAGTGTCAAACAAATGTTTCAACCGTAAACCTTCTGACAGAGTTAAAAACAACATTGTTATTGGATCATCAACTTAATTTAAAGACGATTTATGTGCCTTTTCTTGTGGAGACTACCGGGCAGAAAATCATACTTCTGCGGTTTCACAATGATCTGTGAAGGATTGATGGTTAAAAGTAAAACTGATTATATGGCATTAGATTATGGCGTGTTAAATGGCAAACGATCATCAGCAATTATAATGATAATTCGGTTCACTTTTTACAGTTCTGTAGGTTTTATAATTTCTTGCAATTCGTATTTTATAAAAGTGACCAGAGTTTGGCCTGAAAATCTTTTTAAAGGAGTAAACGATTGGGCGAACTATTTAACGTATCGACGACAATTTAGGGGCAATGGTGATTTTTTCATGGTTGGGGGTGCAAGTCCCTTGGGCCAAGGGGGTGCAAAGTTCCTTTTCGTGTTGTGGCCTCTCAACACAAAATACAAATTCTTACGTTCATTCACGTAATGACAAATCATTTATGACTCAGAACTGTACTGTTAGAATTATTTTTTGGATATTGCTGAAACCTTTGATATGGAGTGTCAACTAATGAAAATTCTTACTATTACTCATTTCCTGCTCGGTACTTTCAGATCAGTCTTGATATATTCATCTCTGACTACATGGCTGCAACCTGTTTTCGGTGTAACAGAGTACACAGATGACTTCCCTATTTGTCTTAACACTTTTACAGGATCCCTTTTTTTCACATCGTTCATTACGGACTCAACATAGTGACCCATTACAGAATTGTTAGACTTTTAATCATAGCCTTTTTAATGTTTGATCATTCTGCATAAATTTATCTCTGAATATTATATAGTTAGGGTTGGATTCACAGAATAATATCCTTGGTTCCAACCTGTAATCACCATACGCATTTGACACCCGTTCGACACTATTCCAGACCAAACCGATATTCAAAGAAAGCTGAAAAGAAACATCCTTACCTTTACATACTTCCTCATCAGATCACACCTGGCACACAGCTTGGGTACACTATCTCTCTAACTGCCATCATGTTCCATATTCAGGTTTCAACCTATTTTCAGCGTAAACCGATGACCTACCTGTCCAGACATGATCCCAAATGATACTAAGATTCTATCCTCCCTAAAATTCCCATCCACCACATCACTACCTACAGACTCAACTCATCGATCTAGAACGGTAATTTTAGAGTTCTTTTCATGTTGCTAAATCCCGAGTTTGCTATTGAAACTAAAAAAACATTCATAACTTTACCTTCTTCTCCCTCCGAGCTACCTGATATCCACTTGGCTGTTCCTTACAGGTCAGCTTTGGTACACCATCCCTGACTACCGATCTGTTCCACATTCAGGGTAGTATTCGTCGTCCCAACCTCCCAACTTTTCCAGACAGTTTTCCAGGTGATACTGCAACTTCTCACCGATCTATACCGCTTCTTTCAGGTCATCCTGGACTGTCTTCAACTAGCCTCTGTTAAAGCTGGATAACCTGACTTCTTCAAAATACTCTCTATTTTTCGAAATTCTGTGAACTTTTTTGGTGGAACTCCGTCATCAAAGTTTGAATATCATTGAAGCTGTGTTCCAACTGATTGTCAATCCTTTTAAATACTCTTTAGATTTTCCTCTATGTTTTAACTATTTAACACGCTATTGTTGTTTTTATAATTTTAAAGGCAACGAGTTAAATCGAATCTGATAACGCGTGCCCATTCCCTCGGTTAGTGCGGTAACAGCAAATTGCATGTTTTTATTTATTATGCGATAATAATAGTGTAGACTTTTCTGCAAAGTTTTGTTACATGAACACTACATTTTGAGGCGACGTTTCGCCACTTTTCTCAATAATATATGTCATTTTTATGTGAAACAAAAACTTACCTTATTACAAAATCATTCAACTATCCAAATATAAAGAAAAGAAATAAAATTGAAAGTAATTATTCAGACTATTGTAAGAATTAGACCTTAAATAAACAAATGATTAAACTGTTGTACTCGAAAAATTCCAGAAACTAGATCGCCTTTCAACGAGTCAATTCATTGTTTAAAAATTAATTTCGGACTATTCATTAGGAATTCTTTTCAACGAGGAAAATTGGGGTCTGGAGGGCCATTTCGTCCTGTAAAGTCCCTTATCATCCTACACCGCAGGATCTTCCCGAACACTACATACACTCCGGCCCTGATCAATAATAGGCCAGTGGCCAGTATTTATTGGCCAATAGGACCCTAATCGGAGTGAATTATGCACGCCGAGTTCTAATTCACTGTCAATCCGCGGTTCTTCGAATCACGGAACTGGAAGAGGGCCGATCGATAGTTACCGCATTGCTCTTATACCATGCTCCCAAACATTTGAATGTTTTCCCTATATTTTACATTATCCCGCTATTACAACCGCTTTTAATTTTTTATTAATCAGGCCATATAAACCGAACAATATATCTTAATTGAAATTATGTAATTATTTTAAATTAACTTATTAGCATTCATTTCATTATTGATAATTAAAACCGTTGTTTTTATACATTAAGCCTGATATAAACATTATAAACTCATCCTAGATAACTCATTGCTGTTAGTTTATAAAACTGAAGAAAAACACCCCGTGAGTTTATGACGAAAAACAGAAACGTTAATGTTATACTCGTCATAGTAGACGTCAACAATAACGTTGACAACTTGCTTCTCATGGCCTCAAATTCACGCCTAAACTTCATCCAAATAGTAAATTCAGAAGCCTAGTTTCTTGGCGAAACTATCAAATAAACTATCAACGATGTATAAGCAGAAACGAGCGGAGGTCTGTTAGTATGTATTTTATGTAGAATCAACTCTCTTGACTTGAAAAATATCGACATATGCAGAAAGCTAATTACAACGAGGATCTATGTGTAGACTCAAAACCACTCATACGTACTCAAAATTAGTAATTCGGTAATTTCGGATAATCAAGGTCTGCTTATGTTTCTTCTGGGTCTCCTGGTTGGTCAGGTTGAGAATGATACAACAAACACACAGGACTACCAGAAGGCTTTATCTGTAAATGTTACAAAAAGATTATTCGTTTATATCTACAAGATGAAAATCTAATGAAACTCAGGCTGTAAGCAGGTTGAGGCGCAACAACGAACTACACTTGAGAAAGGCCAAAAGGCTTTTTCATAAAAGCAAAATTGTATATTTGCCATGTCTATTGGATGAGTGGCTAATGTGAGTCAGGGTTATAAGCAGATTGATGCAAGACAACAAACTTACACTTCGGAAAAGCCAAAACGCTTTTTCACAAAAACGCAATTGTATACATACATTTTATGTATGTTTGATGAGTGGCTGATGTGGGTCAGGGTTAGAAAAATACAACAAACACACACTTCAGAAATGCCAGAAGGCTTTATCTGTAAATATTTAAAAAAAAGATTATTCGTTTATATCTGCAAGATGAAAATCTAATGAAAGTCAGGTTGTAAGCAGATTGGGGCAAAACAAAAAACTATACTTGAGAAATGCAAAAGGCTTTTTCATAAAAAGGCAATTGTATACAATTTTTTATCTCTGTTTGATGAGTGGCTGATGTGGGTCAGGGTTATAAGCAGGTTAAGAAATACACAACAACATACACTTCAGAAATGCCAGAAGGCTTTATCTGTAAATATTTAAAAAAAAGATAATTCGTTTATATCTGCAACATGAAAATCTAATGAAAGTCAGGTGGTAAGCATATTGGGGCAAAGCAAAAAACTACACTTGAGAAATAGCAAAAGGCTTTTTCATAAAAAGGCAATTGTATACAATTTTTTATCTCTGTTTGATGAGTGGCTGATATGGGTCAGGGTTATAAGCAGGTTTAGAAAAATACAACAAACACACATTTCAGAAATGCCAGAAGGCTTTATCTGTAAATATTTAAAAAAAAAAAGATTATTGGTTTATATATGCAAGATGAAAATCTAATGAAAGTCAAGTTGTAAGCAGGTTGGGCCAGAAAACAAACTACACTTAACAAATGCCAAAAGGCTTTTTTATAAAAAGGCAATTGTATATTTTCTATGTCTATTGGATGAGTGGCTGATGTGAGTCAGGGTTATAAGCATATTGATGCAAGACAACAAACCTACACTCGGAAAAGCCAAAACGCTTTTTCACAAAAAGGCAATTGTATACAATATTTTTTATGTCTGTTGGTTGAGTGCCTGGTGGCAGTCAGGGTTGTAAGCTGGTTAAGACAGACAAAAAAACACACTTCTGAAATGCCAAAACGTTTTTTCTATAAAGGTTTTCGTAATGAAACCAAACAAGAAGCCACGCCATACCATAGAACATGACAAAAGGTTTATCTAGAAATATTTTTATTGGGTTGGTGCAAAATTAATGCAGGTTTTGAAAAGGCAGTGAAAACTAGTTTTAGGTTTTATAAAAAAAAAAAAAATTTGATGTATAAAGAGATAATTTTTATGACTGCGAGATAAGAGTTTGATGTGTCCAAGGGATATAAGCAGGTTGAGACAAGGCTACACATGCTATAAGCCTTATTTGATAACGATTTTTATCAGGATATATGTAGGTTACGACGACAGGATGCGAGTCTGGGTTATAAGCAGGTTGAGGCAAGACAATAAGCTCTCACTTAAGAAATTCTATAAGGCTTGTTCTGTAAAGAGTATATTGACTGGGGTTGAGAATTTGTTGTGAGGCAGGGTATAAGCATGTTGAGGAAAGACAACAAACCCACAATTAAAAACTGCCCAAAGGCTTTTTCATAAAAAATAAATTTATAAAATTCATAAAAAAATCTTTTGTATAAAAAGACATTATTTCATTACTATACTGTTGGATGTGTGGCTGATGTGAGTCAGGATTATTAGCAGGGTGAAGCAAGAAAACAAATTCAGACTAAAGAAATGTCACGCCTATACTCAGTCTCTGTCAGATGCTTTTCGTCTTCTCGCTTCCTCCAATGGTGGGTTTTGAGTTGCCTCCACTTTGCTTATATCCTCAGCCCACATCTAAAAATGTTGAGAAGCCGAACTTCATATTGCATCAAACGAAGAAAGAAGAGACTCCAAATCTAAAACAGTTTCTTGACGGAGCACTGCAGAGTTTGTACCTTGCAAACTCTCAAAGCACGTCTCACCGACTAAAACATTGAGGATGTGCTGACACAAATAATTCAAAAAGACAAAAATACCTTAAAGACTCCAAGAGGAAATCATGCAATAATAAAGTATAGCGTAAAATGAAAACGTTGTCAAGGCCCTGAAAATTAAGTCTGTAAAGCCCATGCGATATATGTTATTCAGGCTGTAAAAGAGTAATAGTACGGGGGTACAAGTAGCTAAAGATTATTAATTATACTATAATGACAATCTAAAACCACCGTTTAGTTCGTTTTAAATTGGATTAATGTCATTGAAAACGGTTATTCGTTTGGCCTGGTTTAAGCTATAAACTGTTGACAGGTGTTCGATCGAAATCGATCGCTCACGACTCACCTAATTTCGTCGTTGGACACTTTTGAAACATTTATAGGCGATATATCCAATCAAAACAATTTTCAATAGCTATAACAAAGTTAATATTTGCTGATTGACAAATCCAAAGTCTGTCATAGTTTTAGCAAGGTGTTTTATCTATAACTTGTCAGGAACCTCTAGAGTTTATCCATGAATTGCGTTATGAATGGACCCCTTCTGAGATAAATGACTTTATATTTGATCTTGATTATCTTAAAGGTAGGTTCTGAACCAATAAATGATTTGTGTTCTTCCACCCAATATATTGTACGTTGTTATTTGTTCGCAATTTTTTGGGTTCCGGATGCATTCACCGAAGATCTTAGTGCCATCAGTGCCCATATCTGCAACTAGAAATTTTATATTTACATAAACGTATGTATTTAATGTATTTCTAAAGTATATACAGGGTGAATTGCTACTCGTGCTACAAACTTCTCCAGTAGATTCTTCACCCTAAAATGAACAAAAAAGTTCATATTGTCCATGGTCCGATTCTCAACCATTTCAGAGTAATTTCGCTTTTTATCGATTTTGAAAGATATCACGTCCTGGCGTCGGAAAATCGTGATATCTTTTAATCTAAACATTTCTCT